>NC_089229.1:95728862-96328862 GCF_963924675.1 Phocoena phocoena
TTCTGGAAAAGTGTGACTGGATTCAAGAATTTAAACAGGAGCTACTGGGAGAGGTTTTTGGTCCATTTCCTTGTCCTTCTTCTCGAGAAACCTCATGGGCTCAACAGAACCAGGCCCAAGGCATGGCCCCAGCCACACAGAGTTCAACAGACCACGTCGACCGACATCTAACGAGCCCTGGCCATTGTATGCTTGCATCCTACCTGTTGGGGAAGAGGGACGGGTCAGGGTGAGACATCTGTCCAGTGCTGGGGGAGGCTGGGAGCTTCTAAATAGTGACCTGGCCTCCACGTCTGCTTTGGGAAGGACAGGCAGCAAGAGCGCCAGAAGAGACTGAAAAGGGAAGCAGATGAAGGATACAAGGCTAAGGGCTAGAAAGATGAGGGCATGAAGGTGACAGTAGGTGTGAAGGCAACAGGCCTCTAGGACCCTCTGCCTACAGTCCAGCAAGGCTGCGGACAGAAGGTAAGGGGGAAAACTGAAGACAGCACAGCCTCTCCCTTAGGGTCCCAGAATCGCAGCCCTGGAAGACAGCCCAGATGGGTAGGACCTGTTCAGATTCAGGGCCAGCTCCAGCCTCTGGTCACCTCCCTACCTCCAGGGGCCTTGGCTCTTTCAGAATAAAAGTCCTTCCTGTAGGGCAAGAGCAGAGAGAAGAGGGCTCAAGGTGGGGTGGGGACAGAGCCTGGCTGGGCCAGGGCTCGTTAGATGTCGGTCAACATGGTCTGTTGAACTCTGTGTGGCTGGGGCCATGCCTTGGGCCTGGTTCTGTTGAACCAACTAAGCAACTAAGCCCATGCGCCACAACTATTGAGACTGTGCTCTAGAGCCCGAGAGCCACAACTACAGAGCTTGTGAGCCACAACTACTGAAGCTCGCGTGCCTAGAGCCCGTGCTCTGCAACAAGAGAAGCCAATGCAATGAAAAGCCCACGCACCGCAACTAGAGAAAGCCCGCTTGCAGCAACGAAGACCCAGCACAGCCAAAAATAACTAAATACATTTTTTTTAAAAAAAGAAAAAGAAAGAATGCAGAGTGGACCTGAGCAACTTCATCCCTGCCCAACCTCTCCGCGGGGTCCCCAGCAGCGTGGGGAGGGCAGAGCAGCAGAAGCTCAGAGGAACTGGGGGAATCCTACCTTTTCCATTCCCAGGTGCGGTAAAGGTACAGGAAGATGCTCCGTGTGTATTCACCAGGTCCCAGCCACTCCGAGTTCACAGGGCATATCCAGGCCTCTCCCCACTGGACTGCTGTCTGTGCTCTGCATGTCGGCCCCTCGCTGGGATCTTGCCGGGAGCACAAAGGCCTCCATGGTGACTGTTGCACCCAAGCGGAAGCAGCCTCAGTCCCCCAAGACTCCTGTGACATGAACACCCACACCCTCCCACCTCCGGGTCCACATCCTCCACTGGACCACTCCCCTCCAGGAGCCAAAATCCAACAAGAGGCCTGGAGACCCCAGAGGAGGACGGAGCTGCTCCTGGGCACCTCCAAGGGGGTGGGAGCAGGATCCACCCAGATGCTGGAAGCCAGGGCTGCCATTTCCCCCGTGGGCAGCAGGGGGCAGTGCTCGCTGCAGTGGGAGCCAGAGACCCACCAAGTTCAGTCCTCGCTCCTCCAACACCCTGTTGGATATTTCGTCCCTGCCCCCACTGGACAGACAGACAGACAGATACACACACACACACACACACACACCCCAATCCCAGCCCACATGCTCACCCTGCGAAGACCCTACCCCTCATTCAAATCTGGCTGCACCACTCACTGTCAGATGGAAGAGATGGTCACCAAGGGCGCCGACGTGTGGGTGATGAAAGGGCAGGGGGTAGGGGGGAGCTACGGCCCCGGATGGGTGGTCCCACCCCAGCCCTTCTAGGGACACACAAAGCTGTGCCTCCCAGGACCGTCTTTGACCTCATTGACCAGAGTCTGAGACCCCAGCAAGATGATCAAGAATCGAATATGTCTATTTCCACGTGAGCCAGAGTGACTGCACCCTTCTAACGCAGCTCCACGCCAGGCCCCTGCCCCCTCCCCGTCCGCCAGGCCCAGACAGCACCAAATGGTCACAAACAACCTTCCAGCCTGAACTCCAAATGATCCTTTAGCCTCGATTCTTTAGGTCGGTCCAGAGCTCTCTGCTCAGAAGAAACTGACCAACATGGACCAGAGGTCAGGATCGCTGTGTGCCCTGAAGCAGAGGACCCCATGCTGCCCGAGGACTCAGGCCCCACGTCCTGGTAGGGGCTCCAGAGGAGGCAGGAGTGACAAGGTCTAGCTGCGTATCCCCCTGTAACTGCCCCCTCACCTCAGCCGCCGTCTCCCGCATGCCCCCACCCCACGTGCCCAGACCTGCAGGTTGAAAGGGGAGCAGGAAATTCCTCACCTGCAGAACACAAAGGCATCCCAGGCAGGAGGTGATCCTGTAACACTGTGGGACCCCTATTGCAGCAGGGGACCCTTAGAGGCCACTGCAAATCCTAGGACGCCAAGAGAGAGCAGAGTCCTGGCCCCCACCCCACACCCAAATCTTATCCCCTAAGGAGCAAGAACCACATCTGGGCTATAGGCTTAATTACCCAACAATTAGTGCGAGGCCTGCAGCCCCCGATGTGGCTGAGGATGAAGACCTGGGTGGGAGGCCCCTAACTGTGTCTGCCCCTCCCTTCCTACCTCTCCCTGCCCTTCCTCAGGCTCTTCTTCCTCCTCTGGAGACTGATGTTTCTGCCCGGCCTGGGGACCACCTCCAGTACCCCCAGCCAGCTCTCTGGGATGTCTCCCCCAACCTCCCCCACCATAACACCCTCAATCGTAACAGCACCTGTGCCATCAGGATCCCCAGGGACTGACCTGGAGCTGTCCCAGAGCTGCGACCATGATCGTGGACACGCCAGGATGGGGGAGCCCTTGCAGGTCCAGCAGGAGGTGAAAGGTAGTGGGTGAGGAGACTTGATGGGAAAATCAAAGGGTTATCTGAAGGACTGTGACATAGCCAACCTGGATCTGCAAGGTGGGCAGAAAGAAAGAAACAAAGATGGTAGCCCAGGCTTCTGAGGCCAGGGGTGTGAGCCGTGGCCTGACCTGACTAGGGGCCAGACCAGCACCCATCAGGCCGTCCTCATCCTCCCTGAGATCTCAGCCAACAGGACGGCTCTGGGTCAGCTCTGCAGGCACCTGGGCTCCATGCCGAACACCCACCCTCACCAGAGGCCATTTAGCTTCCAGGGGCCTGAGATGGAGCTGACCTGTCACACTCACCCTTCCAGCAGCAACAGGGGGCCTCTATCTTCTCGAGCACTTGCCAGCCCACCGTCTGTCTGTGGGTGAGCCTCCTGCCTCCCCCGACCCAGTCAGGCCCGAGTCTCACTGTCCTCTGCACTCACTCTTGTTCTGGCCACCAGGAGAGGGTGCAGCCCTTAGGAGCCTCTGCTCTGTCCCCCGTGGGCAGTGCCCAAGCAGAAGGCTGCCGGCATAGCTAGGCCACCGTGTTCACGCATAAACCACTTGCCTCAGAGGCTCTAGATGAGCCTGAAATGGCATCCAAAACTGGGAGGGAATAATACACAGTGGGCAGGTGAGCAGGCTCCGTGTCAAACAGCTACCTCTCATTCACTGTGTGAACATATACAAGCCAGTAACCCTCAGTAAATGAGCTGATCACCCAAGGCAATACCAAGAGTACTCGCTTCCTGCTAGGAATTTTGTGAAGTTTCTACATAAAATCACTCAGCGTGGTACCTGGAATAGAGGAAGCACTAATGAACGTTAGCTGTCATTACTTTTATTATCCCTACCTCTTCACTTGATTGAAATTCTCTTAACTGGACACAAAGCCTTGTTTTCTACAGTTAAGGATAAGAACTCACTGCCCATGCCCTGGGGTCACACAGTTCTGATGTTTTTTTAATTTTTAATTTCCCACCTTTTTTCGTTTTCTCATTTATTTATTTTATTTATTTATTTTTGACCGCATCGGGTCTTCGTTGCTGCGCGCAGGCCTCTAGTTGCGGCGAGCGGGGGCTACTCTTCGTTGCGGTGCGCGGGCTTCTCATCGCAGTGGCTTCTCTTGCTGCGGAGCACGGGCTTCTAGGCACGCAGGCTCCAGTAGAGGCGCCCGCGCTTCAGTAGTTGTGGCTCACGGGCTCTAGAGCGCAGGCTCAGTAGTTGTGGCGCACGGGCTTAGTTGCTCCGCGGCATGTGGGATCTTCCCGGACCAGCGCTCGAACCCGTGTCCCCTGCATTGGCAGGCGGATTCTTAACCACTGCGCCACCAGGGAAGCCCGGTTCTGATATTTATACCAAAGTGTAATGACTGCTACTAGAGATTTAGAGACAGTAAAGACAGGTAAACATCTGGGTGTGATGGTTGTAGGAGAACTGTTGCCCCCACTGGGGCTCCACAACCAGAATCTCACTGCATCCTGTAGCGCCCCCATGCCCATGAGGACAAGAGTGCATCCCAGACAGGGTGCCCCTGCCGAGCCCTGCGTCAGCATCCGGGCGAGACCTCTACTCCTGTCCAAGGGCTGCAAACCCCAGAGCAGCAGCCACAGTTACCACCACCCTCCCACCAGCCGAGAGGAGGCTTCAGTGCAGGAGAGAGGGAACTGATGGGTGGACAGGGGCCCGGCCCCAGTGCGCTGTGGTGGCAGCTGTTCACGGAGCCACGAGGCTCCACCCCTGAGTCCCTGGTGGGCCTCTGCCCTGGTCAAGGGGCTGGACCGCCAAGGCAGGGGCTCTGTCCAGGCCCAGCTTCTCCAGTCCCCAGGTGCACGTGCAGCCACCTTCCCTTGACCGCCTGCCTCCTCACCCTTCTTCCCCACGATGCCAACACCAACCAGTGCCCTCCCGGCCTGAGGGGCCTCCACCCTCCTCCCCCTGACCCCCTGCCGCAACCCCCCTCCGGCCCGTCATCCTTCTACACTAACGAGGCTCCAGCCATCCCTCCATTCGTGCCCCAGTTTGGGCCTCCCCCGCTCTCCCTGCCCCGCAGATGAGCCAGGAGGCCGAAGGGCTGCTTCACCGTCACCTGCCCAGTTTTCCTTCCACCTGCATATGTGTATCACTCATTAGTCTGTCTTGCACATCTCTTCTACGTACTGCATCGTCCGTGTGGCCTTTCATCCACGCTCTAGACGATTGTTGAGAGCCGGCCCTTCTCTCTTTCCCCCCTGCGTGGAACAGGAGTTGTGCATGGGTTGTCCCCGGCACGCAGGCAAGACAGAGCTAAGTCACTGCTATCAGAGCCACTGTCACGCCTCGCTGTGTGATCTTGGGCAAATTATTTCACTTCTGTGCCTTTGTCTCTTCCCAGGACCGCTCTGTTCGGCCTCAATGCTCTATAACTGATTTATTATCCTGCTTTCGACACCCACCCTTCCCCCTGGCTTCCTCTCTCCTTCCCAACTGTTTGCAGAAAAACCTTGCCCATGCCTTTGACCCAGCTGTAAGGAAACAACTAGTTGTCATTTTTTCGGTACGCGGGCCTCTCACTGTTGTGGTCTCTCCCGTTGCGGAGCACAGTCTCCTCCAGATGCGCAGGCTCAGTGGCCATGGCTCACGGGCCCAGCCGCTCCACGGCATGTGGGATCCTCCCGGACCGGGGCACGAACCCGTGTCCCCTGCATCAGCAGGCAGACTCCCAACCACCGCGCCACCAGGGAAGCCCAGTTGTCATTCTTAAAGGGGGAGGTTCTCTGGAATGGAGACAGAACCCCAGCTCGGGAAGGGGCAGCTAGGTCACAAAGCACTCCCCCACTCCTCAGTGTGGCTCCCCTGTCCTCGGCTGCCATTCACCTCCCCTCCTTTCTTCGTGAGCAGCACAGATGGGACAAGGGGACACTGTTCAAATAAGGGTTTGTTAAAGTCTTGGAGGAAACAAAGGGAGCTAGAACAGAGTATTGTAGAAGTCGATCAGCTGAGGTCCAAGTGCAGCCTCACGCATAGACTCCTTACTGTAGTAGGAAGGAACCGTGCTGGCCACAGCAGAACCAACCGCCTCGCCATTAGCAAGCCAGGCACATACACAGTATGTTTAAAGGGTCCTTTACTAAAAGCCTTTATTTCAGTCATGAGGGTCCACACAAAGCCCCCGGGGTGTGGGAGCTCTGGAACTGAGATCTCCAGCCTCTGAACTTGTCCCTTTGGACAATCTGCTGGTGGGGGACCACAGTCCTAGATTCTCGGGACTCAAGCTATGGCTACCCTCCCAAGGTTGGAAAGGGCATCCCACCTGGGGCTTCTCCTTCCTGCCCATCCCTCTCCTTTTCAACAGCTTCTTGGTCCTTTTTAACCCTTTGCTGTCCTCCTAAATCCCCACCTTCTCTTGTGTTTGGTCCCCTGTAGGTCATACTTTGATCTGTGCCGTCTTGCTACTTGATGGGGTGAGTGAAGGAGTATTTCAGATGCTAGGGATGAGGTGGAGAGGATCAGAGCCTGACTTCATGTTACCGCATCTGAAATACAACCATACTTAGCAAAAATAACGTCCTGCTAGCTGATCTTCTGCAGTTATTGTACTAACATTATCTATCTACTACTTCTGTGATAGCCAGCCTTCAAGACAGCCCCCAAGGAGCCCTGCTTCCTGGAGTTCCCATCCTTGTGTCGTCTCTTCTCACATTGTATCAGGGTTGGTCTGTGTGACCAATAGAACATGGCAGCAGGGATGCTCGTTACCTCCAAGGCTAGATTATAAAAGACACTTGGGATTTTCAGTACGACACTGTGCCTGTAGTTAACGCTGTACACTTAAAATTTTATTAGGAGGGTAGATCTCATGTCAAGGCCTCTTACCACAATAAAATTTTTTTTTTAATTTTAAGACATTTTGGCCTCCACTCTACTCTTTCTACCTTAGATCACTCTGGGGAAAGCCAGCTACCATGTCATGGGGACACTCAAGTGTCTTAGGAAGAGGGCCATGCAGCGAGGAACTGAGGCCCTCAGCCCTCAGCCGTGTGAGGGGACCATCTTGGAAGCAGGACCACCAGCCCCGTCAAACCTTCAGGTAACTGCAGTCCTGGCCAAGACCTTGACCGTGAGAGACCCTGAGCCAAAACCACACATCGAAGCTGCTTCTGGATTCGTGACCCTCAGAAACTACGTGAAATAATACATGTTTGTTGTTTTAAACTACTAAGCATACAAGTGATCTATTATACAACAGGTAACACAGATCCTCAAACACGAGTGTCACCATAAATGACCCTCATCCTGTCACCATAGCCTCAATAACTGGCAAAAGGGTTGGGGGCAAGTGACTTAGGGAGATAAAAACCTGTCCATCCACAAAAAGATCTGGCCCTACACCCAGTGTCATAGGCCCTTCCATCCTAACTCTAAGCTCAGACCCTTTCTGAGCACCCAGCACGGGGGCCCCAAATCTCAGCGTCAGGCCCTCTAGAAGTCTAAAGAGAATGGAGTTCAGAAACAGACAGGTGTCGCCTGTCCCTCCTCTTTGAGGCCCACCTGCTGGGCTACTGTCTGAGAACACACCTCTTCCCAAGATAATTGTTAAAAGGAACATCCAGCGTCTTCGGGTGATACCCCACCCCTTTCACCAGCGTGTGACCTTACTCTGTGGCTTCAATAGGACAAATGCAGCAGAGTCCAACTCAATAAGCCTCATGTCGTTAGAGAGAGTGTCCATCCGGAGGCAGGGAGGATCTCTTAGCCAGAGTCAGATCCTTGCTGGTGGGAAGCTGACAAATTCTGCAGAGGACAGAGCCGCAGGATCTGAAGACCAGCAGCAACGAGGGGAAGGTGGTGTCCCGATATCCAAGACAGGGGAGAGCCACACCTGGACGTGGCTTTACCTCGCAGAGTAAGGAATCTCTGGGGTCCTCCCCTACTCTCCAGGACCAGCACAGTAATACCAGAGCCAGAGGTTTCTTTGCTGAAAAGAGGGGGGTGAAATGGAGAAACATCGGTGGAAGAAAACTTGGTGTGGATGCCAGAAGGTGTAGCCAAATCTGATGACTAGAAAGGAGAAGCCACCAAATAAGTGTTTTAATGACTCTCTGTTCCGCTGTGCTCTCCCCAACAAAGACTATGGGCATCCCCCGACCCCGCCACACTGTAACTTCTGCTGTCACCCAAGAGAAGCAGACCGCTCGCCAGGCCACATACACTACCACTGCCAGAAGCCCTATCTCCAAATGAAGACCAGAGGGGGTAGTAGCCAGGCCCCCAGCTAAGGACCAGCCAAGCTATCTCAAGGACACCGTCCATTTCTAAGGCTGCTCTCTCCGAAAAGAGGCAAGGTACCCAGCAGTGAGGGGCTGGGTCACATGACAATGGCCAGGACTCTCACTGGGGAACAGTAAAAGGGGCAGGGCTACGGTGGGAGTGAACTTCACCCCCTCCCCCCACTGGCTCAGGAGAACAGGAAGGAGGCTCAGGCACCCTCTCCTGGACCATATGGCTCCACGGCCAACCCCAGCTCCTGGACGCGCCTGTCTACCATGGGCTGTTTTCCTCCCCGGGCACCTGCCTTGGAAACTCCAGTACCTGCCTGGTGCACACTCTCCCTCTCTGCCCCATAGCGTGAGCTCACGCACAGATACAGGTGGGTACCTCCGTGTGCCCCAGTAGCGAATGAGCAATGTGCCCTGACAGTCAAGGAGCCTGGGCTTCATCTTGAGGTTCAGAGGGCAAAGTCATTGAAGGGCTTTAAGCTGGGGAGGGCATGATTGGTGGATACTGTAGACAGATAGCTGACAGAGTAGGGAAGGTGGACAAGAGGGGCAAGGCTAGTGGCTGACCCGCCTTTGGGGTTGACTCAACCCCTCCCAACTATCCTTAACCTATGGAAGACAACCTGAAACCAGAGATGACTTGGGAATAGGGGAGGGAGCAGGACAGACCTAACTCCAGCAGAGTCACTCTTACCCCTAAATCCCTGGTCTGCCCACATCTCTACTGGCCATTAAGGACAGAAGCCCAGCTGACTCAGGCCTCCTCTGCCCCCTCTGCTCTCCACCCGGCTCCTGTATCTCTCCTCACCTGGTCCAGACGGGAAACTGCTCTGCCCCCTCAGCCCAGGGTCTTCTGAGGTTGTTTGGATTCTGAGAGAGAGGAAACTCCTCTCTAAATGCTGGGGTCTAATGAAAGCTGCCGAAAAACCTCCCTGATAGGGAAAACCCATCACTGCCCCTCCCCCACACCTCCACACACACACACACACACACACACACACACACACACACACACACACACCCCTCCCCCTCCATCCCTGCCCGGTTGGGTCCTTCCCCATGTGGGACAGCAGGTGGCAGCACCAAGGGGAATTTTAAAAATAAAAACAAAAATAAAAATCCAAACTCTGAAAATGAGTCTGTGTACTAGGTGCGCTCACGGCCATGTTCTCCCCCTGCTTTGTCTCCATTCCCCCATCGCAGCTTTGAAGACTGTCCCCGTCCCTGCCTCTGCCCTTTGCCCTCTTCAGTTAATGAAAAACACAACTCAATGAACCCAGAAGCAACCTCAGAAGGTGTAAGTGAGAATTGGAGATGAGGGGCCGAGTGAAGACAGCGGGATACAGATTGGTCCTGAGACATAAGCTCCCAGGGTTGAAAGGATCCGTGTGTGGCCTGAGCTCCTATCCAAGGACCAAGAGTTCTCCATTGATCACATGGATTAAAGATGCCCCCAGGGCTTCCCTGGTGGCGCAGTGGTTGGGAGTCCGCCTGCCGATGCAGGGGACGCGGGTTCGTGCCCCGGTCCAGGAGGATCCCATATGCTACGGAGCGGCTGGGCCCGTGAGCCATGGCCGCTGAGCCTGCGCGTCCGGAGCCTGTGCTCCGCAACTGGAGAGACCATAGCAGTGAAAGGCCCGCGTACCGCGGATAAAAAAAAAAACAAAAAGATGCCCCCAGAGCAAGGTGTAGCATCATCTTCAGGACCCATGGCCTCATCCTTCTAATCTCGTCTGGCTGAGAAAAGGCTGTCTGGTCATAACGATCATTTTAAATACATTTATTTTGTAATTATCAAAAGGATTTAATAACACGGCAAAAATTTCACTAAACAGAGAAACATTTTTTAAACCATCCGTAGTGATCTACTCTAATAGACAGTTATCTTAGGCTGGTCCTGTGTTTTCTGTTTTTGTGGACATAGTGTACTTAGAATTTTGCTTCCTTTATTTTCTTTGTTCAGTCCTCTTACCTATCTTGGGGGCCTGCACACAGGTCAGATGTGCTTTTGCTCTTTAGGGGCTCACATTTGACTAAGGGAAGGGGGACAAAATAGATGACTGAAAGGCTATAAATTACCAACTGACCCAGTTTGCCTGGGACTGAACCAGTTTTAAGATGGAAAGCTCCATGTCCCAGACAAACCAGGACGACTTCTAATAGGTCACCCTACTAGAAGCAAGTCCCCCCAAATTAAACCGGGTCAGAGTTCAGAATTCCATTTTCACGCATATGGTGGCCTTTCAGCTCTACCTCGTTGCCTTTCTTTCCTTATTATGTTAATTTATTTTTATTGGTTGCGCTAGGCAACTGTTCTCAAACTGTATACCCTTAAAAAGTATTGAGGGGCTCCCCTGGTGGCGCAGTGGTTGAGAGTCCGCCTGCCGATGCAGGGGACGCGGGTTCGTGCCCCGGTCCGGGAGGGTCCCACATGCAGCCGAGCAGCTGCGCCCGTGAGCCATGGCCGCTGAGCCTGCGCGTCCGGAGCCTGTGCTCTGCAGCGGGAGAGGCCACGACAGTGAGAGGCCCGCGTACCGCAAAAAAAAAAAAAAAAGTATTGAGATCACTTATTCTCTCTTCTGCATCATTCATTCCGCCATTCAGTGCCTTTAGCTCAGCTTTCGTCTCTGCAAACGAATTTTCTAATTTTCCTTGCCTCCTTCTTAGAGTTTCTTGCTTCTTTTTACAGCAATCTGCTCTTCTGTCCGTAGCCTTTCTTAACGCCTCAGAGAGTGGTACAACATCGTAAATCAACTATACTTCAATAAAATAAATTTTTTTAAAGTATTGTGGACCCCACAGAGCTTTTGCGTATGTAGGTTATATCTATTCATATTCACTGTATTAGAAATGAAAACCAGGAAGAATTTAAAACACCAGGATACACAGCACACGTCCCGTTAGTTGTCTGGGGTGATGTCGTCACAGCTCATGTAGCCTCTGGTAACCAAGCCCAGGGTGCCCTCATGAGAAGGAAGAGAGAGAAAAAAGATGTCAAGGACACCCCCGGGGCTTCCCAGACCAGGCAGAAAACCACAGTTCTAGAGAGAAGAGCATCTAGCAATTGGAGTTAATACTGTATGAAGAAACCAGTCCCCAGGGTTTATGCTATAGTTTTCATGTATGTCACATCCACATATGTTATAAACCCCACGTTACGTTATGTCTTGCTTTAAACAGATATATGTATTTTAAAGACATTAAAAAGAAAAAACTATGTCTTATATTTACCTACAAATGTACCATTTCCCATGATCCATTCTCCAGCTCTGCTTATCCACCTGGATTCCTGCCCCTCAGGCTAAGAACTGAAGCATTTTTTCCCAGAGCAGGTCTGCTCACGACAAAGTCTTGAAGTTTTCTTTTACCTGAAAATGCTTTCACTTCATCTTCAGACTTGAAGAATATTTCCACTGGAAAAGTGATTCTGAGTTGACAACTTTTTTTTTTTCTTTCAGTGTTCTAAAGATGTAGTGCCACTGCCTCCTGGTCTCTAAGGTTTTTGATGGGAAAGCAGTGACATTGAGAGTGTTGTTCTCTGCTTGCGGTGTGTCCTTTATCTCTGGCCTCTTTCAAGATTTCCTTTTTATCTTTGGTTTTTAGCAGTTTGACTCTGATGTGCTTTTTTGTTTACTTTCAATTCTGCTTGGAGTGTATGGAGTCCCTTGAACCTAAAGCTATATATGCCTTTCACAAAAGCTGGAAAGTTCCAGCCATTATTTCTTTGAACGTTTTTTCTGCCTCACCCTCTCTCTTCTCTCCTTCTGGGACAAGCAAAATGGGGCACAGTACTGTTCCACTATATTGGCTTTCTCACTCCAGAACATTGCAAATCTCTTCCACAACCCTCTTTCTGCTCTGAGGCTTCCTCCCTACCCTTCCTTCCAGCCACCCTGGCAGGGAAGAGGCAGGAGGGTTCTTTTGGGGGAGGTTCCCCAGCCTCTTTCTCACACTAAGCTCTCAGTGGCTGGTGGACAAACCTCAGAGCCTTGGGAAAAGCTCATCCCCCTCCATGAGTACGTTGAGATGACATTTTTTTAGTGCTGAAGAAGAAGCGAGTCTCTGATTTCAGTGGAGAGGAGGGGGTGAATTTCAGTGGCGATTCTAGGGGAGTATCTCTGTGTAGCTCATGGGAGCTTGGTGACTGAGGCACTGAGCTCAGAGCTGCTGGAAAGTGTTCCAGGTAACCAGGCCTCAGACTGGGTCATGGCCACAGAGACTGGGAGAGCGAGTGGGGCTAATGAGGAGGAAGGTCTCTTGCAGCACAGCTGCCATATTGAAGTAGGTACCAAGCACCATCCACTAAGATGACCGTATAACATTGTCCAAAGGGGAAACTATTAATAATTACACTGGAACAACCGGTGTAAACTAGGACTGTTCCAAGCAAACTGAGACATATGCTCTCCCAAAAGATGATCCTAAAGAGTGTTCTGGAAGATTGAGTAAAGTTAGTCCACCAAAGCTACAGAGAGGGGTGAGTCTATACGCTAACAATTTTGCGAGACCTATCAGAGTCCCTCAGGGAGATGAAACAGTGATGCAGAGGGAGCCCTCCTTCCGCCAGGAATTTCTTCAAATAAAGTGAATCAGGGTGGGCAGAAATAAATGCACAAGTCACCAGTACGGTGAGCGTAGATAGCGGTTAGATAGGTACAGGATGGAATAGCTATAGGGAAGCTATAGTCAGAGAGACAAAGAGCACAGCACGTGGCCCCCTGAGCCTTAAGATGCCCCTCCCCCCCGGGCCGACTGCCGGGGGCCCACGCCACGGCCCCTCTTGTTCACTGGCAGGTCCTGGCTTTACACCCGCAGGTGTCAGTGGGAGGCTTCCTCTTCTGGGGCTCCATTTGCCTCACCCTTCTGCTGCAATCGCCCTGACCTAGACTTGTAAGGCCGTGAGGCCTCCCTCCCATGGGCCAAGCCATCCGCAGTTGGCCACCTTACGTGTTCTGACACCCAGGGAGAAGGCAGGACCTCAGACACGACTGTATCTCCAGATTTCCAACTCAAGGCAAGGTGGAGCAGCGAAGACCGGGCACTGCGAAGGAGTCCACAGAGGTGAATTCCACTCCCCGTCACGGGACTGTTTCTCCCTCCACCACCTCATTTCGATGGGGTCAGGGCCTGGTGTCCCTCCCATGACCATCGTTCCTCTCCCCAGAACACCCAGCCTGGAAAGGAAGGGCAGAGACAGAGAAAACCATGGGCTAGGGGACAACTGATAGACAGCCAGGACCATAAAGAAATGGAAATTGAGTCTCTAAAATGGAGAACTTTAGGGCTTTCCTGGTGGCGCAGTGGTTGAGAGTCCGCCTGCCGATGCAGGGGACACGGGTTCGTGCCCGGTCCGGGAAGATCCCACATGCCGCGGAGTGGCTGGGCCCGTGAGCCATGGCCGCTGAGCCTGCGCGTCTGGAGCCTGTGCTCCGCAGCGGGAGAGGCAACAACAGTGAGAGGCCCGAAAAAAATATAAACAACCATCTAAAATGGAGAACTTCAAAGAAAATGGGCAACTGGCATGGCTCCACAGCTTGTACTTTGAGTTAAGCCTGGGTGTCGATGGGTGAGAGGTCTTCCCGGTCTCAGAGACATCAAGCCTCAGCTGGAGTAAAACTGTCCAATATTTCAGCTACCCCTGAGCCAGACGGCGAGTGGTGTCCACTCTAGAGATTTTTGAAAGGCCGTGCTGATGATCACTGCGTTTCCAGGGACTTTCTGCCACTCCTGAGCCCTGGGGTCGCCCCCAGCCACAGCTGCATCGCCTTGCTTGGACCAAGCCCGCACACTTGCCTTGAAGTCAAGGGACCTGTCTCCCCACCGAAGGTGAAAAACATAATGTGTTCCATATCCACTTAACTTTCTCTTTTCTTTACATTTTCAGCTTCTTAGGCCCACCTTTTTCTCCCTCTAAATACTCTGTAATGAAATGCTGGTACTTGGTTTTAAAAAGCAAGACCCACAAATGCTCATGAAATAAATCTCAGGGAGACAAGAGTAAAATGCCTCTTATCCTGGAGCTGCAGGAAATCAGACATGATTGTGCTTCACGGGGTCAATTCTGATAAAGTGGTGAATCAAGAACATTCAGTCTCAATGGTGTGAAAACAGATAGTCCTGTTCTCTCTTATGCTTCTGTCATCTTTACAAGTGTAACTTGTACAAAGGGATCTTTTAAGATATTCAGACTTCAGAGATGATTGCTATAGGAGCACTGCAATATCATCTATAAACCTTAAAAGGCTGCAATTCGGGAATTCCCTGGCAGTCCAGTGGTTAGGACTCCACCCTTCCACTGCAGGGGGCACGAGTTCGATCCCTGGTTGGGGAACTAAGATCCTGTAGGCAGTGAGGTGCTGTCAGAAAAAAAAACTTGCAACTCTGGTTGGCCATTGATAACTTATTACTCTGAAAACAATACTTAAATTAACCGCCTCAATTTCCAAAAAGCATAAGTACTTGTGAAACTATTGTTTGTTGGTTAGACCAGAAGTATACCTTTGGGACTCTCTTCTCCTCCTTTCTAGCATAAAGGTAAAATCCCATTACTCTGCTTGATTTTTTTTTTTTTTAAAGAGTTTTCAACAGCTTAAGAGCCTGCAATTATTTGAATTAACAGGAGAAATCCCTGCCCTGTGCCTTACCAGGAGAGGCAGGAATCAGCCTCGTGGGAAGGGCTGGAAAAAGAAAGAAGGGGGACTTCCCTGGTGACGCAGTGGATGAGAATCCGCCTGCCAATGCAGGGGACACGAGTTCGAGCCCTGGTCCAGGAAGATCCCACATGCCGCGGAGAAACTAAGCCCATATGCCACAACTACCGAGTGCAGGGGAGCCCACGCGCCACAACTACTGAAGCCCGCACACCGCAACAAAGTAGCCCCCACTCGCCACAACTAGAGAAAAGCCCGCGCACCGCAAAGAAGACCCAACACAGCCAAAAATACAATTAATTAAATAAATTTTAAAAAAGAAAGGTGAGAAGGGGAAGCCGCAGAACCCTGAGTTCAGTTAACCTGAAGGGATTTGGAATTGGTCTGTGACCTATAGCACCACTTCCCTGGGGTAATCATAAGAGAGACAAATGCTTTGACCATCATATGTGGGGTCCTCATCTCCGTGGTGACCCTGTTACTGGGTGACAATAAAAACTCCCAAGCCTGACAGCAAGCTACCTCCTCAAGTCAGAGGCTCCCAGGAGGATGGAGCTACATGACGCTTAGCGGAGTGGAAGCTCCAAGAGATTAAGCTTGGATGGAGGAGGATGAGAACAAGAACACAGAGACCTGGAGAAAGAGAAGAAAGCGATGGAGGAGAGGGAAAAATAAAGAGTAACGAGAAGCAGGGAGCATCTCCCAGGTACCTGAGCTGTGTCTGGGGCCCCAGAGTAGAGGTCACTTCATGAAATGGGGTGCGGGCAGTTGTCTCCCAAGCTCTCCCTGGGACTAAGGGTAGAGGAAAGATGCTCTAGAAGGAAAGAAACCCAGGGGAATGGTGCTTGAGAAGGAGCCTTGTCATTTGGGACGATCCAGAGCGAGGCTGGAAGGAGGTGCCTGTTGCTATCACAGGACAACAAAATATTACAGACGTGAACCATGTTAAGAATCTTTTGTATCTTTAGATTGCTCTCACTTATTGGATAGCTGTGTTTTGTTGCCTCGTGTAGGGTAGGGGAAGCATCCTACAGGAGGGGAAGAGGGGAAAGTCAGGTCCCAAAAATGGGCGGCAAAAAGTGCTTAGTAGGCTGCCCCGGTGGCGCAGTGGTTGAGAGTCCGCCTGCCGATGCAGGGGACACGGGTTCTTGCCCCGGTCCGGGAGGACCCCACATGCCGCGGAGCGGCTGTGCCCGTGAGCCATGGCCGCTGAGCCTGCGCGTCCGGAGCCTGTGCTCCGCAACGGGAGAGGCCACAACAGCGAGAGGCCCGCGTACCGCAAAAAAAAAAAAAAAAAATGTGCTTAGCAAAGTGATGGTGGGGCTGGAAGAAGGGGGGTTGGAAGGTTAGCACAGGGGAGGAAGGGAGGAAGCTGGCTAAGAGGCTTTCTACCCAGGTATTCAAGATTCAGCTACACGCACATCACCATCTCGTATCCAGGCAAGGCAGCATACCAGCCATCAGTGATGGAGAACCCAGCAGCCACAGTCCTGCCTTCATGGAGCCTGCTAGCTGGCCTGGGGGACGGTTTGGAAGGGCCCCTAGGGGTTCCCAGAGAGAATCGTTTTTTTTCACTCTATACCTTAATTTATTCTTTTTTACTTTCATTGGAGTATAGTTGATTTACAATGTTGTGTTAATTTCTGCTGTACAGCAAACTGACTCTGTTATGAATATACATATGTCCACTCCTTTTTAGATTCTTTTCCCATATAGGCCATTACAAGGTATCGAGTAGAGTTCCCTGTGCTGTACAGTAGGTCCTTATTAGTTATCTGTTTTATATATAGTAGTGTGTATGGGTCAATCCCAATCTCCCAATTTTTCCCTCCCACTCTTTACCCCCCTATAACCATAAGTTTATTTTCTACGTCTGTAAGTAGTTCTGTTTTGTAGATAAGTTCATTCGTAGCCTTTTTTTAGATTCCACAAATAAGCAATAGCATAGGACATTGCTCCTTCTCTGTCTGACTCACTTCACTCAGTATGGCAATCTCTAGGTCCGTCCATGTTGCTGCAGATGGCCTTATTTCGTCCTTTTTTATGGCTGAGTAATATTCCATTGTATACATGTACCACATCTTCTTTATCCACTCCTCTGTTGACGGACTGAGAGCGCTGGCGCGGGTGAGGAGCCTTTCTCAGCAAACGGCAGCCTTTGTGGGTGGAGAATAGGGAGGGAAAGGGTACACAGGACTCTGCGATGAAGCCACCACAAGCTAAGACCCTGAGCCCCAGAGGTGCGCAGAACTTCTAGACCAGGCTGGAGTCCACCACAGGACATGACCCTGTGACCTCCAGGGGTGCAGAGGCCGCCCACACCTGCCTGCACGCCCTCCCCTCCCCTCTCCGATCACAGTGGGTGTGCGGACTGTTGTGAGCCAGCTCTGTGGGCAGCAGGGTTCCCCAGTGGGCACTCCCCACCCCCTCGCTCATTGGTCAGAGGGAGTCTGCGTCCACAGGGAACAGTTTGCGGGTGACCTCTTAGGACAGGACTCCCAACCTCCACAAGGACTTCCTGGTCCCCTACCAAGCTGTGGGTGAGAGTCCCCCCTGGGTGTTCAGGGAGGGCAGCCCCTGCCCACAGACACGGCCCCGGGTATCTGCCTAAAGAAGCTTCGGCCTGGGCCTGCCCCCCGCCCTGCGCCGGCCTGACCCTGCTGGACCAGCAGCGTCCAGGGGTTGTGGACAGGATTCAAAGACTACCTAAGTGAGCGCCGCCAGCCATGCTTGGTGAGGAGGGAGGGGGAAGGAGGGGCTCCAGTCCAGGCTCACAAACTTCAGTTTCTACAAGAAGCGGGCTGGTCACAGAATGAGCCACCGAGGTCAGGGACGGAGAGGTATGGCCCATTAAAGGGGACAGCCTAACTCACAAGGAGCCATCCTACCGTGTGCGATACATGCACATGGTAAAAATTAAATAGTTTTAAATAGTGCAAAAGAGTCAAGAGTCAGTGCCCTCCCACCCCTGGTCTCTCCTGAGGGCCAGCGTGGTTTTCGAGATGTTTTTCCCGAGTTGCGGTGGGTGAGCTATTCCTGAATCAGACAGCAGGTGGCGCTCAAGCCAGAGAATTAGAAAAAGGGAATTGCCGAGAGTTACTCAACGCGTTTCCAGTAACTGCTCCCTCCTCCCCCGCAGGGCCTCCTCCAGCCCCACTTCCTGTTCCCTGGCCCGGGCCAGGTCCCCTCAGGGCTCAGATGTCGGCTTCCAGATGCCCGGACTCAGAGCAGGGGAGCTGTCTCTGGGGAAGCCCCATTCCACTCGCTGCCCAGGCCACACGTGAGCGTGCCTGGAGAGGCTGGGGAGGCTGGGGAGGCTGCGGAGGAGGAGGGTGGGCATGCGGGAGGGGACCCAGGGGCCGATGAATACACACACGGCCTCCAGCAGCCCTCCCCGGGGTGCTCAGGCTCAACGCTCCAGACAAGACCCCGTCACCTTTAAATGTCCCTGGGGCTTACCTGGCGGTCCAGCGGTTAACACTCGGTGCTCCCACCGCAGGGGGTGCCTTTGATGCCTAGTCAGGGAACTAAGACCCCACATGCCATGTGGCTAGAAAAATAAAATAAAAAAATAAATGGCCCTCACTTGTACTCCTGTCGCTCCTTCAGACCCCAGGGGAGTCTGGCTGAAGCAGAAAGCAGCCGCTGCGAGGATGAGACTCTGCAGGGAGGTGGGCAATGGTGGAAAACTCACCTTCCTAGCGCGGGCTGACCAGGAGGCTGAAGGAATTGGGGTGACGGGGGGGGGCGGCAATAAGCAAGTGGCCAGAGGTGCCCAGGCGTCAAGGGCTGAGGCCGCTGCTGCTGAGCCTTTCCCAGGCCTCTCAGCCCTCAGCACTGCCTGTTGCGTTCGTATCTCCGCAGGCTCCAGGCCACAGCCATGTGGTCCCATCTGCCCTCACCCACTCCCAGGTGGTGGCTGCTCCTCTGGGGAGTCCTCCAGGCTTGCCCCACGCAGGGCTCCGTGCTCTTGGCCCAGCCGCTGCCCCAGAAGCTGATGTCCCCCGGGTACCCGGAACCGTATATCAAAGGCCAAGAGAGCTCCACGGACATCGAGGCTCCAGAGGGCTTTGCCGTGAGGCTCGTCTTCCAGGACTTCGACCTGGAGCCGTCCCCGGACTGTGACCGGGACTACGTCTCGGTGAGCTGGGAGGGCCTCTGTGGAGGGAGCCTCTCGGCCTGGAGCCCAGGGGCAGCCGGCCCCGAAGCACGAGGCTTACCTGGGAGGCCAGGTGTACCCAGCGCACATCCTCCCACCGGAGGCCCGGTGCCTGTGCCCCCTGCCGTCTGGGCTCCATAGACGAGGACAGGGCAGCAGGTCTGGCCCTGCCTTTGGAAGTCTCATAAAGGGACACACAAATACTGCGAATCCCTAGAGTCAAAAGCAGGAACTCACACATCAGTCATTAAAAATCCATCATCAAGTATGTTGAGTGCCTGCTCTGTCAGGCTAGGAAGCTGGATGTAAATATAATAAAAGATTAGGTGACTATGAGTTTCCCTTAGAGGCGCTGTGGCAAAACCTCACATATGACAAGGGCATTATTCAGAATAAGGACACTTTAAAAACAGTACTTTACGTTATCTTTTTTTTTTTTTTAATTTATTTTTGGTGGTGTTGGGTCTTCGTTTCCACGCGAGGGCTTTCTCTAGTTGCAGCGAGCGGGGGCTCCTCTTCGTCGCGGTGCGCGGGCTTCTCGTTGCGGTGGCTTCTCTTGTTGTGCAGCACGGGCTGTAGGCGCGCGGGCTTCAGTAGTTGTGGCTCGTGGGCTCAGTAGTTGTGACTCACGGGCCTAGTTGCTCCACAGCGTGTGGAATCTTCCCGGACCAGGGCTCGAACACATGTCCCCTGCATTGGCAGGCGATTCTTAACCACTGTGCCACCAGGGAAGTCCCTACATTATCTTTTGGTTTAAATTTTATTTCTATCCAAATAATACATGTGCATAATTTTTTTAAAAAAAATCAGAGTACGCCAAGGCTTATCATCTCCAGCCTCCTCCCCCTGGCCCCATTGCTGCTCCCCAGGGCAGTCATTTATGATTCATGTAGCTGTTTCATCTGGTGTTTATGTTCAGAAATATAAATAATTTCTCTATTAACTTCCAGCTCTAAAAGATGAGGACTTAGCTTTATCTCTCTTCGACCTTCACCACCCACGTTTCCCCTCCCCCATCCTCTCAGTTTACCTCTATTAGCGTTTTTAGTTAAAACTATATTCATTTTTTACATCATTATGACTTTGAAGTACTCACATCTGTGCACCTGGTGTACAATTTCCTTTCTCCAGCTTTTGGATTTCCCAGCAGTCAATAACTACATAGTGTTTTGGGGGTTTGGGGGTTTTTTGTTTGATTTTTAGTTTGCTGAGTTCTCTCTGTAACAAATCTCCCCCAAACTCTCAGCCAGGAGAGTAAATCTCTTGACATCTTCAAGTACAAATCTCAGTCTCTCGGTCCTCCTCTGCGTTGGTGACATTCCACCCCATCCCACATGGGGTGACGTCCCCATGACTTATTTCTTCAGTCTCTTTGCTTTCTAAGCCTTCACTTGTCAAGGAGTTCCCTTTTCCCACCTTCCAGAGATTTCCTTTACTTGTCCTGTGTTGGAAGTGACTCTCGTCTCCTTCTCTTTCTTGGTTTACTCTCTCCTTTTGGAGGAGCACATTCTCCTCCAGAAAGGGAATGAGGGAACACATTTTAGAGGAACTTATATAGCCCTGAATGTCTTAGTTCTCCCCTCACACTTGGTGGATAGTTTATCTGGGTTACATTCTAGGTTAGAAGTCATTTTCTCTCAGAATTTTAATGACACTGTCTTCTAGCCCTAGTGTTGTTAGAACTCCTGAGCCTTAGTGTTTTCTCTCTAGAACTTTCAGCATATTTTCCTTATTACCATAATTCTGAACTTTCATCAGGATGTGCCTTGATGCAGGTCAGGTCATTCTGTACTCATTGTACAGGGTTCTTTTTTTGCGGTACGCGGGCCTCTCACTGCTGTGGCCTCTCCCGTTGAGGAGCACAGGCTCCGGATGCACAGGCTCAGCGGCCATAGCTCACAGGCCCAGCCGCTCCGCGGCATGTGGGATCCTCCCGGATCGGGGCACGAACCCATGTCCCCTGCATCGGCAGGCGGACTCTCAACCCCTGCGCCACCAGGGAAGCCCCTGTACAGGGTTCTTTTAATCCAGAGACTCTCTTAATCAAGACCCTTCAATTTGAGAAAGTTCTTGTATTAATTTTTAAATCATTTCCAGACATCTACTTTATTTTCTCCTTCTGGAACTTCTATAATTTCACTGTTGTTAGGTTCTGGACAGATTATCCAGTTTTGTTATCCATTCTGTTCTGTTTTCCATCTCTTTGTCTTTTTGTTCCACTTTGTGGGAGATCTCATTGTAAATCCCAACTTTTTAATGATTTTTTTTCCTGCTAACATTTTTTCATGTCTAAAGGTTCATTCTAATTATCTAAACGTGCCTTTTTGTAGAATCTTGTTCTTGTTTCGTAGAGGCAATATCTACTCTTTTCCCTCTATTGGAATTATTTTAAAACATTTCTCGGGCTTCCCTGGTGGCGCAGTGGTGGAGAGTCCGCCTGCCGATGCAGGGGATGTGGGTTCTTGCCCCGGTCCGGGAAGATCCCACATGCCGCGGAGCGGCTGGGCCCATGAGCCATGGCCGCTGAGCCTGTGCGTCCGGAGCCTGTGCTCCGCAACTGGAGTGGCCACAATAGTGAGAGGCCCACGTACCACAAAAAAAAAAAAAAAAGAAATTAAAAAAAAACCATTTCTCTGCTCCCTGTATTCTGTCTTCTTCACCAAGTTCCTTTATACCGTTCATTTGTTCTGGCCTGTGCTTTTCATGTTGGAGACTTTCCTGCAAAGTGTGATAATCCTTGGCTGTCCATTCATATTTAAGAGTGACGTGCAGAACGCTCTTGGATGCTCTGTGTGGATAGCTGAAATCTGTCAGACGACAGGTTTGAAAATCGGGTTATCCACGAGGTGACCCAGATGTACTGCTGGGGGCCTCCTGCACATCCACAGCAGAAGGGTGTTCTCTGGTGACAGCCGGTTTCTTCAGAGGAATCCTCCCGTCTCCTGCTTACGCCGGTTCTGACACCTCCCAGAGATCTGTGATCAGAACCTGCTGCTTTCTGTTGCCCCAGCCCAAGACTCGGGTTCCATGTGTCCATCTCCACTCCACCTTCCAAACGTTGTGGGCATCTCTCAGCAGCTATCACCTCCCCTCACCTTTTTGTCCTTGATAACATATCCATTTTTATCCCTCTGCTGTCCTATTAGTGGGATTTGAGGTGGGAGAAGAGATAAATGCATGTATTTATTTCTTCAGATTTAGCTGAAGTCGGGACTACACTTTATTCGACTCAGCCTATGTCTGTCGAACACCTACAGTGCCCTGTTCTCCTTAGCCTTGAATCATTTTAATCCCAGCCTGACTCTTCCCTTGTCACTGACGGAGTTCGCGCTCAGGAACAGGATTGTTCCCTCCTTCCTGCTTCCAGAGTAAATCACACGCACGCACACGCATGCACGCACACACACGCACACACGCACACACATCTCGAATGCAGAATTCAACACACTGTAACCTAGTTCATCTTTTGCCCGTCAGTACCCTCAGCCAGATTCTGGTCTCCTCGGTAGCAGAACTGTGTCTTAATTCACATGGTGCTGTATCCCCGGCACCTAGCACAGCATCTCCCACACAGAACATAATAAACAGCTGTTTGTCAAGGGAATAAAGGAAAGAATGAATGAAACCCAAGCTTGTCATGCGTGTAGGACACACAACACAGTGATTTCTGAGTGAGCGGGTATTTGGTGTCACTTTCCCAATGCTTTTCTGCACACACTGGGGAGCTGCCCTGGGACACAGGGGTGTCCTGGCTGGAAGGGGCCTCCACAGACAATTTTATAGGAGAGGAGACTAAGATCTGGGGAGAATGAAGGAACGAAGAGCCAGCAAGAACCCAGGATGTGTGGATCAGTATGAAAGTCAGCAATAAAATGAGTTGAGCTGTGAGCTGTATGCCCGGGAGGGAGATTAAACATGAAGCGGTGGCCAGGGGAACTCCTTCCAAGGTGCCCTTCCTTGGGTTGGGGACCCCATAGAAAGGCATTTGAGCGGGGTTTTGATTTAAGTTAGGCAACAGTAGACAGTGTAACCACACCGTGTACATTTTGTGTCCTTAGATTCCATACCTTGCGGGGGCTTCATTTATAGTTTGTGGGGTAAGAGGAGAGATACTCCAAAAGAAGGACAACAGGGAAGGCCAGGAACCCCAGGGGCTCAGTCTGTGCAGAGGGTCTTCTCGCTTCTCAGATGTTGGCCACGGGAAGTTACTCAGAGAAGTGAAATGTGATGGAGGTGGAAGAAGCTGGACGGGAGGGACTTACGTCTGCATATTCATTGATTCAAATCTGTGATGCTGTAGGTACCAGGTTGAGCATCAGGGACTCAGTGGGGAGCAAAATAGATGTAGTTCCTGCCTTCTTAGAACTTATAATCCAGTTATTATAAGTTTCTATTTCAATTCTTGAAATATTGTGGGCTGTATGAGATAAGCATGGCAGGCTAAAGAAATCTGCTAGGTATCTGGTCATGGATGGAAGAAACCTGGGAGCCAGTAATGGAGCAGGAAGCAACTTGAGGAAGGCTCCACGGGGTGGTGCGGGGCTGGGGGTGCAGGCTGCGGCATGACCCTGTGACCACCTGTGGTGCAGATTCACCCCACGCCTGCCTGCCCCCCCCTTCAGATCACAGCCAGTGGAATGGATCCCAGCCGGTTCTGTGGGCAGCAGGGCTCCCTGCTGGGCAGCCCCCCTGGTCAGAGGGAATTTGTGTCCTCAGGGAACAGTTTGCGGCTGACCTTCCATTCACCCGCCTCTGAGGACAGAACCCCGGGCCTCCACAAGGGCTTCCTGGCCCTCTACCAAGCCGTGGGTGAGTGAGCTCCTTGGGGTGCAGGGAGGGAAGCCCCTGGCCCCCGGTACCTTGAAGTGACAAGTGGGAGCTGAGGCTGGAGGCTCGGGACACCTGGGCTCAGGCCCTTGCTGCCCGGCCCGCCCTGCTGGTGAGCAGCCCAGTCACAGGGGCACCCAGCTCAGCTCCAGCTCTTGTCTCCCTGCATATTTACAGGCCCAGCACTTGCAGATCATCTCGAGCCAAAAATTCAGATTTTTAAGTGAAATTCCAGATTTTCAAATGGTAACCCCAGGTTTTTTGAAAGATAATACATGCCCACAGTAAAATTTTCAAAAAAATAATCTTCCTCTAACCTCTGGCCCCTAATCCCTGGCTATTCTGTCCAGAAATGACTCTGTTCTCTATTTCCTGGGTATTCTTCCAAAGACATTCCAGGCCACTCAAATATAAATATTGTGGGCGTGTGTGTTGCTAATAGTCACACTGTTTTAAATTTGCCATTTTTCATTCAATGATTTTTTTTTTTGGCCGTGCTGTGCAGCTTCTGGGGTATTAGTTCCCCAATCAGGGATCAAACCCAGGCCCCGGTGGTGAAAGTGCTGAGTCCCAACCACCGGACTGACAGGGAACTGCTTCAATGATATATCTTAAAGATCATCCCATATACATGTGGTTAGCATCGCCTAATTCTTTTTTTTTTTGCGGTACACAGGCCTCTCACTGTTGTGGCCTCTCCCGTTGCGGAGCACAGGCTCCGGACGCGCAGGCTCAGCGGCCATGGCTCACGGGCCCAGCCGCTCCGCAGCATGTGGGATCTTCCCGGACCGGGGCATGAACCCACGTCCCCTGCATCGGCAGGCGGACTCTCAACCACTGCGCCACCAGGGAAGTCCATGCCTAATTCTTTTTAATGACCATACAATATTCCTTTGACGCATCCTATTTAATTAGTCCTCCACTGATAGGTGTTTTTCTCCCACAAACAGTACTGCTCTGAATATCTTCATATATACATCTTTGAGCACATATATGAGGATAAATTCTTAGAAATAAAAAAGTGAAAAACATTTGCAATTTTAATTTTGATATTGCTAAATTTCCCTACAAAAGTTTTGCTAATTTACAGTCCCACTAACCATATATGAAAATGCCTGTTTCCCATACCCTACTTTCACAGTTACTTTCAAACCTTTATAGCATTAACAATCTGCCGTGAAAAATAATTCAAATAATAAAAAAAAAAAAAGAAGAAGAAAACTGTGCTGAGAATTCCCTGATGGTCCAGTGGTTAGGACTCGGTGCATTCACTGCCGAGGGCCCAGGTTCAGTCCCTAGTTGGGGAACTAAGGTCCTGCAAGCCATGCGGCCGAAAAAAAGGTTTTTTTTAATTTAAAAAATAAAATTAAAAAAAGACCGTGCAGGTCAAACTAAATATGGCCACGGACCAGAATCAGTCCCTGGGTTGCCAGTTTGCAGTTCTGTTCTCTGTCCTATTGACCTCTGTTTCCCTTTAGGTATGAATCATAGTCAGCCCATCAGCCAGGCCAGTGGGGACCCTGAGGCCATCAACACACCTGGAGACAGCTCCACTGAGATCCAGAGCCACTGCCAGGAGCCCTATTATCAGGCTATGCCCGCAGGTAAGTCCCCACCTGCTGAAGAACCAGCTCCTACCTGCCTCACTCCCCCCAAGAGGTCTGAAGCCTCCTTCAGCCCCTCCTCCCAATTCTGAGCCTGTTCTGTGCCTCCCTCATTTCACTCCCAGGGACACTCACCTGCACCGCCCAGGTGCCCTGGAAGCAGACACAGGAAAGGGAGGAGGTTCCTCGCTGTGTGCCTGGTAAGTGGGGACCTGTGGCACCATGACGTTGGCCACTTCCCAGACAAGCCTCAGCTGTTGCACAGGGCCTGTCTAAGGGCACAGGAGAGCCGTAGAATAGAAAGGGGGAGGTGAAGGCAGAAAGTGAGGCAGAAAAGGGGAACCAAGAAGGCCCAGAAAAGGAGAAGGAAGGAGCTCATCCCTTCTCCTTCGAGGATCAAGGGATAACTGGGAAACGAAAAGCCAGAAGGAAGCTAATCAGAGGGACAGATGAGTTGAAATAAGAGAAAACCCTCTTTTGACATGGTCTGCTTTAACGATACACAGAGAGGCTCTCTGTCCCCAAAATATTTCCCTACCTTAATGCCACAGCGCCAGAAGGCCCAGCATTTTTAAAAAAAAATTTTTGGAGATAAAATTCATATAACATAAAAATCACTCTTGCAAAGTGTACAATTCAGTAACTTTTAGTGTGTTCACCATGTTGTGCAACCATTACTACTTACTCTAGAGCATTTTCATCACCCCAGAAAGAAACTCCAGCTCTCCCTTCTCCCATCTCCTGGCAACCACTAACGACTTTCTATCTCTATGGATTTTATTCTGGACATTTTATGTCAATGGAATCATATAATAGCCTTTTGCGTCTGGCTTCTTTCATTTAGCATAATGTTTTCAAGGTTCGTCCACGTTGTAGCATGTATCAGTTCTCCATTCCTTTTCTTTTCTTTTCGTTTTTTTGGCCGAGCTGTCCAGCATGTTGCATCTTAGTTCCCCAAGCACGAATCAAACCTGCGCCCCTTGCAGTGGAAGCAGCGAGTCTGAACCACTGGACCGCCAGGGAAGTCCCAGCACTCTGTTCCTTTTCATGGCTGAATAGAATCCCACTGTACAGATAGACCACATTTTGTTTATCCATTCATAGACTGATAGACATTTAGGTTGTTTTCACTTTTTGCCTTTTATGAATATTGCCGCGGTGAGCATTCATGTACAAGTTTCTGTTTGAACACGTCTTCAGGTCTCTTGAGTATAGACCTAGGAGTGGAATTGTTGGTTCACATTCTAACTCTGCGTTTAACTTTTTGAGGAAATGCCACACTGTTTTCCACAGTGACTGCACCATTTTACATTCCCACCAGCAATAGATGAGGGTTCAGGTCCACCATTTTGGGGTTCTTTGTGGGGAGTGTTGGTTTTCTTAATATTGTGGCCCAGCCTAGCGGCCTGTGGGACTGTAGTTCCCCCACCAGGGATGGAACCGGCACCCTCGGCAGTGAAAGCACAGAGTCTTAACCACTGGACCGCCAGAGAATTCCCTCAGGTCCACCATTTTTGAAACCCAGTTTTTTTGAGTCAAACATGCCTTTCTAACCCAATCTGAGTACATTTCTCAGGTTTTACTCCTGAGCCACAGAAAGCTCTGGGGGCGGAGCCTGACATAGTGCTTTGGGAGGGGGAGATGTTAAAAATGGAGAAATGGGACTTCCCTGGTGGCGCAGTGGTTGGGAGTCTGCCTGCCAATGCAGGGGACACGAGTTTTGAGCCCTGGTCCGGGAGGATCCCACGTGCTGTGGAGCAGCTAGGCCCATGTGCCACAACTACTGAGCCTGTGTGCCACAGCTACTGAAGCCCGCGCGCCTACAGCCCATGCTCTGCAACGAGAGAAGCCACCGCAATGAGAAGCCTACGCACCTCAAGGGTAGCCCCAGCTCGCCACAGCTAGAGAAAAGCCTGTGCACAGCAACAAAGACCCAGTGCGGCCAAAAATAAGTAAATAAATAAATAAACAATTTATTTTTTTTAAAAATGGAGAAATGACCCAGAAACAAGGACAGGAGACACTGAAGACAAACTGCTTGCTTCATGATTTTGCTCAAAGAAGGTCCCACCAAGAGTCTAAAAAAGTGGCTTAGGACTGCCCTGGAGGTCCTGTGGTTAAGACTCCGCATTTCCACTGTAGGGGGCACCGGTTCCATCCCTGGTTGGGGAACTAAGATCCTGCATGCCTCGCGGTGTGGCAAAGTAAATAAATAAATTAAAATTAAAATTAAAAAGTGTCTTTAAAATGGCTGAGGAGGCAGGAGAAAGCACTTCACAGAAGTAGGTTTCCAGATGCAGCGGCTGGTTTTTCACTTTACCCCTCCTGTCTCCCAGTCTGCGGACGGCCGGTCATCCCCATCGCCCAGAACAGGGAGCCCGTTGGTGCCTCCAGAGCTGAGCTGGGCAACTTCCCCTGGCAGGCCTTGACCAGCATCTACGGCCGAGGCGGCGGGGCCCTGCTGGGCGACAGGTGGATCCTCACCGCCGCCCACACCATCTACCCCAAGGACGGTATCTTCCTCGGGAAGAGCCGGCGCGCGGAGGTGTTCCTGGGCCACACGAACATCGACGAGCTGCTGGAGCTGGGCGGCCACCCGGTGCGCCGCGTGGTCGTGCACCCAGACTACCGCCCGGACCAGACCCACAACTTCCACGGGGACATCGCCCTCCTGGAGCTGCGGCACAGTGCCCCGCTGGGCCCCCACCTCCTCCCGGTCTGCCTGCCCGACCGCAAGGCCCTGTACCGCCCGGGCCTGGCGGGCTACGTCAGTGGCTTTGGCGTGGAGAACGGCCGGTTGACCACGGAGCTGAAATACTCCCAGGTGCCCGTGGCCCCGAGGGCGGCCTGCGAGGCCTGGCTCCGAGAGAAGCGGAGGACCGAGGTGTTCTCCGGCGGTATGTTCTGCGCCGGGGACAGCACGCGGCCACAGAGTGTCTGCCAGGGGGACAGTGGTGGTGCCTACGTGGTGTGGGACGATCGTGCCCGTCGCTGGGTGGCCACGGGCATCGTATCCTGGGGCATTGGGTGTGGTGAGGGGTACGGCTTCTACACCAAAGTGCTCAACTACGTGGACTGGATCAGAGGAGTGATGGGCGGGAAGGATGACCCCGGGGTGCTGAGCAGGGGCACCCACCGTGGAGCCCAGACGGGAGAGGGTTGGGTTGAGGACTGAACCCTGGGCGTGGGGCGGTGGGGACAGAGATTCCTATTCAGGTCACAGCTGCAGCAAACCATTGAGCCAGAGAAATCCTCCGCGTCCCTCAGCCCCCTTCTCACCCTCCACCTTCCTGCGGGTTTGCGCGCTACGCCCACACGTCTCCTCGAGTTTCGGCTTTGAGCTTCATCCCCCGGGACACGGCGTCTTCTGCACTCTCCCGAGAGACAGTCACCTCATCCCCCTGTTCAAGTGCCGTGTGGGAAAGTAGTCTCAGTTCATTTCTGAAACACTTCAAAGCCCCTGTGATCAACCTTCAAAGAGTCAAATAGTCTTGGCTTCACCTCGCACAACTCCTTGGCTGCAATCATAGTCACAGCTCTACGTTGTTCTGTATCTTCTTATATCAGGCGCTTCCCGTGTGTTACTTCACCGACTCCTCACACCAGCTTTGCAAAGGATGAGTTATTATCCACGTTTTACCAAGGAGGAAACTGAAGCTCAGGGAGATGAAGGGACTCTTCCAAACCCCACAGCTGGTACAGGACGGCGAAGGCATGTCCTTTCCAGTACACCTCGACAGCTCTCAGGTGTCCTCAAGACCTACTGTATCGCCCACTCCCCGATCCCCGCATCCTTTTAGATTCTCCCTCCTGGGAATTCCTGCCTCGGTCCAGCTGACAACAGCTGGCTCACACTTTCCTGCTGGTCGCACTCCTGCAGACACCTCGGTGAGCCCAGCCCTGGGCTGGACGGTCCTGCAGGCACCCCCAGAGCTGCTGGACACCCTGGGCCATGTCCCCAACATCAAGCACACTGCTCTCCCTGAAAAGACCAACTCTTTAATTTTTAGTAAGGACTTGATGTCACAGTAAAAGACACAAGTAAAATACAGTTGTTCAAATGGAAAACATAAAAAGACGCAAATAAAAAACAATTGTTCAACTGGAAATAGAAGACAGATACATAAAACAGAAGAGAACAAATTTGCTAGACTTCAAGGTCGAGTTAGCTATATGGTTAAAGGTTACATTTATCTTTGAGAAAATAGCAGGATTCAAAGTTATACATACATGTGGTTTCTTCGATTTTTTAAACCTATACATAGTACAGAATACTCAAAATATTAATCTGAGGGTTTTTTAGTGGTATAATTTTGGCTGTGTTGTTTTCCCCTATGCTCCACTAAATTTTATTTAATGAGTATATATTAGTTTTATTTGTCTTATTTCTTTAATTTTTAAAAATTTATTTATTTATTTTTGGCTGCGTTGGGTCTCCGTTGCTGTGCGTGGGCTTTCTCTCGTTGTGGCGAGCGGGGGCTACTCTTCGTTGCAGTGCACGGGCTTCTCATTGAGGTGGCTTCTCTTGTTGCTAAGCACGGGCTCTAGGCGCTCGGGCTTCAGTAGTTGTGGCGCGCAGGCTTCAGTAGTTGTGGCTCACGGGCTCAATTGCTCTGCGGCATGTGGGATCTTCCCGGACCAGGGCTCAAACCCGTGTCCCCTGCATTGGCAGGTGGATTCTTTACCACTGCACCACCGGGGAAGACCCCGTCTTCTTTATTTTTATTATTGAGAACATGATGAGTTTCTCTCTGCCAAGGCAAAAAATATATACCTATACATATCTATATGTCTGTATCTATCTATCTAGATCTAGACATGTCTAGACATAGATAGATACAGGTAGATATAGGTACAGGTATATAGATATATAGATGTAAATATATCCACAGAGGGAAACATACCATTATGTTAAGAGAGAAAACTTTTTTCTCCCCAGAATCAAATCTTAAAAGGAATGATCAATATGTCTTCAATACTGGTTTGAAAACAAATGCTTGAGCAATCTTCACGTGGCTGTTCCTTCTTGCTGTCCTTGGTATACATCAAGGGTATATAACACAACATGTAAGTCGAGGTGATTTTGTATGGTTGGGCAGAGTGGGAATCCGACTGGGACTGAGCTAATGAGGTCCAAGCTTGTCAGTTTCCAGTCATGCTACGTGGTACCAGGACAGAGCTCAGAATCCCTAGGAGGAATGGGAGAGTTTCTGCCAAGACTCACCTTCTTGGACCACCTCCTCTACCTGTATATCTGCCATCCTGCCCCGTGGTAAGCGCACAGCACACACATACTGCTGTCCAGATGCTAATGTGCGGTTTGCTAGACAAGATTCCCCTCCTTTCTTGCCTCCTGACATCCTCCTTATCCTTCTTCCCTACCTTTTGTCCTTCCTCACCTGACAAGGCCACGGATCATGCCGTGGATCGTGTCATGGATCAGCCCTGCCGGCAGACTCAGTCCTCGGCTCTGACGTATAAACCTGCTGGAGATCCTCCAACCCTCCAACCTGGCCTGATCTTGCCTCTCCCACATGCCTGCTCTCAAACTACATTCAGTGAGGACCTGGCCACTGCCTAGCGGGAAGCTGCCACATCTTCGCGAGCCCAGTGCCTGGGAAAGTGCCTGGCACTTTAAATAGGTAGCTTCCAAATGGATAAGTGAGCAGGTGGGTGGGTGGAGAGTTGGAGGGATTCATCTAATAGGGGAAACAAGCAGGATGGACTACAGAGGCCTGAGAACTCAGAGGCCTGTTCTGGATCTGCGTCTCCCCGTGGAGCACACCGCTATAGGGTCGCTGAGCCCTGGAGAGTTGAAGAAAGTCTTCCCCAAAGAGCAAAGGCTTAAAACAGGACACGATGGCCTGGAGGACAAGAGAGACGAGAGCCCTTTCTCCCTCCCGGGGGCCTGGCCTTCTCTCAGAAAAGACCAAGTCACTAGTGGTCGGTCTACAGCCACACTGTTTGCCCAGCCCTAGGCAGCTGGGACACTCAGGGGCTCAAACTCTTGACCAGTTTCTGAGGATAAGAGGATGTGTCTATCCTGTCCTCAGCTGCCCCTGCTTCTCTAAGAAACAAGTTCATTGGCAGGCCTGAGTTCACTGAGGTGGGGAAGGAGGGTCTTACAACTGAGCCCGATGCTGCTTTGGGGTCACAGCAATCCTTGCTCTTCGTGTCACTGATGCGTGAAGTAGCCCAGGGCCCCAGGGCAACCGAACTTCATTCTCCTCTGTGCCCTCCTGCACTACCCTTCTCCAGCCCTTGTTCCTGTCACATCATCCTGGGCATTGAAACCCTGGCTGCTCCCAGACCAGGGCTGTCAGGCGACTAAGGACAGGAAGGGTCCAGGAAAGAGAGTCACCCTCAACTGCAATCTCCATTACCCTTTTGGTAGGAACCTTGTACAACAACATCAGACCCCAGGAAGGTCCCAGAAGAAAGAGGGAATTCCCATCAGATTTAGAAACGGAAGTCTGGGCCTCCAACCAAAGGCTTTTCTGTCCCTAAAAATGCAGACCCATCTCTAGACCTTCCCCATGTGGCCAGCAGGTGGCACCACCATCAGGGATTTCAAAACCAAAACTAAATGACACTGGAAACAGATTTTTTTTTTTTGGTTTTTGTTTATGCAAATAGTTCATTCCCTACAACATTCCTCCCGTAATGGTCCCCCCCTTTTCCCCCTCATTCCCTCCCCCTTCCCTCCTCTGCGTGACTCTGCTCTCCCTGGACACAGAGTGGATGAAGACGCTGTCAGGAGAGTCAGAGACCCAAAAACAGCCCTTGAGAAATGTGAGTAAGGCTAATGGGGACCAAGGAGGGTGGGAGAAGCCAGAGCAGAGAATCCTGGGCACGGGAGGCAACCCTGCCCCCAGATTTACTCAGGGAGGTGGGAACACACTTCCCCTCCGTATATACCTTACCCCTTCCAACGTGCACACATGCAAACACATACCCCCCGTCCCTCCTCCTGAGGGCAAGAGGAGACCTCAGACCCAGGAGGTGATGCCACCTTATCTTCCTCCTCCAGCTCCCAGGGAGCAGCGAGATGGGGGACCCACTCAGCCCTGGAGAGGCGTCGTTTTGTGCCCAAAACCATCTTCCATAGGTGGTTTCTCCCAGAGGCCTTTGCTGAGCCTCTGGGAGCCCTTTCGGAGAGCCGTGACTGGAAACCCTCACCCCCAGTTAACGGGTCCCAAGCCAGCCCTATTCCGGGAAGGGGAGGGGAGTGATGGGACAGAGCAGAGGAGGCTGGGGAGAGAGGTGGAGGGAGCGCGATGACCTCCGGACTGGACACTGCCCCGGGGAGTATGCACCAATGCGGCAGCTGCAGAGACCAGCCTCCGCACTCCGCCCGCCCCCGCCCCCCAGAACATCTCTGTGAGGTCTAGAATGGGCCGAGAGGAAAACGCCCGGCGGTATGACCATCCCCACCCCCTCCGCAGCCACTGCCCAAACTGCAAGGCTGCTGCACCCCTCCAGCCCTACAGATACCTTTTTTCTTTTTGGCAGGTGGCTCTTATACGTCCTGGTGCCAGTCCTGTTCTACAGGGTGGGAGGCTCCGTCTTCACCCCTCGGAAACTCTATGGGGAAGTGACTTCCCCTCTGTACCCCAAGCCTTACCCCGACAACTTTGAGACCACCACTGTGATCACGGTCCCCACGGGGTACAGGGTGAAGCTCGTCTTCCGGCAGTTTGACCTGGAGCCTTCGGAAGGCTGTTTCTATGATTATGTCAAGGTAGGGGCCCAGGTTGGGTGGGCAGAGGGAGAGCTGGGTGTCTCTGGAACCTGGGAACTTGTGTTCTGACCACCCTGTATAGGACCCCACCTGTGGACAAAGCCCCAAGCCTGTAAAAGCTGATGGCCAGGTGGGGGTTCTGAGAGCCAAGTGATGTCGTGGATGAGTGTCCACTGGTTTGAGAGCCCCTACGGGAGCACTGAGGGGAGAGACACAGAGGGAAGGTACGGGCCCCACTCTCAGGAAATGTACTGCCTACAGGAATCAGAAAAACCTTCCCCACCTTCTTACTTGCTAGCAGCCTTTGGGAAATCGCTGTGCCTCAGTTTCCCTGTTTCCATGGAGAGTATCACCTTGGCTGCCACCTCACCAGGAACGCAGGGACATGGGGAAGGGAGACGTTCATGGTGGTGGCTCAAGCATAGGCTTCAGCAAGGACAGGGAGCTGTCTCCTCACCTCTGTCATGACCAAGGGCGCCGTCCCAGTCCCATCTTTCTACATCCAATAAAAATGAGATTCTTGACTCCGGATTCGGGTAGAGCGCGCACACAGCCCATAAAATACTCTTCCAAGGAGACCTCCTGGAGGTTATAAGAGAATAACATGAAAATGAAACATCTTCCTAGCCCAGAGGACTTGAGACGGCAGTGTTGGAGGCGAGGGGTCTTGGTGGCAAGGGATGGTGAAGAATGAGGTTGGGGGAGGGATGCCTTCTGCTCTGGAGGGGTTAAGGAATCTGTGAAGAAAGAGGTAAGGGAAGTTCGGCCATGCTTGCTAAGGCTACCAGGCCCCAGGGGCTCACGTTCAGCTGAGTCCATCACGAGGCATGGCTGGACGTGAGTGGTTTGACTAAGGCGAGGTGGAAGGACAGAGCAGAAGGTGAAGCAGACCATCCAGGCTCTAGGGATGAAGGAATGATAGAGGCCAGGTAGAGGCCACCAGGATTCCAGTCGGGGGGCGGGCACAGGAGGAGATGGGTGTGAAGAAAGGTCTGAAACATGCTGGGGGTCATAAAAGGGGAGGGACGATGTTTGCGGGACAGGATAACGTGCAGAGTTAGCGGATGGAGATGCAGGGGACAGAGGAAAGGCACCTGGGGAAGCTTGCAACAGCCAGAACGCAGCAGGCAGAGAGCAGCTGGGGGCCGTCCAGCAAGGAGGCATGACAAGAGAAGGATGACCTTCACTGACCCTCCACGTGGGACGTGTCCCCTCAGCAACTGTCTCCCTACCCCACTGTCCTTCCTCCACCAGATCTCTGCCGATAAGAAAACCCTGGGGAGGTTCTGTGGGCAGCTGGGCTCCCCACTGGGCAACCCTCCAGGAAGGAAGGAATTTATGTCCCAAGGGAACAAGATGCTGCTGACCTTCCACACGGACTTCTCCAACGAGGAGAACGGCACCGTCATGTTCTACAGGGGCTTCCTGGCCTACTACCAAGCTGTGGGTGAGTGGCCCCCGTGCCCGTGTTCCAGGCCTCCTATTGCACGGGGGCCGGAAAAGGAGAACCTTGGCTCCAAAGAAGCAGGAAGCCTGGCCTTCCTTGCTTTTACCAAGAGAGCTTTTTCCAGGAGGGGGCTGTCCACCTGAGCCCTGTCCCCACTGGGCAGTTCCCAGAAAGCGTTAGAGGGGCCACGGGAGGCCCAGGTGGCCAGGAGCTGGCTTTGTCTGTTTAGGCCTCTGGTGAGTGACCTCGCTGAGACTAGCGCCACCACAGAAGTCCCCTGGCAGGAGCTGAATCCTTCCTTCCGGAATCTCTTCCAGACCTGGACGAATGTGCCTCCCAGCTCAACTCGGTTGAGGAGAATCCCCAGCCGCTGTGCCAGCACCTGTGTCACAACTACGTTGGTGGCTATTTCTGTTCCTGCCATCCAGGCTATGAGCTTCAGAAGGACAGGCATTCCTGCCAGGGTGAGGTCAGGGTTGGGAGGAAGGGACCGAGCAAGGGCTCACCGGGCCAGCCCGAGTCTTCGGGTGACCCCCCTCCCGGCTTTGCTCTCACAGCCGAGTGCAGCAGCGAGCTGTTCACAGAGCCGTCGGGCTACATCTCCAGCCTGGAGTACCCCCGGCCCTACCCGCCCGACCTACGCTGCAACTACAGCATCCGGGTAGAGCGGGGCCTCACCCTCCAACTCAAGTTCCTGGAGCCTTTTGAAATCGATGACCACGAGCAAGTACACTGTCCCTACGACCAGCTACAGGTGCAGCCGACCTCCCCACCCCCAGACGCCCTGTCCTCTCCTCCCATCGCCACGTGGCTCTCTTACCCCTCCTTCCTGCTGGACCCTCTGGCCAATTGGTACAGCAATGGCCAGCATCACACATGAGTTGGGCAAGTTCCTACACAGCTGGCAGCTGGGTACTGGGGATCCCTTTTACCCTCCAGCTGAAGACATACAGAAAGCAGGATCCCCACCACCAGCACCACCGCCCCAGCCCCGGAGAAAAGTCTCTGAACTGGAGAGGTGACCCTCCCTCCTCCCCCATCAGATCTATGCCAACAAGAGGAACATCGGTGAGTTCTGTGGGAAGCAAAGGCCAGAGCCCATTGATACCAGCAGCAACTCCGTGGACCTGCTGTTCTTCACGGACGACTCAGGGGACAGCCAGGGCTGGAAGTTGCACTACACCAGCAAAAGTAAGACTGCCCGGGGCCCCTCGCTGGCCAGCAAGGGGGCAGGATGTAGTGGGTAGAAAGAAGGCCAGTGGCTCTGCAATAAATGTGCCCTCTGCTTTCCCCGACAGTCATCAAGTGCCCCCAGCCCAAGACCCTAGACTCGTTCACCATCATCCAGGACCTGCAGCCTCAGTACGAGTTCCGGGACTACTTCATCGCCACCTGCAAACAAGGCTACCAGCTCATGGAGGTAAGAGCCACAGCTGAGGGGAAGGAACTGGCCCAGCATCAGGAATAATTCGCACAGCCAGGCCCACAGCAGACTGAGGCTCAGCCCCAAGTGGAATCATACACGTTTGAGCTGGAAGGGTCACCTGGCCTGTTCCAACTTGACTGCTCTTTGGAAACACTTAGGATTTTAAAATACTGATGTCCAGGTCCCCTGCTAGAGCCTAGTCTATGGGTCTGGAGTGCAGCCTGGGCGTCAGGATTACTAAAAGCTACTCAGGTGATACCACTGCCCAGCCAAGTTTAAGAGCTACTGGCCTTGCCCAATAACTCATTGTAGAGTTAGGAACCAAAGAGGCGGGGGCGGAGGTGAAGTGCAAGGAGCGACTCAACAGTACCGGGATTGTGTACAGCAAGGATTACCACCAAACCCCCTTCCTCTTGCTCCAGGGCTCTGGGTTTGGGGATTTTGGTGTGTTTTTTTTTTAAGACCTAACTGACTTTATTCAATGATTCATGAATCGGGCAGCATCCCACCTAACAACAAGAAGGGGCTTCTTTTCTGTACGTTGGTGGTCTTACCCCAGGTCCACCACCCTGTCCTCAGCTTTGCAGACTCAGGAAAATATGTGGTTTTCTCCACTGGTCAATCTCACAAAAGCTGGTAAATTAAAATGCTATTTTTAAAAAGCATGCGGTTGGAGTTACCCTTGGCCAGGGACCTGGGACTGGACATCCCGTCTTTGTTTAATAGAACCACTTGGGAGACCTACTCTGAAACAGAGAAGAGACCTTTGGTTTGTCCTTCAGTTGTAGCAAAGTCACCGAACAAACATTCTAAGTGTTACTGAGTGTCAGGCAGTGTTCTGGATGTGGGAAGTACAGTAAAAAGAAACACATATTCACGCAGGCTTCGTGGAGCTTACCTTTGAATGTTGCATCAAGCTGTTAGCCAGGTAACTGCTCCTCGCTCCAGGAAGGACTCAGTGTCCTAGACCCCTCCTCTCTGCTCAGGTTACAACTCACCACGTCCTACGTCCCCCCGCACCCTTACCTTGGCATTTGTCATTCACATCATAGAGTTTAAAACAAGTCACACGGTTTCTCTCACATTATTTACGTTTCACTGGGACATCCTAATCCTCGTACACATTCTCTTGCAATCTGTTCCAGGGCGAATTATCTGGGATGACTGTTGATCTTAATAAAACTCATTCATTCTGTCCAATTACTTTTCATTTCAGAGGGGGCCATCTCCTGCCCTGGTCCCTGCCATCTGCTCACCTACGACAGCACTTAGCATACGTCAGCATCCTCAAGCACCCTTGAAAGTGGCTGGGCTGCGCTAGTATTTTAGGAAAGGCTGTTGCCCTTAAGAAGACTACAGTCTAGGGGCGATGAGGTGATGAAAGGTGTTCCAGAGGAAGAGAAACATGGTTCTACTTCAGGGCAGAAACTTTTGTTTCAATGCAGAGAACACACAACTGGGCTTGTTGTTTTTTTAATTTAAAATTGTGGGGTTCAATTGGACCTCAGTGGAAACAGGCAAGAATCTAGAGAGAGGATTATTGGGTCTAACAACTAGCCCTAGGTCTGACTTCCTGCTGTGTGGCTCATGTGTGCCCATGTGTAAGTCTGGTCTGAAAGGACTGGCTAGGAAGAAGGACCAAGGAGCCACGTCCATGGGTGCGAAGTTCTGAGGGCTTGAGAGATGACTTTGCATCCCTACTGCTCCCGTGTGGGCGAGGACAGGAAGGGAGCTGCGGCACCTCCTTGTACTAACAGCACCTCTATCTCTGATCAAACAGGGCAAACAGGCGCTCCTGTCCTTCACAGCTGTCTGCCAGGATGATGGCACATGGCATCGCGCCATGCCCAGGTGCAAGAGTAAGTTGCAACTCAGGGATGTGTCTCCCCCGAGGAGAAGGGAAGAGGGGTCTGGCCTAAGCATCTCCCCAAAAAGACCCTCCCCTGACTTATCCTTTGAAGCCTCTGGCCCATCCAGGAACCAGTCAGCCCTCATCTCAGCAGGACTGACAGGCTGTACCCAGGACTGAATTTCGTTGTATCCAGTTCTCGTACATCACGAGAGCCCCCTACTCACCATAGTTCCCGAAGGTTCTCAGCATGTTCTGCAGGTCCACTCCTGCTCTGTGGGCAGACTGCTCACCTTCCTCCCACTGAAGTTCCGGTACAATCCTTACCAGCTCTCAGACGGCCCTGTGTTCTCTCCAAGTCAAGGACTGCGGGCAGCCCCGAAGCTTGCCTAATGGAGCCTTCAATTATACCACCACGACGGGGGTGAACACCTACCAGGCCCGTATCCAGTACTACTGCCATGAGCCGTATTACAAAATGCAAACCAGAGATGGCAGAAGCCAGTCTGAACGAGGTAGGGACCCATGCAAATGGCAGTCTTCTCCCTCTTGTCGGGACATCTGCAAATTTCTTCCAATAGAATCCCTACAGAGTGAATATTAAGATATTTATCCAGGGCACTGGCTTCAGAGGTACCAAGAGGCATCTAATAAAGCTGAAGAAGGGAACACCTGAGCTGATACAAAGAAAGACTTGAATCTCATAAGCAGCTTCTTCTCACCACCATCACCACCACCACCATCACCACCACTACTGCTACCATCACCATCACCACCACCACCATCACCACCACTACTGCCACCATCACCATCACCACCACCACCACCATCACCACTACCACCAGCACCACCATCACCACCATCACCACCACCACCATCACCACCATCACCACCACCACCACTACAGCTTTATCAGTGAGACTTCCTCAGCCTTCTCCCCACATACCCTCTCAGGCTGCTATGTTGTGAATTTCTGCATTGAGGTTTACTAAATTACTCTCAAGTTCATCTGTGGGTATCTTTAAAACTTTTTTTTTTTTTTTTTTTTTTTTTTTTTTTGCGGTACGCGGGCCTCTCACTGCTGTGGCCTCTCCCATTGCGGAGCACAGGCTCCGGACGCGCAGGCTCAGCGGCCATGGCTCACGGGCCCAGCCGCTCCGCGGCATGTGGGATCTTCCCGGACCAGGGCACGAACCCACGTCCCCTGCATCAGCAGGCGGACTCTCAACCACTGTGCCACCAGGGAAGCCCGACCTTGTGCAAATTATTTAAACTCAGTTTCCTCGTCTATAAGGTGGGGATAATGATGCATATCTGAAAGCCTCATGGTGGTGCTTAAATGAGATAATGCAGATAAAGTTCTGAGCAATGAGCACCGGCACACTGTCCGTGATCAGAAAACATAGCTACCAGGAATTCCCTGGCGGTCCAGTGGTTAGGACTGCGCTCTTTCACTGCCAAGGGTATGGGTTCAATCCCTGGTTGGGGAACTAAGATCCACCCAGCACCGCCAAAAAAAAAAAAAAAACCATAGCTACCATTAACATCTACTACCCAGCACCAAGATGCAATCACTGATGGAAGTTTAATAAGTTCCTGGCAGGTTTTGTGTCTACTTTCACAGATGGGGATCGTGCTGAATATAACAGTTAAGCATTCTGATTTTTCCACGTAGCATTAAAACAAAAATATACGTATGGAGCCTCTTAACACTTTCAATATCCCATCCACGTATATTTGAACCTTTCCCTTTGATCCCTGACCTCTCCCTCCCGCACTTTGGTGCTCACTGGCCCCTGCCCACGACCTCCCAGCCTGAGCGCAGCCCCTCTCCCCTCAGGGCGGTACATCTGCACAGCTCAGGGCATGTGGAAGAATGAGCTGGCAGGAGAGAAGATGCCTCGGTGTTTGCCAGGTGAGTGGAAACGCTCCGCCGTCCTCTGTGGCCCTGGCAGCCCTGCAGGGCCTCAGAGGAGGCATGGCACAGAGGAGGGAGAGACGCTCCAGCTTGAAGCTGAAGGTAGACGGGGGTGAGGGAGGAATCAGGAAAAAGCCGAGGAGACGCCCCAGCAGAAGGGCAGAGGGACCCAGAGAGCTGGACCTGTCCCGACATTCCTGGACTTTTCACTGAGCAGGTGGGAGATGAGGAATAAAAAGAAAAAGAGCAAAAGAGACTTCCCTGGCGGTCCAGTGGTTAAGACTCCACGCTCCCACTGCAGGGGGCACGGGTCCGCGGCGCGGCCAAAAAAAGAAAAAGGAAAAAAAGAGCGAGAAAAGCCCCAGGAAGAATAAACAAGAACGAGGAGAAGAGGCTGACCGTACACCAAAGACGGAAGGGAGGGAGGAGAGAGAAGAAAGGGGCCTGAGCTAAAAAGAGGGGACGAAGGGGAGGGAACAGACCGCGGTGCCGGGCGCTGACTTCTCCCCCCACCCGCCCCCTTCTCCTCCCCCCACCCGCCCCCTTCTCCTCCCCCCACCCGCCCCCTTCTCCTCCCCCCACCCGCCCCTTCTCCCCCACCCCGCTCCCTTCTCTCCCCGCCCCACCCCACTTCTCCTCCCCAGTGTGCGGGAAACCCGTCAACCCTGTGGAGCAGAAGCAGCGCATCGTTGGAGGCCAGAAGGCCAAGCTGGGCAACTTCCCCTGGCAGGCCTTCACCAACATCCACGGCCGAGGTGGCGGCGCGCTGCTGGGCGACCGCTGGATCCTCACGGCCGCGCACACGCTCTACCCCAAGGAGTACGAAGCACAGGGCAACGCCACCGTGGACGTGTTCCTGGGCCACGTCAGCGTGGAAGAGATCACCAAGCTGGCCAACCACCCCGTCCGCAGGGTCAGCATCCACCCCGACTACCGCCAGGAAGAGTCCCACAACTTCGAGGGGGACATCGCCCTCCTGGAGCTGGAAAACAGTGTCACCCTGGGCCCCAACCTCCTCCCCATCTGCCTCCCCGACAACGAGACCTTCTATGACCAGGGTCTCATGGGCTATGTCAGTGGCTTTGGGATCACGGAGGAGAGACTTTCTCACAACCTCAGGTTTGTCCGTCTGCCCGTAGCTAAGCGAGAGGATTGTGAGAGCTGGCTCCGGAAAAAAAATAGGAAAGATGTGTTTTCTGAAAACATGTTCTGCTCTGGGGACCCGACTCTAAAGCAAGATGCCTGTCAGGGGGATAGCGGAGGGGTCTTTGCAGTGAGGGATGAGAAAAATGATCGCTGGGTGGCGACAGGCGTCATATCCTGGGGCATCGGCTGCAGCAGGGGGTACGGGTTCTACACCAAACTGCTCAACTACGTTGACTGGATCAAGAAAGAGATGGAGGAGGAGAACTGAGCCCGGAATTCACTAGGTCAGAATCCAAAGAGCAGGGTGTAAAAAAAGAAAAAAGATTATCTAACCAGCTGTTGACAACCACTAAGAATCCATATTAAAATCACTGATGCAGAAAGACACTGTGTGAAACAAACTCTCTTTTCTCTAACCCCATCCGCGCTCTTCCCCTAAAATAACCCAAAGGTCACCTTTATTCCCCGCCCCCCACCCCAGGGTTGCAGAAGATATATTCCACAATCTCTAGTTATCATTGTTCTCTTCCATTTTTTTGTTTTGTTTTGTTTTTCTTTTTGTTTTTGCGATACGCAGGCCTCTCACTGTTGTGGCCTCTCCCGCTGCGGAGCACAGGCTCCGGACGTGCAGGCTCAGCGGCCATGCCTCACGGGCCCAGCCGCTCCGCGGCATGTGGGATCTTCCCGGACCGGCACACGAACCCGTGTCCCCTGCATCGGCAGGTGGACTCTCAACCACTGCGCCACCAGGGAAGCCCCTCTTCCATTTTTATAACCATCGGGTAATTGAATAGAACTCTTTCCAAATAAAATTTTATGAGGAAGCCCATTGTGTAAAATGAATTAAAAGGAATAAATGAATAAATAATAAATAAATGAATAAAACTTCAGGATAATTGTAGTTTGCCAAGTTTATTTCAGTTCATATCATAAGGTGTTTCAAATAAATTCTTGATTATGTTGCATGGAAAATTGAAAAACAAAAAGAACAGCTATGCAGAAAGTAAAAAGTCACATTTTCATAGAATATTTTTCTGATTATAGAAATCATGGTAAAAGCAACTTTTGAGAATCCCAAAATCCCTCAAGCCCCTTCTGGGCTGGTGCTGTTTCAACTAGCGTCCTTCCCATAAAGTCCTCTTGGCTGCATTTTTTTCCCCCAGCGTGAGGAGCTGATCCACCAGTCCATTTTCTTCTGACCAAAGAAATGTGACAATTCACCTGCTTTTTTCAAAGTTAAGTCTTTTCCTGAGTTTCAGGTGAAGTACACATGTTATTCCCAAGCGACTTGCAACGCCGTACGATTGATGTCTTTTAAGCCACAATGAATGATTTTCTAGCCCTTCTAGGCCTTGGTGATGAGCCTTTCCAGCTCCAAAGTCTCTGATGATGATTCACTTAAAACCCCTCCCTGCCCCTCACCCAGGGAAATGATCCTGTACTACAGCTAATGATGCAAAAAGACAGACCCATCCTACTGTCCAAGGCCGCAGCAACGGGCGGATCCTTTCACCAATACCTCGGCCCATCCGCGAGGGCAGAACCCAAATAGACTAAAGATTCTCTCTGGCAGGGATGGACTTCCTTTTTCTGTTATTTGTCAGATTCCAGGTTGATTTTTTTTCTACTCCTGCAATTATTAAAAAGAAGGAAAATTTCCACATCACAAGCATGTTTTTTAATATTTTTCCAATTTTTTTTTTTCTCTAGAGGAATCCCCCTTCTCCTGCCCAAAACTCTGTAGTCCAGGGTACACTGTCAACTCCATGGCACATGTAACGACAGGCAGGTAGGGGAAGGTACTTGGCAGGTGTAGAGCTAAGGAATAAAGTAAATGGCTTTATGCTGCTGGGTTGATTTGACACGATACTTCCAGTAGCTTCCTATTGTTGGGTTTTTTGGGGGTTTTTTTTGGCTGCGTTGGGTCTTCATTGCTACACACGGGCTTTCTCTAGTTGTGGCGAGCGGGGGCTACTCTTCGTTGCTGTGCGCGGGCTTCTCATTGCGGTGGCTCCTCTTGTTGTGGAGCACAGGCTCTAGGCATGCGGGCTTCAGTAGTTGAGGCACGCGGGCTCAGTAGTTGTGGCTTGCGGGCTCTAGAGCACAGGCTCAGTAGTTGTGGCGCACGGGTTTATTTGCTCCGTGGCATGTGGGATCTTCCTGGATCAGGGCTCGAACCCGTGTCCCCTGCCTTGGCAGGCAGATTCTTAACCACTGCACCACCAGGGAAGTCCCATTTGGTTCTTCAGACCTTTTGATTAGAGTTCTGGTTACTTCATCATGTGTTAACCACCAGCCTAATGTCAGCTGTTGAATTTTGCCCTTTTGGTCCATGGAAGATCAAAGTCATTTCTTCATGGGCCACAAATATAGCCCTTTTGGCTTCTGATAAAAACTGTTTTCCTGAAAGCCACGTGTCACATCAAACAGACCAGAGTGTCCCTGAACTCTTAATCTCAGGCCATGGCTTTCGTAAGACACCTTGTTAGGGCAATGGCCACCCTAAGATAGCTCTTCTGTCCTCAGTTTAAAAAATACTAATCTCTGCATAGAAAACAAACTTATGGTTACCAAAGGGGAAAGCAGGGGGAGGGATAAATTATGAGTTTGGGATTAGCAGATTCCAAACTACTATATATAACATAGATGAAAAACAAGGTGCCACTATATAGCACAGGGAATTATATTCAATATCCTGTAATAAACCCTAACGGAAAAGAATATGAAAAAGAATATATATATACTCACAAAATTGTAAATCAACTATACTTCAATTAAAAAAAAAATACTAGTCTCGGGCTTCCCTGGTGGCGCAGCGGTTGAGAGTCCGCCTGCCGATGCAGGGGACGCGGGTTCGTGTCCCGGTCCGGGAAGATCCCACGTGCCGCGGAGCGGCTGGGCCTGTGAGCCATGGCCGCTGAGCCTGCGCGTCCGGAGCCTGTGCTCCACAACAGGAGAGGCCACGACAGTCAGAGGTCCGTGTACAGCAAAAAAAAAAAAAAAAAAATACTAGTCTCTATTGTCTGGTCCTTTTTCACCACTAATCATTTTGTGGGGATGAGGAATTGTTTGTTTGCTCACTTGTTTGTTTTTCTGTTCCCTTGGAAAAAAGTAGAAGGGAGTCTTTGGGTCCCTCCTCACCAAGACGAGCTATAACATCTCGGTGCACAGTTCAATCCAGAGAAAACGTTGTTGCCTGACTTAACCAAAAGCACCAGGAAAGCAGATGAGCTCATGCTGAATTTCTTTTGTTTTTCTTTCTCATTGAGTCATAATACTGTATTATACAAATGCACGCTAAAGGAAAAGTCATCTTCAGGAGACATATTGAAATAATTTATACCACAAAATTTTAGACCGAAAGATCTTAAACAGCCAATTCTAACTGTTGTATGTGGATGTCTGAGTGAGGTTCGAGTACATTTGATGAATTTCAAAAACAGAACACGGTACCTTGTGTTGACGTTACGCTAATCCACAATACTCAGTAAATGTCAATTGGAAGAGAGGAGAGAAACTGAGTTCCCTGTTTTCATGACAATTAAATATTAGCCGCTAGGGGCCCGAATTTCCAGGACACAACAGCCCGTCGCACTCCCTCTCTATGGTGCTGAAGTCTTGATGTGGAATAAGCCAAGTCAGCGAGAACTGGGTTATAAACATGCTTTATTACTGGTAGATAGTAGACACTGATAATGATAAACTGCAAACAGGTAAAGGGGAAACAAAAATCAAGGGTGTGCCCCACAATGAACTGCAGAGTCAGAACTGGAACAGGAGGCAATCATCAGGAAAGAGGGCTCCCGGTGGAACAGGACAAGATAAGCGTCCCTTCCCACACTGTTGTCCACAGGACAGATTCAGGGGAGAGGACCCCAGGGACTCCAACTACACTGAATGACCGACACAACGACATGATCAAACCCCACCTCCAACCAGGTATCCCAACAATCAAGTTCTAGTTAAATCATACTCCCATGTCTTCTCTCAGTCATGGCGAAATAATGGGATTACTGTGAGGAACAGAAAGCAACAGATGTGTCACAGCCCGTAGAGAGGCTGGTGGGATCTGTGCGGTTAGCCTCCACTGGGGGCACTATTTTCCTGCATCGTCTTCACGATCCAGTCAACATAGTTCTTGACACGAGTGTAGATCCCATAGGTACCACACTGGGGGCCCCAGGACACCAAGCCAGCGACATAGAATTTGGTATTCTCTTCGTTAGGGACCTGTAGAGCAAAGGCCCCACCGCTGTCCCCTTCACAGCTATCAACACCCTTCTCACCTCCAGCACAGATCATGTTCTCAGTAAAAACAAAGGAATTTATATCTATTCCGGGATTTAGCCCCTTCAGCTCCCGGCACTTTGCTAAGGGAACAACAGGTAATTTTGCCCCTCTGAGGTTAATAACATGATCTTTGGTATTTGTTCGGCCCCAGCCTGAGATCAGCCCCAGATGTCCCACTGAGGGGTTATATTCTGAGGAGGTGCCTGGCAGGCAGATAGGGGAGACAGTGGGTCCCATTTTCACCGGGTCTTGCAGCCGCACCAGTGCAATGTCATTGTCAAAATTCTTCCGTATTTCCGAGGCATCCAGGACCTTCCAACCGGGATGAATAAACACTTTCTCAGCAGTGAGCATCTGGGCCTTTGCCAATTGTGAAGTGACCACTGAGGTAGATCCAACGTACATCACTGGGTCATGGTTTCCCTCCACGGTGTGGGCAGCTGTCAGCACCCAGTGCTCGTCAATGAGAGCCCCGCCGGCCCGGGGGTTCGGGAAGAAGACTTGCCAGGGGAAATTTTCAATCTTTGCCATGGAGCCTCCAAATATCCTCTGTTTTCCTATAAAGGGCTCACCAGGGACGCCACAGACTAGGGAGGAACCAAAACAAGATGGGAAGGGAGCAGGGTAGATTGCTGGCCCCCTGCAAATCCTACAGCCACTCAAACACTTGCTGGGCCTCAGCGTTCTCAGCACAACATAGCCAAATATTTGGTCAACGATCTCAGCGCCTGACTCATCCAGAACTGACCTAAGGACCAAACATCCCACTTTGCCAGTGCCAAAAGCTGGCTTGTGGGAAAGACTGGTTTAAACTGAGGCCGTGTGCGAATTACTGAACCCAAACGAGCCTCACACCATGGAAAGCTTAACTCACAGTGTGGGGAGGACACTTCACCCCAGGCTCGGCACATGGGGCCGGGGGCCCAGCTGGGAGCCAGAGCTGGGCAACCCTGTCCTCATACAGGTGTTAGGGGAGGCAAACATTCTACCCTCCGCTGATGCCCAGATCAAACACTTATCACCTTCTTTTCTCAAGTCCTAATTGCAGCTGAGTCCCTCCTAGTAACCTGTGGACGGTTCTCTTTTTCCATCTTTCATCTCATCCCCCACTGACTGGATCCAGGTTTGATTGCTTTGCCATTACTGAATACAACTAAAACGGAATTTTATTTCAGATAAAGTTGGCTTTCCTAAATCCCTCACTACTCAGCCTGAATGGACTCTGAGTTGAACATAACAGACAGACCTGGGTTCAAAGCCTAACCATGTCCCTTCCTAACTCTGAACTTGCACTGAATTCCCTCAACTGTAAAACGGGACCAGTGACACCTACCCCAGAGCATTGTTGCAAAGACTTAATTGAATGAGATAATAGATGCAATTGTTTGATTGCATTTGATTACTTGATTGAGAGCTAGGTCGGTCCCTAGCTCTCAATCACACTGTTGTTACTGACAGGATGGTTATTATTATTCCGGCTTCGCCTGGGAGCCTTCTCCTACTCAACTCTGATCTCTATGCAACCCCTTATTCCTTTTATTCCTCTATATCTTGTTGTCAGATAGACTTTTAATATAATAACTAGGCTCTTCGAGTAGTCTTGTTTCTGAATGTTGAATCCTCACTCTCTTATTTCAGGCCCTGTTTTTAGCAATCCTAGACGCCCTTACTACATCTACATTACCAAATCTAACTGGCCCAGACTCTGACACCAACTGTCACCGGCTGACGTTTCTCTTTCCCATCCGTCGGCCTGACAGCGTGGTTGATGAATTCCCCAAGGCCCTGGCAGGTCCACGGCCCAGCTTTGTCTCCACCTCAGTGAGCTAGACTCTGGCAGCCCAGACTGTCAAGTCCCTTCCCTAGAGGATTACAGCTACTTTTAGAAGGTGAGATCCATGCAACCACACCTGTGGCCATGCCCTCTACACAAGCCTGAGCCCTGATTACCTGCAACACATTTTGGCAGCTCTGCGCCCAGCAGCTCGTTCACCCAGCTCCCGTTGCCAGCGCAGCGATACTCCTCTGGAACAGCACAAGGGACAGGGGACACACTCACCATCACATCTTCTGGAGTCTGTCCCCCCAACCCCTTTTTGTTCAGAGCCTTAGCACCTCTGGGATTTGAGGAGGCAAAATCAGATCAAACCAACTAGAAAAGAATCCTGAGAACATCCTCCAAACAATCTCTCTGGCCCCTATCCTGCCAAGGGAGGAGAAGGAACAGTCTCCAAAGCAGAGGGAAGAGGGTTACCGCAGAGGCTGGGAAAGTGCTTCAAGTGGGAAAAGAAATTAAATTAAATTAAAAGCAATGAAGTGGGACATATTGTGAGCCAACCAGACCTTCATCCAGTACCACCAAGGCCTCTCCATCGAGAAAGTCAGGCATCATAGAATAATGACTTGAAGCTGGAAGCATTACTTCTGTTCTACATTAAATAGTTGGTCAGGAGACTTCCCTGTTGGCTCAGTGGTTAGGGCTCCGTGCTTCCACCACAGGGAGCACCCAACCCAGGAAGACTGTGCTATTCACCCTCCAACACTCTCATGCTTTCTTTCTCTTTTCTTTAGTCAAAGAAACCTACCGCTTCTTTCATTTTCCATGTAGTAATATGGCTTCTCACAAGTGTAGCGAGTGACAGAACCAAATAGAGTGTTTTCTGGATCTTCGACTCTACCATGCCGAATGGGTTCGGGAGCGCCACAGTCCACGGCTATGAGAGGAAGGCAGGAGAGAGATGGTCAGGACGGCCACTTCCTCCCAGGAAGAGTCACTGGGCCAGTCCATCCTCCCAGCCGTGTTCCTCACTCCTTCCCCACTCCCCACAGCCATAAGCACACCTGGGATGAATCCCCCATGTCAGCCTCTCTGTGGCCATGGTCTCCGACTGGCATCCCTCAACACCCTAGCCCACTGAGTCCCGCCAGGTCTGATAGCCCCTTGAAAGCTACAAGGATGAACCTGGTTCTCAGTGGTTGGTGAGGCCTCTGAAGGAATGGACCCATATAATGCTATTAACTCTACCAATCTCATAGCCTCTTTCTTTGGAAGAAACCTGCTAGTCTGACAGGGATCAGATCAGGACTGGGACTCCATGACAAACCTCCCTTCAAAAACTCAATCTACTCTCTCACAAGCCTAAGAGGAAACCATGCATTTATATCTTAATGCACTAATCTTTCCATTCCCTTTGGGAGGAGAAAAAAAAAAAAGAGTCCCATTTTAAAGAGGTACATACGTTGACACCGCAGTTTGGAATTACTCCACTTTCCATTGCTTTGGCAAGTAGAATAGAAAGATGTCAAGCCAACACTTCCCTGGACAATAATAAACATCTCCATTAATTTATAAGGAGAGATATAGGGAATCAAAATCCAGAAATGGAATCGATCTCTGGTCTTGGATCAATGAGGAGTCCTCACCACAAGAAGCTTGGGGACATCGTAGCAGAATGACCCAAAACACCCAGGAATTGGGGCTAAAAGACAACTTTGTCCCAGCATATCAGCCCCCCCTGCCCCAGGAAGACCAAAGTCAAAAAGGGAATGTCAAGCTGTCCAAGGATCTTCATGACTGACAAGGAAAGACTAAAGATCCTGAACGGTTCTCTTTATGGAGGAGGTGTTAGACCTTTGCTGGAGCGAGAACGCTCGGTAAATGATTAGACAATTCCAGTACGCTCTTCCTGACCTAGGGACAAGAGAGAAGCCTCTAACGGTGCTTTACCTGTACAACTTCAAACCCATCCACACAGGTTATCTTCACCACATCTTTGAACACATATTTCGCTCTATCAGGCTCCCAAAAAGAATTGGCAGTGACTTCTTTAGGACAAGGGATTGCTTGGAAAGGACAGGAAAAAACTTTTTACCAAATAGGAGAATCTCCATGATATTTACATCATTCTCACACTTTCTACAGTTGTTCAGTCATCCTCAGTCCTGACGCCCAGCATTCCAATATGGAGGTGTCTAAAATAATACGACAGGGAATGAGTGCCCTGGCGGTCCAGTGGTTAGGACTTGGTGCTTTCACTGCCAAGGGCACCTGTTCGACCCCTGGTTGGGAAACTAAGATCCCACATGCCACACGGTGCGGCGAAAAAAATTATTAATTAATTAATATGGCATTACTAATGAACCACCCCCAAGCTGTCTGCATTCACAGGTCCAGTTGAAAGATTCCTGGAAGTTGAAGCATTTCTAGCAACTACTGACAGGTTTAGGTCCTGCTGAGGAAGTGAAGTATTCTCAGGATACCTATCCATACAGCAATCTACCTGTTTTGATTTTACATTGTGCAAGGACTTTGGTACCACCAACCAAAGAGCAACTTCTAAGTTACTCACGATCGCCATGGTAACGAAATTTCCATCCCTTTTTTTGTTCTGTTTCATCAGTTTGGAAGATGATATTGAGAGCATTACTCTTGGTTTCAATAGTTAGTGGCCCAGGGAATCCATTACCACAGTAAGGACCAAATTGCTGGTTTCCTGCAACAAACTGAAGAGAAACAAAATGATGAAATCAGAAGAGAGAAAGAACTGAAATAAAAAGGCAAAATGGAAGGGACAAAAGTAAAATTAGGGCTTCCCTGGTGGCACAGTGGTTGAGAGTCCGCCTGCCGATGCAAAGGATGCGGGTTTGTGCCCCGGTCCGGGAAGATCCCACGTGCCGCGGAGCGGCTGGGCCCGTGAGCCATGGCTGCTGAGCCTGCGCGTCCGGAGCCTGTGCTCCGCAACGGGAGAGGCCACAGCACTGGGAGGCCCGCGTACCGCAAAAAAAAAAAAAAAAAAAAAAAAAAAAAAGTAAAATAAAATAAGAAGGAGGGGAAAAAAAGAAAAGAAGGGGCAGAAAGCTATGTAATTTGTCTTCAAGGAGAAATCTCTCTGTGTGAGTTGGGAGAGAAGTTCATCATCCATCACGTACAAGTAAACTGTCAGCGCAGCGGCCCTCAGAATCAGCTGGTTCCACATCAAAATCTTCTCTCTGCATAGTCACCACCACTTGGAACCCCTCCTCCAACAGGATCTGATAGTCACACCTCGAGTTCTCTGGGTATAGACTGGGGTAATTGGGACTTGTGAGCTCCCCAATCGGTGTGGTGAATACATCCCCACTGCAGTTGACTAAGGGAGAAAAAGAGAAAAGGAGAATCAAATATAGAGTCAAGCAAAGGAGTCCCTGCCTTTTGCTGTGACGCTTCTCATGAACTGACAGTCCACAGTGACTGACTGTCACATTGATTGATTGCAGCCCACATGCCACAGTTTCATACCCAGCACATATCAGCAGAGATACCCAATACCTATTGGGTTTCCATCACTTTGCTGATGATAGAGCCTTTCACGGTTATGGAGAGCCCCGGCTTGACACAGGCACCTATCTCTCTTCTCCAATTAATTAACTTGACCCTGTAGGTTTGTCTTCCTCCACCCTTGTAGCTCCCCTTCAGTTTACGGGTAACTAAAAATAGATGCCAGACTTCCATGGTGGCTCAGTGGTTAAGAATCCACCTGCCAATGCAGGGGACACGGGTTCGATCCCTGGTCTGGGAAGATCCCACGTGCCGCGGAGCAGCTAAGCCCGTGCGCCACAGCTACTGAGCCTGCGCACCTAGAGCCCGTGCTCTGCAACAGGAGAAGCCACCACAGTGAGAAGCCCGTGCAGTGCAACGAAGAAGAGTAGTCCCCGCTCGCCCCAACTAGAGAAAGCCTGCGTGGAGCAGCAAAGACCCAATGCAGCCAAAAATAAATAAATAAATTTTTAAAAGGAAAGAAAGAAATCAGCTTGTAAACTATTAAAAAATAAAAATCGATGCCAAGTCAAGGCTGAGGCTAATCAAGGTCGAAGGGTAGACAAGCCCCCTAGTGAAGCCTCAAGCCATTCCAAATCCCAGGGAACGTGCGCCCTTCTTGATGCCAAGCTCACCTCCGCAGTTCCTCATATCATCATGGAGGAAGTATTCTGGCGGGCAGGAGCAGAAGTAACCACCAATGAAGTTGTTGCAGAAGTGGCTGCAAGGGGGATCTGCAAAGTCTGTGCACTCATTTACATCTACAAAGAGTAGAGAAAGATTGAGGTCAAGGACAGAGACCTAGAAGGAAGAATGAGGTTAAGCGCCACACTGCAAGGATAAGAAAAGTGGGAAGGGTCTGTTGCTTAAAGACATTCCATGAATCACATTTCAGGATGGTATTATTCTATACTACTCTTGTGAACTATGATTCCGGAGTTGCGCTCTACCATTGCACAGCTATAGGGGAGCTCTCAGTGCCAGAGACCCTTGACCTTTCTCACAAACAGAGCGTTTCAGCTCCAGAGACAACACTCTGCAAGCTGAACTTGATAATATCTTCTGCTGGAAGGAACAATTAGTACATGTATTACCTTATAGGCTGTTGGCCCTTCTGTCAAGTCTAAAACTACTGTGGCTTTATGAGATGTTCTGATTTCATTCTACCCTGGAGATAGCTGGAGACGCACACAGAATCTGAAAGTTTGTTTGCCATATGTTAAATGGGTTTGAATACCATACATTCCTCGTGTGAGTCTTCACAACTTATTTAACTTCCTTAGTCCTTACTTCCCTATCTCTAAGTAGATATAATAACACCTAGTTAAAGAATTGAGGTGAAGATTAAATTAATATAGGTAAAGTTCTTAACACAGTGCCCAGTTCATAGTGGTTCTCAATAAATTACTGCTTATGATCTCTTTTTTATCATTACTATCGTCATCACCAGGATATGATTATGCATTTGAGTTTCACAAAAGCAATTCACGGAGGGATCCAAGCCAAGTCAACACTTCATAAGCGTTATAAACAGAGCCCTCACTCCCTGCGTTGCTCAATGTTTGTCCGGCTTCTAATCATGTGGTTGGATCAATGAGGCACACAGAGGGGTGAGCCTTACCGACAGCAACGTAGTATGCAGCAAACCCAGTGAAACGCTCTTCGTTGGAGAAGTCTGACTTGAAGATCACCTGGAGTTTGTTGTATGGGACTTGGAACTCTTCCACCACCGGGGAGTTGGGATTCTTGCCGGTCCTCTGTCCACAGAGTTTCCCTTCTTCCAGGCCTCCTGACATTATCTAAGAGAAGAGTCAAAAGAAACTAGGAAAGGGTAATATTTTGGTATGGAGGTCAGAGAAAAAGGGACAGAGAGAATGGACCATTTCCCGTCTTAGGACTATGTGAGCGCGGCTCACTGTATGTCGGGGGCACCCCCTCCTGCATCCTCTCAGCCCACCAGCCCAGTCCCATCCTTTACGTGCTTATTGCAGTATACCTGCACTGAGTCATACGCGCAGTTCTCGGACAGCTCTATGTCCAGATGGGTAAAGTAAAGGTGGATCCCGTACCCTTCAGGAACTTCTATATCCCAAGACTTCTTTACTTCATTGGGGTATGCCTGAGGATAGTTGGGGGACAGGATCTCCCCATACATAGTAGGCTCAGCATAAACCCATGCCAAAAGTGAAAACAGGACAATGCACCTGAAAAAATAAAAAAGGCATATGGAGAGGTGGGTGACCCAGGTGCCAGCAGACAAGTGCAGGGAGAAGGGATGGGAAGGGCAAAGGGCACCAGCACATGGAGGAGAATCTTGGGTTGGAATGAAGGAAAAAGGCCTAGGTCAAAGCAAGCCCAGGCTTCAGATCTGAGACGTTTTCTTGAGAAGAGGAAGGGAATGGGGTCCACATACATCTCCGTAGACCCGTGGTCACTCACCACATCTCTGGCAATTGGTCCCTCCCTGGTGAGCAGCTCGTCTCTTGGTCCTGGCTCTCTGCACCTCTAGACTTTGGACCTAAAGCGGTGGCAGACCTGGCTGTATTTGTCTAACAAGCACACAGGCACCTGCTTGGGTGGTAAGGGGCCAATGTCACCTTGGTAAGAAAAACACAGAGGTTCAACAGAGCCATATCATTAATCATCACTGGACGACACCCATCCTCTCACACTCGCCCTGGTTCTAGATTGAAACTACATCTTATCCTTCTCCCCTGGCTTCTCAGGACCTTCTCCCAGTTTTTCTCCAAAATAATGAGTAATTTCTCCCAGTTTTCTGCTTCCTCTGTTCTCCTCCCTCACCCTCAACACCCACCCCAGCCCCGACTTGGTCAGTCTCCCTCCTGCCCTAACAGAATAATATATATCCCCTTTTCCGCTCAGGATTTCAGGAGTCTTTCCCCATCATGACCATCCACTTATGACATGCCTCCCTCTTCTTTTGACAAGGATCCCCCTTATCACCTCGAACCAGCTCTCCTGACTGTGTATTATTGCATGCATTTCTCCCAATGACCACTGATGGAGGAATGAGCTTCTTTTCCTAGGGGAAGGCGGTGACCTTGGGAGAAGGGGTCTGAGACAGGGTTGGATGTGGAAGGAGAAAAGGGACAGCTGAATGACAAGAAACATGAAAGGAAAGGAAAGGTATTCCCTCAATTTCCTACCTTAATTTTCCAGTTTTTTTTTTTTAACCTTTACTAAAAAGACAAGCCATCTCCCCACAGTTCTTAGAAAAGTGTTGCCAAATATGCTTCTAACCCTGAAAACAGTGGTAGGTGGTGGGGTGACATGGGGGTGGATGGGGTCAACCTAAGAGAAATAAGTGGCCTATATTCTCCCTCTGGGTTCTGCTCTTTCCAGCCCTCCATCTTTGCCCAAAACCTTCCTATGTAAAGTTTTCTGCCTTCCTTTTTCCTCCATCAAAGCTCTGCTCTTTGATTTTAAGGTTTTTACCTTCAGAAGCTGATGGGAACAAGTGGGTCAGTCCTGTCTCTCTTGCCAGTGGGCGTGCCGGGCAACCCTGCCGGCTCCCAGGAAGAGCAGCATAGGGCCTGGGTGCAGGAACCTCCGCCTCCCTGTCCTGGTTCCGTTCCTGTGATTCTCTACCCCAGTGTGTATGTCTGAAATTCCCTGATCCTAACAAAGAGGGGGTTGGGAGACCATGACTTAGGGAAAGGGGAACTCAGCCTTGATCTTGGAGCTCCCTCTGCTTTTGAAACAAGAACTGCATACTGAGGCCTGAGATTCCTCTTTCCCAGGCCACAGGGGGAGAAAGGAGGGATTGGGGAATTTCACCAGTTGCCTAATGCTCTTTTTTAGCCAAAGGGTGTGTTACAGAGCTTTCGGGGAAGTCAGGTGATTTGTGGGAAAAGGAGGGTATTAATACTGTAGGGAAAAGCCAAACCCAGAAAGTCCAGCCCTCCAACTACGTATGAATCATGAATTATCAGAAATGCAGGTCATCTCTGCCTTTAAAGCAAACGTAATGGTTGGATAACGACTTATACCTAGATCCCAGATGCTGGGGGATGGTGCTTTTTCCTCTTCCTAAAATCCCCTCCACATCTTCACACATCTAAATGATATCCACCCATAAACCTGCAGTTCAGATACAATCCAGAGTCCTTTATCCATTACCCTTGGGTCGAGATATGCTTCAAAATTCAGAATTTTATGGCCTTTTAAAAGACAGTGCAGGGAATTCCCTGGCGGTGCATTGGTTAGGGCTCTGCGCTTTCACTGCCCGGGGCCTGGGTTCGATGGATCCCTGGTTGGGGATCTAAGATCCTACAAGCTGCGCACCAAGGCCAAAACAAAAAAATAAGAAAAAAAAAAAGAGAAAAAAAGAAAAAATTAATAATAAGAAGAATACAGCGCCAATGCGGTATACAGACCCAATACCCCAATATTAGGTAACATCTCCTCCTGTCCCTCCCCCCGCAAGGGGCTGAGATAACACTCCATCATCAAACATTAATATTTCTGCAGCTAAACAGGCTGATCTTCACAGTGAGTAGAATAACTAAAGTTATCATTTAGTTATCATTATATATTATATTCATAAATGACTTCACATTAGTTCAAATTAGGTTTTTCTGCCAAATGAGTTTTGGTACCAAAAAAAACCCCACTTTGTTTCCAGAGCCTTTTGGAATGTAGAGCTTCAGATAAGGGACCAAGGGGTGGTGGGCGTGTACAACTCCTCCACAGAGACTTCCCTGACCTCCCAGCTCTCCTTCTGTCCCTTGTCACTTTCTACCCGTCTTAGTGACTGAATTCCAACAGATCTACAGCCTCATCAAGTGAAGATGCTCCCTTAGCTTACGTACACACCACTAGACATTTTTAAAGCTGCCAATTAAACTATGGTGTATGATTGATTATAAGACGCACCCGATTTCAGAAGTGTTGAAATGTGGGCAACTATTCTAAACAAACAATACTGGCTGTGTGGAGCCTGGCCTTCACCAGAACCATTTATCACATCTAACTTCTATTCCAAAGCTATTGATATGAGAGCAAGTTTTTAAGCACAAATATAAGCACTTGATGGCACTGTTCGGGCAATTAACGATTGCACAGGGGCTTCCCTGGTGGCGCAGTGGTTGAGAATCCGCCTGCCGACGCAGGGGAAAAAGGGTTCGAGCCCTGGTCCAGGAAGATCCCACATGCCGCGGAGCGACTAAACCCATGTGCCGCAACTACTGAGCCCGCGTGCCAAAACTACTGAAACCCACGCGCCTAGAGCCCACGCTCCACAACAAGAGAAGGCAGCGCAATGAGAAGCCCACACACTGCAACGAAGAGTAGCCCCTGCTCGCCCCAACTAGAGAAAGGCTGTGCACAAAAAAGACCCAACGCAGCCAAAAAATTCTTTTAAAAAAGTAAACATGCAAATAAATAAATAAAATGAGACTTTGTTGATACTGTGGTTGTGCTACTTCAAGTTTACAAAAAGTGGTGCCTTACTCTATCTAGTGTCTTGATGAGGTGACAAAAGAGAAATAGACATGTGAACTGTGTAATCACTAAGTTCAAAAGTCCTATTTTTTAAGGAAGCCTATTTGCTCTAAAATACTGGGGGCAGAGGTGGGAGTGAGGGGGATTATAGATGAAACCAAACTGCCCATAATTTGTAATTATTGAAGTGTTGGGTAATGGGAGTTTATTATATTATTTTCTTTAGTGTACATTTGAAATTTTCTGGGATGAAGAGTTAAACATAAATAAAGAAGGCTTGTTTTGTTAACATACAAATAAAAATGTGGGGACTTCCCTGATGGCGCAGTGGTTAAGAATCCGCCTACCGATGCAGGGGGACACGGGTTCGTGTCCCGGTCCGGGAAGATCCCACGTGCCGCGGAGCGGCTGGGCCCATGGGCCATGGCCGCTGGGCCTGCGCTTCCGCAGCCTGTGCTCCGCAACGGGAGAGGCCACAACAGTGAGAGGCCCGCGTACCGCAAAAAGAACAAACAAACCAACAAAAACCAACTTGAGTGACAGGCACTGGGCAGTAATAAGAATGCAGTCAGTCAGCCAGTCCTTCAGTCAACATTTACTGAGTATCTACTATGTGCCAGGCTCCGCTAAGCTCCGGATGCACAGTGTACCCAAAATGACACGGTCCTTGCCCATATAGGAGTCACAGTCCAGTGTGGATAGTCTCACGTCAACCCTGATCCAGAGATTTTGTTATGAGTTGAGCATATCAGACCAAGTTCCTCCTTGCCTTTGGTTGCATTCTCTCCCAGGAAGCTCCTTGTGCAAGTAGATTACTGATACACTCACCTCGCCCGTTCCCCAGAGAGAGCTGCGTAAGAATGAATCCCAAGTTAGGCTGGGACCACCATCCTCTGCCTCTCACTACACAGGTGAACTGACCCGAAAGTATGAGGCCACTGAGAGAAACTATGCCAAAACTACCCAGCAAATGTGTTTGATTTGCCTTATATAGTACTGGCCTACACAGAATTTTTTTAATTTTTTAATTAGCCACCAAGATTAAAAAACAGAAGGTTTGGGACTTCCCTGGTGGCACAGTGGTTAAGAATCCCCCTGCCAATGCAGGCAACATGGGTTCGAGCCCTGGTCCGGGAAGATCCCACATGTTGCGGAGCAGCTAAGCCCGTGTGCCACAACGACTGAGCCTGCTCTCTAGAGCCCGCGAGCCACAACTACTGAAGCGTGCGCACCTAGAGCCCGTGTTCCACAACAAGGGAAGCCACCGCAATGAGGCTCCCGTGCACTGCAACAAAGAGTAGCCCCGCTCGCCACAACGAGAGAAAGCCCGCGCGCAGCGACGAAGACCCAACGCAGCCAAAAATAAATAATAAATTTTTTTAATTATAAAAAAATACAGAAGGTTATACACACATGCTTCCAGCTTCTTTGAAGGAAACAGAATATCTAGCCTGCAGGGACTGACTACGTAACAACCATACCCTCCTGTGCTTTGCTTGATATCCTCCCTTAACTGGCTGCCCCTCCACCAACATCTTCTGTCTTTAGTGGAAGATGGTATTTAAGGTGATGGCCTGGGCCATTTCTGGGAGTTACTCAGTTTTCCTAGGCATCTCCCATATATACAGAAGGTATACATGTTTTTAAACTTCTGTTTTGCTTTCCTCTTATTAACCTGTCTTTAATTACAGGGGTGTCTCAGCCAAGAACCTAGAACACAGAGGGGAAATTACTTTTCCTCATCCATAGAAGTATTATATACACACTCATCCAGCTCCTTCTTCTTTTTTTTTTTTTTTGCTGTACGCGGGCCTCTCACTGTCGTGGCCTCTCCCATTGCGGAGCACAGGCTCCGGACGTGCAGGCTCAGCGGGCGTGGCTCACGGGCCCAGCCGCTCCGCGGCATGTGGGATCTTCCTGGACCGGGTCACGAACCCACGTCCCCTGCATCGGCAGGCGGACTCTCAACCACTGCGCCACCAGGGAAGTCCCAGCTCCCTCTTATTACAAGTGGTTGATTAGGAGTACCCAAAGGAGATATTTTGAGTATCTCTAATGCCGGATCACACCGTGGGCTATCAGTGCTCTCTTTACTACTGGAAATGGTCATTTCTCACAGTTTTTATTCATAAGTGTCATTTTGGATTTGTGTGCTTATTTCTCATCTTGGCTCTCAAACCATGTTGGAAAGCGTCGGGGATGTTTTTCAAGAGAGTTAGCGGCTTCAGTTCAATCATGTTGCATCAGGACCCTTTCTAAGCAATCCGACGCATCCTTTGCTCCATCACATCTCTTTGTTTTTCCAGGTGCACGGCATAGCGATCAGATATTTCTATACTTTACAAAATGATCACCATGCTAAGTTCAGTTACCATCTGTCACCATACAAAGTTGTTACAATATTCTTGACTACATTCTCCGTGTTGTAAATTTCATCCCTGTGACTCACTTATTTTGAAACTGGAAGTTTGTCCCTCTTAATCTCCCTCACCTGCTTCACTCATTCCCCTCAACCCCCTCCCCTCTGGCAACCACCTATTTGTTCTCTGTGTCTATGAGTCTGTTCCTGCATGTAGTTATATTTGTTCAATCGTTTTGTTTTTTTAATTCCACATATAAGTGAAATCATATGGTATTTGTCTTTCTCTGTCTGACTTATTTCGGTTAGCATAATACCCTCTAGGTCCATCCATATTGTCACAAGTGGCAATATTTTGTTCTTTTTAATGGCTGAGTAATATTCCATCATATATGTATATCATATCTTCTTTATCCATCCATCTATAGATGGACACTTAGGTTGCTTCCATATCTTGGCTATTATAAATAATGCTGCAGGGCTTCCCTGGTGGCGCAGTGGTTGAGAGTCCACCTGCCGATGCAGGGGACACGGGTTCGTGCCCCGGTCTGGGAAGACCCCACGTGCCGCGGAGCGGCTGGGCCCGTGAGCCGTGGCCGCTGAGCCTGCGCGTCCGGAGCCTGTGCTCCGCAACGGGAGAGGCCACGACAGTGAGAGAGGCCCGCGTACCGCAAAAAAAAAAAAAAAAAAATACTCTAGACTTACTGATAAAACATTTGCATGCAGAGGGTGGGGAAAAAAATCCAACAAAATTCAGAAGACTTCACCTCAGTGAAATTCTAGGAGTCCGATGATGTGGGGCATCTTGAGATATCCCTTCTAAGGTAAAGGATAAGTTGTTGCATCTGGCTCCTCCTACAATCAAAAAAGAGACACAATGCTTGTTGAGCCTCTTTGGATTTGGGAGGCAACATAGTCCTCATCTGGGTTTGTTACAAGCAACCAAAATCCACTAGTTTTGAGTGGAGATTAAACATGGGGATACCCTATAACAGGTCCAGACTGCTAGGCGAGCTGCTCAGCCACTGGGTGCATGTGGTCCAGCAGATCCAATGATGTTTGAAGTGGCAGCGACAGATAGGGATGCTGTTTGTGAAACCGAGTCCTATGGTTCATTTATAATTAAAACTATTGCCTGGGTTTCTGTTCTTGTCTTTCTCATTCCTCTTTTGTTCCCTTTTGTCTTAGCCCATACCTATTTGACCACAGGCTAATCAATAAGGAGAATGAAGATCAGGTGACTGGAGCCACACTTTCCGACAAGCATCACTGTTTACGTGCTGTTTAAGTTATCTTCCAGGGCAAGATGGCCTCGACAGATCATGTTGACAGGGTCCTCTCCCCACCCAGGTCAACAGACCAAAGAGTGTAGACCGCAGGTGACTCAGGTGATTAACCCCAGCTCCTCTGTTCTTCCCCTTTAAAAGCCCCTAATTTAGAGACCAAGTTGGAGTGGATCTGAGACTTGCTTGGCGCCCTGCAATAAAATCCTTACTCTGCTACAGACACCCACTGTTGGGAATTCCCTGGCGGTCCAGTGGTTAGGACTCAGAGGTCTCACGCCGAGTTCCCTGATCTGGGAGCTAATATCCCACATGCCACACGGCACAGCCAAAAAAAATTAAATTAAATTAAATTAAATTTTTAAAATACCCACTCTCAGACTTTGGCTTTTTGTGCTGTGGGCACATGAGCCCTTTGTTCGGTTTCATCTGGAGCCTTCAGCAGGCCCCGGTGGGTGAATCGCAGGGCAGGCTCTTAGGATTTTGAAGCAAAGCCCTGCCATCCTCTGCAGATAACTACTCTCCTTTTGAGAAACAGCTCTTGGCCTGCTACTGGGCCTTAGCAGAGACTGAACACTTCACTGTGGGCCACCCAATTACCATGCAACCTGAGCTACCCATCATGAACTAGGTGTCACATGACCCACCCATAGAGTTGGGTGTGCACAGCCGTATTCCATCACCAAATCTGCTACACTGCCTCCTCTCTCCAAGCCTGTACCTATGGTCTCGTGGGGAGTCCCTACAATCAGTTGACAGAGGAAGAGAAAGCGAAGGACTGGTTTACAGATGGCGTTGCAGGATACACAGGTAGCATTTGAATGTGGACAGATGTCCCTTTCTGGGACATCTCTGAAGAAAAGCGGTGAAGGGAAATCCCAGTGGGCAAAGCACAGATTAGTGCAACTTGCTGTTCTGTTTGCTTGGAGGAGAAATGGTCAGATGTGCAATTACGTATCAATTCATGGGCTGTAGCCAGTGGTTTAGTTGGATAGTCGAACACTTGGGAGGAACACAGTTGGAAAATAGATGACAAGGAAATCTGGGGAAAAGGTATATAGTAGGCCTCTCTGAATGGGCAAAAAGCATGAATATACTTTTGTCCCATGTGAATGTTCACCAAAGGGTGACCCCCGCAGAGGAGGATTTTAGGAATCCCATGGAAAAGATGACCCATTCTGTGGATGCCAGTCAGCCTCTTCCCAGCCACCTATCATTGCTTAATGAACTTATGAACAAAGTGGTCAGGGTGGCTGGGATGGAGATTATACACGGCCTCAGCAACATGAACTTCCATTCACCAAGGCCAGCTTGGCTATGGTCACCGCTCAACGCCCAATCTGCCGACAGCGGAAACAAACACCAAGTCTCCAATATGGCAACATTCCCCAGGGGGGAGCAACATGGTGGCAAGTTGATTACGCTGAACTACTTCTGAAACCACACAACTCAGATTGGGTCTTGAACCCACGGGCCAGGACTCGAACCCAGACAAAACCCAAACTGGGACGTGAGCCCACTGTCTTTTAATTGAGATCACACCACACATGTGGTCTCAGGACTTGATGAAACTCAGATTCTTTATGTCTCATCGCAGAAAGAATTCAGTGAGAAACAAAGTGATAGGTAAGAAGTGGATTTATTTAAAGAGATACATATTCCATAGACCGAGTGTGGGCTATCTCAGAAGGTGAGAGGCCTTAAAATATGGGGTATTTTGTATTTTGGGGTTGGGCAATTTCAAAGGCTAATGAGCGGGAGGATTATTCCAACTATTTTGGAGAAGGGGTGGAGATTTCCAGGAATTGGGCCACTGCCCACTTTTCCGGCCTTTTATTGTTAGCCTGGGAACAGTCATGGTGCTGGTGGGTGTGTCATTTAGCATATGCTAATGCATTACAATGAGCGTATAATGAGGCTCAAGGTCCACTGGAAGTCGAATCTTCTGCCATCTTGGACCTAGTTGGTTCTGACCAGTTTTTGTCCTGTCCTCAATGGCTGTGTCATTCTTTTAAAGGTTATGCTCTGCCCCCTTCCCTCCTGTTTCACTTCCATCATGGAAGGTCAGCATTTTGTTCTTACTGCAGTTAGACACTTCGGATATGGATTCGCCTTCCCGCTTGCAACGCTTCTGCCAAACCTACGATCTGTGGATGTACAGAAAGACTTATCCACCATCATGGATGGACAGCATTGCTTCATATCAAAGAACTCACTTCACAGCAAAAGAAGGGCAGCAACAGGTCCATATTCATGGAATTCGCTGGTTTTATCATGTTCCTCACCATCCTGAAGCAGCTGGCTTGATAGCTTTTGTAGACTTTTGAAGACTCAGTTACAGTGCCAGCTAGGGGGTGATGAGGCTCAGGACAGGTCACCCCAAGATGTGTCAGGCTGACACACAGATTATTTCGAGCTGAAAGCAGAAAGACCTAAAAGACTCGGGAAGAACCTTTGAACAACTCCCCACTTTTATTGCCCCAAAGAATTTAAGACAGGAGGGCCGTACCAGGAAGGAATTATAAATAACTACAGTAAAGTATAAATTAGGTGTGGTAGACAGGGAGAAGCCTAGCAAGGCCCATTTGATCAAAGTCCTCTCTGTGTGCCACTGTCTTTGGATCTGTTTGCCAAATATTAACTCTTTTTATCTTCCTGTGAATTACCTTACTTCCCTTTGAAGTGTCAGACTCCCTGTCCTTAGTCTAGAATAATATATATTCTTCATCTTGCCTTGCTGTCTCGGGAATTCTTCACGCTTATGTGGATTTGCCATGCGCATGTAATCAATTTGACTTTCTCCTGTTAATCTGCCCTATGTCATTTTGATTGACAGCCAAAAAGAACTAAGAGGGGAAAGAGGAGGAAATTCCCCTCCCCTGCAGTGGTTTTGGGGAAGAAGAAATTGTCCTCTACCCTTCTAGGTTCTTCTGACTGGTCTAAGAATCAAATTGACGTGAGACAGAGTTACAGGAGAAAATCAAACAAAAGTTTAATAACGTGTTTACGTGGGAGAGACCCAGGAAAACTGAGCAACAAAATGGCCAAAATCCTCACCTTAAATAGTCTCTTCAGCTAAAGACAAAAGAAAATGGCGGGGACAATGGATGGGACTTCAAAGGGGAGGAAAGAAATTCATATGGAGGCGAAAAAGCAAATGTTTGGTAAACAAATGTTTTCTGGCCTGTGCAGTTACTGGACACAGAGTGGACTCTGATCTCAGGCCCTGCAGAGTTTCCCCACCACACTCAGCCCATATTCTTTGCAAATATCTCTGGTGATAGGTCTATTCTTGTAATAAACCCTCTATCTGAATTGTTTTAGGCAGTTAGGGAGAAGGTCAAATGTTCTTCCTGAGTCTTTTAGGCCTTGATTATTTTCAGCTCAAAATAAGCCACATGCCAGAGAGACATTTTGGGATGACAAATTTTGCTCCGCTACAGTGGTCATACCTGGCAAGGCTGGGACAAGGTCCTCCAGAAGGCCGTATATGCTCTGAATCAGCACCTAAAATATTTCACCCCCAGCCAAGATTCATGGGTCCAGGAATCAAGGGGTGGGAATGGGAGTGGCAGTGATCGCTACTAATCCTAGGAACCCACTAGCAAAATTTTTGCTTCCTGTCCCTGTGTCCTTATCCTCTGCTGGCCTGGAGGTCTTGGTTCAGAGGAAGGAATGCTTCCACTAGAAGACACAACAATGATTCCATTGAACTGGAAGTTAAGACTGCTGCCCGGCCACTTTGCCTGTTGATTTAGAGGCATGAGGAACTCAAAGAAGGGAGTTACTGTGCTGGCTGGGCTGACTGACCCTGTCTTCCAAGGGGAAACTGGACTGCTTCTCCACAATGGGCATAAGGGAGAGTAAGTCTGCCATACAAGAGATCCCTTAGGGCTTCTCTTCCCATTACCATGCCCTGTGATGAAGGTCAATGGAAAACTGACAATCCAATCCAGGCGGGACTATTAATGACCCAGACCTCTTGGGAATGAAGGTGCGAGTCACTCCACCAAGTAAAGACCCACAAAAACTGATGTGCTTGCTGAAGGCAAAGGAATTACAGAATGGGTAGTAAAAGAAGGTAGTTATAAATACCAGCTATGGCCATGTGCCCAGTTACATAAAGACTGTAATTATCAAAAGTATTCCTCCTTGGAACTAGTGATGTAAGCCTCATGTCTACTCGAAGAAGGCGGTCTTTTCCCCTCCCCCTTTCCTTTGACTATAAAACTGTAGCGCACTGAATCCACAGGGCACAGCTCCCTCGCCTGCCCGCTTGCATCTCTTAAAAGCATCCTATATTAATAAATCTACTTCTTGCTTATCAAAAAAAAAGTATTCCTCCTTACTTTGTTATGAATTTATATATATACATATTATGGTTTTTCCCCTCTTATTCCCTTATCATGTACCATAATATATATTTACTTTCTTTCACAGAATTGTGGGTTTTTTTAACTTAGGCTCAGTGATTTCCCCTCATTAGAATGAATCCCCTGCTCCTGACTAGCCTCATGACATCCATACATCATGTTATTTATACCGCCCCTCGCATTCTTTGTTTCTTTCTTTCTTTGGCCGCGTCAGGTCTTAGTTGCAGCATGTGGGAATTTTTGTTGCTGCATGCGGGCTCAGTAGTTGTGGCACACGGGCTCTAGAGCACGCGGGCTTAGTTGCACTGCAGCATGTGAGATCTTAGTTCCCCGACCAGGGATCGAACCCACATCCTCTGCATTGGAAGGCAGATTCTTAACCATTGGACCACCAGGGAAGTCCCGGATTTAAGTGTTTTTAATTTTACATCATAGTATTGAAGTTATGAGAGATCGAGGAGAAGAGCAAACATCACTCAAGGACTTTCCCTCACCTTCTGGGGAAGGAGTTGGTGCATTTGCAGTGGCACACAGGATGGTTGTATCACGATAGGTGGAATGATGACCTTGTTGTCTTTACTTGGAGAATAAGTATGGCTTAGGGACACACATATGAGTGCCAAATTGACAGGGGGCAGACTTGTGATGATTAATTTTATGTGTCCATTGACTGGGCCACGAGGTGCCCAGATATCTGGTTAAATATTATCCTGAGTGTGTCTGTAAGAGTGTTCTTGGATGAGATAAACATTTGAATATGCAGACTGAGTAAAGCTATCTGCTTTACCGAGTGGGCCTAATCCAGTCCTTTGAAGGCCTGATAGAATAAAAGGCTGAGTAAAGGAGAACTTTTGAGCTAGAATATTGGTTTCTCCTGCTTTCAGACTCAGACTCGGCCTGAAAATAACACCTTTGGCTCTGCTGGTTGTCAGGCCTTCAGAATTGGACTGGAACTGGACCATTGTCTCTCCTGCATTTCCAATTTGCTGACTGTGAATCTAGGGACTTCTCAGCCTCCATATTCACATGGGCCAATTCCTTATTTTATATATATATACCTATATATATGTAGTTGACCCTTGAACAACATGGGGGTTAGGGATGCCAACCCCTTACACAGTTGAAAATCTGCGTATAATTATACAGTCGACCCTCTGTATCAGTGATTCTGCATCTGCTGATTCAACCAACTGTGGATCGTGTGGCACTATTGTATGCATATAGTAAAACAAAACTGGACGTAAGTGGACCCACACCGTTCAAGCCTCTGTTGTCCAAGGGTCAACTATATACATTTATCCTACTGGCTCTGTTTCTTTGCAGAACCCAGACTAATACAGAAGCTTAAGCCTGTTCTTTAAAGACATAAAACTATTCAAAATACAGATTATCTAAGAGTTTTTTGGGGTTTTTTTCTTGGTGGTGTCACGTGGTTTGTGAGATGTGGGATCTTATTTCCCCAACCAGGGACTGAATCCGGGCCCTCAGCAGTGAGAGCACAGAGTCCTAACCACTGGACTGCCTGGGTATTCCCTAAAAGTACTTTTTTTTTTTTGCAGTATGCGGGCCTCTCACTGCTGTGGCCTCTCCCGTTGTGGAGCACAGGCTCCAGATGCGCAGGCTCAGCGGCCATGGCTCACGGGCCCAGCCGCTCCGCGGCATGTGGGATCTTCCCGGACCAGGGCACGAACCCGTGTCCCCTGCATCGGCAGGAGGACTCTCAACCACTACGCCACCAGGGAAGCCGTAAAAGTACTTTTTTAAGCAGACTATTAGAAAAATACTTGTAGGGACTTCCCTGGCGGTCCAGTGGTTAAGACTTTGCGCTTCCACTGCACAGGGCACAGGGTTGGGGAACTAAGATCCCACGTGCCGGACTTCCCTGGTGGCACAATGGTTGAGAATCTGCCTGCCAATGCAGGGGATACGGGTTCGATCCCTGGTCGGGGAAGATCCCACATGCCGCGGAGCAACTAAGCCCGTGTGCCACAACGACTGAGCCTGCACTCTAGAGCCCATGAGCCACAACTACTGAGCCCGAGTGCCACAACTATTGAAGCGCACGCGCCTAGAGCCCGTGCCCCCAACAAGAGAAGCCACCGCAATGAGAAGCCCACGCACTGCAACGAAGAGTAGCCCCCACTGGCCGCAACTAGAGAAAGCCCGGTAGCAACGAAGACCCAACACAGCCAAAAATAAATAAATAAAATTTAAAAAAAGATCCCACATGGTGTGGCCAAAATAAATAAATAAACAAATCATTGTAAAAAGAAAAGAAATATACTTTAAAACAAAGAGGAAAACTTCTCATAAAGATGGCAAATTAACTTGCCTCTTGTGCCTAAAATCCCACTAAAATATAGTAAAGGGTGGGGTGGAGAAGGTATAAATCTATAGGAACAAAGTGAATGGAAGAAGACCAGATGAAACATTTAAACACAGTTTTGAAAAATGGAAAGAAGGTGTGGTGTAGTGATGATACAGCCCAGGGGAAGTAGCTGACAAGGAGTCAAAACAGGAGGAATGGCCTGAAAGCCTAGACTCCAGAAAGGTGGACCCTCAAGCCCCCTCCCTACCTAGCACAACCAGGGAAGTACCCAACCCCACCACCACCAGGCAGAGAATTGATGCTATATTCTCTGCGAAAATGGATAGGAAAGACTCTGGACCCAAAGACATCAAACATTGCATGGAACAAGAGAGAGATGTGCACCTATAAAACAGACGTACATCTTCCAAGCAGGAGACTGGGAGACTCCTCTCTGAAGAGACTGAATAATCCTAAAGAATAAAGCCTCCAGGGGCTTCCCTGGTGGCGCAGTGGTTAAGAATCCGCCTGCCAGTGCAGGGGACACGGGTTCGAGCCCTGGTCCAGGAAGATCCCACATGCCGCGGAGCAACTAAGCCCGTGCGCCACAACTACCGAGCCCATGCTCTAGAGCCCGCGAGCCACAACTGCTGAAGCCCGTGCACTCCAGGGCTTGGGTGCCGCAACTACTGAGCCCACCCACTGCAACGAAGAGTGCAGCAACGAAGACCCAATGCAGGCCTAAAATAGATTTTTAAAATTTTTAATAAATAAATAAACCCTCCAATACAGACATTTGGAAGTTTCTAGGTCAAAAGGGGAGCTCCCAGCCCAATCCCCTTCAGGGAAATTCACCAGTCAACAAGCCCTACTCTGGGCCCATATATCCAATCAACTTTGTAATGCCTTGTTTGTATTAGAAAGGACAGTGGGCATCTTAAAAGAGATAAAAGAAACAAAAGGAAAGCAGAAATCCTGAGGGAAAAGGAAAAATGCAGGGAATAAAAGAAGAAATATAAGTAAACAAATAAAAAAATCCCTAATTAATCTTCTCAGAAGGCTAGTATAGCAAAGTTCATCCATAAAACAAGAATGCTGTGGGGGGAAAAAAGATGCTATCTCAGCATAAAGAGTTCTTGAAAATTAAGAATATGAGATGGAGGGATTTAATTCCCTGGAGGTCCGTGGTTAGGACTCTGCACTTCCACTGCAGGGGTGCGGATTCGATCCCTAGTGGGGGAACTAAGATTCTGCAAGCTGGGCAGCGCAGGCAAAAAAAAAAAAACAAGGTTATTAAAAATGAGATGGAGGGCTTCCCTGGTGGCGCAGTGGTTGAGAGTCCGTCTGCCCATGCAGGGGACACGGGTTCGTGCCCTGGTCCGGGAAGATCCCACATGCCGCAGAGCGGCTGGGCCCGTGAGCCATGGCCACTGAGCCTGCGCGTCCGGAGCCTATGCTCCGCAACGGGAGAGGCCACAGCAGTGAGAGGCCCGCATACCGCAAAAAAAAAAAAATGAGATGGAGAAGGAGAGTACATGTAACTATTAAGGAATAGTCGGTGGCCTTTGTGTGAATAGTTTCATAAGTGGTGAAAATGAGTACCAAGTTCTAATGGGTATAAAGACTGGTGGGTAAGTGTCTTAGTCAGGGTAAGTTAAAGCAGTAACCTTAAATCTTGGCGTTTAATACCACAAATGTTTATTTTTCGCTTAAGCTAAGTGTTGAGCAAGATGCCAGTTGCGTGGCTTCCTCCATCTCATACTATACCAGACAGGACGCATGGCCTCTGTATGTGCCACTATCTAGGGAACAGAGAGATTTGGGAGTCACACGAGCTGTGCACCTCCCGGGCCAGGAAATGCCGCTTCATGTCTGCTTACAGTCCATGGGCCATAACTAGTCATGTGGTCTCAAGCTTACTGCAAGGGGGTTGAGAAGTTGTAGACTCATACCTGGATATTGAGTCAACTCCGACCAGACTGTTTCTCCACAAGTACGGTAGGGAAGGAAAAGAGGCCAGTAACCTCAGAGAAAGGGAAGGTGTTTTAAGGTGGGAAGCCCTGCAGATAGTAATAGATAGTAGAGGTCAATGAGCCAGAGGAAAGGGAGTAGAAGGAAATACTGAACTTGCTAAAGAAGGAAGGACAGGGCAGGGGAAAGTAGTAATGAGAGAGGAGGGATTTCACTAATACCTGATGCTTATTTCTATACAGACACAACCACTTTGGTTCATAATTATCTTTTCATGTCTCTCTTCTCCCATACACAGAGCTTCCTGTGGGCAGGGACTGTCTCTTATGGATCTTTGCATCGAGGGACCAGCACAGAACCTGACTTACTAAGCCCTCCATGAATGTGCTGCGTTATAAAGTAAGAGGCCATATAATCTTAATCTTCTCCCACTCACCAGCTCAGCAGCTAGTGTAACTGGAGAAACAGGTGCTGCGTTGGAACAGTAGGAAGAATGAAGGGAATGTAGCTGATCAAACACCTGAGGGGAAAAGCAAACAGGAATCTGTTGTGTCAACGGAGACACAGCCTCTTGCCACACAGACTCTTGTCTTGGAAAACCAGAGGTGTAAGAAGGGGCAGACATATTACCTAATTGCACAAAACGAAAAGAAACCGACTTCATCTATTTTTAAATAGGGTCTAACTAACTAGATGCTTTAATAAATATATCTTACTTATTCAGCAAATCAAAGATTTTAAGGGTCTTAAGTAACATTTAGCCAAACACTTCAATTAGGCAAAATCTAGTAAAATTGAAGGTGTGCAAACCTTACAACTCATGATTCCCCTCCTGGTTATAAACCCTAGAGGGGTGTTTTCTACACTGAGCAAGTAGTGATATCAAGTTAGTGGATCCTGATGAGCAATTTTATTAATGAATTAAAATAGAATAGAAAATATACGAGAACACATCACATACACACGCTGCACACATGCGTGTACATATTAGTTGCGTAGTGTATGAGCATGTGTGTATACTGGATAGCAATGTGTTTCCTACAATAGACCCCAGTTAATTAAAAAAAACAAACACACAAAAAATCTGTTTGGAGTTACAGCCCTAGAGAAACTTTCACTGTTGCTTAAAGGAGAATGTCCACAGCAGCCATGTTTGTAATAAAAGAAATACATGAATAGTGAGTGATCCAAGTATTCCTCAACATAATCATGAAAAATAATTGTGGAAAACCATACAGTGCAATGTTACTTCACAGTTAAAACGACTGTATTACAGCTACATGTAGAAACAAGAATGTCTCAATAAAGATGTTAAGCATAAAAACAAGTTGCAAAATGATACATTCACTGTAACCATAAATATAAACTGTAAAAGCATGCAAAACTATAATTGTTTCTGGATATATACAGAGTGTAAAGTATAAAACTAGGCATGGGGTTGATAAGTACCAAAGTCAGAAAGGAGGTGACCTCTGAGAAGGAAAGGAGGGAAATGCCCTGTGGAAGGGATACACCAGGCTCTTCAGCTGTACATGTGATGTTTGTTTCTTAATCTGGGGGATGTTATATTATTCTTGACTTCTCTGATTTTTTTTTTTAATTTTGTCCCCCAAAAAAGAGGAGGGAGGTGAAATTTAAGGTTTCAATTCTGTCGCTGCCCCTTACTAGGGAAGGAACTTAGCGAGTTCCTTAATTTCTCCAAGCCTCTGTGTCTGTAAGAGGACATCGTAATAATAAATATCCTGTTTCATAATCAATTAAGCGAAATAATATGGGTATCAGAGCTGCATAAAGCGCGAAGTGCTATAGAAGTATTAACTGTAATTGTACAAGAATGCTCCACGAATTCCAGTGGTTGCTGGAAACTCTTAGTGTTCCTTTGTTAAGTATTCTCACGGAACCTTGTTCCTTTCTCTTGCAATTACACGCTTTATATGACCGTGCGCCATCCCCACTCCACAGCTCTGGGCTCAGAGCCCAGCACAGGCCCTGGTACATTTTCGTTAGCCTAATCTGAACAGTGGAAATGAGAATGGGAAGCAAGGTGGGAAGAAAGGACTTTTATTTTGTCTTCAGTCTCTATCCTCTTTGCACTTTGATCTTGAACCTGTATTACCTGAATAGTGACAAACTAGTTTAATTTTTAATTAAAATCATAAGGACTAAATCAGCATATCTTAACTTCACCGCCTCTCGGGGGTAGGTAGTTTTAATACAGGAAGTTACATGAAATCAAAGGAGCAGGCAAAGAGTGCTGGGGGCGCCGGGCTCTCCCCACCCTCGGGGAGGGAAGGCGGCGTGCCTAACGGTTCAAGAACGGCCGAGGCGCCGTTAGGGGGCGCTCGCGAGCCCGCGGCAGGAATTCCCGCCCTCCCGTTACATGCCCCAGTAACCCCGGCGCGCCGGCGACCGAGAGTAACCTCGCGGTCGGGTGACGGCCCCCCCGCCCTGACTCTCGCCTGCTCCGTCTCAGCCAATGGGGAGGCAGCGCTCGAGCCGGCCGGACTCTCGCCCGCCCCGACTCCTCCCCCGAGCTGTTAGAACTGAGTTGTACGGTCGCCGCGCCGCCGGCTTCTGACTTTTCCAATCAAGGGTCTAGTTCCCGATTCCGAGCCCCGCCCCCTGCCGGCTCCGCGTTCATTCTCGGCCCGAGTCACCTTTGCCTTACAAACGTTCGACCCCGCCCCCTGCCTACCTTGCGGCGTGAGGCCCCGCCCCCTGCCCGGGCCGACCAATGATCGGCTGATCCCGGAGCCGCTGGGCGGTCCTGCAGCCAATGCGCACGCCGTGGGCGGGCTCCGGGCCGGAATTGGGGGTGAAGCTCCAGCGTTGTGCCCACATTTGGGGCGCGCGGAGCTGAGGGGTCTCCGGGGGGCGCCCGGAGTTAAGATGGCGTCCGCAGCCGAGGGGGACGTGGGAGCGGCGGCGGAGCTGGCGACGGTGCTGCGGTGCGGTTTCCAGAACCTGAGCCTTAACAAGTTGGCGACGTCCCTGGGCGCGTCAGAACAGGCGCTGCGTCTCATCATCTCCATCTTCCTAGGTAAGGACCCCTCGCGGAGTCCCCAAGGAACGGGGAAGTGACCGCCCCCTCTTCCCGGAGCCACCGGGAGGGCTTTGGAGGGTGCAGATGTGAATCCTAGAACACACCAACCAGCTGTGGAGAGGAAGACGAGTCTAGTCCCGAGTCTGGGGGCGCCGTGCCCTCTGAACCTCTTCACCTTTCCCTTCGACCCTTGCTGTACCCTTCTGGCCCCTCATTAGGCGCCACCACCCTCTCATCCTGCCATGCTCTACCCTGTGTCCCGGCGACCCGTCCTTATTTGTCTCTCTCTGGAGTTCTCCTCTCTGTCCATGTGTACTGCTGTTATTAATACCAACCGTCACACACGTGCTCTTCTTATTGGCAGTTATAGGCCCCCTAACTTAGATATTTTAGTCCTATGGGCCCCCTCAGCCCCATACTCCATACTTGCATATTCTGAGTGTCTCTTGTGCATTCCCAGCTTGTATTACACCTTCATCTTTTTGTCCCGCTTCTAATATTTTCCTCTTATACCATATTGCTTTTTCTTTTCCTCAGCCATACACCTGTCATTTACCCTGGAATATTGCTTTAATACTGGGCTTGGGAAACAAGAGTGGCAACTTCTTAAAAACTACCCATGCTACCCCAAGCGTTTATTGCACACGTGGTTCAAAGGATGTTTTGTATCTGCATTTATGTCACAACAAACTGTATTATAACTGATTTATAGGCTTTTTTACTGCATCCTTTCTCCGTGGTTTTTTAATACACGGAAGCAGCATGGCACAATGAGAGAAAAAAAAAAGTGTGTGGACTTGGAAAACAAATCAGACCCAGCCCTGCTGCTGCTTACAAACTGTGGGACCCTGGGCAAACCACTTAACCTCTCTGAGCCTCAGTTTTCTTATTTATGAAATGAGGACGATAATGCCTATCTGATAGGACTGCTGTAAAGTCTTGTAGGAATTCAAAGGTGAAGAGCTGATACATAAATATTTGAGTAGCTGGAAGGCTTTAGGAAGGTTATGGGACATTAGCTAGGAGAGTAGGGGTGGGGAAGAACTAAGCACACAAGACTGGGGGGCAAGAGTGGGTCTGAACCACAAGAAATTTGAGATAACTTGGGCAGATGTGGAAAGCCTTAAATGCTGGGAAAGAAATTTGGAAGTTATCCAGTAGTCAGTAGAGACACTCACATATATCACCTAACCCGATCTAGATAATGGGAGAGGCATTAATTCATATTTAAACAACCTTGGGTAATGTCATTGTCACTTGCCTATTACACACCAAACCAATATAATCTTCCTTTCTTCCAGATGAAGGTCACCTTTTCCCTCCCTTGTAGAACTGTAAAATTTTAGAGGCGGACAGAACGTTTGGTTGTGTGACTTGCTTCATGTCACGTCACCCAGATCTAACCCAAATTTATCAGTACCTCAATCTAAGGTTCTCTGCACCATACCAACTTTGAACTTCCTACTTCTTCATCCTTGTCTCTGGCCCAGTTATTTGTTGGTATTCTAACTGGCAATTAAGAGTGTTTACATTTCATTCCTTAGGAAGCTCACTGTTGATGTCTCAACTATAAATTGAGAATGTAACACAAGAAGCAACAAATTATAAGGGGCAACCTGTTAAATGGAGCTGGGGCTGGAATTAGGACTTGGAATCTGTCCTTTTAGTGCTGACATAATCAAATACAGCCTGTACACTCCCGGTGGACTACTATATACTATCATGGTGCATACAGCTGTCTAGAAAATTGTTTTCTCCGTATCCCACCCCTCTAACCTCATCCTCTCATTACCACCAAGCATCAAAGTAATAAACACTTGGCATAATACATCTACCACACTCCTGAGACCCCTTGTCCATTGTACCATTTCCCACATCCCCCCTTCCTATCCCACATGCGCTATTGCCTTCAGTACCTCACAGTATATCTCACATTTAGATCAACTTGGGGTTCACGTTACCTCAGATCAGGCATAGGTCTTGCACGTGGATGTATAGGACTGTATTTTCTAGGTTTATGTTAAATAAATACATAGAAACATAAATTGATAAGCTTGTTGACAAGTGTGTGGAAGAAAGGGTGCATTCTGGTTGTAAACATGTTTCTCTTACAAAAGTATTATCACTTCTGTGTATTGTAACCTAGAAACCAGTAGCATTTCAGCAATGGAGTTCCTGAACCAGCTCTCTTGGGGAGCTGGGATACTGGAGGAAATCCTTGCTTGAGGTACCAAGAAGGCCTGTAGTCCGAAATGATTTCTGACTCACTTTCTTCACTTTCTACTGATGAGATTAATGTGGGTTAAAAGCACCTAAATGCAGGTACCCCCAGGGAAGGGTTAGGTATTATATATTGATATCAGACATTCACATTTTAAAGGGATAGTCTCATTACTTTTTTTTAAATTGTACTCGACTTTTTTAAAGGGAACTTTATTTTTTTTATTTTTATTTATTTATTTATTTTTGGCTGCATTGGGTCTTCATTGCTGCGCCCAGTCTTTCTCTAGTTGCGGCGAGCGGGGGCTACTCTTTGTTGCAGTATTCAGGCTTCTCCTTGCGGTGGCTTCTCTTGATGCGGAGCACGGGCTCTAGGCGCTCAGGCTTCAGTAGTTGCAGCACACGGGCCCAGTCGTTGTGGCTGGCGGGCTCTGGAGCGCAGGCTGAGTACTTGTGGCACACGGGCTTAGTTGCTCCGCGGCATGTGGGATCTTCCCGGACCAGGGCTCGAACCCATGTCCCCTGCGTTGGCAGGCGGATTCTTAACCACTGCGCCACCAGGGAAGTCCCAATACCTAAACTTTTTGAAACATCATTGTATCCTATGATCTTTGGAATAAACAAAATGCTCTCAGATTCTTTATGGCTTAGTTTTCCCCATTTGCTAACATCTCTTGTTATTCTCCAAATATTATCGTTACTGAATCATATGATTACCCCCTCATTACTATTTTAATTAGATAGTCTCATTACTTTTTCCTTAACATCTTACTCTCCCTACTTGAGTTCTGTGTGCCGATCTTGAGGTGGGCCACCCAACCTTTAAACCTTTTTAACTGAGACCCATGATAAGAAATATGTTTTACATCATGACCATTATACACATAGGTGAATGCTTGCATTGGAAGCAAAAGTTTCAGGAAACGTTACTCATCCTGAGTATAGGCAGTGTGTTTGGCTATTTTCTATTTTATGTTTTAGTATTGTTGATGACCTGCTAAATTGATTTCATGACGCATTAATGGGTGACAACAAGCAGTTTGAAAAATCCTGAGTTAGAGGCTGTGACTTTTAATATTCCGTACTTCCAGGAAAGGGTAAGCTTACGAGCACTGCTGCACTGGAGTATTTTGAGCAGACACAGGACTGTTGTGGGAGGCATGGTTTGTGTCGCACGTGATTTGCCAGGAGTTTTGGTGGAAGATAAATTCCACTGTGAGCTCTGGTGCTGCCAGATGCTACTGGAAAACATCTCGGCCTCAAAAACTTGGGTCTCAGTGTTCCTTAGCATAATTAATAACATGAATTGTCCCAAACGAATTCAATAAAATGTACCTACTGTGGGTGAAGCCCTGTACTTGACCCTTGTGAGGGCAAGGGCGGTGGTGCAGAATGAGTAATAGGGCCGGGCACCCGAAGGTATGACATACGGTCTGTTGGGGGCAGGGAATGGGCACAAGATAAGTACTGTCATAACCACAGTAACAGGCAGGAGTCTAAGTGCCATCAGAGAGTTACAGAGCTTTGTGAGATTTAAACACTGGCCCTTTAATGAACCTTGAAAGTCGTTGAATAAGGTTTCGGCAGACGGAGATGGTGAGACGGAGGAATAGGGTGAGCCAGGGGCACCGAGGCAGGGATGTGTGGTTACACATTCAGGGAACAGGAAGTGGTCCAGCTGGACCGAAGCAGAACCTAGGGAGAGAAGTGGTGGGAAATAAGACTGGAAACGTGGGTCGTGGAGCCTTGAAAGCCAAGGCAAGGAGTGTGTGCTTAGGCAGGTGATAGGGAGCCTTCCCAGATACCTGAAAGGGGAGTGATGTGGCTGGCACTGTACTGGGAGCTGATACAGCGGTAGAGCCTCTTTTGGAAGGTAGGTTCCATGGGCACTTTACAGCTGCTCGAGCCAGAAGCCTAAGAAGCGGCCTTGCCACCTCCCTTTCTCTCTCTCCCCTCACCCCCATCACCAAGTCCTATCCACACCACCTCCAAATTGTGTGTCAGATACACCACTTTCCTCCATCACCACGGCCACTGACCATCTGTCACCAGAACCACCTGAGCAGCCCCCAGATGGGTCTCTGATTTCTTCCTGCCCACCCAGTCCGTTCTCTGAGAGCAGCCAGGGTGGTCTGACCCTGTGCCTCTCCTACTCAGACCCCTTCAGGGGCTCCCATACACCCCTGGGAATCTCCTGCTCCAGCCTTGACTCAAGCAAGTTCACAGCCTTGTAGCCACGTGGCCTTCCCCCGGTTCCTCAGAAAATGCATCAGGTCCTTTCCAACCTCGAGCCTTTGTACCTGCTGATCCCATTGCCAGCAACGCGCTGCACTCATTACCTACCTGACAGAGCCTTTTCGTCTTTCAGGCCTCAGTTCAAATATTCACTTCCTCCAAGAGTTCTTTCCTGCCTCTCATTTTAAATTAAGTCCCCTGCTGTACTTTCTCCTACTGACTGAAATCTCTTTCTAAGTATATATGCCAATGTGTAATTATATATTTGCAGATGAGGGCAGAAATCATGTAAGTTTTTTTTTTTTTTTTTTTTAATCATGTAAGTTTTGTTCGTCACTGTGTACCCAGAGTTTAATACAGTACCTAGCTTATGGAAAAGGCCCAATAAATAATTGTTGAATGAGTGAATGTGTGAATGAATGACTTGGCAACTGATTACATGGAGGATAAAGAAGTAGTTGAAAAAAAAAAAACAAACTGAGTCCTTCTGCCAGCGTAGCTAGAAAGGTGACAGTGTCTTTCACAAATGAGAGGTCAAGAGGAGATGGTGCTCAGTGCCAGGGAATGATCTAGTTTTGGACTTGCTTTAGGTTCCAAGGGCACCTCCAGGTTGTATTGTGAAGCCTAGTGTTCAGTTCAGGAAAAAAGTTGGACTAAAGATGTAGTTTTAGGGACTTCCCTGTGGCACAGTGGTTAAGAATCCGCCTGCCAATGCAGCGGACATGGGTTCGAGCCCTGGTCCGGGAAGATCCCACATGCTGTGGAGCAGCTAAGCCCGTGTGCCACAACTACTGAGCCTGCGCTCTAGAGCCCTCAAGCCACAACTGCTGAGCCTGCGAGCCACAACTACTGAAGCCCACGTGCCACAACTACTGAAGCCCACACGCCTGGAGCCCGTGCTCCACAACAAGAGAAGCCACCACAATGAGAAGCCCATGCACCGCAACGAAGAGTAGCCCCCGCTCGCCACAACTAGAGAAAGCCCGCAGGCAGCAACAAAGACCCAATGCAGCCAAAAATAATAAATAAACAAATAAATAAAGATATAGTTTTAGGAGTCAATAGTGATATCATAATTGAGGCAGGGAGGGACTGAAGCTGACACAGAAGAGAATCTAGAGTGTGTTGACCTTGCTGCCCTTTACTGGTAATGACAGTGGCTGGCATTTATAAAGTGCTCAACGATACCCCACCTAAGCTTGCCAATTACCCCTAAGACACTTACAGTCCTCTTATCATCTCCTTTGGGTAGATAGGGAACTGGGACCTCCAAAGGTTGAATAGCTTTCCTAAGGTCACACCTGTTTCTGCCCACCTCTAAAATCCCTGCTCCACCACCTTGGGATTGGGAAGAGCACGCAGAGGTGGGAAAGGCAAAGGCCCTTGGCGTCCTTCACTGTTTTCATTCTACGTGACTGAGCCAAGATGTCAGCAGCATGTGAGATACCTCTCTGAGGCCAAAGCTGGCACCGGCCAAATGAAACGGATGGCCACCCCGCCCAGCGCAAGCTTCCTCCCCAAGCTTGGCCGCTGTGGCTTGGCTGGTGGGCTCACCAATGGCACTTGGGGGTAAGGGCTCATTCCTCGGAGGTTCCGAATTAGCACCACTATGGTTAGCAACCTTTAAAATCAAAGGAGGTCCTGCAGTTAAGCTCCCTTTGGACCAAAGTCAGGTCTGGCCCTTCAGAACTAAATCATCATTCAGGGCAAAAAGCTTTCTTCGGGTAGCAATATGAAGAAAACCAAAGGTAAGCAAGATGGAAATTGCACTGCATTAACTAAACAAATGGGACTTCAGACCATAGTACAAAGCAGTTTCCAAAAATTCTATGATTGTGAAATAAGGGAGTTGTCCTAAATGACTTTCAAAGCCTCTTCTGATATCCTAAAAGGCTAGGTACATTCTACATTTTAGACTTTATTCTAATTCATAGCCACAAATTTCATCATAACCTAAAGCTTCCTGTTGGGGATTTCTTTTAAATATATTTTTCCAACTACTTTTTTTTTTGAAAATAAATGCTCCAACAAACCAGTTTGACACATTCATGACTTTAAAGCAATTAATTAGAATTTTACTCATTTTCTTTTTTTTTTTCACATCTTTATTGGAGTATAATTGCTTTACAATGGTGTGTTAGTTTCTGCTTTATAACAAAGTGAATCAGTTATACATATACATATGTCCCCATAGCCCTTCCCTCTTTCCAACTACTTTTTATCTACACTCAAATATCTTACATTGCACGAAACTTCATGTTTGAATGCCAGTATAACTTGAATGTCAAACAGAACCGTTTCTTTGCAGAGGCGTGTGTAAATCAGGGCCCATGAGATACACACAGAAGAATTTAACAAAAGCAATTACATGCCCACTGACATTAAATCTGTCCGGGCAGCCATGGGAACTCACTGAAGGAGTTCCGTCCAGTTCCGTCCGACCAAAATGGGATTTGGTCTTCAAAAAGGAAATGGCATTTCAGCTGGACCTTAAAAGGTGTGGAAGATTCTAGTCAGGTGGAAATAAAAAGGGAGCTTTCCAGCGGCAAAGAATAATGAGCATGTATGTGGAGAGCAGGAAAAGTGAGAAAATTTTGAGGAACAGCAAGTAATCCAGTTTGGCCAGAACAACAGAGGCTCCGTAAAGGAGGAGCAGGGAAGAGCCTGGTGGAGTGTTCAGGTGTGTGGGAGGTGCAGGTGGCCGAGTAGGTTGAGTAAGCTGGCAGGACGCACATCATCTTCAGAGACCTGCGGGCCTACGTGCGCGTCTCTAAAACTAATTAAGATTAAATACGTACTGGGACTTCCCTGGCAGCCCAGTGCTTAAGACTCCGTGCCTGCCCTGCAGGGGGCACGGGTTTGATTCCCGGTCAGGGAACTGGGATCCCACATGCTGCGCGGCACAGCCAAAAAGAAAAAAAAAAAGATTAAACATGTACTACTAGCTCTTTCACCATCGACCAATTACTAAACTTCAGCCATCCTTTTCCTCATGTTCCCAAAGGCCAATTTTACTAAAGAACTTGAGGTTAAGAGTTAAGCCGTGTATCTGATAAATAATTCTTTAATGATGTTTAATTCATAACAAGCAGCAATATTTTGAAACAGAATACAAAATTCACCTGCATTTTAAAAGACAATATAGTCATCAAAGAGCTTTTTTATTTCTAGAGAACTGCCTAAGCGTATCCTTCGCATGTGTGTGTTCACTCTCATTCTGCTCTGGCAAAGCGTGAGAAGCGTTGCTCCTTGGGAAGCTCTGAGGACGAAACGAGATGAGCTGTATAAACACCTGAGCAAGCCTGACCCAGGGTAGCTCTAAGTAACCGTTCTCTCCCTTCCCTCAATAGATCTTCATCTCCTTCCTTTCCCAGGGCACTCCAAGTGTGGTCTTGGGGCCAGCAGCATCAGCTGTCCTAGGAACTCGTTAGACATGCAGAGTCTCAGGTCCACCCCCAACCAACTGAATGAGGAACTGAGGACGGGGCCCAGTGGTCTGTGGTTTCACAAGCCCTCCAGGTTATACCGGTTCCCCTGACGTTTGAGGATCAAGGGTTTAGTGTGTGGCTTCAAGTATCCGTTTTGTAATACTTGATGTCCTGATAGTACCTTAAACTTTTTGAAATGTCATTGTATCCTATGATCTTTGGAATAAACAAAATGCTCTCAGGTTCTTTACGGCTTAGTTTTCCCCGTTTGCTAACATCTCTTGTTATTCTCCAAATCTTATGATCATTCTTGAATCATATGACTAATGTCATTATAACAACGACGTTATTATATCATTATCATCTTTATTATCAGAACTATCATCATTACCCACACCGTCTGTTGTGACTTGGAGCTTTAACAAAAATTAGGTGCCCTCATTGCAGCTGCCGGGGAAAGATGTTCTAAGCGAACTGTCCTTCTCAAGCAGAGAGTTGTTTTTTTTGGTTTTTTGGTTTTTGCGGTACGTGGGCCTCTCACTGTTGTGGCCTCTCCCGTTGCGGAGCACAGGCTCCGGACGCGCAGGCTCAGCGACCATGGCTCACGGGCCCAGCTGCTCCGCGGCATGTGGGATCCTCCCGGACCGGGGCACGAACCCGTGTCCCCTGCATCGGCAAGCAGACTCTCAACCACTGCGCTGCCAGGGAAGCCCAAGTAGAGAGTTTTTAAGGTAGGGGTGTGTGTGTTGACATTTTCCCAGCAGTTGCTGAAGTCAAGGGTAAGGAGATTTAGGGCCCACTTGGAGTTCTCTTGATGAAGCAATAATAGCTTCCTAGAGACCTTAAAGCCTAAGACTTGTGTAGCCCAAAAGATGTTGCATGCATCTTTATTTACCTCTATTTTCAAAACAAGAAGGGGAAGCGGGGGGCGAGTAAGACACTAAAAATAAGGATAAGTAATTTCTGGATAAGAATTTCCTTTTGGTTTAAAATGGACTGCTTTTGAAATCTAAGTTCCTCCCTATTCAAGCAGTGGCTTTGAAGATAAGTGAGATTCATGAAACTCTGGACACCCTGAATGAAGGATTCTGTCTGAAAACCATGTGTACTATAATTGTTAGTAATAGAGGCGTCTGATGGAAGTGTCATTGCGTTCAAATTATAGAGACAGTTGGCCAGAAAGCGGGTAGAGGGTCAGGCCAGAAATGGTCAGATTCAGGTTTTGTTCTTGATTCACGTGAAGTCAAGTAGGTGGTTTAAATGCCTCACGCTAACCATAGGCTAAGTTTAAATTAAAAAGCTTTGTCAATTAAAGATACTTTTCAGTATCAAGTAGCTATCATGTTGCTACGGCATTTTGATAAGAAAAGTATACATAGTCAGACATGAATAAAGACACGATGTAGAGAACGGACTTGAGGACACGGGGAGAGGGAAGGGTAATCTGGGACGAAGTGAGAGAGTGACACTGACATATATACACTACCAAATATAAAATAGATAGCTAGTGGGAAGCAGCCGCATGGCACAGGGAGATCAGCTCGGTGCTTTGTGACCACCTAGAGGGGTGGGATAGGGAGGGTGGGAGGGAGACGCAAGAGGGAGGGGATATGGGGATATATGTATACGTATAGCTGATTCACCTTGTTATACAGCAGAAACTAACACAACATTGTAAAACAATTATACTCCAATACAGATGTTTAAAAAAAAAGTATACATAGTCATACCTGCTAAATGAAATTATAAGTGATGAGATAGTAATTTTGCAGGCAATTAAGAAGTCACTGTAAACAAAAAATAGAGGACTGGTGTGCATATGTTGTTTGCACATCTGAGGAGGATATGAGAGCCCAGGAGGCTAAGTTCTGGTCACTGTATATTTGTATGTGCTCTAATGAGAAGTGGCTTCCATGTAGACGTGCTAAATGGCTTATATCTCTTGAGGTTTCCAGTTTCTGCTGTGATAGCAATTCTAAACTCAGATGGACACCACTCTGGATTACTGTCCATAAATATAAAACTTCTGTTTGCAAGCCAGCAAGCGGAGGCCAACTGGAATGGTGCCCTTTAAGGCTCCTATGGCTTATACCTCAGACAAAAGTAGAACAGACTGATACAGTTGGAGGACAGCATACAGGGCCCTGGTTAAAAATATTGACCCATAAGGGCTACTAGAAATCCTCTTTTTTTTTTTTTTTTTTGCGGTACGCGTGCCTCTCACTGTTGTGGCCTCTCCTGTTGCAGAGCACAGGCTCCGGACGCGCAGGCTCAGCGGCCATGGCTCACGGGCCCAGCCGCTCCGCAGCATGTGGGATCTTCCCGGACCGGGGCACGAACCCGTGTCCCCTGCATGGGCAGGCGGACTCTCAACCACTGTGCCACCAGGGAAGCCCCGTAAATATCTTTTAAGTGGCCTCAAGGAAGTACATGTATAATGCTTTTACAGATATTTTCTCTTTTAATCTGCACACCAGCCTGCAAGATGGCTAATATTTTCCCTGTCAGCTGAAAGAAAAACGCACAACCTAAAAGTTGCAAGTTAAGTTTTATTCGGGGACCTTACTGAGGACTATAGCCCTGGAAACAGTCTCTCAGATAGCTCTGAGGAACTGCCCCAAAGAGGCAAGGGAGGAGCCAGGATATATAGGAATTTTTTGCTGGGAAAAAACATGTAGTCGAGCATCAAAAGATTACTGCTGATCACAAAGAACAGACATCTCAAATTAATGATTTTAGTGCTTTTCTCTGTATGGGAAGATGCAAGACTCTGGGCTGATTGAAACTATTCCTTAGATATACATCTTAACTATCCAGGGCCCGTATCCAAAGCCCAGAATCCTTCAGTTTTTCTCCGTCCTGAATTCCCCTCTGGGTGCATTGTCGGTGGGTGACTGCAGTGCCTGATGGCTTGGTCCCTGTAGAACTGGAATGGGGAGGGCAACATTCTTTTCTTTACATCCCTATTTCAGAGATGAAGCAATTAAGGTACAAAGAATCTAAGTGATTCGCCCAAGTGGCAGAGCCGAATTTCTAAACCAGTTTACTCTGATTCCTGAGTCCGGGGATATTCTAGCTAGAATCAGATAATCTGGCTAGAAGTTGCCACCATGTGGTTCGCTAACTTGCAAAGAATTAAAATGTGATAAAAGGCACTGAATATAAGCAACAGGAGTGCCATTTATCTTTGCTAGAAAAGGCATTTCGGTGTCTTAAAGTGCGTCAAAGTCAGTCAACATCTGTTGTCCCCGTTCCACTAAAGGCAAGAACTGCTGGTCCACAGCCTTAACATTCTTTCAGTCTATAAATTTTTGTCATAACAAAATAACTACGTGACCATCTGAACAATCTGTAGTAGTACAGAAAAGACTGTAATCCAGATGTTCACAGATGAGGACGGTGTTCCGAGCATCCCTTTTGCCATCTGATCAGGCTTGAGATACTCCTGAGGGCTGGCCACTGCCGGGTGACTGACTTTTCCTGGGCTCAGAAGCCAGTGAGCGCCTGTGAGTGTCTGCTCCCCATAGGGTCACACAGAGGGGATTGGCGGCTTCAGGGCTGGTCTGTTGTAGTATTATAACTTTTCAGCTTTGGCAGCAGGTTCCACCAGCCCGCCGGCATGTGTGTCATTGACACTAAGCTTAAGAAGTCCTTGCTTATTAACTACCAAGAGCACGTGGTCTGAGTGAAGCAATTAAAGACTGACTTTTGGTGGGACTTCGGGGCAGTTCAGGTTTAGGTTGTTTATTTGGGCCAAGTGACTAAAAAAACTAGTATTTCTTAATCTTCATAAGAACACTTTTCCTTTCTTTCTCACAAGTAACAGCTGTTTACTAGTTTACCCTTAAAATGTCCCCTCTGTTCTTCATTTATTCCCAGGACATTTTGATCATTTCTCCCAGTTTCCCTGAATCCTGTACTACAGTTGTCAAAACGTTTGAGATACTCAGCTGGAGGTCACTTTCAGAAATGAACTGCCCCAGGAATTCCCTGGTGGTCCAGGGGTTAGGACCTGGCACCTGCACCACTGTGGGCCTGGGTTCGATCCCTGGTCGGGGAACTAAGATTCTGCAAGCCACGTGGCATGGCCAAAAAATTGGAGGAAAAAAAAAGAAACCAGGGCTTCTCTGGTGGCGCAGTGGTTGGGGGTCCGCTTGCCAATGCAGGGGACATGGGTTCGTGCCCCGATCCGGGAAGATCCCACAGGCCACAGCGCAGCTGGGCCCGTGGGCCATGGCCGCTGAGCCTGCGCATCCAGAGCCTGTGCTCCGCAGTGGGAGGGGCCGCAGCAGTGGGAGGCCCGCATGCCGCAAAAAAAAAAAAAAAAAAAGAAAGCTGCACGGTACGAGGGTAGGGACAGGGAGTCCCCAAGAATTGATGAAGAAAGAAAGTAGGGAAGAGCACCTAAATTTAGCACTGAAACGAAGTTTTTGAATCGTTTTAGATAGGAAGATAAGCAGACGTAAACATGGGCCTGTATGCGTCGGTGAACAGAGAATCAGAGAATAATACAGCTGTAGCTTTAAAAGCACACAGCTGGTTGTTAGAGATGCACTCGCAGGCCACTGCCAGGTGTCAAGGCATGCGGCAAAAGTTTCAACATGGAAATCAAGTGATGTGGGTTCTAATTGTAGCTCTGCTCTGTTAACCTGAGGCGTGCCAGTTATCCCCTTTGGGCCTTAATTTCTTATCTAATGAAGGGTTTGGAGTCAGTGATTCCTAAGGTTTCGTGGGTTCGAAGAATCTGGATCTTATGAATCACCATTCAGCATATGATTCAGCCCGAGCCATACAGACTGTCAGAGTGGGGAAGGCGTGTTGGCACCTAATCTGCAGAAGAGAAACAGGGCCATCGTGAACAGCTTTCAAAGGCGAGCTTCATCCCCACCTCAGTGTCCATAACCTCCCCATGTTCTTCCGGCTGGCAGAGTGATCAGTAACCCAGCTGGAAGCATTCAGTGCCTTCATCGGTTACCTGTCCCCGAGAAGAGACAGTGTCACGCAGGGCCTCACTCTCTTTCCTATTTCTACTTGTCTTCCTTTTCTCCGTATAGTTCTTCAGCACAAGGAATTTCCACTTTGGTGAAAGAAAAGAAAAGAAATTTGAGTGGCAGATCTTCACAGTAGAAATAAGAATGATAAAAGTATCATGTGAAAATATTTGGTAAAAATAATCTACAAATAAGCCATATTCAAAAGCAGTCCTGTTTTATATTCTAGTCTGTGATTCTTGGGAAAATTGAACTGAAATTTGATCCTGAAAGTGACTTTCCAGTTGCCCAAAGCAAAATGCCCATTATCTACGGGAACATTACATAGTCTAGGAAACTTCCAACATCCAGATGACGCAAGGCTGAAACAGGTTTTTCCAACCACCTCCTTTAACCAGAAATTCCAGAGTCACCATAACCGTGTCAGTAAACAAGCCCTAAGAGCAGTGATGGGCAGACATAGCCTTCTTTTGAGATCCTCTGTCCCCCATCCCTTTATCTCTGACCATAAGCATGAATTTTGAGTTTGAGATGACTTTTCGTCACTTCACTCTAAGGAGCCCATTGACACTCTGAACCAGATCTTCTCACAGGAGGCGAGGGCAAGTGGCCCTGGGCTGGGGGTATGTTACCATGTTCCTGCAGGCCAAGGAAGAAATGGGTAGACAGGAAACAGAGGCGATGAGCTAGACCACAACTCTGGGAGGTTGACTGCAAAAGGGCAGTAGCTGGAAGGAGCAGCACAGGGCCAAGGAGCAGGGGGGGGGGGGGGGGCTAGAGGGGTGGGGCTGTGCCTTTGGAAGGGGGCGGAGGGAATGTGCGGAGCGACCGAGTCATGCGTGGATCCGGCTTCATCAGTCACGAGCAGTCAGTACAGGTTAGATAACTGCTTTGATGTGTTTGAGGTCACTGTATTCGTAAAATGCAGACCATAAATGATTACTTACCTCATATCGTTGTGAGGACTCACTGGGGTAATGTGCCTACATTTCGTGTAAAACTCAATACATGACACATGGTAAGCCCTTGATAAAGGTTAGTTGCCAGCATTGATGATAATACTTGTTATTATTGGGAAGAAAAGACTGAGGAAGCTGGCAAGAAAGATCACAGACGAAGTTCCCACCTAAGAGTGGTTGGGGTAGATAGAATTCAGAGGATTGGGACCAAAGGGAAGGAGGGGAGGGTGTTTAAAGAGAAGGGAGGGACATCTTCCCCTGAGTCTGGAGAGAAGGAGAAAAGCTTGGATTTCAAGCAGAGCTTCTTCAGTTTTCCCGCGGACAGCTCCCTGAAGGCCAGGGTGGAAAACTAAACAAAGGTATCCTCTCCGGGGCTCAGGGACTCAGCCTAAAGCAGCTGTTGAAAGACAGAAGTGTCATTGAAGGCTCGTGTTGTATCTTTAAAATACAGGACAACTTGGCATTCCATTTTGTATAATGGATTTGTTTTACCAGTTAAATTACTTGAGAATTTTTCCTGCAGAACTTCTAGGAAAGTGGGCATGCCACACCTGTCTCCCAGCTCCTATCAGTTGCTTACGTTTAGACAATGAGACACGGACATTGGCGGCGATGTTCTAAATCAGAACTTGGGAGCTCTCTGCCACGCTCCTACGCAGTCCCAGCTTCTGAAGAAAGAAGCGTGTTCCACAGCTGAGGAATTGCCCACTCCTGTTTTCGATAACCTTTCCAAAGAGAATCAGTCGAGTTGACTGATTCCCTGGGCGTGGGCTGGGGTCCCTGCAGCCCTCTGTCTCATCCAGGTCCTCCTACACGGCCGTTCTTCCCGAGGGACAGCCCTCACCACCCATCTCACTGAGGAGAGGAAGGTTCTTTTCCTGAACTTGCTCACCCGCCTCCCAGGTTTCTCTGCCAGTCTCCTTGCCTCACCCTCCAGTCTCAGGGGAAGGGCCAGGGCTTCTTCCCTCTTTCTGCGGTAAACGCTTGTTGCTCTCCCACAGATACTGTCCTCGCCCACTATACTGCTTGTCTTCTTCCATAAAATACATATGGGAATGTCCCCGGTGGCGCAGTGGTTAAGAATCTGCCTGCCAATGTAGGGGACACGGGTTCGAGCCCTGGTCCGGGAAGATCCCACATGCCGCGGAGCAACTAAGCCCGTGCGCCACAACTACTGAGCCTGCGCTCTAGAGCCCGCGAGCCACAATTACTGAGCCCGCATGCCACAACTACTGCAGCCCGTGCGCCTAGAGCCCGTGCTCCACAACGAGAGAAGCCACCGCATTGAGAAGCCTGCACACCACAACGAAGAGCAGCCCCCACTCGCCACAACTAGAGAAAGCCCGCGCACAGCAACGAAGACCCAATGCAGCCAAAAACAAATAAATAAATTTATTTAAAAAAAAAAACAAAGCAGCATGCCATCTCCCAAGCATACACAAACAGAAAGAATCCAGAGACATCCCTCCCCAACAAAAAAAACCACATATGGATAGAACATCTCTGTCTTAGAAATGCTTCCCTTCACTCAGTGGCCACGCTCTCTGGCCAGAGTCTTTTACTGCCTACTGCCTCGCTTCCACATCCAGCCTGCATTTCCTCTTGGTCCAGCCCCCGCTTCTTAGCTGGCCCCCAGGTCCCAGCCCCGGTGTCCCTCGTGCTGCTCTGTTTCACGGTGACTAACGACCTCATTGTGAACGTCTTCCTCACGCTCCTTAGACTTCCGGCACATTCGATGTTTTTAAACTTTCCTACCGCAGAAGTCATCTTCCTTTCTCACATGGGTACTGTCCTCATTTACCTCTTGTTCTCTGTTTTATCTCCGTTTCTTTTGCTTGGCTCCCTTCAGTACAGGCATTTTCCAGGACCCAGCCCTCCCTTTGCGGCCTCTCCCTGTGAGAGTTTTATCTGGCTTCAGTTGTTGCCAGCAGAGCCAGCTGTCTCCTCTGATCTGTGTGTCTCTGGCAGTGGCACCACCTTCTGACATGGAACCTTGAGGCCAGTGGTCTTCCCATTGTGGTCCATGTACCCTAGGGGTACATGAAGACTTTCCAGGGGATACATGGGCACGGATGAGGGAATCCACTCTCAGATTCTAAGCTTCCATATGTATTCTTTTCTAAAATTGACGTGCTTGAGACAGTGTCTGCTCTGAAAGTTCTCTTACAGTCACTCTTCACCAGCCTTTAGAAAGGAGACTTGCCCAGTGGTCCAGTGGTTTAGACTCTGTGCTTCCACTGCAGGGGATGCAGGTTCGATCCCCGGTCGGGGAAGTTCTGCATGCCGCACGGCGTGGCAAAAAAAAAAAAAGGAGAAAGGCCCGGGGGTAAGGGGTGCCCCAGGGAAACATTTCACAGGAGCCACGAAAGTGAAGCAAAGAGGAGCAGCCCCTTATTTTATCCAGGAGACAAACTCATGACAACCTTCTGCCTTATTGTTCCATCTTAGAAGTAGAATTCAGAGACAAGGTGGTTGTCATGAGGAGAAGTATTAACTTGTTTATTTGAATTAAAAAATGAGGTTAGACCTCTTTTGACAGAAAGTGATCAAGCTGATTGGTTTGCCATTTAGATTACAAGGCAGACGTTTTCCATGTGTACTTAAAGCACACCTTCAATATACATGTTTAAAAACACATCATTTGCTGTTGTTTCAACTTACAGACACAGATGCAGAGAACGAACGTACAGATACCAAGGGGGAAGGTTGGGGGTGGGAGGAATTGGGAGATTGGGATTGACACGTATACACTATCGAGACCATGTATAAAATAGACAACTAATGAGAATTTACTGCATAGCGCAGGGAACTCTACTCAATGCTCTGTGGTGACCTAAATGGGAAGGAAATCCAAATAAGAGGGGGTATGTGTACATGTACTGCTGATTCACTTTGCAGTACAGTAGAAACTAACACAACATTGTAAAGCAACTGTACTCCAATAAAAATTAATTAAAAGCAAAAAAAACATATAAACGTTAGATGGCAACTTACAAATGTGAGAAGGCATCTATATCTTTTCAGAATTCTTTCAGGGGCTATTCCATCGAAAAAGTTTGAAGGGGCTTCCCTGGTGGCACAGTGGTTGAGAGTCCGCCTGCCGATGCAGGGGACACGGGTTCGTGCCCCGGTCCGGGAGGATCCCACATGCCGCGGAGCGGCTGGGCCCGTGAGCCATGGCCACTGAGCCTGCGCGTCCGGAGCCTGTGCTCCGCAACGGGAGAGGCCACAACAGTGAGAGGCCCGCGTACCGCAAAAAAAAAATTAAAAGTTTGAAGACCATTGTAGGGGCTTAGCCACCTTTAATTTATCCCTTTCCATCATAACCCCTGTTCCAGTCATTCCTCTTGATTTTTTTTCCTATTAGATCAATTTCAGACTCTGCCTGGTTTTCCAAACCTTCCTGTCCCTTCTTGTGGTCAAGCCGGTCTTGTGAAGTGACTGTTCCATGCTGTTTCCTACCACCGTGTCTTTAGTACATAATTCTCCTGCCCATTCCTTATTTCTTCTCTTTTCATCCTGACTGCTGTGTTCATTATCGACCTCTCCTCTAACCTCTACAACGTTGGCTATTCCATGCAATTAGCATTTATAGAACATCGTTGCTTGATTTTCTTTTCTCTCTAAAAAGCTCCTTAAGAGTCTAAAAGCATCTCTTACACTCTACCATATTCTCCTTTTGCCTAATGCATTGCTGACCACATAATGGATGCTCTATAAATATTTTATTGACTGCCTAGAATACAGTATTTGTTCATTCATTCTTTTATTCTTTCCTCCATTCAACAAATATTTTTGAGACCTTTTTTGTACCAGGAAAAGACCGTTTCTGTACCAGGAAAAGATCTTTTTTGCACAAGGCACTTGTGGTACAGCAGGGGAAAAAAAGAGACAAAAATCCTTGCCTTCAAAGACTGATAAATAAGTAGAATACATTGTATGTGAAAGAGTAATAAGTGTTGAGGGGAAATAGAAAAATGAAGTAAGAAAGAAGAACAGGAAGTGTGTGTTGGTGGCATAGAGGGTGGGATGAGTGTGTGCAGTAGATGCTATGAAGGCCTCACTGATAAGATGACATTTTAGTAAAAATCTGAAGGGCTGGAGGGACTTGAGCTTATCTGTGAAAGAACATCCCAGGCAAGGAACCTATGAATGCGAAGGCTCTAAGGTTGCACCTGCTGGCATTCCAGGAAGGGCAGCCGAGAGTAAGAGATGAGTCAGAGAAAGGTGGGGTAGTGATGAACAGATCAGTCTGGTAGGTTCTGGTTGGACTTCGGCTTTTGCTGAGTGAGACTGAAGGCCTATGGGGCGATTAGTCAGGAGGCGACTGTAATAGTACAGGCCAGAGGGACTTCCCTGGTGGCACAGTGGTTAAGAATCCGTCTGCCAATGCAGGGGACACGGGTTCGAGCCCTGGTCCAGGAAGATCCCACATGCCGCGGAGCAACTAAGCCCGTGCGCCACAACTGCTGAGCCTATGCTCTAGAGCCCGTGAGCCACAACTACTGGGCCCACGTGCCACAGTTGCTGAAACCCGTGTGCCTAGAGCCCGTGCTCCGCAACAAAAGAAGCCACTGCAAGGAGAAGCCCACGCACCACAATGAAGAGTAGCCCCTCTGCTCGCCGCAACTAGAGAAAGCCCGCATGCAGCAACAAAGACCCAACGCAGCCAAAAATAAATAAAAATTTCATAAAATACTATAGAAAAATTTTTAAATGGTACAGGCCAGAGATGGCATTGACCTGGACCAGGGGAAGAAGTGGTCAAATTCCGGGTTCACTTTGAAGGTAGAACAGACAGAGTTTGCTGACAGACTGGTTGCAGGGGGAGGGTGGGGTTCAGGAAGGATGAGAAGGTCGCAGAGCTTCAGCCTCGAGTGAGCAGAAAAGTGAGTTGGCGTTTGCTGAAATGAGGAAGCCAGGGGAGGAGCAGGCTTTGTGAGAGAGATGTGTCAGCAGTTCAGTTTGACACCTGTTAAATTTGAGATATCCGTTAGGCGTGCACCCAGTCCACGTTGTACACGAGTGTGAAGAACAAATTTGGGAGCCATCAGCAAACAGATGGTATTTAAAGCCATGTGGCTGGAGGAGATCGCCGGGCACTTCTCTGTTAAAGCAGAGGTTGAAGCAGTCTCACAGTTATTGAGTATCTAATATGTACCAGGCTTAATATATGAACCCAAACCTAGATACTCACTTTACTGATGAAACTGAGGACCAAAAAAAATTAACTCATCAACCAGCCTGAGGGAGCAGCTAGTAAGTAGCAGAACCAGGATTCAAACTGAGATCTGTCTCAACTCCAGAGTTCGTGTTCTTCTAACCATACAGCGCCTTAATTTAATAGTACGTTGCGTTTTAGAAAAAATGCTCTTGGCAAACCATAATCAGTATCCTTATAAAATAAATATGCTGTGACTCTTCTTTTGAAATGAAGATGGGAAGGAAATCCCTTAGTCATTTGTCACATGGAATGGAGATTAGATTCAGAAGCCCTGATACCCACTTTCACCGCAATTTCTCAGTTAAGGCCTGCTTTACAAACTCCCTGTAACTTTATGTGAATATGTGTGTGTGTGTGTGTGTGTGTGTGTAATTTTTGTGACCACTTACAATATTTTAGGCTGTGCTAACTACTTTATATGCATTATCTCCTTTAGTCCTTACAACAACTCATTGAGGCAGGTACTGTCCCCATTTTACAGATGAGGAAACTGACGCTCAACATCAAATGGCTATTAAGTGTCAGTTACTGTTGGTCAACCAATCAAAACCTGAAGTACACAGTATAGTATGCTATGGGAGATCCAAAGGTATAGGAGGACTTTAGGAAAAGAGATTGTGAACATGTTAATTTTAAGATAAAACAAGAATGTAAGGAATGGGAATTTGTTGTATACAATGATTTGCCAAATGAGAGTCTTCGCCCTAAGTGCCATGTATTTAAGGGATGAGTCCATAACGCACAGGGCCATGAGTTCATCATGGTCTGCGGTAGCCTTAAAGGAGGAGACACTTGAACTGGGTTTCCGAGAATGGGTAGGACTCTACTGGGTAGAGGAGTGGTTGGAGAAGGTGTCCCACCCAAAGGCATTGGCACAAGCGAAGGTCTAGAGATGAAAGACATAAGATATATTTGAGCAAAAACTAGCATATCAGTCACCTGGAGCAGGGAGATAAGAGGCTTTAACTGGAAATGTAGTTTAGAAGATAGGCCTTGAATCTTCGGCTTGGGAACTGGTGCTGTGTTGAGTAGTCAGCTGGAGTCGCTGATGTTTTCTGAGCAGGGGTTACAGGAAGAGCCCTCTGGTGGAGGATTGTTGGAGGATGAGGCTGCAGGCAGAGGTGAGGTCACGGCAAGAGTTGAAGGGGGAGTGCTTGAGGGCCTTCACTGCAGATGTAGCACAGGAAAGGAGGGGGTGTGACGGTGGCGAGAAACGCTGGAAAGGAGGAATCAACAGGATTTGGTGGCTATAGGTATAGGGAACCAAGGAGAGGGAAGAGGCAAAGACAACTTCAAGCCTTTGAATGTAGTTGTGTGGCCTGGAGAACGGTAACGCCATTAACAAACAAAAGAAGCCAAGAGAAGACTGATTCGGGGGAAAGTCCATGTTGTGGTCACACAGAGTTTGAGATGGTATGTGATATCAAACTGAAAATGCCCAGCCATGAAGTAGGAAACGTGGAACTGAAACTTGAGAAGTCAGGATTAAAGATGTGGACCTGTCTTTGGCGTAAAGATCACATTAAGTTACATGAGAGTGGATGGAGTTTCCAGAGGACAGTATAGCAAGAATAGCAGGGCTTCCCTGGTGGCGCAGTGGTTGAGAGTCCGCCTGCCGATGCAGGGGACGCGGGATCGTGCCCCGGTCCGGGAAGATCCCACATGCCGCGGAGCGGCTGGGCCCGTGAGCCATGGCCACAGAACCTGCGCGTCCGGAGCCTGTGCTCCGCAACGAGAGAGGCCATGGCGGTGAGAGGCCCACGTGCCGCAAAAAAAAAAAAAAATAGCAGAGGACCAGGGCTGACTCCTGGAGGTCAGCTGTATTCAGAAGCCAGAGAAAAGCCTTGGGTGAAAGAGACAGAGAAAGAGAGGTTGGCGCGATCTACTTGAATTGCGTCACCACCCTTGGCCAAGGCAAAGCTCAAAGCAAGCACAATGAGTGAAAAGTAAACATTTAGGAACTTTTGTAGCCACTCCATAGTGCCACATCATCCAAGACCATGACTTTGTATTTTACAAAAGTATTGGTCCACAACGCATGGGAAATTTTGAAAACTGGTCTATACCACTGACCAAGAAGGGCTAGTCAGAAGGATAAAAGAGCCAAGAGGTCCACTCGTAAGTATATACCCGAGAGAACTGAAAACATACACCACACCAAAAGTTGTACAGGAATGTCCATAGCAGCCTTATTCTTAATACCCCAAAAGTGGAAACAACCCAGATGTCCATCAACTGATGATTGGGTAAATGAAGTATGGTCTGTCTAAACAAAAGAATATTATTCAGCCATAAAAAATAACGACATACTAGGGCTTCCCTGGTGGCGCAGTGGTTAAGAATCTGCCTACCAATGCAGGGAATGCGGGTTCAAGCCCTGGTCCGGGAAGATCCTACATGCCACGGAGCAACTAAGCCCACGAGCCACAACTACTGAGCCCGCATGCCCCAACTACTGAAGCCCACGCACCTAGAGCCCGTGCTCTGCAACAAGAGAAGCTACCGCAATGAGAAGCCCGCACACCGCAACAAAGAGTAGCCCCCACTTGCCACAACTAGAGAAAGCCCGCGCACGGCAATGAAGACCCAACACAGCCAAAAATAAATAAAAAAATAAATTAAATTTAAAAAAAAAGAACGCCAGCAAATCCTGACACCAAGAAGATAAATGGTTGATACACTGTTGTGTGAAAAAACTAGGATACATGAGTACACAGGTTGTGATCATAAGTTTAAAAAAAAAGTTATGGGAAAAAAGACTAAAAGGACATAAGCTAATATATAACATGATTATCCATTTACTTATTCACTTAAATAATTGAGCACTTTATGGATGACACTTATCTAAGCCTTGCAGAGTTAACCAAACTCACAACTATATCGCCAATGATAAACTAACTGCAACTTATGAGTGAAAAGTAAGGGGAATTCCCAGGGGGTCCAGTGGTTAGGACTCCAGGCTTTCACTGCCGAGGGCACAGTTTTGATCCCTGGTCAGGGAACTAAGATTCCCACAAGCCATGTGGCCAAAAAAAGAAAAAAAAAGTAAGAATTGCAGCAGCTGTAAACCATGAACAACTCAGAACACTGATTATGCAATGATAGACTGGGTAAAGTGTCCTTCCAAAAAACAGTGGGGATCCCAACTCTTCGCACACACGCTACTGCAGTAGGAAGGTTGCCAAGTACATCAGCCAGACTTCTTGATGGAACACTGAATGTGGGTCTGTAGTAAAACCAGGGAACATGCTAATTTTTGTTTAGGAATAATGAATGTTGTTGGCCCTTTTTAATTCAGTAAGCAACCCTTGGCCGTGCGTCATCAGTTCATGGCCCATCAGGAGATCCCCTGTAGTTGAGTCAAGCCCCGGGACCATACTCTAAATCACGGCTTGAGAAGACATTTTCCCAGTATACCTAGTTGGATTTATAACTTGGTCGATGCCCATTATGTAAGGAGTATCTACATGTGTCCTGTACCTGCTATGCGACTGTATAGGCCGTCAGCAACCCCAGTTTGTAGCCGGGAATAATTTATATTTATCCTCTTAACAATCTGACTGAGGGACTTCCCCAGTGGTCCAGTGGTTAGGACTCCACGCTTCCACTGCAGGGGGCGTGGGTTCGATCCCTGGTCAGGGAACTAAGATCCCACATGCCAGGCGGCCAAAAAAAAAAAAGAAAGAAAGAAAAAAGAAAAAATAATCCGACTGGGGCTTCCCTGGTGGCTCAGGGGTTGAGAGTCCACCTGCCGATGCAGGGGACACGGGTTCGTGCCCCGATCCGGGAAGATCCCACGTGCCGCAGAGTGGCTGGGCCCGTGAGCCGTGGCCGCTGAGCCTGCGTGTCAGGAGCCTGTGCTCCACAGCGGGAGAGGCCACAACAGGGAGAGGCCTGCGTACCGCCAAAAAAAAACAAAAAACAAAAAAAAACAAAAAAGAATAATAATAATACGACTGATAATACTCTGCTGGTGATGAAATTATTATAGGTCATAAAGGTGTAAAATGGTGTTTCTGGGCACCCTGAATCCCTTGTATCATTTAAGGAAAATGCAAGAGAAAATACCTAGCAATATTTAATAAGCCAAAAATGAAACCCAGTCTTCAGACCCAGTTTGTATTGCCTCAATATAAAATACCTTCAGTTTTAAATTTGTATTTACAAAGAGACTTCTTTTGATAATTGGGGATGCTGTTACTGTCTTTGTCGACATCCATATAATGCATGTTTTTTCCTCTCTGGGCTGAGTTTCATGCCAGATCAACTTCCAAAACAAACCTGGGAGGACGCCAGGCACGAGTAACCCTATTCTGCTCTTCTCCCCCTCCAGGTTACCCCTTGGCTTTGTTTTACCGGCATTACCTTTTCTACAAGGACAGCTACCTCATCCATCTCTTCCACACCTTCACAGGCCTCTCAATTGCGTATTATAACTTTGGTGAGTGAACTGAGATTACAGGGAACCTTGGAAGGAACAGACCTGAACAAAATTTCCTGGAGAGAATTTGATGGAGAGGGAAGTTGTGATGCTCTGGTAGCAGAGGGTTTGTATGGGCAGGGACACAAGCTTAACTTCTCCCTTCACATACATTCCCCTCCCCGGTAAAAGCATGTTGAGAATGGGTACCCTTACCAGACACTATCAACAGAGAAGCACCAGTTTGTCTCTGCTGTGGCTGGAACCAGCCGACGGACCCAAGCAGTCCCCTCAGGAGCATCCCGTAGGCCCGAAGTTCAGAAATACAGCAACTCCCTAGCAGTCCTTTCTGTTTATAGAGTTAATTTCCTTCCCTTCCTCCAAAACATGAGGCTATTAAAAAAGAAGAAAAATCCTAATACCAAAGGTTTTTTTATATGTATACTCTTTGTGTTTAGAAGTCTCAGGAAGGGTGGGAATGCAGAAAAAAAACAGGTAAAACTTTGCTCTCTCCTCTGCATCCAGGAATCCAGCTCTACCACTCCCTGCTATGCGTCGTGCTTCAGTTCCTCATCCTCCGGCTGATGGGCCGCACCATCACTGCCATCTTCACTACCTTTTGCTTCCAGATGGTAAACGTCTTTCCCTGGCAGCTCAGGTCACAGCTGACAGCAGTTGGGGGCGGGGAGGATGGGGACTGTGGTGTAGAGGAAGCCGTGGACTGGGAGATCCAGTTTCTAATCCTTTCTCCCCACGACACTTGGCAGTGTGGCTCTGGGTCACTTGCCAGAAGCCCCAGGTGTTTCATCTGCAGGCTGCAGTGACGATGCTTCACCCGCCTCAAGGACAGGGTGCCGGCAGTCCTTTGTGCATAGGACTGTGCCATTGGGGTTCTTTGAGTCTGACCAGATTAGCCCAGCTGTCCATGAGGGGAGTCACTTAAAGGCAAGGCAGAAAATCCACGTAGAATGAGCCACAGAGTATAAGCGTTGAGGACGTCTCTTCCCCTTTACAGGTTCAGTTTCTAGACCAGGAGAAAGGAAAAGTGAAAAGAATACATTGGATTCCAGAGCAGGGAGAAAATAAATCAGAGCAATGGTAGAATAAATATTTGCCCCTCTCCCAGGCCTACCTTCTTGCCGGATACTATTACACAGCCACTGGCAACTACGATATCAAGTGGACAATGCCACATTGTGTCCTGACCTTGAAGCTGATCGGTGAGTGGTGGGGCCCTGCCTTCCCCGTTGACACCCAGGCTCCTCTCTTCAGACCGTAGGCTTACCCCGGGCCCTGCCCTGTGCGCTCCTGGCCATGTCCCATGTCTCCTCCCTCCTCTCCACCCACACCTTCTCTCTCTGCGCAGGTCTCGTCATCGACTACTATGACGGAGGGAAAGATCAAGTAAGTACCCCTCCCTCCGCGGAGATGTGGAGGAGTTTAACCAGAGGGAAGGAGGACGGCTGTTGTTATCCCCACGCCCTCATGCCCGCCCGTGTGATCGCCATTTCCGGCCCGCACTGATCAAGGACCGACGAATCTAATTGCCCGGGTCCAGCTCTAGCTCAGAATCCAGAGATCAGGGCCAGCAAGGCACTGGGAAGAGCAGCAGCCGGCCTAGGCCGAGCCTGTCATCCCCTCAGAGAGGCTCTATTTGAAGAGCCTGGATCAGTGGGGACAAGGGTGGGGAGCCCTCAGACTGGCTCTTGGGGTCCTGAACCATTCGTTCTCTTCTCGGCATAGAAATCCCTGTCCTCTGAGCAACAGAAATACGCCATACGGGGCGTCCCTTCCCTGCTGGAGGTTGCTGGCTTCTCCTACTTCTATGGGGCCTTCTTGGTGGGGCCCCAGTTCTCAATGAACCACTACATGAAGCTGGTGCAGGGACAGCTGACTGACCTACCAGGCAAGATACCAAACAGGTAACGGCCCCCTTCAGTCAGGGCGTCTGCGGGCGTTGCCCGACAAAAAGCCACTTCTGAAGTGACTTCCTGCAGGCCGGCCGGCTGCATTCTCTGGCCTGGCCCTGGCTCACGGCCTGTGACGGGCGCTCCGTGCCGGCTCACTGCAGGAAGGGGGCCCTTTTCAGCTTGGGTCACTTCCCGCCATCCCTCCCGACCCTGTAGTACAAACAATAAAAATTCACTTTTATGCCATAGGATTTTGCCTGCACCAGTCACGTCCCTGCCTTTAACACTCACTTTCCCAGTTTAAAAAATACTGTTAAATATATCAAAATCTATATATATATAAATATATCTTACAGTAGAAGATTGATAAGTTACCAGGAAAATCCCTTTGTGGAGAACTTGTCCAGCCTGCGTTTGAACATTGATCCAGCCAGGAGAGGAGGGAGCAAGATCCAAAACCGGTCCTTCCCCGTCTCTGCATCGGGCTTTCAGTCCCGATGTAGCCCAAGCACATGGGGGAGCCTTCGAGGTCCACGGGACCCCCGAGGGCGAGCACCCCAGATTCCCCGGCCCGCCCCCCCGTTGCCCACCCCCACCGCAGAACTCGCAGGGTCTGCACGCTCCATCCTTATGTCCGGCCCTAAGGCTGCGCTCGCTCTGGGAAGCTGCTCCCTCGTGAAGGTCGGAGGGTGAAGGGAGGGGCCTCCGCCCGTGGTGACCCTGCTTGTTCCTTTCCAGCGCCGTACCTGCTCTCAAGCGCCTGAGTCTGGGCCTTGTCTACCTAGTGGGCTACACCCTGCTCAGCCAGCACATCACAGAAGACTATCTCCTCACTGACGACTACGAAGTGAGTGCTTCCTGAACGGCAGCAGTGCGACTGCGCCAGAGATAGACAGTGGCCAGGCCAGGAGCCCGTAGATAGCCGAGAAGTGGGTAACGCCACCTACAAACGCGTGTTGGTTTTGCTCTAGATCTGAGAGTTGGTGTCAATGCCAGCCGGGCCGGGACCCGTTCATCAGCCAGCACTGAACGACCTTCGCGGGCACAGGGCTGTGCCAGGTGCACTTCAGCACCCCTGACCTTCCCCCAGCAGCTTGAGCTCGCCCTCTTACAGCCAGGCGGCTCGAGCCCCCTCTGGCCCAGGCAGACCAGGGCTCTAGGAGCTCAGGACCCAGGGAGGGGGAGTGCTGGCTCAGGCTCCGTCCCGGCTCTGGGGAGGTTGGTCTCCTTCAGCTGACGTCGAACGTGGATGTGAAAGTCCTCCAGCACTAGTGTCCCAGGTGCCCGGCTCTGTAGGAAAGGAGTTGAGGACAGTACTGTCTGAGGGCCTCTCTGAGGGGGCTCCCTGCTGGGTCCCCTTGGCCTGTTGCAGAGCAGTTAGGCAGACCGTCGGGGCGACACAGGGTAGTAGTCAGCCACACGTGTGAGAACGGGGAGCACGGGGGCCCCTCCTGGCCTGGCGGTGTCCCTAATGCTCATGCCTTCTCTCCTGTCAAGAACCGCAGCTTCTGGTTCCGCTGCCTGTACATGCTGGTCTGGGGCAAGGTTGTGCTGTACAAATACGTAGCCTGTTGGCTGGTCACGGTAAGGAGAGAGGGCCCAGGGGCGCAGCGAGACGAGCTGCAGGCTGGGCACGGCGCAGAGCTGCGGGGTCGCTTACGCCGTGGCTCCCTCAGGAAGGCGTGTGCATCCTGACGGGGCTGGGCTTCCACGGCCTTGACGAGCTCGGGAGGGCCAAGTGGGACACCTGCGCCAACATGAAGGTGTGGCTCTTTGAGACAGACCCCCGCTTCACGGGCACCATCGCCTCTTTCAACATCAACACCAACGCCTGGGTGGCCCGGTAAGCGCCCAGCCGGGGAGGTCGCACGTCACTTCCTCCAGCTTTCCCCACTTCGGGGGGCCCCCCCGTCAGTCACTCTCACACCCCCAGCCACACCCACTTTTGTCCCCAACCCAACCCCCCCAAACCATCCCTTTTTTTTTTTTTGGCTGCGTTGGGTCTTCGTTGCTGCGCGCGGGCTTTCTTCAGTTGTGGCGAGCGGGGGCTACTCTTCGTTGTGGTGCGCGGGCTTCTCACTGCGGTGGCTTCTCCTGTTGCGGAGCACAGGCACTAGGCGCGCGGGCTTTGGTAGCTGTGACACCTGGGCTCAATAGTTGTGGCTCACGGGCTGTAGAGCTCAGGCTCAGTAGTTGTGGCGCATGGGCCTAGTTGCTCGGCAGCATGTGGGATCTTCCCGGACCAGGGCTGGAACCCGTGTCCCCTGCATTGGCAGGCGGATTCTTAACCACTGTACCACAGGGAAGTCCCATCCCTATCATTTTTGAAAGACAGAAACAAGGCATACATGGCCTTAAGTGCTGGGTTTTCACCCCACTTCTGCTGCCGGCCTTATGTTCACAAACACTTCCTCAGTCCCACGAGTGGGGGCGCTGTCAGCAGTGTGGGTGCAGGGCCTGCCCCGCTTACCGCTGCAGCCTCAGCACCAGGCGGCTGGCAGGCCCTCCGTCGTTACCCGTTGTACCAGGCGGGGCCCCAGCTGAGCCTTACGTCTATTTTCTGTCTAAACCGGGACTCGTCAGCTTCACTGCCTTTCATTCTAAAGTGATCGGAGGGGCTTCCCTGGTGGCGCAGTGGTTAAGAATCCGCCTGCCAGTGCAGGGGACACGGGTTCCAGCCCTGGTCCGGGAAGATCCCACATGCCGTAGAGCAACTAAGCCCGCGCACCTAGAGCCCATGCTCCGCAACAAGCCACTGCAATGAGAAGCCCGCGCACCGCAAGGAAGAGTAGCCCCCGCTCGCCACAACTAGAGAAAGCCCGTGCGGAGCAACGAAGACCCAGTGCAGCCATAAATAAATAAAGTGATCGGAGGGCACTGCCTCCCCTCCCCCAGGGGGCCCTGTGGGAGCAGCCGCCACCCCTGCACCCCTAAGGGCTCCAAGAACCCAGAGGCAGGATGGATCTGAGTCTCATCCTTTCTCACCCTTCTCTCTAGTTACTTCTTCAAACGACTCAAGTTCCTTGGAAATAAACAACTATCCCAGGGCCTCTCATTGCTATTCTTGTCCCTCTGGCACGGCCTCCACTCAGGGTACCTGGTCTGCTTTCAGATGGAATTCCTCATTGTTATTGTGGAAAGACAGGTAAACCTTAAGGGTGGTGGATGAAAGGGGCCTGAGAAGGGGTAAGGCGCTGAGCCCTCTCCCCTTCCTCCACAGGCTGCCAGCCTGATTCAAGACAGCCCAGCCCTGAGCAGCCTGGCCTCCATCAGGGTCCTGCAGCCCCTGTACTACCTGGTGCAGCAGACCATCCACTGGCTCTTCATGGGTTACTCGATGACTGCCTTCTGCCTCTTCACGTGGGACAAGTGGCTGAAGGTACACGAGGGCCTGCCTGCCAGGAGGGGAGGGAGCCACTGAAACCTCAGGCAGTGGGACTGAGTCCAGGCCCTCTGTCTACCGCGGTGGCCTGTATCCCTCCACAGGTGTATAAATCCGTCTATTTCCTTGGCCACGTCTTCTTCTTGAGTCTACTATTCACATTGCCTTATGTTCGCAAAGCAGTGGTGCCGAGGAAAGAGAAGTTAAAGAAAATGGAATAATCTATTTCCCTGGTAAGATCCCTCCAGCTGAGCTGAAACTACCAGGTTACAGAAGAGAGCAACAGACTGGGGGGGGGGGGTAGTACTGGAGATGCGGGGGGGAACCTCACGGGGCCTGCCTTCCAGGAAGCACAGCATGGGGCACTGACTACCCTGAGGCGCGCCCGGAGGGAGCTGGAAGGGCTGCAGACCGGGGACTAGGAGGGCGAGACCGACCTGCCTGCCCGCCTTCTCCCCTTGCAGGTGGCCCAGAGCAGGACTGGTGCAGAAACGACTCGCCTCCCTTTCCACAGCACTCCTTCGTCCCAGAGCACAGAGAACCAGAAGCCAGGGTGCGGGAAGACGGGGCTCCCCCAGCTGTGCCTCTGCTGCCGGCCACACCTCCATCTGGGGCCAAAGGGGAGACTCTCGCGGGAGGAGTAGAGGGGCCCGTTGTCTCCCCTCTGGGCTCCCCCATGCACGTTGCCTTATCTCTCCCCCTCTAGCCAGGAATCTGTTGTGGTTTTCTTCTGCCAATTTATTATGATTGTATATGTGCCGCTACCTCCGCCCCCCCATGGGGGGAGGGGAGGGGCACAGCCCCACCTGCTCCACTTTTCTACCTAGGATTGTACCAGATAAAGTCACTTCAGTGTGTTGTTTTTCACTTCTAGCGCTCCTGACTGCCTTCTTTCAGACACAGCCCTCCACATCTGCCATGGCTGAAATAATCAGGGCTCCCTCCTTTAGGGCACAGAGCCCACCCGCGAAGCCCAGGGCCAAACTGCAAACACTGTAACCTCACGTGTCTTCCTGAGGTCTGAGGGGTTACGCCAGGTCACACCATCAGCGGCTGCTGAGCTTAGGAATCCCCACAGGACAACTAGGTTTGCAAGAACAATGTTTATAAGATAAACAATAGCAGGTGCACAGCCCGGACCCGCGCGAACCCGGTCTCGGTGCAGGAAGGGGGTCTGCGGCGGTCAGCTGAGCACCAGGGCGGGGAAGCAATGTCCACAGTCTCTGTGTCAGGGCAGGGTGCTTCTGTCAGATGACGCCCCACGCTTCTTCAAAGGCTGTGGTGAGCTTTGCACAGGTGAGGGCAGCAGAGAGGGGGTAGTTGCTGATGGACACCATCTTCTCTGTGTACTCCACATCCAGCTGGGGAGAGAGCAGTCAGTCAGCCGGCTCTGTCACTCCGTCACAGGTTCAGCCCTTGTCTAGGGCAGGAAAACTACCATTTCCCAGTGCTGTTTAATACCAGTGTGAGCAAAGGACGGAGACGGCCCTGGCTTTGACCATGCCACATATGCCAGCATTCCTCAAAGGATGCGCCCTGGGGGCAGGAAATGGAAGCCTCATCTGTCCCCAACTTATAAGGACAAGGATCATCAAAACAATAAGTGCTCCTGGGATTCTGTCCTGAGCTTCAGCTCCGGGAAGAATCTCAGAGCTGAGCCCAGGCCTTACCCTGCCGTGGGCAAAGGCCCCCACCACAAAGACAACAGGGTCGCCACTGGGCACCAGCTCCCGCACATCGCCGACGACCGGGGCGGAAAAAGAAGTGCCGATTTTCATACACCCAACTGGGAAGTGATGTGACACTGGATTCTTAATCACCTAAAGAAAAACAGAAAAATCAGCCCCAGACACATTCCCAGAGCACTACCTCCAACTAGTAGCTGTCAACACCTCACCTTCAAGAGCTTCTGGGGGCCATCAGCTGCTCGAACGCTGAGTTTGTGTAAAAGCTGAACTAGGGCAGAAAAAAGAGTTCAGAGCTAGCCAGAGAGCCTGCCTCTTATGCCCAGTAATTTAACCAGGAAAAACCTCAGGTGAGGTGAGCTCCACATGCCCTGCGTGTCTACACGACTGAAACGTCATGACCAAGCAGCTGTCGAGCACATCACTGGTTGTGTGGTGACAGGCCCCCTCCCTGCTCCTCAGCCAGGAACCCACGCGGGCTGTACCCACTGTGCGTGGGAAGAAAGCGCAGACCCCCTGTTCTGGAATCAGCCACGTGTGCCCCTCCCCCACTTAAAAATTCCACACTTAATTTATCCCTTTGCCTCTCCCTTCATCACTACTGCCAAGTTTAAGTCCTAAGCCTTCTCTCTCACCCATGAGGCCACAGAAGCGGTCAAAGGTTCTGGGAATTCGAGTCTGGGGGTTCACTTCAATCAGCACATTCTTCTGTGTGTGGATATAAACCTGCAGCAAGCCAGCCCGGTTCAGGGGACTGTCCATCAGCATCAGTAAACTCTGAGGGAGGCGGAGACCAAGGCCCGGTTAAGACTGAAGAGAAGTCGCATGCATCTGCCTTACCTTCCGTACAGAGGCACGGGGGCCTGAGCCCTGTCCCTGGACTTACCTGGTGAGCTATGTCTGGCCTCACTTCCCCAGGGTCCCGTCCGTTCTTCAAGAGCACGGACTTGTGCTTGTCACAGTTGAGCAGCTCATACGTCTTCCCCACCTGACGAACGGAACAAGGTCAAGAGCAACATAAGCTGCTTTTACCTGGAACAGCGGTTCTCAGAGGTGGTCCCCAACCAGCAACATCTGGAAACCTGTTAGACAGTCACATTCTCAGGTCCACTCCAGACCTACTAAATCAGACACACGGTGTGCGGCCCTGGAAACCGTCCAGGGGATTACTGTGTGGCCACGTCCTCCCCCCGCCACCCCATCCCATAAATGGTCTTGGAGGGAAAAGGGAGGAAGAGTGCAGCCTGTGATTCCACAGGATCTAAACTGGATTGAATTTTTTTTAATTTATTTGTTTATTTTTGGCTGCGCTGGGTCTTTGTTGCTGCGCTCAGGTGTTCTGTAGTTGCAGCGAGCGGGGGCTGCTCTTCATTGCAGTGTGCCGGCTTCTCATTGCGGTGGCTTCTCGTTGCAGAGCGTAGGCTCTAGGCGCGCGGGCTTCAGTAGTTGTGGCTCGCGGGCTCTGGAGCGCAGGCTCAGTAGTTGTGGTGCACGGGCTTAGTTGCTCCGTGGCACATGGGATCTTCCCGGACCAGGGCTCGATCCCGTGTCCCCTGCATTGGCAGGCGGATTCTTAACCACTGTGCCACCGGGGAAGTCCCTAAACTGGATTTAATTTTAAAACCTATGGGTATTAGGCAAAGCCAGTGAGGGATTCTGGAACCAGGCAGAAGTGAGGTTAATGAGCAAGACCGAATGCTTGTTTATCACAAAAGCATTATGTAGACACTGGGCAAAACATACGCGGTCACTACCCTCAGGTTGCTTATAACAAACATGCACAAAGAGCTGCAAATCAGAGCAGGAAGAAATGTGAAAATTCTAATGAGGCAAGAGGTAGTTTAATCAAGGAACGTTCTCATAAGTAAAACAAAGAGGGGTGGTTCCAATTTTAAGACATGTGAGCAACCGCTAAAAGAAACAACTGCAAATCAGAGCTCTGAGGAGCATTATAGGGTGGTCAATAAAAAGTTTAAAAACATACCAGTAGGGCTTCCCTGGTGGCGCAGTGGTTGAGAATCCTCCTGCTAATGCAGGCGACACAGGTTCGAGCCCTGGTCTGGGAGGATCCCACATGCCGCGGACCAACTGGGCCCGTGAGCCACAACTACTGAGCCTGTGGGTCTGGAGCCTGTGCTCCGCAACAAGAGGCCGCGACAGTGAGAGGCTCGTGCACCGCGATGAAGAGTGGCCCCCGCTCGCTGCAACTGGAGAAAGCCCTCGCACAGAAACGAAGACACAATACAGCCAAAGATAAATAAATAAATTTATTTTTAAAAAAATGTAGCTTTCCAAGTACTCTATTAAAAGACTTTAAAAAAATAAATTAATAAAAACATACCAGTAAGTACAAACACAGGTTTCGAAAAGGCCAAGTTTTTATGTATCAACACAACATTTGTATGTCCGGCAACATCTTGAGATATAACTCCAAAAAGTTTGGGGGAAGAGGCACATAGATTTTGAAATTAACTGAGTAACTGAAATAACAAGAATGTCACAGAGAGTAAAGCAAAGGACCAAGAACTAAGTCCATGGGACACTCTTAGTTACAGAAGAAAAAGAACCTCTTGAATAGAAGAATCTAGTTTTGACCCATTAGTAAGTTATAACCAGGGTTTTCGTTCTCTTAATGGAACAGAATAGAAAACATCAGAGTACTTCAAGTATAGTCATGGTAAGTAAAGGCTTATGGAACTTTCGGCTTCATATAATTGAGTGCGCATACTGGCTCACGATGTAATTTTTTTTACTGTGGGCTGTGGTTAATAAGCTTGAAAACCACTAATTAGAATAATCAGAGAATGAATACCATGTGTATTCTGTAATAAGCACTGGAGATACAAGAATTTTTAAAACCTTATTCTCTGTCCTCATTATAGCCTTCTAGTGGAAGAGACAAGCTAAACAAGCACATGAGTATTTAACGCGAATTGTGATAAACATTACCAAGGAAAACTAAACGGTTCACTAAAGAATTATGAGGACCTGATTTATACCTTGAAGGGAGTCATTTCTATGGGAAAGTAACATTTAACCTAATAACTGAAGAATGAGTAGCCTAATAGGCTCAATAATTGTTAAATGAATAAACATTAAGTAGGAATTAATAAAGCAAAGAGTCGAGTAAAGGGTGCTTGCAGTTAAACAACATTATCTGCAATGACCTTAAGGTATAAGAGAACGTAGTGCTTTCAAAGAGCTTAAAGAAGGGCAGTGAGGCTGGAGTACAAAGAATAAATGGAGGGACTTCCCTGGTGGTGCAGTGGATAAGACCCTGTGCTCCCAACACAGGGGGCCCAGTTTCGATCCCTGGTCAGGGAACTAGATCCCATATGCATGCTGCAACTAAGAGTTCACATGCCACAACTAAGGAGCCAGCGAGCCACAACTAAGGAGCCCTGGAGCCGCAACTAAGGAGCCCGCCTGCCCCAGCTAAGACCCAGCAAAACCAAATTAATTAATTAATTTTTTAAAAGGAGGGGATATACGTATACATATAGCTGATTCACTTCATTGTACAGCAGAAACTAACACATTGTAAAGCAATCACACTCTAATAAAAAATAAACAATTTTTAAAAATTGAAAAAGAATAAATGGAGAGTGCAGGCTCAGATGAGGCTTGCAGAAGCAAGAGGTATCAGCACAAGGAAGACAAAAGCTAACAGTATGGAAGATTTCAACCAGCTATGGAGTCCATCACCCTTGGAGTACCATTCATGACAACTGGCCTAATTTATGCCAGAGCATGCTCTAGGAACTTTAATTTGCCCACAACCTTTTCAACTTCCTAATAAGTAACCTGAATCAAGAATAATAATAACAACTATTTCCAAGTCTCCTTTAATCCTTCCAACAGCCCAGTAAAATAGGTACTACTGTCATCCCCACAGATATGAAGAAATGAAGTGGTTAAGTGATGCTCAGAATTAATAGCCTGGGAAGACAGCAGCAATGAAGTGGGAGATGAATATATGAACCTATAATTAGGTTAGAAATATCAATTATAGAAGAAAATGAAAGGAAACCTGATTAGCTGGTCATTTAAAAAAAGAAAAAAGTTTTCTAAACTGCAAGCTTAATAAAGTGCCATAGTGGTTGAGGAAGAAAAGCTGGAAATGAATTGCACTCAGATTACTATGGCAATGTACTACTTTTAAAGCACTTTCATTACAATCCCCCTGCAAAGTATTAACTCCCGCTTTACAAACTAAGGACAAACTTGTTTTCTCAAAATCACACACTTGAAATAAGTGTAAGAGCCAAGATTAAAATCCGGGTCTGGCTTCTAAACCAGTGCTACTTCTTCTGGCCCTACTCACTGAACAAGTTTAGTTCTAAACAGTATGAGAAACAATATCAGAAAGAATGAGAACACTGCACAAATTTTTAAGACGGGGAACTGCCGGATTTGTTCGGGAGAAGAGCCAAATGATAAGTAAAAATAAAGATGTGAAAGTATTAATGATAATCTGGTCCAGGCAGTGTTTTGAAATGTACAATAATATAAAGAAGAGTGACAGACACCTTTCAACGTATTAAAACATTAAGTCCTTACAAATAAAAGGGTGGGAAGACTGAGCTGCAGTAACTACCTTTCTCCTCTACCTAGTAAGCTTGTCTTGGGATGAAGCGGGACGACGCGATGGACGAAACCCCTTCCCCTTAGACGACTCTGGGGTTGGGGATGGGGTTAGGGTTACCATAGAATCCTAGTAAATCAATCGGAAGCAAGCATGTGACGGCTGCAATGGGATTCAAGGGCAAAGAAAACGAGCACTGCCGACCCGTGTTAAAGGAAGAGACAGTCGATTAGGCCACTCTTTCTCCAAAGCATGTTTCACCTGTCTCCGCTTTCTCCATCCACTTTGAGCCCATCACCCTCACCCAACCTGGTCCCATCCTATCGATCTACTAGCTCTTCACCCCCTAGTCCGAAACTACCTTGACTGTCTCCAGACTGGCCCCTTCCAGCACCACAATGAGCCTACGGCCTCCGATCTTGCTTCCCACCCCGAGTCGGGGCCGCTTGGGCGTCGCAACATCCCAGTCCTCTTCCTGCTCCGCGGCGCGCCGCTCACGAGGTTGTAATCCACCACCGGGCGCTGCCATCTTGCAACCGGACCGGAAATTGTGTAACGTCCTTAAACTAAGGCCTCGCTCTCGCCCCAATTGCAAGCTTCCTTCCGTCTGCCATTTTGAAAGTGGGCTCTCGGAAATGGCGACGGCTGGCTGCAGATGCTCCCGAAGCCGCTCTGGGAGCAGGGTTCCAGAAAGGGGAGGGAACTTCCAGAGGCGTGCTTCCTGTGCCGCAAGCTCGGGTCCGCTGTAGGCTGGGGGGAGAGTTTAGAACGGAACTCACTTCCGGTGCCCTTTCTCCCGCGAGCACCTGGGGCCGGACCCTCGTGTGGAGAGTGCGATCCGTAAACTGGAGAGCTGTAGAGGCGGGCCGGCACCCCCTTCGGACCACTGGTGCCGCCGGCCTCAGGACCGAACATGGCCCAGAACTTGAAGGACTTAGCGGGACGGCTGCCTTCCGGGCCCCGGGGCATGGGCACGGCGCTGAAGCTGCTGCTGGGGGCCGGCGCCGTGGCCTACGGCGTCCGCGAGTCGGTGTTCACCGGTGAGCAACCTCAGCCTGCCCTCCGGACTCCGCCCGACCCTTCCCGGACCCCTGCCCAGCCCCGCCAGGTCCCCGCGCTCACCCAGCCCCTCACCCCGCCCCACCAGCGGCTGGCACGTACTCTGAGCCCGGCCTGGGCTGACCCCTACTCCTCTCCCTGCAGTGGAAGGAGGGCACAGAGCCATTTTCTTTAATCGGATCGGAGGCGTGCAGCAGGACACCATTCTGGCCGAGGGCCTTCACTTCAGGTAATGGCGGGCAGAGCGGACTGACCCTGACCCTGACCCTTCACTCTTGAACGCCGACCCACCTATGGCTGTGGGAGGACTTTCAGCGGGATTCCGCGCCGCTCTTTACCCTCCTCACCCCATCTCCCAGAACAGTGCGTGCTGGCCACATCTTCAAGAGCACATACTGTTGTTCTCCGGAGGGAAAAGAGAATTTCATTTTGACCGTGGTCATTAAGAGGAGGAGCAGGCCAAGAAACACGTGGTGAAGGAAAACCGGACAAAACTAGGGAAACGGTAGTCTCCTAATCCCTGTCCCTGTTCCCTCCCCTCCAGGATCCCCTGGTTCCAGTACCCCATCATCTATGACATTCGCGCCAGACCCCGAAAAATTTCCTCCCCCACAGGCTCCAAAGGTAGGTCTGGGCACTGGGGTGCCACTGGCAGTAAACAAGGGAGCCTGGCCAGAGACTAGGCAAGATGGGAGTGTCAGATCTCTTGGGCCTTCGTTTCCACCTTTGCAAACAAGCTAAAATAAAGGTACCTGCTTCTGGAGTTCAAGCAGTACATTCTGGACACGCTGTGTGTTTGTACATTTTTCAACTGTTCCTCCCCCCTAACGTGAACTCGGTGAGAGCATTGTTTGTCTTAGTCACTGCCTAGAACAAACCTTTGTTTTAAAACCTTTCTTTTAATTCTTTGACTCATTAATCTTCTGGTACGCTCTGTCCTGGGGAAACTTGGCTGCAGTTTTCTCTGGTGCACCTGTTCCCTCCCAGACCATTCACAGAAGCTGTGCCTTTGAGAGTCCCCAGACCAACCCTTAGACACACACACACACACACACATTCACATTCACAATGAGGCAAGTAGCTCACCTGTAACGTACTGTTTTGCACGATTTTTAGTGCAGGTTGCTTAATATTCCCGAAACCCTAGGCCCTAAGAAATCAAGGATTCACAAAACACCATCTCTGTTCTCAAGTCCTTACAGTCTAGTTCAGGATTATGGTACAGTGTAACAGAGCCTAAAGTAGAGTAGCGAAAAGAAAGGTCAGCTTTACTGGAGGAGGGTTGTGGGTAGAGAAGACCTGACAGTGGACAAGGACGCATTTGGTCTGTGCCGAATCACTCTCCTTCCCGCAGGGCAGTTCCGGACCACAGGGCACTGCCCTGGGTAAAGAGAGAAGCCAGAGGAGAAAATGCTTGGGGAGGCAGGCTTTGCTAGGAAGCCAGCTGAGGCCCCCGTGGCCTTGCCCAGCCACTGCTAACCTCACGCTTAGACCTGCAGATGGTGAACATCTCCCTGCGGGTGCTGTCCAGACCCAACGCCGCGGAGCTTCCCAGCATGTACCAGCGCCTGGGGCTGGATTACGAGGAGCGCGTGTTGCCATCCATTGTCAACGAGGTGCTCAAGAGCGTGGTGGCCAAGTTCAACGCCTCCCAGCTGATCACCCAGCGGGCCCAGGTCTGGCTCTGGCTCCCATCACCATCTGCGTAGCATCAGCATTTCCCTCCTAGGCCCAGCGCACTGGGTGTTAGGAAAGGGTAGTGACCCGAGGTCCGTTGCCCCCAAAAAGCTGTGCAGGTGGCCACCGTGGGAAACAAGGAGAGCCAAGATTGGAGCTCAATAGCAGTTAGTGTCGGGCTGCGTGGGAGAAAAGTGGTCCAGGCGTGCGTGTAGGGTTGGTACAGCATGGAGGAGTCAGCGTGACCCAAGTCCTTCCCAGCTCAACTGGCCTAACGAGGAACTAAGAAGGGGTTAGCGCACTTTCTGCGGTTCTCCGGAGATCCGGGATTCTGACGATCACAGAAGCACGCCTTCCTTTCCGTTCTCCAGTCCCCTCAACGCCCCTCTCTCCTCCCCCCGGCCCCCAGGTGTCCTTGTTGATCCGACGGGAGCTGACAGAGAGGGCCAAGGACTTCAGCCTCATACTGGATGACGTAGCCATCACTGAGCTAAGCTTTAGCCGAGAATACACAGCTGCTGTAGAAGCTAAACAAGTGGGTGAGTCGCAAGAGGAGTCAGGCAAGGGTTTCTGAGGAAGCAGGAGGAGGGATGGGGTTCCTGACACCTTGCATCTGTGACCCCGGCTCTCGCCCGCTACAGCCCAGCAGGAGGCCCAGCGGGCCCAGTTCTTGGTGGAAAAAGCGAAGCAGGAACAGCGGCAGAAGATCGTGCAGGCCGAGGGCGAGGCTGAGGCCGCCAAGATGATATCCTGCTGCAGGGCTCTCAGCCCAGCCCCCGGGACACTCTGCTCCCGTCTGGCCCTGTGGGCTGGCTGATGACACTAAGGCGAATGCGAACCGTGCTCTCTGACCCCTGGGGGCTTGGGGTGCCGGGTGGGATCTGAAGTCTTAGTGGGGCAGCGGAGGCCTGGCTCCTCACTGTAAGGCAGATCAATAGCACTGCTGGCCTTGCCTCCATCTGTGCTGCTGCCTCCTGTTCCCGGCAGCGGTCTGCGGGGAGGCCTACAGGTAGGGGCAAAGTAGGGCTGGGCACGAGCCACCTGAGCGCAACCTTGGATCTGACAGCCCAGAGGACGGCTGAGTGAGCCGAGTCCTAGGGTGCCGCCCCAGCTGAGATCTGGCCTTGTGTGAACCCTTAACCCTACCCTGCTCACCTGGGAGAAGCTCTGGGCAAGAACCCAGGCTACATCAAGCTGCGCAAGATTCGGGCAGCCCAGAACATCTCCAAGACGGTGAGTGTGAGCTCAAGGCCGCCTTGAGGGGGGAAGGTGTTTCTACACATTGAAATGAGGGAATTAGGGTCTTGCGTGTTCGGATTTCTATTCAAACTGTCTTCTCTGACACTCCTTCTCCCATCAAAAATGGTGTCCCCTGGGCGCCCCTGACCTTTTGTTCATGCCTCTTGTGGACCTAATGCATCACAGTTGCTCGCTGCTCTGGATCCTTGTGTGAGCGCAGAAACCGTGGCTCTCACATCGCCACTTCCCTTTTCGTAACCCACACGTGTGTTCCACCAGTGGTTCCTGAATTGCAAGGGTAGGAATCAAGGTCTTTTTTGCTTGGTACAAACACCCACCTTACTTTCTGCCCTGTAGATCGCCACATCACAGAATCGTGTCTATCTCACTGCTGACAACCTTGTGCTGAACCTACAGGATGAAAGTTTCACCCGGTGAGAGGCATGGCCTTCAGGTGGGGTGCTGACACAGAACAAGGGCCGGAGTCTGGCCGCCTGGGCCCTGGAGCCTGTTACCAGCTTACTCGTGTGACCCTTGAAAACACCATGTCTCTGAACCAGTTAGAAAAGTGGGTGGTTGACAGTTCCTAACTCGAATCTCACAGGATTGATTTTATGCGATCCAATGGGATTATTCACGTAAAAAGCACTTTAATTGTAAAGTTTTAAGTGAAAAGTGGTAAAAGATGATACTGGCTGTTCTTCCTCGGGAGCTGCTCTGGGGCATGGAAGGATGCTGGGAAAGCAGGGGTGAGAAATGGCAGAGGCCAGGGAGCAAGTCTTCTTCCCAGAGCCTGAGATTCCCGGCTTCCAACGTGCTTGTCTTTTTCTCTTGGGAGCGGAGGAGGGTTTAGAGTTGGGTGGGGCACGAAACTGTCAAGTCACATGTACCTTTCTCTTGTTGTTCTGTGTTCCCTGTTCATCTGGTGACCTGGCGTCCACAGGGGAAGGTAAGTTGATGGTGCATCCTTGGTTCTGTGGGGTCCTGCCTTTTCCCCACCACATCACCTTTCTCACCCCCCCACCCACACATTCAGGGAGGAGGGTAGTTGAGGAGGGAGTGGACCGAGGTGCTCTGCCTCTCACAGCTACGTCCCCCCCTAATAACGTCACCGTCTGTCTCATTTCCACAGTGACAGCCTCATCAAGGGTAAGAAATGAACGGCTGAACAAGAACTCCACCCTCAGGGAGGAAGTGGATCTTTTCCTTCCCCGGTTTTTGAGGAGCCAGCTTGGGGCCCTACCCCGCCCCCACCGTCAAGTGATGGTCCCTCTGCATCTGTCCTCCCAGCCCTTCTCGGGTGAACAAAGACTGACCATTTTCAGGGGAGCGACTTTCCTCCCTGTGTCGGCCAGAGGTGTTGGGACTGTGTGATTTCCTGCAGGGTTGGTTCCTCCCTCGTGGTCAGAAGCAACAACCACCACCCCAGAGATTCTCAATAAATGTTTATTACTTAATCCGAAGTCAAAGCCTCCGGTGTCTGAACTGGGCTGGGGAGGCACGCATGCGCACGCTCACTCCGAGCACTCCTGGGTCCTTCTTCGTCTCTTCCAGCAGGGGGCGCGAGGACACCGGCCGGGGCAGGTAGGGAGAGCCGGGGCCTGCCGCTCTCACCCTGGAAGCCCTCAGGGCCGGATCCAGAACGGGACCCAGGGTGGGAACTGCGAGTCCTGGAGTCCGAGGCCAGCTGCACTCCCCACCCCACCCTCCTAAACCGCATCACCCCTTTGCTTACCAACATCTCCTTTTTTAAAGGCTGGAGCAGCTGTGGCTTTGCTGAGCTAGACCAAAAATCTCATGACCCCAACAGGAGCTGCTTCCTTGGTAACAGGGCTCCATGCAGCTGTGGGGAGACCACTTGTGCTCATCAGGGGGTTTACGTGTTCAGACGGCTGGCAGACCGTGTCGCCTGCTGCAGGCTACCCGCACTTCAGTCTCTCAGTCAGGGCTCGACCTCTGGAGGTGGGCTCTTCACTCCCACAGCCCTGGGCCCCCAACGGGACAGGCGCCTCCTCCCTTCCCGGCGCCGCCCTCACTGAGGGTCGTCGGGCGGTAGAGAAACGAGGCCGCTGGCTGTGCCCACGTGCCACCCCAGCCGTGCCGGGGCGAAAGTGTAGGTAGGAATCCTGGAATTCTTAGTGGTGGGGTTAGAGGGCAGAGGGCCTGGGTTCACCTTCAGCTGCTTCGGTTTTTGAAGAAAGTAGATCAACTGTCCCCTGCTCTGCAGGTTGACTGTCATGAAAGGGACGGGGAGACCAAGCAGATGTGGCCGCCCCAGCCCTGAGGAACTGGAAGCCCAAGGTGAGCGGTGAGTGAGCAGAACGAGTCCGCCCAAGCCCCATCCACATTTTATTTCCTTCGCATTCCCGAGGCAGGAAGAGGATGGAGATGCCCAGAGAACCAACGTGTTCCCAAGTCCCGCTGTGTCTCCGAGGCAGCCATTTTGTCTCCTCCCATTGTTTACTTTTCCTAGAGACTTAACCCCCCCCTTCCCAAGGGTAAAGGTCAGAGGTTGCTGGTCTGGAGGCCTCCGTGGTCTTCAGGGCTCCCTGAAGGTCATTGCCGAGGGCACCGGCCGGGGGCCATCTTTACCAGACAGTGTTAGGAGCTTCAACATTAGACCATCCAACACTGTGCTGGAAGATGGACCCAGAGCCGGCCACAGGCGTCCGGGCTGAAGCCGGCCGGTCGCTCCAAGGACCCTGGCCGCAGGCCAGCTGAGGTCTATTGAAAGTCTGCGAGCCAGTCCCCAGCTCAGGGTCAAGCTGTGGGTTCTGGGTCCTCCAGATGACAAATCACACTGGGTTGGGGGAGGGGCTGGGGCCATTGTGTCCCTTCCGTGGGCAACCAGCCAACAGCCAACCGAGGGCCACCTCTTTCTCAGCACCCTCTGCTCAAGAGGAAGGGGCCTCCAGGGCTGGGGGAGGCTCGGGAGTGGGCGTCACGGCCAGCTGGGTGCTGGGGGCCCGGGGCGGTGGGCGTCGCTGGCACGGGGCAGGGGCCTCCATCATTACCCGGCAGTATTAGAGACTCTCAACCAGCACCCAAACACTGCTGGGTAAGACGGGGGCCCCCACCCCACCGCCCGGACGGGCCGGCAGTCCTCGCCCAGGCGCCCGGTGGAGCTGCGGAGCCCTGGCTCCCCTCCCCCACCGCCCGTGTCCCCGGGGACACTTCCGGGTGAGCCCGGCAGCCGTCACCAGGCCCATCCCGGGTTGCTGATCCACTGAGGCCGGGTCAAGGCTTCGGAAGCCCCCCGCCCATCTCTTCCCCTCCCTGAGCCCCCTCCCCGCCCCCCCAGCCTCTCCCTGCCCCCCAGGCACCAGCTCAGCACCCCCACCCCACCCCAGCAGTCCCTCGCTCAACCCCAGGACCCCTCTCCCGCCGGCCTTTACCTGCCACCAGGCCGCCTGCCCCCCAGGGAGCGAGGGCCGTGGAGAGGAGGAGGAATCGAGGCTCGGGATTCAAGGCCTAGAAGCCGCCCTGGCCTCCACTCTTCCTCCTTCCTTTTCGCCTGCCGGCAGCGCAGGCCCCTACCTGGGCCCCGCCCGCCGCCCCTGCGCACAGGTGTGTCCTCCAGCCATAGGCTGCACCCCCCCGCTGCCTTAACCCCTTCCCTCCCAGCGCCAGCCGCAGGCGCCTCCTCTGAGGCCTGGTCACCCCGGCAGGCCCCGACCCTCGGACCCTCGGCCGTGGTCTCTCCTCTGCCCCGGGGCCCAGACCAGGGAGCCTGGTGTCGGAGGGACAGAGGGACGGGTTGTCTTCGCCCCCTTCGCCTTCCTCCTTGGCCTCGCCCCACGGCCACTCCCACCACCGGCTAGCCCCTTCCCCCAGGCCCCTGCCCGAGAGCCTGAGGGCAGAGAGGGCTCAGCTCAGCAGGGACTGGGTTGTGCCCCTGCCCGGTGCCCACCTGTGTGGAGGGCAGGCGGGTCCCCCAGGGGCGCCTCTCTGTCCTCACCCTTAGTATTGGGGTGCCCGCCCCTCCCGCCAAGAGTCCCAAGCTGGCCAGGAGCGTCGGCACTGACCCGGCCGATTCAGGTTCTGAGCTGCTCTCCTGCAGCCCTGGCTCTGCTCTCCAGAGGGGCCGGGCGCCCCGCCGGGCAGAGCTGCCCCTGGACCCACCTCACAGCCCTGGAGAGTCCAAGCCCCAGCCGCCGGGCAGTCAGCCCGAGGGCGGTGAGAGGGGATGGGACCCGCCTTTCTTTTGTGTGGCTCAAGCTGGGATAGAAAGGGCGTTGCTGGGAGAGGGGCCCTGAGGCCCACAGGTGATGCTCCACCCACGCACCCCCTGGAGGGCGATAGCTCCTGGGAACTGAGCTGTGTAGCCCAATCCCAGCTCTGCCTTCTCGCTCCCTAACACCCCCACACCTTTGTTTGCGTCCTTCTTAATTCTTGTTTGTACTTATTCTATGTTTGTGGACTGTTTCTGGGTCTGCCTTCCCACCAGGACAGGAATTGTCGGGCTCACCATCATGCCCCAGCACTGCTCCAGTGCCTGGGACACAGGGACGCTCAATACACAAAGTGTATGCTGAGTGAATGACCACCCAGCCTCAGCCGGCCCAGCAGCAGGGAGCCGGGCCTTCCCGAGTCAGACTCTCTCAGGCTCAACTCCCCAGGAGACTAGCATTATAACCAACATAAAGCCTTAACGCAAAGAAGGAATCATCGCTGTCGTCCACTGTGGGCCCAGGGGAAGGAAGAGCGGACAAAAATAAAACTGAAAATCTGACCAAGGGCCTAAGGGCTCTTAGTAGCCCCAGAAAGGGAGGAGCGTGGCGCACACCAGGTGCCCGGGGGAGGGAGGTTGGCCCTGGGCCCTGGGCCTGTGTTAACTGGCCGTTGTTATCCATCTTCTTAGCTCCCGGATGTAGAAGTCTGGGCCGGAGAATGTGGTTATGTCCCCCTCGGGGTGACCCTGGCTGCGTCTCCATGAATGCAGGCTCTGAGGCCGGAGGGCCTGAGTTAAAATAAAATCTTAGCTTCACTGCTCAACAGTCCTGTGGCCTTGAGCAAGTTATTTAATCTCTCTGTGTCAGTTTCTCCCACTGTAAAATAGGAATGATACAGGTACCTCGGTTCAATAACCACTTTTAGTCTTTTCAACAGCGCCTGACACACAGCGAGAGTGTAACGAATTTCATCATCCCTGATCTCAGTGATCTTCACGACCACCCTTGCAGGATCATCCTCCACTTTAAAGGGACGAGACGGCGGAACCTGACCCACACTCACACTCGTGTGTCAGACTGTGAAGGCCCAGCTTTCTGTGTCCACATGTAGCACTCCCTGCCCGCCTCCCCCTCCCGCCCAGGCACACAGAGTTAGAGACCTACACACGGTGACCTAGAGGCTTTATTTACAAGAGAAGGGCCCGGCCCTGCCAAGGGCCTTGCTGGGCTATATACAGGGGCTGGGAGAGGGAGGTGGGGACATGGCCATTTAAATTACAATGGAATGGGGGCCAGGCTCCGAGGTTCAGGCTCTGGGTCTTCCACTGGAGGCCTCTGCAGGGACGGGGCTGAGGCTGCAGAGACAGGGAAGGAAGGGCTAAGAGGGGGTTGGACCTGGAGGGGGGACAAGACACAGGTCTGGTTGGGTTGGGAAGACAGGGTGAGGCCGCAGCCGCCCCGTCCATCCCAGGGAGAGCACCGAGCCTGGGGGCCCCTGAGGGCAGGCCAGGGAGGGGCCGTACCATGGCCGCCCCAGGACGGGCCCAGCTCACTTCCTCTTCAGGGAACCCTTGCTCTTCTCCTTGTCCGCCGACCGCTGCTTCTTCACCTTCTCGTCCTTCTTGTTCTTACCGTGCACGTTCTCATAGACGTCCTCCTTGTGTCTGCAGGCGCGGCAGGCGGGGGCGGGCAGTCAGGACACAGGGCAGGGGTCTCCCGAGGACACAGCCCTCGGGGCCACCCCCATCTCACAGGTGAGCAAACTGAGGCCAGGAGAGCAAGGAGACCAGTCCTGACAGTGTCCTTATACTAGACTAGAAGCTCCTTTGGGGGCAGAGGCTCCATCTCACACATCAGTGCCTAGCACAGGCCCCACGTGGAGGGCACTCAGGAGACACTTGTGAACACAGGTTGTAAGAACCAAGCTTGAACTTTAACCCGAACCTCCCTGGAAAGGACGGGTCGGGCTGGGGAAGAGAAAGGGGCAGACGCTGGGAGGTGGGAGGTGGGGCCACTCACTTGGAGGAGGTGCGGGCGGCCTTGGCATGGGCATTCTTCATGGCTGGGGGGTAGGTAATGTTCCCGTACTCCGACTCCCAGCCCTTCTGGGACTGTGGGAAGAAATGTGGTGGGAGGCCAGTGGTCCCAGCAGCACTGGGCAATGCCCACTGCCCCCCTCGGCCCCTCCAGGCCATGCTCTGCCCGCACCTGCATGACCTCCAGCTTCTTCTTGGTGGTTTCGATGAACTGGGCGATGGCCACGTAGATGAACTTGTACTGCGCCTCCGTCTGCACCATGCCCGAGCGCTGGGCCCGTACCATCTGGATCGTCTTCTGGATGTCGATGTCACAGTCCAGGCCTGGCAGGGAGGGCGGCTGGACGTCAGGCCCTGGGCAGAGGTGGTGGACCCGGGGGCCGCTCCGCCGTCTGCCCCGCCTCGCCCACAGGCCCCCTCACCCTTGGTGGAGACGCTCTCCATGAGCATGTCGATGACAATGATGGTGCCCGTACGGCCGATGCCGGCGCTGCGGAGAGAAGGGGCGCCATCAGAGGCCCAGCCCGCACTAGCCGGAAGCGGCGGCAAGGCAGGGGGGCCGGGGGCGGGTGTCGGCACAGCACCGGCAGGGGCGGGGCTTAGGGAACCAGGCCGGGTCACTGCGAAGGTAGGCAGGGTGGAAGTCTGCCCAACTCTGCACCCGTGCTCATCACTCCAGCCAAGGGATCTGGGGGCAGAAGCTGGCTCTCAAGTGCTAAGACGCTGCTCCCCAGACACCCATCACTTTCCTTCCCAGCACCACACTCCACCGCCTGCTTCCACCCCTCACTCTGCCCCCCACCCCAGGAGATCTGGGACCCCGGGCCCCGACCACATCCTGCCTGCTCCCCTGGTACTCTGGGCCTCCCCGGCCCTCTCCCACAGCCTTGGCCCCAGCGCGGCTGCCCTCCTGGCCTCGGGAGCATCTTTCGGCAAGGCTCCATTTCCCTTTTTCTTCAGATCCTGATGGCAGGGCAAGGGCAGCGTCCAAGACAGCAGGCCTCGGGAGCCACCGGGCTCAGGCAACTTGGGGGAGCATCGCAGCAGGAAGTCTGCCTTCTCCCCACCCTCTGCTGCAACAGACCCCAGGAGCCTCAGGACCGCACACAGACCCCAGTCCCACCCCCTCGGCTAGGCCAGTCAGGCCAATGCCCTGAGTTGCACTGTCTAATTTCAAACCCAGATTGTCAAAAATAACACCCCCTCACCCACTTCCTTCCTGTAACGTCTAAATTAAGGCCATGGGGATTTCAAGAAGGGAGGGGGGGCACGGCCTGGAGGCAGAGTCCCTGAGGCAGCACGTGGGGGGCACCTCCAGACGCAGCCCCCCGGCCCTGCCCCAGGACGCGCAATTGCTGGTGGGGCAGAAGGAGGAAGCCCCAGCCCTCACGGCCCCGGGGTCACGTGGAGGGAGCTGGAAGGGAAGAGGACAGAGCAGATTCCCATTTCCCCATTCCCTGCCTGACGTGAGTTATTAAAGCATTAACAGATCCCATTCTTGGGCATTTGCTGTATTCCAGACGCAGTGAGAGGGTCTCACACTCATAACCCTATAAGAAGCTGATTTTACGGACAAGAATCCGGGGGTCAGAGAAGGGAAGTCCTTTGCCCAAGATCGCACAGCCGGTGAGTGGAGGAGCTGGAATTTTGAGCAGCAAGTCTGTCCAGGACCCCGTGCCTGCTGCCTCCCATCCCCCTCAGGCCTGATGGGACACTTGCTCCTCCTTGCTGACTCCTCAGCTTCCCACCTTAGTAGGAATGGGGTCTCCTGATCATGAACGTGAGGGTCTCCAGTGGAGCCAGTGGTGCATAAGCCCAAGGGCTGAGTTGGGGGCACTGGCGGGAAGGGAGAGATAGGTTGCAGCAATGAAGAAGCCTCAGCCTGCCGCCAGGGCTGCAGATGGAAAAGAGAATGGATGGGGAGCTACACCAACCCTAAGGAGAAATACCAGAAACACCGGCTGGGTAGGCGCGTCTGAGAAAACAGGAGTGACCAGGACCTGGGTCTACCGTGAGCCCTGCTCTAGGCTCCCCCACTGACCAGCGGTGACCTGGCAAGAGGCTGGGCCTGTTTCCTCATCTGTATGCGGCAGGGTTGGACTAGATGCTACATCCAGGGAAGTCTCTGAGGAAGCCCACCCCGCCAGGCACGGGATCAAACAATGGGCTTGGTTCAAGCTTAAGTTCCACCCGTGGGTCTGGAGTCATCAGAGAACCCAGGGACTTCCCTGGTGGTCCAGAGGTTAAGCCTCCTCACTCCCAATGCAGGAGGCGCGGGTTCCACCCCTGGTGCGGGAACTGAGATCCCACACGCCACGCGGCATGGCCAAAACAAAACAAAAAACCGTATCAGGGAACCCAGAAGAGGTGGAGGCCAGGGGAGGCGTTAGATGAGTTAAAGTTGCTTACAAGCGCACATGGCACTTGGCAGTACTCACCTGCCAGCTACTACTTTGATTATTATTATTAATAATAATAACATCATCATCCTTCTTATGCTCACCTGCAGTGCACGATGATGGGCCCTGCGTGAGGCAGACTTTCCTGCCGCTGGTTGATCTGGTCCAGGAAGCTGAGGACACCCCCAGGCTCGCTGGGGACCCCGTGGTCAGGCCAGCTCAGGTACTGGTAGTGCCAGATCTCCCGAACCAGGTCCCCCTGGGTCAAGGACATTGTCAGTGCCCCCTGCTCCCACGCATGGCCTCATTCGACCCAACCAAAGAGAACAGGTGTGAGGAGGGCCCCGGGCATGGGGCAGGGGCAAGGGCCACTCACATTGTCCAGCGGGGAGACCTGTAAGGTGCGGAGTTTGTACTCAGCCGCGTCGTGTTCCCTGCAGTTGGTTACAGCGTAGAGTCCATAAACGTGCTGAGTGCCCACCTCTGGCCAGTATGGGACACATTTGTTCTGAAAAGGGAGGGTGAAGGTGGGGACTGAGGCCTGTGCCCACCTCGAGCAGGGCCTGAGTCCCTGGCGCTTGCCCCGTCAGCATCCGATGGATGAACAGATTAAATGGCCAAGAGTCAGAGACATAGGGCCTGGCTCGGCCTCTTACAGGTGGTGAGACCTCACCGGCCACTTAACACGTCATTCAGCGCACGTTGGCTGGCACACGCGCTGAACCTGAAGCTGTGCAAACCGGGCCGGAGTTAGACACAAGTGAGACGCAGCCTATGCCCCTGTGCCTACAGGAGCTCACAGAGAGATAGGTAAGCGGGGAACCAGAGCCGCTGAGGAGCCCGGGGGAGGGAGAGACTAATCCTCTCTCTTGGGAACGGAGGAAATCAGGGACAGCTTCACAGAGGAGGGAGCATTTGAGCTGGGTCTTCACAAAACGAGGAGTCGGGCTCCCCTGGTGGCACAGTGGTTAAGAATCCACGTGCCAATGCAGGGAACACGGGTTCGAGCCCTGGTCCGGGAAGATCCCACATGCCGCGGAGCAACTAAGCCCGTGCGCCACAACTACTGAGCCTGCGCTCTAGAGCCCGTGAGCCACAACTACTGAGTCCACATGCCACAACTACTGCAGCCCGCGTGCCTAGAGCCCGTGCTCCGCAACAAAGAGAAGCCACTGCAACGAGAAGCCCGCACACTGCAACGAAGAGTAGCCCCCGCTCACTGCAACTAGAGAAAGCCCACACGCAGCAACGAAGAACCAACGCAACCGAAAAGAAAGAAAGGAAAAGAGAAAAAGCGAGGAGTCTGTGAGGCAGAGAGAGTGCAGAGCCAGGAAGTCAGTCCCTAGTGGAAATGAGCTCGTGCAGAGGCGTGGAAACCTTAGGGACTCTGGCCGGTCAGAGGCAGCGAGGGCTGGAGGGCAGCCACCAGGCCTGAGCGCCAGGTCCGGCAGTGTGACTGCTCTGAAGGCAGCTGGGAGCCATGGCAGGGTTCTCAGAGGGAGCAGCCTGGTGCAGTGTGTGCTCTGCACGGGTCATGGCCACTCCACTGCAGAGGGTGCCGTGGGAAGGGGGCAGCCTGCAGGCAGGGAGGTAGCTTGCCTGTGGCGTGAGGGTTTGGGGCTGACTCCGGACAGTATTATGAGGCCAAGAGGACAGGAAGGGCTACTGCCCAGAGCGGAACAGAGGGACACTTTAAGGAAAGAGGCCACTGGAAATCTGGGTCTGGTGGTCAGAGGAGCCCAGGGTGGGAAGCGGGGATCCGGGAGTCAGCGTGTACCCAGACCTCGTGCCTCAGTTTCCCAACAAGGTAGGACCCTTGCCCTCCGAGGTGCCCCAAGTCTCTTTGGCTTAATGGTGGCAGACGACTACTGGGGGGCTCGCGGTGCGTGGCTCGGCTTACCCGGCCCTTCTCCACCTCCCGGGTGGTCATGACGACGACACGGGTGTTCTCCTGCCACACCATCTGCCAGAAGTCGTTGACTGTGGCCTCCAGGCAGCCCTGGCTGGCGATGTAGGTCTTAGCATTCTCATCAGGGCCTAGCAGCTGGTTCTGGACGCGGGTGCAGAGACACGCAGGACTGTGAGCCCCTCGCACCCCTGCGACACTCAGCCACCCAAGGCAACAGCTCTGGCTTCGCCCGTGCATGTTTGGACCCAGCCCCCCCACGAACGGGGGGCCCCAGGGCCCAGCCCCCCCTCCCCCATGACCGGCGGGCACACCCACCTTGACGTAGTTGGCGTTAATGTAGTCGGACCCAGGGATGTTACTGTCGCGTCCCTGCAGGACCACTCGGCTGTGGTCGACTGGGAGCGAGCGGAGAGGAAGCAAGAAAGGCATGGGTCAGACCCTTCCTGAGTTTCCAGGCCTTTCTTGCCCAGAAGCCACGAGCTCTCAGAGCCCTGCAGGCAGGCAGGGATGGGGGATCTGTATGGGGGGAGGGATCTGTGTGGGGTGGGGCTGGAGGTTTCAGAGGAAGAAGGGGGTGGGGGTGGGGTGCCGGAGGCCCCTCTGGGAGGAGCAGAGGCTTTTTGGAGGAGGGGAGGCTATTGCGGGTGGAGAGGGTTCCCCCCTTGAGCTGGGGGAAGAGACCCACTGAGATGGGGCGAGGCCAGCTGGCAGAAGGGGAGTCTCCTGGGTGAATGGATGGGGGAGGGCTGGAGGCTGCCCAGGGATAGGGCACTCACACGGAAGGATGTTCTTGTAACGGTTCTTGCTCTTGTTTTCTGGCCGCTGCCCTTCCAGCCGCTGGTGCAAGTTCTTCACCTCCTGCTTCTGCAGACTCTGTGGGGCAAGAGGGGGAAATGGAGCCCCAGGCCCTGGAGAAGGGCCATCCACGGGTGGCGAGGATGTGGGGCAGATCAGTGTAAGAGGTGGGGAGAGAGGGGACGGGGTCTGCCTGGGACCCCAGGCCCTTTGCCCTGCTGGTCCCCTCACACACCTCAAACTCCTCCCAGAAGCCAGCCTTGGCTGTGTTCTCCGACTCCTGCTTCTTGTTCAGTTCCAAGACCCGGTTCTCAATGTCAGCTGCGTTCACCCTCGTGGCGTAGTATGGCTGGGGCGAGGGAGAGCGAGAAGTCAGCCGCTTCTAGAGCTCAGAAGCTCAGGGGAAGGAAGGAGGCAGCCTGGCCCACCCCTCACCTGCCGCAGGTAGACGAAGGCGCCCGAGGCCTCCTCGATCCCTGTCCTCTTGAAATGCTCCACCAGGTCCGTGAGGCTGTCGAAGGTCTCCGAACCGCCCACTGTGTAGCGTCCACCCTGAGGGGGGCCGAGTCAGGCCACCTCTCAGGACCCAAGTCTCCCTCCCCGGACCCCCAGCCTCAGACCGAAGGCCGGGCTGACCCTCCCCACAGGCAACGCTGGCGCACAGATGGACCCCCAGCAGGATGCCGCCCCACTACCCAGATGCCTTACCTCACACATGACCTTGATATGGGTGACTCTGAGTGGGGAGTCCGGCCCAGCCTTGGGCTGGTCGCTGAGCACAGACAGCACAAAATCTCCAGGCTGGCTGAGACTTTCACGCACGAGAAAAGTCCAGGGCTCACCCTTGGCCTGCAGCAGTGTCTCTGCCTGCCCTCCAGACATGTGGCCATGGTACCACCTAGAGAAGACAGCACCCGGGGAGGTGAGACCGAGGCCAGGGGCAGGTGCTGGGTAGACATTCACGGAGGGGGCAGGGAAACCGGGCACCTGCCACGTGCAGGCACTCTGCTATGTGCTTTCAAACCCACCACCATCACAAAAATGCTGAGAGGTAGATACTACCCATTCTGCAGATGAAGAAACTGAGGCAGGCACACTGGCCCAAGGCCCTTGCCGATAAGAGGCGAGCCTCAGGACTTCTAAGCAGGCCCACCTCTGAAAGTTTAAGACAAAGGCAGACAGGCAGGCCATGTCCAGAATACTTGGAGGGGAGAAATCCAGGAAGGGTCTCCATGAAAGACAGGGCTGGGCTAGGGGAACAAATGCAGAGGCCAAACCACAGAGAGTGCTGGGGATGGGAGAGACGGAAGTCACAAGGGAGGCATAATGGGGAGAAGTCCCCCAGGGGGGCCGGGAAGGCAGACAACCCCGCTGGGTAAGAGTGGTTTGGGGGCTCTGGGGTGCCTGGGATGGTGTCACTGAACTAGCTGTTAAGAGGGGCTCAGAGGGGCTCAGAGGGGCAGAAAGCAGAACTAGGACCTTTCCCCAAAGCACACCCCCTTCCCAGGAGGAAACTGTAGCCCCGCAATGCCCAGCCCCACAGGAAACCACGTGATGGAAAAAACACAAAACTCCTTCTGGGGAGAGAGTGAGAAGTGAGGTTGTGAGGTTTCCTCAGCCCAGGGACCAGGGGAGGGGGGGCATTTTCCAACCGCAGGAACGGGGAGAAAGAGGGAGGGGGCCAGTCTGTCCCACCCCATCTCACTCCTGCCCCAAGGAGACTGCAGCTCAGAGACTTCCAGAGTCTCCTGCCCTGTCCAGGACCCCCTGGGCCACCCCATCCCATCACTTGGGGATAGGCCAGGTCCGCAGGGCTGTGGAGAGGGGGCTAACCCGCTTCCCCCAGGCCCCAGGATGAGGAAGTTTCCATGCAAATGTCAGGCTGACCACAGGGGAGAGCTAGCCAGTGAGGGGACAAATGCAAATTCCCGCAGAGGGGGTGGGGCAGCTGCGAGAACACAAGTGGAGGTTTGGAGAAAGGGCCTCCTCCACACACTCCCAGGGTCAAGGGCGAGCCCAGGCCTCCTGGCACGGGTAACCAGAAGGGCCTCTTAGAGTCAGCTGCCCTGGTCTTGATTCCCTCGATCCTCGGTCCTCGACTTCTCCCAGCCCCAGTTGGAACCCAGGCCTCAGGCCCCTCCCCGGGGGGTCTGCTCAGCTCCATCCCTCTTCCAGCTCCACCCTCTTCCTGCAGCAGCCAGCAGGGCAGATCCTGGCCAGGACGAGGAGGAAGCCAGGACATGAAGAGCTCAAGAGAGTCTGGGTGGAAAATCCCCATGAATGTTGCAGGTGGGGTGCAGGAAAAGGGCAAGAAAGGGCAGCCACCAGCAAGATCATCAATGTGGCTTCCCTCCTAGAAGAGGTAGCTTCACAGGAAGGGGATCAGTGGCTTCATGTTCACGGGAAAGAGGTCTCCAGGGGTGGGCCCCAGGGCCTTTATCTCAGCCTCATCCAGGGCTAAGTTTCAATCACTGACTTGAAAAAAATATGAATGCACACTGGGAGGCATGCACGTCAGAGAGACTGAAAGTGGACAGAATCAAAGTTCAGAATCATTTCAACAGTCGATACACAAATACAGGACAAGGGCAAGTTGACTTGGCCCTAGGAGTGTGAAAAAAAAAAGAACCCAGAGTTGTTCAGCTGCCCTTCCCCTCAGTAGGAGCTGTCATGGAGATGAAGCTATAAAATGAGCCTCCATGTCCCGCTGAGTGCTGGGGTCCCACCACCCTCCACCCGTGCACTGGGGAGATTGCATGGGAAGCAGCCAACCCAGTTTTGGGGACCACATCTTTGGAGCCAAAAAGATGCCTGGAGTATTACCCTGTGCCCAGGTACTAGGTCCCTTACACACCCATCACACAGTTTTCAATGATCCGGGTTCTGGTCAAGGGACTCGTCCAGCTCCACCCAGCCCAAGAGGGCAGACCCGTCCTCACGGGTTGCTGAGATGAGGCACTACGTGTCCTCAGGAACGCTGGCCCCTACGCTCTTCCTCAACATCAGCCTGTCCCTGTATTAACCCCTGCTGGGGAGGGAACAGTTACAGGTTCTCTTCCAGGTAAGAAGAAGAAGTTCTTTCTAACAACAGAGCCAGACTGCTGGGAACACAGCCACGAGGAGTGGCCTCTCCGGCACTAGTAGAGCCTGCGCTGCTGGCAGACAGGGACCCTGGAGAAGGGCGAGGTGACCTTCTCTTGCTTCCTCAGGGGCTGATGGAAAGGGGCCCCAGGATCACATGGAGGGAAGAGGCCCCACAGAGCCCTGAGAAGGAGCGGGGGAGGGGCACTTGGGGTGGAGGCCAGCGCACCTCTCCGTGGGCTGGGCCAGGACGCGAAGCCCCTCACCTCTCACTGGTGGGGTCCGAGCAGTTCAGCGGGTACTTGAGGTGGATGATGGTGCCGTCGCGGTCCTGCAGGACGCCCTGCTGCTGCGTGTAGTACTCCACCAGCTCCGTCAGCGTCGCGAACTTCTCCCCTCCATACAGGTCGTAGAAATCCCCCGAGTTCTGGATCCGAATGTGGGTCACCTGATCCCCCACCCTGCAGGGCACCGGGCGGAGGTGAGGCCGGTGGATGTGAGAGCGGAGGTGGGGACGGCGTGGGGGATGGGCGGGGGTCCTGGGCAGGGAGCGCACACGGGGGCGGGGTGGACACACACGGGGCCGGGGCGTGCTGGGGCCTGGGCAACCAGAGTGAGAGGCCAAGTCCTGGCCCCGGCTAGAGCCTCGGGCCACCCACCTGACGGAGAGGGAGAAGTCGCCCTGGTTCTTGCGACTGGGCCGAGCCAGGAAGCTCCCGTTGACCCCTCGGCCCTTGAGCAGGGTCTCGGCATCCAGGCCACTGAGGTCTCGGTGAAACCACCTGGGAGGCCAGGAGGGCAGTGAGGAGAGGGCCCTGGGGCACCCCACCTCCTGCCTACCCAGGGTCCCCGGCCCTTACCTCACCATCCTGGGGGTGCCCGGGGGGAAGGGGGCGCAGGCAACAGGGTGGAGCTGCTGAGTCCGGGCAGGTGGAGAACGCTGGGGCTAAGCCTCCCGAGGCTCTCAGCGCCCAGGTCACCTCACCACTGCGGTCCTGGTTCTGGGGCTGCCACTCCACTGGTCTGGGGCAGCCGGCAGGGCGGGGACAGGAAGGGGCGCGGCCGACCCCTTGGGGGAACTCACTGTACTTCTCGTTTTAGAGCAGAGTGGGGAGAAGCTGCGCAGGGTGGCAGTGGGCGCGGGGGGGCCCACTTCCCATACGCCTGCCATCAAAGGCCTCGGGAGCCAGGCCCTCCACACATGGGGGGACACCCGAGTAAGGACACACGTGCGCCTGGCGCACTCCGGGCGCAGATCATGCTCGGCACGTGGAAAGCCGCCCAGTCACGTGCCGTCTACTCCTGCTCCGCCAGCCACTTCCACGCAGCCTTCCCTGGTCCACGCCACCGATGATGGTGACGGTGGCAACTGTCACTAATGGAGTCTGTATGCCAGGCACTGTCCTGTATGATATTTACATGCCTTATCTGATGTGTCATCACCATAGCCCCATGAAGCAGGTACCTTCGTTATCCCCATTTTCCAGACAAGGAACCTGGGGCTCAGGGCGTGTAGGGAGCTCGCCCAGGGTCACACAGTCAGTAAGTGGCGGTGCCAGGATGCAAACCAGACGGCCTGGTTCCAAAGCCGGTGATTTTAGCTACTGCATGCCAGGCCTCAGGGCTTCAAAGGACAGAGGTTGGAGCTGTACTCCAATAAAAAAATAAAGAGCTGGGGCTTCCCTGGTGGCGCAGTGGTTAAGAATCCGCCTGCCAATGCAGGGGACACGGGTCCGAGCCCTGGTCTGGGAAGATCCCGCATGCTGCAGAGCCACTAAGCCCGTGCGCCACAACTGCTGAGCCCACGCGCCTAGAGCCCATGCTCTGCAACGAGAAGACACCGCAGTGAGAAGCCCGCGCACCGCAACGAAGAGTAGTCCCCACTCGCCGCAACTAGAGAAAGCCCGCGTGCAGCAACGAAGACCCAATGCAGCCAAAAACAAATAAATAAAATAAAATAATTAAAAATAAATTTAAAAAAAAATGACTCCATCTTGCAATGCAGGGGACGCCAGTTCGATCCCTGGTTGGGGAACTAAGATCCCACATGCCACGCGTGCCACAATGAGAGAGACGTCCGCACACGCACCGCTACTTAAGCGAGGAGCCCGCATGCCCCAACTAAATCCTGACGCAGCCAAAAAATAAATAAATATTTTAAAAATAAAAATAAAAAGCTAAAAAATAAAGAACAGAGGTTGGGAGACTCTTCCATTAGGGTCGCAGTGGGAGGGGGAGACTCCGTAATTGCCAAGGCCAGGAAGATGCCTACAGAGGGATGCCCTCCCCTCCCTTGACACACATAGCTGAAGAGGTGCCCTGGGGCAGAGGGATAGACAGAATGACCCCTATGCCCTGTCCAACTTGCACCTTCTCTGCTTCTTGTCCTCAGGCTTTGGCCCATCCATCTGGCCCCAACCCTGCAGTCAGGTAAGGAGCAGACCTAGGGAAGCAGGTGTGGGCGGAGCCACCAGCCCCCATGGGTGCGTCCACCCTATGCCTGAGCTGTAAGGTCTTGCCAAGGGGGTCTGGTCTGAATCCACTGGGTTCAGGACTCTGACCAGAGGCCTGTCTCCTGGGACTGGGGCTGAGGGCGCAGGGCCTTCCAGGGCTTATTCTCAGGGCCGGTTGACCTGGAGAGGCCCTAAACACTGAAAGCTTACCATGCTCCCTGTAATTCCAAATACAAACCAAAGCAAGAGGAAAGAAGCCCAACAAAACAGACGCAAGAAACTCCTGTTGGTGGCTTCCCTAGGGAGGGGGACCAGGCGGCTGGAGGAGAGGGCCGGGAGGGACCTTTCCTTCTCCCTTCCACCTCTTTGAAGGTTGTATCACGGGCACGTATTACCTTGATAAAAATAAGTAAACTGACTGGGAGATGGCAATTCCTGGGACACTTCTGGGGTACTGGGCATGCTCTACATCGCGATCCGGGCGGTGTATACACGACGGAGTAAATGTGATGTTCAACATTCACGCACACGATGTATGCTGTGCCTCAGAAAATAAGGAAAATAAATAAAGTGCTCAAGCCCAACAAAAGTCTATTTTCTCATGTTGGCTACTTTATCATTTTTTGAACATCAATTTCCCCCCCCACCCCAAGAAGGGCTTCTTTTTTCCACCTCTTTCTGGGGCCCTGGGAGCCTTGCTTGGTCTGTTTACTGTTGCATGGTCTAACACTGACTACCTCCAGTCTTGGACAGCCGCCCTGAAAGACCACGAACTCACCCCCACAGAAGGGGGCAGGAAGGAGGTGGACATCGCCTTCTCCACCACAGGGGGTCCGCTGCCAGTCTGGCTCACCTCCAAGGGGTCAAAACTTAGCACCATGCCTCGCACAGAGTATGTGTCCAATAACCAAGCTCCTCCGGACCCGTGCACGTACTTGGCCACAAGCCCAGGTCCGGTCCTACACATGCACACCCTACTTGTCATATACAGGTGAGTATACACACACACGCACACACACAAGCACACGAGCGTCCACTTATGCACACACAGCCCCACCACGTACGCCTCACCATATCCATGTCTATCTACGCACGTACCTGGTTGGGTGCAAACACCCACATGTGGACACCGCATCCTGACCACACACGGAGCTGCAGGTCCGTGCTCGACACTAAACACTCCCTGCACCCTGGCCACAAGCCACTCTCCTTCTGGAGCTTTTACACCACTTGGTGGAGAGAAACTAACTAGGAACCCAGAAACTCCTGACCACGGAAGAAGCAGGAATTTCTCTGAAGGGGGTCAAGCCAGAAGGCAGGCAGACACCAGGATGAGATGTACCGTCTCCGCTGTCCTCTGGCACGAAAATAAATAAGAAGCACCTCCCTTCCCTTGACGTAAGTGCTCTGGAGTTCACAGAGCACTTGTACACACACACAATCCCATTTGGGCCTCAGACATCCCTGTGATGTAGGAGTTATTTTTCTGAATTTTTTTTTAAGGGAGGAAAACAGGCTCAAGGAAGCGAGTTACAAAAGTAAGGGTCTACTAATTCCGAAGAGAAAATTATTCACTTGGAAAGCAAGGAAATAAAGGTAGAGATGAAGATCAAGGGGGGTGCAGAAAGACAGGCAGTCTGGAAGAGCAAAGAAGGTGAAATAGTATCTAGAAAGTTCTTGAAGTTCCCTGAGCCTCAGTATCCCTACCTGATAAATGAGCTTAACAATATTTCCCAAATACTGATACAAAAGACCAATATGAAGTAAGTTTTTGGCACGAACACCTTCTATGTGACATTATTAATCCACATGCCAACATTATTTAGTAGGTCTCATTAGACCTACTAAATAGACCAATGCAGGGGACACGGTCCGAGCCCTGGTCTGGGAAGGGCTCATTAGACCAACCCCAATTTTAGAAACAAAAACTAAGCCTCAGAGAAGTAACTTGCCCAAGGTCACAAGCTAGTAAGGGGAAGGCAACAAACCAAGGCTGTCTGATGTGAGGCCACTGCCCTTCCCACCACACCAGCCACTGCTGGAGGAGGCAGGGCACTGGCACAGCCCATGATGAGGCCACAGGGGCCGGCACTCCTGCAGAGGCAGGATCTGCAAAGGCACCCGGGTGGCAGGCACAGGACCCACTGGAGCAGCGCTGGGTGTGAGCTGGGCACTGTGGCTGAGCTGAGCTGCTCTCAGAGGCTGGGACCCATGGCAGAGGGTCTCACAGGGGCAGGCTGGGGCCCCGAGGAAGGACTCTGTCCCAGGAGAGGCCTTGCCAACCACGTGGTAGGAAAACGACCGAGGCGGGAGTGCGGAAGGGATCAGGGATCAGGCAACTCAATCAAAACCTTGACATCGGGGCTGAAGGAGACAAGGTGTGCACTGGGGGAGGCAGGGCCCACCCCAGGGCAGATGTCAGTGTGAGAAGCAAGAACCTGCAGGACTCGGGGGTGGCCAACCCATCAACTCACCAACATGCCAAGCAGGTCCTCACTGTAGCATCCAAACTCCAGCAAGGCCTGGTCTGCCCCGGCCCTCCCCACTGGCCTGCTCTGCTGCAGGCACTGTCCTTTAGTTTGTTCTCACAGCAGGGCCTTTGCACTGGCCATTCCCTCCGCCCAGGGGCACTGGAGCCTGGCTCCCCCGCCAGGTCACAGCTCCTGTGTCACCTCCTCAGGAAAGCCCTCCCTGCCCCCTCCAGCCAGTGACGCCACTGGCACCGCAGTCACTTACTAGCACGTGAAGCTGTTTCATTTTCTGGGTAACACTTCTGAGAACCTGCAATTGTCCTACTTAGTGGGTTCCTTGGGCAGTCTGTCACCTTCCACTGGAGTGAGTGAAGCTCCGTGAGAGCAGGGACCATGTCTCTCTTGTTTGCTACAGTATTGGCAGCACCTTAAAAAGCACCTGGCGTGTAATAGATGCTCAACAGGTATCTGTTGAATGAATTGATGCAGAGGAGTGAAGGGAAACTGAAGGAAATCTGAATGAAGGATACTGGGAAGCTTAGTGGGAACAGGGGAGCCTTCTCAGATTTGCCTTTCAGACGTGTAATGTTTCATTCAGGTGACATGGGCTCCCCCGGGGGCCAGATCCTAAGCAGATGGCAGAAGCAGGGGACCAGAGGGTGAAGGGAGAAATGCAATGGTGAGAAAAAATATGCATCTGTCAGGGAGAAAGTGCTAGAGAAGGGGTGGTGGTGCAGAGGGCTACGAATGAGCCCGGAGTTCCTGACATCTTTCGGGGAAGCAGACCCAGGGCAGGGGGCAGAGGCAGGCCGCACTCGTGGTCACACACCTGTCAGGAGTGAGCAGGAATACTGCCCCTCCCTCCCAAATGAACAGAGGACCATGATACGCAAGCAGAGCAGGGGACTTACCCATGGGACAGCATTTCCCGAGAGGGGTAGGGAGTCACAGGCAGATGGCCACAGGGGGCGGGGCTGAGCCCGAGCCGCAGCCGTGCAGTGGCCCAAGGTGAGGAAGAACACTCAGAACTCAGCCACTTTCCTCTCGATGCTGCCCGCCAGGCCAAGATGCCACAGGGACAAGCCCCTGGACTTAATAAACCCGGAAAAGGGACAGGTGGGGAGGGGCTGGCCTTAGACCGCCCACAGCAGCTGGCTTCTCTCTCTAGCCCTACGCCGCGGTCCAGCGCCGCCGGCCTGTGCCCCGCCTCCTTCCCTGGGGAAGGGAGGAGCCACCTGGAGCTCCACCTGGCGCTGCGCTCCGTCCGACGGAGCTGAGGGAGGATGGGTGCTGCGGGCAGAGACCAGGAAGTCTGAGACCAGAGACCAGAGACCCTGGCCAAGGGAGCACCAACCAATGGGGGAGCCTCCCAGCACAGAGAAGCCAAGGGGCCTCAGAAAAAGCCCAGGAAACCCCACTCCTCAGAGGCGGGGCTGCCTGTGCAGGGCCCCCCAATCCAGGGCGTTGAGGGGCCGGCCCCTCCCACTCTGCCCCGGAGCTGGTTGGCCCAGCAGGAGCACAGGGAGGACTCGGACAGGAAGATGGAGCAGCCTGAAAGGCGGAGCGCATCGGGCCAGGACGCAGAGGTTGTCAGGGTCACAAAAGACAGACGGCAAGGCTAAGTCACAGGCACATTTATATCCTCCGGAACACCAAGGTCTTCCCTTCCCCAGCAGTGCCACGGGAGGGCCAACCCTCAGGAGGCGGCCACACTGCCACCCGAAGCAGGCCCGTGGGGCGGCAGGGTCATAGGCGGCAGGAACAGCGCCTTCAGCTTGCCCGACAGGCTGGCAATCTCGGGATCCTGGGCTTCGTAAGACTTGACCAAGCGGGCAAACTTAAGGACACCTGCGAAGGGAAACAGGAGCATCAGTCCACACCCCCAGCGGACGGATGTGCCCAAGATGGCAGGAGGGGGCAGCTTGAGCCGGAGTCGCTGGCTACTCTGGCTCTGGCCCCAGGCAGCTGTCTGCAAAACAAGACATATGCAGGCCTCTGCCCTGTGTGGTTTGGATCAACTACTTCCTGGTCTACACTGGGGCACAACTGGATGTGATGCAGTGAATGAAAATATCCCGAAGCAGTGTGCTGCCCGCCATCAGGCGAACCATTTTAGCACTTTAGTTACAAGACCCCAAAGGATGCACACCCACAAGATCAGCAGTCCAGAACCAGGAACAGGAGGGCCATGGGCCAGTTGGGCTGAATCAGTAAACGCCCTTGGGGGAGACCCTGATCTCCCCAGAGAAACTGAACTGCCAACCCTCAAACAGAAAAGAGTTGAAACACCTTGGAGGGGCTGCAGAGCTGTGCTGTCATGCAGACACCTCACGACAAGCCGTCAGAACGGGTTTCAGGTCCAACTCGGCTGTGACCTCCGGCACTTTCTAGAGTCTGTTTCCTCATCTTAAAATAGTGTAACAGTATAATTAACGATAACTAGAAAACTCACTTCAGACTTCGCTTGGCTCAAGTTCATGAACAGACCCTGGTCTCAGAGTACCAATACTATTAGAGTGTGGCTGCCGCCGTGTGGCGAGAAAAGGGATTACGGCTCGGACACGCAAGGGATCCATCGCTCTCTCCTCCATCCCCGTCCGACCCACCTTCCCCGTCGCAGCTGAAGCCATAAGCTTTGATAACCTCCTGCTGAATCTGCGTGGCCACGGGCAGCACGAATTGCAGCATCTTGCCCATGTCGTTACACGCGTTGTCCCGAGCCTCGTCCATGCGCACGGCGTTCTCCGGCGCCGAGAACGCCTGGATCACCTCGGCCAGGACCACTGCGCAACAGACGCATCCCGGAAGAAGTCCCGGGTACGCATCGGCGCACGGCCGGCGGGCCCAAACGAAAACACAAGAAAGAGGGCAGGGAATTATTTAACAGACCGAAACCATAGTAACCCAAGGAACTCGGCCTCCGAATCTCTCGCTCCAGGAGCAAGGACCCTTGTTAATTGACCGAGTATGGTACCGAGTACCCGCATTTCCCAGCGAACGCAGCCATTTCTCTCGCCCCAGATCTTTTTCCCCGCACTCTTCTTTAGCAAGAATCCCACCCGACAACTAAAAGGTTTCTCACCCTTGGCCTGCTCGGCGCTCAACGCTGCAGCTTGAGCAGAGGCGGCCGCCATAGAACAAAAGATACACGTGCAACCGCGCTCGAGAAACAGCCAGGAGAAACAAGCGATCTCCTAGAGCGGTCTCCCAGCGGGTGGGGTGCGCTAGGGAAATTGCATCAGCTGATGCCGGAAACCTCACGATACCGCTTCCATTTCTCTGTTTTTAACAACCAATAACGAGCGCGTCGGGAGAACAGTGAGCTAACCTAACCTACAATCTGAAATTCTTCCAGCTCACTTAAAATTATTCTATTGTTAAAGACAAACTGTATGGTGGGGGTTTTCCGGTAAAAACCAGAAAACCTACTAGACAAATTCTAAAAGAGCTGTAACACTACCGGAACACGCCCTGGAGAGAAGGTGGCATGTCCACCAACTCCACTGTTGGTGAGGGTGAGCTCCCATGGCATTTTTTCCAATCTTTACTGCTATACAAGCACCAGGGCACACTGCAGCTTTCAGAAGGGAAAACAGTATTGAAAAGAACTCTCTTAAATCATCCGTTTCTAGAGTTTGTGAACGTTTGGTACAGGCCTATGCAAATAACTCTATGCCGATTGGCTCAGGAAGAAGCCAGTCACTCCCCTTTAGTTTTTAAGAACGTAGACGAGGATTCGCAGCAGTAAAAGCTTGGCGTTGAAGCAGCTCCCGCGCTTTCCGAAAATGGCCTTGTGTCGGGGCGGGGTGGGGGGAAGCGTTATAACGCCCTCTAATTTCCTTTCCCTTCCGGGCGTTTGAAATTGTCACCCACTCCCTCCTCGAACTATAGGGTGGTTAAAACTCCTGCGTTCTGAACGCTTAAACTTATAGCAGCCACGCCCCCTGCACCTCCGCTTCAACATCATTTCTAACTATCCTACGGAAAAGATGCAAGTCTCTGGTGGCCCCTAACTGTGGGGCCAGTGGCAGAAGTGCCTCCCAAGTCTGCGTAGTCGCCTAGAGCTGTCCCAGGCCGCCAGCGTCCTGACTTGCCGGCCTTGGGAGGAAGGCCAAGACTCTGCGCCATAACGGACCCCGTTAGGGCAGAGCCAGAGCTCCAGGACCCCGGGCTCTTCGAGGTCCCCTCTCCAACTCTCCAGGGGCCCCACCCACCTCCGGGCTAGTCTCCGGTGATCCCACAGCTTTCTCTCGAGGCGTCGCCGCGCAGAGACCCACGCCCCCAACCCCCGCCCGGTAGCCCACAAAGAAACAGCCACAGACATCTTCCTGGGGAGTCGTGAGGGTGTTTTTGTTTGGTTGGTTTTGTTTGGGATGTTTTTTAAAGAGCGTCATATAGATATTTATATATATAAATTATTAATGTGGGGGAAGGGCGAGGGGCATACATCGCAGTGGGGGGCGCGCACACGGGGGCTGGGGAGGGGCGGGGGCAGCACACGTTGCTACGCAAAACAGCCACATCTAACAGATGAAATAATCACACCAAGGGGCGGGGGAGAGGCGGTGGCCACGGGGGTGGGGCGTGGGGGGAGGGAGAAAGGCGGGGGCCAAGGGAGAGGGACCTGGTCCAAGATGCTGTGCGCTTTTCCGCCCTCACCCCCGCCCCCTCCCCACCTCCGCACACCACAGGAGCCTTGGCCTTCCATCTGTCCCTTCCTCCTTCCTTCTGCCCAGAGGCCCAGGCCCTGGGACTGAGCGGCAGCCCCCTCCGCTCTGAGTGGCAGGCGGGGAGGGAGGCCTCCTGGGTCCAGATGCAGGGGCCACGGGTGCTCTCTTGATCGCAGGTTCTACAGCGGCTTGTCGCTTTCCTTCTTCAGGTGACTGGGGGAAGAGGGGGGCAGAGCAGGGACTGAGAGGCTGAGGTCCATCCTGACCTGGCCCCTCTCACAGAGGACGGCGGGGAAGGGGTTCCCCTCCCACGGGAGCCACAGCCCATCCCAGGCGGGCTGAGCTGCGTCCCCTCGGGCTGGCCTAGGGCGCCCCGCGGTACCTGTAGTAGTCCTCCTGGGCGGGGAGTGGCACACCGTGCAGCGGGTGATGGGCGTGCAGCCACTGCTGCTGCTCCAGCGCCAAGCGCTGCAACTCAGCGGACTGCGCGTGCATGGCCTGCAGCTGGTGAGCTGCTGACATCGGGGCAGAGAGGGAGGCTGGCAGGTCCCGGTAAGGAGCAGCTGTGGGCAGGAAGGGCAGGGGCCACGTGACTGATGGCGTACTGAGGTAGCCAGCCGCTTTACATACAGAGGAGCTACCACTAATCAACTTAGGTGGCAGCCAGCCCAGCAAGTTGCCAGGGGTGGTTAGGATTCAGGCCTCTTAGCCGGGCCCTAAACCCTGTGCCTCTCTTGGGCAGGGCCTCAGCCCTCCTACTCCCGTTCCCAGCTCCTCTGGGTACCTCCTCATCTCTCCCCAAGCCCAACCAGGCCAATCCCACCACCTAACTTCCTCCTTTCTGCCCTTCCCTCGTGAGACCTTCCCCAACCCCGAGACCTCCATCCTTACCAAAGAGCTGGTGACGAAGAACTTCGTTCTCGTGCAGAGGGTGAGGAAGAAGGGGGTTGGGGAGGGTCCCAGCCGGGTAGGGGATCCGGGTAAGGTGAGACCCTGAGGCCAGGGGGTCAATGAGAGGGTGCACCGAGGCAGAGGCTGGAGGGTAGAGAAGAGGAAGGTGTCACCAGAGGGAGGTTTGGGGAAAGCCATGCATTTGGGTGAAGGCATCCATGCCTGGGACGAGAGGTGGGCAATCACACACTGGGAGATCCAGTGGATCAAGGAGGCACAATGGAGGAACTAGGGGCCTGGGAGATGGACAGGGCAAGACCCTACTGCAGTAGGGATGTACAGATGGCAGAGGACAGGAGATTACAGTTGGCAGAGGGACCTGAGGAATAGGGAGGGAGGAGCGGACTGTTGAGAGGAGACGGAAGAGGATTGGAAGTTTAGGAAATGAGACGGGGAGGAGCTTCAAAGAGAGAAAGCACAAGGAGCCTGCAATGAACGTGACTGTGAGGCTAGACGGTGCAGTGTTCTGACAGTAAGAAATGCGGTGAAAAGACAGTGAGTAAAGCTCGTTGTCAACTGTGATCCCACAACCTGAGCCACAAGGCTCTCTTTCCAGAAGGTCACAGATCTAGAGGCAGAGAGGAACATGAAACACCTCCGCCAGGGAGGGGAGAAGATGGCAAGAAACAAGAGCTGAATCCAGAGGAAGAAGAAAATAGTTCCGTGAAGGCTCAGAGGCAGGGGCTGTGAGGGGAGGAAGACCATGCTCCTTCAAAGGTTCCCACCTTGGGCCTCTGTCGTGGGTGGGCACCAGACCTGAAGAGGGCTGGGGTGTGGGGAAGGGCCTCCGTGGCAAGGCTGGGGCAGGAGGAGACGGGCTGCAAAGGCAAAGGCCAGGGCAGCAATCTCAGGAGAGAGGCTCAGGCCAGACGTGGGGAGGGAAGTCCTGGCCCGGGGGACAGAAGCACCGATCACTTGCCAGGGCGGCAAGGTGGCCTCAAAGGGCCTGGGCCAGGAAGCAGGAGTCTCACCTGCATGGATGGCATCCTGCTGGTGGAGGTGCAGGTGAGAGTGGATGTGGGAGTGCTGGTGGTGATGGGGGGTCACGTTGAGCATCTGTAGGCGGGCCAGCGGGTCGTTGCCCAGGGCAGCCACCCTCTCTGCATGCTGCCTCTCAGCTGCCAGACGCTCCGCGTAGGACATGTCAGGCCGCAGGGCTGGCCCAGCGGCCAGCGCTAGACGTTCTCTCTCCAGGGGCCCCAGGCTCGGATGAAAGGGGAAAGGGTGCAAGCCAGGTGGGCCAGGCTGCAGAGCCAGGCCCCCGTGTCGGGGGAAGGGATCCAGGCCTGGCCCAGGGACCCCGTGCAGGGGTTCCAGCTCACTAGGCTTCACCTCGAAGCCAGGCTTGAGGCGGTCACGCAGGTCTCGCTCACGGGCTTCCCGCTCCCTCTCCCGGGCTGCTGGGTCACTGCTGTACAGGGCCGGGACATTGTAACCCAGGAGCCCCGGGTCCACTGCCCCCAGGGGCACGTAGAATGGATGGTTGCGATTTCCAGGAGACATGACGTGGGGCCGGGCGTATTCACTGAGGGTGCGCAGGGCTGGAGTGTCGGGACCCAGGTAGGGGGGCACTGTAGCCACAGCACTGCCCGGCTCAAATGGAGGGCGATGAGGCACTGGGCCGAGCGGTGGGCACTCCACTGGAGCACGGCCCTCCTGAGCCAACTTCTGCGGGATACACGGAGAAGCGGGGTCAAAAAAGCAGGTTGGAAAGAGGTGGCTGGTCCTGGTCCTCAGCTGCTCATGTCTCAGCATTGAACACCTAAAGCTTCAACTCATTGGAACTCAGCCCGCCAGGGACTTCCCTGCCCCTTCTCTTCCTATGTAGGTTAGTGGCTCTCCCTGGGATCCACAGGTACTCTGACCTGAGCTTGCCTTCCTCCAGCCCAGAGATGCAATTCCTCCCGCTGGAATCCTTTGGTCTCCATTTCCTGGGCTGCAGTGGCTCCTCCTCTCCGACAGGTGGCGCATGACACACACACACCCCACATCCACCCCCCTCGAGCCGCCCCGAGTCGCGTAGAGGGCGGGCCAGAGGCGGGAGGCGGCGCGCGGTGAACTCACCACGCTGCGTTCCAGCTCGCGCTCCTTTTCGCGCTCGCGCTCCTTCTCGCGTTCCCGCTCGCGCTCGCGCTCCTTTTCTTCGCGCGCGCGCTGCTCGGCCTCGCGCCGCACCTTCTCCACCAGGTCGGCTCGCTTCTTGGCCAGCTTGGAGCCCTCCAGCGGCACGAAGTACAGATCGCTGCGCGCGCACGAGTTAAAGCCGCGGTCCAGGTGCTTGTTGAACCTGCCGGGCGCGGAGGCAGCGCGCGCTCAGCCCCTGCGAGCGGCCCCGCACCAGCGGCCGAGACCAGGGCCTGGAGTACTTTGAAAAGCACCACACGAACGAACGCAAGGCCCGTCCCGCGCCCGCCACCCCACCCCCACCCCGCCTCTCACCTGGCCGACTGGCTGGCGTGGCTGGGCACGTCTACCACCTTGGGAGGGGGCGAGGGGCTGCGGGCCAGGGGCGCCGGGCTCTCGGGGGTCTCATATTCCTCAGCCGGCTCCTGTTTGATCTGCGTGGCGCTCAGGGGCGGCCCTGAGGCGGGGGCCGCAGGCGGTGGTGGCAGGGATGACAGGCCCGAGGGCCCTGCAGGCGGCAGCGGCCCGGTCCCCACCGTAGGCGAGCCCGGCTTGAAGGTCCCTGGGCCTGCCGGTGGCGAGGCGCCTCGGTAGCCCGGTGGGGTCCCCGTTCGGAAGGAGGGCGGGGACCCCGGCTTGTATCCGGGCGGGGTGGCCGTCTTGTAGGCCCCTGGGGACGGGGCTCGCTTGCCATACGGTGGGGGCCCAGGTGGGGAGGCTGTCTTGTAGCCTGCTGGCGAGGAAGCCACCGTGGCAATGACCGTGGAAAGCGTAGACGAGGAGGTGGTGACCGGAGGCACCGGTGGGAAGGGGTAGGGCGCCCCTTGGGGGCCCTGGGAAGGAGAGGGGTGTGAACACGGGTAGGACCCTTGAGAGGAGGAAGAGGCATTGGAAGAGGAAGAGGCTGGGGGGCCGCTGGGACCTGCTTGGCTGTAGGCCACCTGGCTGTGAGGTGGAGGCAGGTGTGCGGGCCCTGGTGGGTAGGGCCTCAGAGACCCCAGTGAGGGAGACATGGCATAGGGGTGTGCGTGGTGGGAGCTCCCGCTCTCCAGGGAGTGAGGATAAGCCCCAGGTGGAGGGGGCCCAGAGCCCCCATGATGCTGCTGCTGCTGCTGCTGTTGCTGGTGGTGGTGGTGATGTGTTGGGACTGGTGGGTGGGCAGTGGATTGGCCGCCAGCTGAAGGAGGGAGGGGGCCTGGGTGGGCATTGCTGTTGGCCAAGAGGCGGCCATAGGGAGGAGGTGGGGGGGGACCCTGGCTCCACACAGCTTGGGATGGGAGAGAAGGCTGAGTATACTTGGGTGGCTGATTGGAGACAGAGAGGCTGGTGGGGGGAGGGAAGGAGTGGGGATAACTGGGCAGTGCCTGGGAAGCTGGGTACTGGGAGACCGAGGCCGAGGCAGAAGAACTGGAAGAGGAGGCTGCTGCAGAGCTGCTGCTAGAGGACGAATAAGGATACCTCATTGGCGGGGCGGGAGCAGAAGAGGTGGACGCAGGGGGCAAAGGGTGGGGTGACGGAGCAAGAGCGGGGCCCTTCTCTGGGCCGGGAGGAAGTCCACCCATACCCTGCCCCATGGCATGGGGGGAGGGCAGATGCCCAGCTAGCGGCTGGGCCCCCAGGCCAGGAGGAGAGGCGGAGGCATTGTTAAGGGGTCTCAGGGCAGGCGGGGGAGGCAGGTTTGGTGTCACATGGGGGAAGGTGGCTGGTGGTGGAGCGGACGGTAGGTTTCCACCACCAGCTGGAGTGTTGGGCGGCTTTGCTGGGGGAGCACCACCAGCCCCAGAGGATATTGAAATGGGGGTGGGGGGCTGGGGGTGCTGCTTACCCCCACTAGGGGCCCCCACTGAAGCGGCAGCCCCTCCTCCTTTGGGGCCCACTGGGGGTCCAGACAGAACTCCTCCACCCGCGCCCCCAGGATAGAGCTGTGGATGAGGGGGAGGGGCCCCTGGAGGAGCCTGGAACATTCGAGATGTGGGCGGCTCCATGGGAGCATGGTACCCAGTGGGTGTCCCAGAAGGATGGGATTCAAAGCCGGGCTCTGGCTGTCGGGGGGTGCTCTCTGGAGGGGGAGGGGAGGGAGGAAAGAGTGGAGGTGGATGGTAGGGGCGGGCTGGGCCCTGGGACAGGCCAGAAGACGAGTCGGAGTCGTTCTCCACGCTTCCAGGGCTGTAGATGCTGGGGGACGTGCTTCGGTTATCCTGGTCGATATCCCTAGGGTCGCTGCTGCCATCATCATTGAGGCTCCGCCCATCCAAGCTATCCAGATCCGAGGGAGACTGTGGCCGAGGGAGCTCCTGCGGTAGAAGAGGGACGGCCATTTCTCCCTTGCCTTTTCCTTCCTTGCTTCTGGATTGGGGGCCTCCCTCGCACAAAATAACCTCCCGCTCACAGCACACCGCTGTGCCACGATGCGCTGAGTACTCCTGCTGGAGCCCACCTCCCTGCCCTCCGGGGGTTCCCCCACTCTCCCCGCAGTCTCGGCTGCTCCCCAGCAGCCGCCTGAGTTCCCTCCTCAAGTGTCCGTCTCTAGCACCTTCTCCCAATCCACAGCTGAACCCAAATCCCTGTCTTCCACCCACCAGCCCATCTGCCATCCTCTCATCTCATCTCCCCCTTTAACTGCACATCCCAGAAACCACTGGTTCTTAAAAAGACCACTTCTGCACGCTCCTTATGATTTATTTGTTCCTTCCACTGAGACTCCTCAGCCTGGATCTCCTCCCCAGCCCCTGCACGAAAGCCAGCGCCTAGAAAAGGAGAGGCTAGAATCCCCACACTCTTCCCGTCCCCTTCTGGCCCTGCCTGACCATCTGACAGTCTGGCCAAGGCCCTAAAGATCTGACTGACACACAGGCTACTTTAATAAGCGCTAGGATAAGACTTTTCTCGCACATTCCAGGCAAAGCTAAAGAACTGTGAGCAAAAGGAAGTTTGGGTGAAAGAACGGTCAGAACGTGGGTCAGGATGGCCGCAAGGGTCTCCCACCTCAGTTTTGGTCTTTTTTGGCGCGTTGGTCTCCTCACTTTCACTCTCCGAGATCTCCTCACTCCGGCCCTGCTTGCTCACCTTTGGGGTGGAGGCCTCCTCTACTCGGGCCTTCTGTTAGAGAGAAAGAAAATGCCTGTCCTATACCTCGCGAGCTCCACCAGTACCCTCAGCCAGACAGGAAGTTCCCCCCAACACACATACACACCATCAGCCCTGGTGCCTGGGCATCCCGTTGCAGGACATGGGGACAAAATACCTTGGCCGTCTGCCTAGACTTCTCGGCTTTGCCATCGCTGCTGGACGTGCTGACCCCTCCAGGGGAGGCCCGGCCCCTCGATCTCAGTTCTTCCCGGGGCCCAGGGGCCTCTTTCTTCCGTCCACTCCTCATTGACATCTGAGGGAGAAGGAGGCAAGCAGGTCATGTCGTTTTCTACCTTGTGCCTCACTTCATCATGTGCCTTATTTCTATGCTTCCCCGCCAGCGGGTGTCCCAGAAGGATGGGGTTCAAAGCCAGGCTGTCTGCTGGGGGGTGGAGCTGCTGCCTGGCGGTGGAAGAGAGGAAAGAGTGGAGCTGGGTGGCAGGGGCGGGCTGGGCCCTGGGACAGGCCAGAAGCTTCCCTGCCCTTGATCTTTCGTGTTTCTCATTTTAGCTCCTACTCACTGAGTCTTTATTCTGTCGTGTCTTCATTCTTCAGGCTGTGGAGACCCCATTCTCCTCCGCCTGGGCAGCTGAATACAGAAACTTATCTGCTTCACCCTAAGTTCCCCACAGCTGTGGCCTAGGAAGCAGGATCTCCAAGTTTCCGGTACAGGCACCTGGAACTCACACGGTCTGTCTTCAGTGAAGCCTGTTGGAAAAAGACCATCAGAGTCTCCAAATTGGGGAACACTAGTCTGAAGGGGACACTACCGTGCCTGTCAAGGGGCCGAGTAAGTAGCCCAGCCATGAGACACTGCTGGCGTGCCCATGGGTCGTCCCAGCCACCTGTGAGGGCAGCTCTGCCGGCAACAGCATCCCTTTCATCTCGTGGGAAGGCAGAAAACGCCAAGGTGCCTGTGCACCCCAGTTCAGGGTGTCACCCTTCATGATCCCTAGGAAATAGATGCACACACACGAATTCCACAGAGCCTTTAAAAGGAGCATCAAGAAATGTAGCTGAAGTATTAGCTGATTTATGGAGTACCTTATTTACGTCAAGCCCTTACATGTACAATTTCATTTAATATTTACAACCAACCCTGAAAAGGAGGTATTCTTATTATCCCCATTATACAGGTGAAGAAACTGAGGCTCAAAGATTGTGACTGTGACTTGCCCAACTTTGTGTGATAAATACACAGTGAGGAACCAGTGACAGCACCAGAACCAAGCCCCATCTCCCTGACTTCAAAGCCCATGCTCGCTCTTCAGTACTTAGCTGTGATCTCATCAGAAGGTGGTGGGGAGGATTCTCAGAAGGCCTAGATCAGTCCCAGAGATATGAAAAGAATCTTTTTTCACATCAGAGTAGGTGGGAGAACAATGTCCCATTCTACAATGCAAAGGCACACGGCCCGACCAAGGCCAAGACCAAACCTAGGTATCTCCAAAGTGCAGAACTTCAATTCTGAGAGTCTCATAAGACCCCTGCTCTAGTGCTTGCGTTCCCTACGGCTAGAGGAAAAGTCCAGGCTCTCACTCTACCAACCAGATCAGTGAGTAACAGTGGGTAAACGAGACAAATGTACACATTGGTAAGCCTGTCTTCCCACCTGGCTTAGACAGGGACTCATACCTCCTCACGGCCTATCTACGTATCTCTATCTACATAGCCAGTAATTTTCATTTGCACTTGTTTGTATTTCTTGCTAAGTGTCACATCTCTCCATATTACTAACCGTAAGATCTTTTGAGAACAAAAATGATATCTTCTTACAGTTTTCTTCCTTTCCCTATTCCCCACAGATGTCATGTATATATGGATGTTCTGGTCTGTTCTTGCTACTGACCTTTAAACCCACTAACTTCAGTTAGGTCTTCTCGAATGAAGTGCTGCTGGCCTCAGTGCAAATGGAGTAGGCTTAGCCACCTATTCTGAGTCAGTTAGGAGGCCTGGCTAGGGAAATAGCCTTTCTACATTCTGTAGCACTATTTTTCCCAAGGAATACAGAGTAAATACCTCTCACTCACCTCCACTGAACCCTACTGAGGCATGCAGTGAGGGGTGGACCTAACCTTTCCAGGAAACTTAATAACAATTTACTCACTTAGAGTCCCGAAATAGCTGGGACGGAACCGCACTTTTGAGTTGTTGTGTGAATTGGTTTTCAAATACTGTCAAACCCCCCGCCCCCCCCCCCCCCCCCCCCGCAAAGAACAAAACCCAACATAACAAAAGGGGAAAACAATCCTAACAAAAGCATGAGAGATGACTGTGACTGGGGTGTCTTTGCCAGCCCCTTAAAGGAGGGTGCTCATCTCTCCTTCCTATCACAGAACCTGTTCATGGTTGGTGAGAGTCAGGGGATCCAATAGGTCAGAGAAAGGCAGGCATGTACCTGAAGAGCAGAGCGAGCCTCGCGTGGCCCTCCCCCACCTCAACTTCTTTAATCAGTTAAAATCTGATAAAATTAGCAATGAGTAGCTCTGAAGGAGAAAAGCAGTCATAAAAGGGTAGGTGACCCTGGGGAGAAGGAGTGGCAGGAGAGAGAAGGAGGTAGGGCTGGGTTATATATACATTCCTGAACCTGGACCATGTTTTAGCACCAACAAGCTAAGCTACCCTCCTTCCTGTCCTAGTAGCCGGTCACTGTAACTCCGATCTATCTACAAGCACCTACTATGTGTCTGCAAAACACTAAGCACATTCACCGTCGGCACCTTTTACCGCAAAAGCAAAAGGATAAAGGCCGGATTGCGGAGGTGAAAACATGAAAAATAGGGAAAGAGTCTCTAAGTAAGAACAAGAAAAGAAATTAAGGGAGAAATCTGAGGAGGCTGTCTGAAGGAATACACTCGAGGCACAAGGCTTTCTAGGATGGGCTTGCAGGGTGAATTCCAGGATCTTTGGCCCAGCCTCCACCATCATTCCAGACCTGCCAGACTCACAAACCAGTCCTAGATAACAGTGCAGCCCAGACCAGCAGATAACAAGGCACTGGCCTAAGCCTTAGAACCTACAGTTGTCAGAGGGGCCTCAGATATCATCTTATCTATAAGCCCTTCATCTGATAATGAAGCTGAGGCTCAAAGAAGTGACTTGACCAAGGTCACAGTTAGTTAGAGGTACAGCCAGGACTAGACCCAGGTCTCCCGACTCCTGTTCTGGAGTATTTCCACTACACCAGGCTGTTCCACAGCCCTCTCCCCCGGGCCACCCTCACCTGGGATGGGCATGGAGAGCCCAGCCATTCCTACAAGGTCAGAGAAACAGAAGGTCCAAGGTTAGCTGAGGGAAGGGGTCGCTGTGGGGATAGTCTGGGAAAGACGAAAAGGGATACTTGGGAAGGAAGACTCAAGTTTAAGAAAATGGAAGAATACCTGTGCAAAGAAGGAAAAAGACTATACAGAAAGTCCCTAATAATGAACTGCCAAAAGATGGCATAACTTGGAACAGGAGCATTTCTATCCCCCCACCATGCCTAAAGGGAGGGTCTTAGAGAAACAACTACGACCTGCAAGTAATATGTCTACCTTTCTCCCAAAGACAGCTGGATGGAAGGCGGTGGACCCCTTGGGGAACCTCCTCTCCATGAGCAGCTCCAGAAACATCCTCCAGAACCCAGCCAAGAGTTCCAAGGGCATAGCCAAAGGCCCGATCAAGATTCTGAACCCCCATCTATTAGACATCCCGCTGGGTCATTGCCATGGCAACAAAATGGCAGAACCTGCCCCTCTACAGTCCATCCCGGGGGTCCATCTGCCAGCAACTCCCCCTACAGTTGCCAAAGCAGCTCCTGTCCTCCTATAGCACCCTCAGGGAAGGGAGCTTAAGAGTACCTACCCCAGTAGAAATAAGTCCATGCACAAAGGGAAATCTCTGAGCACAAAACAGTAATGAAGATCCACCCCCTCTTAAGGAAACCACAGCTAGAGGGGCAGTGGGTGCTCTGGGGATTTGAGGATGGGGGTCACAACTTGTTTGGAGTGCCTATAAGACTGCCCAATTCTCTCCTCTGTTTCCACCCTCCCAGAAACCCTTGCTCCCTAACTCTCCCTTCAGGGTTCCAGTCTTCCTCATCAGTTGCAGGAGGACCCACACTACTGGGCCCCAGTGTGCTCCTCTCCAAGAAGTACCTGTGTCTGAGATTGGAAAAACAAGGTCAGAGGTGACCCGGGGTAGGGGAAAGAAAACTGAGTCACAAAGACATCACTTTCCCACTTCCACCCGGGAACACGCCGGGTTCTTCTTCTCAAAGGTGGCCCTCTCAGAGCCCCCGTTTCCCCAGGTTCCATCCTCCTCCCTCATCAGCTACAATCCCTCTCTTCCCACCTACCACACCCCTTCCCCATTTCCCAACTCCCTTCTACACCTAGCACCCCGAACCCCGGGCTCTGAAACCCGGGTTCTGGGCCTTTGGGGCTTTTCCTGGAGTCCTCATGCCCCACCTCGCTGCCATCTCTCCATTCCTTTTTGCCTTCGCTCCGAAGCCCCCTCACGGGCATCCCATTTTTCCTCCGCCGACCCTCCACCTCGGGGTTCCTCTTTGGGTCCCAGGGTCCTGGCTACCCTCCTGCCCCATCAGCCCTCCTCCTGAGATCCTCCCAACTCCCCCCACCTTCCCGATCCTTCGGGGGCCGGCCCCACCCCCTGAGCCCCCAGCCTCAGGCCAGGCAGTGCCCGCAGTGGGGGACCGGATCGGGAAAATAACAAATGGAGGCGGCGGCGGCGGGAGGGGGAACTACGAGGGGTGGGGGTGGGGAGCCGCGGGCCAGAACCCGGGCGGGCCCGAGGCCCGGGCCGCGGCAGATCTTACCTGGTTGTAGCTCGGGACGGCTGGCTGGCTCCGAGCGGGATTCGGGGCTCCGGCGCCTCCGGGGGGCGGCGGCGGCCGCTCCCCCGCCCCCCTCTCCTCTTCCCGGCTTCAGTCGCCGCCGCGACGGCGGCGGCGGCGGCCCCGACCCCCCCGGAGGGCGGCCCCCATCCCCCCTTCTACCCCACCTGGCCCCGATCGCCCGCCCGCCTCCGGAGCAAATCCCGATCCCCGCTCTCGCTCGGCCCCTCCCCAGGCCTGCCGCCTCCCCAGGCCACCCGGAACGCCCGGGCCGCGCAGCCCGCCCCCGCCGCGCCGCCGCCCGCCCCCGAGGCCCGGCTGGCTCTCCGCTCGGCTCCGACCCGCCGCCCGCCGCCCGCGCCCGCCCCGCGCAGCCCGCAGTCGCGCGATCCCCGGCCCCCTAGGCGGCCTCCGCCCGCGGCCCCCGCCCCTTCCCGGGCGGTCGTCTCCCTCGCCCCCTCCTGGCCCCTCCCGGAGGCCGGCGGTCCCCCCGAAACGGGTCCTGGCCCCAGGCCCCGGCCCGACGCGGGGCTGCGGGCGGGCGGGCTGGTCTGCGCGTCCGGCGACTCGCACAGGAAAGCGGACGGCGAAGGGAGGGCGCTTGGGAGAGGGGGATGGGAGAAGGGAGGAAGAGGGAGAAGGAGGGAGCGCGGAGGAACGGAGGAGAGAGGGGCCGGGAGGGAGCCGCTAGGGAGGGAGGGAGCGCGAGGCGAGCGGCGAGGCGAGGGGGGGAGGGGGATCCGGAGAAGGGGAGGCGCCGGGCGAGTTGTCAGAGACAGAGGCCGAGGGGGCCTGGGCGCGGGGAGGGGTTCGCTCAGGCGGAATGCGGGGAGCCCGCGGGCCTGGCGCGGGAGAGGGCTAGGTAGGAGGGGCCGTGGGTTGTATGGGCAGTTATGAGGGGGGCTGGAGAAGTTTGGGGGCCAAGGGGTGTGCGGTAGAGGTGAGGGGGGGGAGCCTGTGGGTTTGTGGCAGAGATGGGGTAATGGAGTTAGGTTGGAGAGATGGAGCTTCTTGGGGGCCACGGGGGCAGTGAGGTGTGTGACAAGGGGAGGGGAAAGAAGCTTGGGGTGACAGCGTCTTTGGCAAACGTAGCAGAAGAGGTTTGGGAGGGCATTTGTGAGAGAGAATGGGATGGAAGTTTGGGGCATAATGAGGGGAAGAAATTGAAAAGATGGAGACATACACAGGAGGATGGGGTTTCTGGACGAGAGTGAAGAGTTTGGGGGTGATTGGTGTTGGGGAAAGAACAGCAAATATAAGAATGTGGGGGAATGACGAGTCTAGAGATGTCATGTGGAGAGAGAAGGGAAAGCAAGAGGAACCTTAAGAAAGGACGGAGATGGTGGGACCAGATGCAGATTCTAGGGGCCTGGGTTCTGGGTGGGAGAGGAAGGTGGAAGATGGGGTGGGGGTGGGGAGGATGGCTGGATTCCAGGGGGGTCGAGGGGGTGGTGGTTTCCAAAAGAGCTGAGGAGGGTTTCGTTTGGCAAGACAAGGTAGATAGAATGGGGTGCGGGTGGAAGGGAGTGGTAATGAAGATGAGAAAGAAATGTAAGATCGACAAAACCTTTGGTGGCCATGCAGAGGAGGAGGGAAATTCAGTGATAGGGAGGACAAGCCAGGGGAGATGGAAAGGGAAAGCAGTAGAAGGAAATGGTAGGAATGGGGGCGCATGAGCGTTCATTTAGGGGAGTGGGACACCATCCTCAGGCCCTCTGGCTGGTAGCAGCTCCATTTTCCTTCTCAAATCTGTACGAAGTCATCACTCACAGTACTTTGGGCTACAGGGAAGGGGTCGGTGGGGATCAGGCTCCACGTGGAGACAACCCCTGGTGCCCAGGTTCCCCCATCGCGACCATTCTAATGTGGAGACAGTTCCACCGCAGACCCCTCTCCAGGCAGCCTCTGCCCCTGACAGTCCCCAGCCACTCCCAGTCTCCACCCCCCAGAGTCTCCTGGGCTCTCTCCCTGCCCCACACCAAGCAGCAACATCTCTCAGGACAAAGGACACCAAGACGCTGGGTGATTTTTGGCAGCTGAGATTGGGAAGGCCGGAGAATGGGGGGGAGGCAGGCTGGGAAACAGGAAGAGCTGGAGCCGGAGTCTGGATTGAGAGCCCTCAGTAGCGCTCCAGATTGGGGCTGGGGCTGGTGTTTGTGTGTGAGCCCGCCAGCTAGAGGCCGAGGGTGGGCCCTGAGGGTAGGATCCCACCAGCCTGCTGAGAGGGAAGGAGCTTAGCTCTGTAGCAACTAGTAGATTTTGCCTCGTATTTCCCTGGGCCAGGCTCAGCCAAGTTCTAGGAGGACCCAGACGCTCTAAATGGATTCTATGGCACCGGGGAACCTGAGCAGGAAGGCTTCCCTGGCCTAGGAATGAATCACCACTCTTCAGACTCTTGAACTGGTTGGCACTCACTTTATTACCCCAGTCCCACCTTCCTTATCCCTCAGGGCCTTCCAGACAGCTCCACCCCCCCACCCACCCCTGCTGCCCACTCCCTTCATCTGTGTCCTAGGAGAACCCCAGCTCCTTCTCCCCACCCCCCAACTTTGTTCCAAGACTCCTCCTCTCCCCATGGTTCCCCCTCCACTGCATTTCCTCCCGGTCTGCACTGTTCAGTTCAGTCCCCCACTGGGCCCTGGCCCAGGCTCTTCCCAGCTCCTTTCCAGGCCCAGCTCTTCTCCCTCCTTTTTTAACCACTAAGGGATGGGCTAGGATGGTGACATAGCGGAGCCTAAAAGAAAAACGTAGGCAGTGGTAGAAACGGGATAAGGAGAGTGAGAAGAGAAGCCAGGGCCTATCCCCTCCAACTCCTCCCCTACCTGCGGGCCGGGCTCACAACTCAGCTTCAGGGAGCGTCACACACACCCCACCACCATCCCTCACCCCAGCTCCCTCTCTGGCCCCAGTCCCCCACGACCCACCCGTCTCCAGGCAACGGCACAAAAGGAAAGTGGAGAGAGGGGCCTGGGAGGCCCAGGCAGAGCTAGCTGTAACCCAATCCAAGCCAGTACCTGAGGGGTTGGGGTGTGGGGGGCATGAGGAGGCGACCTAGCAAGGAGGAAAGGGCAGAGGTTAGGAAATGTGGCTCCGACCGGGAGTTACTGAAGAAAGATGGATATAATGGACCCTAGAGAAAAGTACGGTGTGCCCCCAAGGGAAACAGAAAAGGACACCAGGAGACAGCAGAGAAGGGAAAGCTGAGATGCCCGCGCGGTAATGAAGAGGCACAGAGGATGGGGCGAGAAACTCTTCGACTGAAAAGGGCTGAGTTGTCAGCCACACAGGAGGAGAAAAGCAGAGAAACGGGTCCTGCCCATACAGAACGGGAATCCTCTTCCAGTCCTGGAGCTGGGCAGGATGGCAGAGGGGGCCCAGGACCAGGACTCAGAGAACAAACAGGGTGGGAGGCCCACAGAGGGAGCAGCCTTGCGATTCCTCCCACCCTCGCCCTGGAGCCAGTGCAGTCAACAGCCTACAGAAGCTTGACTCGCTCTAGTGGCCACAGCTCCACGTGGGTATCCGAGCCCTGGAGGGGGCTCCCCCGCCCCCCTCCTCCGGCCCCTCCCCCCCGCCCCCGCCCCCCTCCTCCCCTGTGGTTCCTGGGTTCCCATCTCAATGCTGGGGCTCCGCTGGAGCTGAAGGGTGATAGTGCGTCTCCCCGGCCACACACTGGCACCCTTCTCGCAGGCTGACCCTGGGAGGTGCCCGTTGAGCACCCCAGGTCCTGAATCTCCAGTTTACTGGAAGGCTGTTTCCTCCGGCTTCTGCACCCCCAGTACCATTCTTCCCTCGCTCCATGGTACCATTCTTCCCAAGCACCATCCTTTCCTCCCCGGGTCCCCACCTTGCAGGGGGTGCTGCCCAGGCAGTGCTGGTCGATCCCAGAAGCAGCCAGGACTTGGTCTGGGAGAGGCCCAGTACCGGAGCTGCTCCAGCCCACAGGCTTTATCCCTCCTCTGGTCAAGGCCCTTGGTGAATCTGCAAACCCTTTGGATCCCTTTCTCCAAAAATGCGTATACACACACAATTTTTGATACTTTTAGGAATTCTGGGGCCCCCAATTCCCCTGGGTCCTGGGGCCAGGCTCGCTGCTGACACGGCAAGGCAATGTGCTCCCTGCCTGGCCAGGGTGAGGTGGGCAATGCCATCCTCCTGGCCTATTTGTTGGGCTTCTTCCTCTTTCTGTGCCCTCCCCAGCTCTGCTATCCAGTTTCACCGACTTCCAGGAGCTCCATCTTCTGTCCCCTCGTGTGGACGAGAGTAAGACTCCTCAGACACAGTAATGCACGGTGACTCACACTTTAATGGTGGTGCTCATTTCGACGCCACAGAGGTGCTGGCAGCTGTGGAACACGGCACGGGGGAGTGAGATGGTGCTCAGGTGCAGCGGCAGGAAGAACGAACGAGGAGGGGGAGACGGGCTGGGGAGAGAGGGACAGGGGAGGAGCCCCGGGCACACAGCCCCACCTCTGGACCGAGCCAGGCTGAGGCTAAGGCTTGGCACGCACACAGGAACCCTCATCGACGCCCCTTTCTGTGACCCTTCCCGTTCCAGCAAGACCCCCACCCCAGGCCATCTCAGAATCTACAGTCACATGAAATACAGACACATGGTCCCGTCCAGTCAGGCCAGTTTCTGGCCCTGGAGTTATGAGGAAGTGAATCATTAACAGGATGAATGAAAAATAAATAAATGAATAAATAATACATCAGTGCCTTAGGCCAGGCCTGAGCACGCAGCCAGCACTCCCCTCCACTCAGCACTGCGCAGTTCCTGTCTCATATGCAACCTGGAAACGAACAGACCCAGCGCAAAGCACACATGACACACGGCCCCTCTACACACCGCAACAACCAGCCCTGACGCTCCAGCACAGACCCTGATTGGTCTTCCATGGATGCCCTTACATCCTCAGTCCATGGCCAGTTTTTGAGGAGGGAGAAGAGAAAGGAAGGAGTGGAGAGTGTGGAACCCAGAGTGGGCGAGAGCGGAGACAGCAGGGGCTGGACCAGTCAAGGAGCAGCGCAGCAGGTCAGCCGGGGTGTTGTCTGGGGTGAAATTTCGAGCAGGACTGGAAAGAAGAGGTTCCAGGAGGACGGGCGAGGGGTTCCATGTCTCCAGGCAGGTAGAGGGATCACAGCACGCTGGGATTGCGGAAATTATGTCCGGCGAAGCGAGCTTCGTCCCCCAGCTCTTCTTCGATTCTGAGAGAGGTGAGTCAGAAAGGAAAGAGTCAGGGAAGCAGTAGGACCGCCCCCGCTTCCCATGGGGCCACCATCCTCCAAGCCCCTCGCACCACCTGCTCCCGGGTCCTGGCCTGAGCGAGGGCATTCCCTGGCTTTCGTGCGCTGTCAATCAGGCCATCTGTAAACCCATCGATCAAAAACAAGTATTCTCTGGATGCCTACCGTTTGTTCTCCAGGCCCCAGGCACTGGAGAGGAAATGGTGGAGAAACACAGCTTATAACCCCCTGGGCCCTGGGCTTCCATTCCCCGGGTCCCCTCACCTCATGAGTTGGTTGTACTTAGCCAGACGCTCGGAACGGCATGGGGCACCAGTCTTGATCTGAAACACCACAAAAGATAAGCAGCTCCGTGGCCGCCGTCTGCCCCATGAAAGGAAACTTATACTCCCTTGAGATTCCCCCAACACCCGCAAACACCTGGAAGGAGAGAGCCACCTGAGCCTAGAACCCACCAATTGCACAAAGGGCTCCCTGGCGCTCACCTGGCCTGTGCACAGCCCTACCACCAGGTCCGCAATGAACGTGTCCTCAGTCTCTCCCGAGCGGTGACTCACCATGACCCCCCAGCCATTCTCCTGGGCCAGCTTGCACCTGCATCCGTACAGCAGCACTGAGCCCCAGCCCCTCATGCCCGCACCCTCTTCTCATCCCCTATGTTGGTCAAGAAACGTCTGGGCGGAGGGAGCAGAACCAGGAGAGCCGTGAAAGTGACTCCAGGTTCCCTGCCCCCTTCAGCACTTGTGGGCAAGACTGGGCTGGGAGCACTGGTGAGAGGCACCTGCAGAAACGGGCTGAGTCAGGGACGGCAGGCACTCACGCTTGGATGGCTTCGGTGACCGAACCGATCTGGTTGACCTTCAGCAGCAGACAGTTGCAGGCCTTCTCCTCCACGGCCCGCTCGATTCGCTTTGGGTTGGTCACTGTCAGGTCATCACCCACAATCTGGATCCCCACGTTGGCTGTGAACTTGGACCAGGCAGCCCAGTCGTCCTGGTCAAAGGGGTCCTCAATAGAGACCACTGATGGGAGAGCGGTGCGGAGGCTCTGAGTCAGGCAGGAACACCCCGCTGAGATTCCCTGAATGGACAGGTCAGACCCCCCTGGCCAATTCAGCTTCCTCACCCCTGCTTCCCCCGAAACGAGCCTGCCCTAACTGCTTCTTGATTCTTTCATAAAACCTTTCAAAAAACAAGAGTTTAGAAGCTGTCTCACAACCTGTCTTGGTATTTTCCCACCTTCTCCCAGGAAGCCCTTCCTCGTCGCTATTCTAGAAACTTCATTCCGCAATCCAAGTCTGTTTTCTCTCGCTCTGTCTCAGGAGCTGGAAACCAAGTGCCTCCATCCAGCGGTAAAAACCACTGGGGGACCTAGAGAGGGTGATTCAGCACCTCCTCATCCCCATGACGTCCAGCTCCATTCAGCATCCAGCATCCAGCCACCACACTGGTGGCTTATGGGATCTTAGTTCCCTGACCAGGAATTGAACCCATGCCCTCGGCACTGAAAGTGCAGAGTCCTAACCACTGGACCGCCAGGGAATTCCCCAGCATCCAGTTTTCTCAACCAAAGATCCTGAACTGTGCTAGTTCCAGTCACCCTCTCACCATGCCTGGTTCCTCCCAAACCCGCCCCCTTATCCCAGCAGCTTCAGAGATCATGACTTTACTCAGGATCCAAAGCAGATGGAACAGATTCACCGCAGGTACCTGCACAATTACACGGCGTCCAAAGCCCAACCTCTGCAGGAGGCTCCTTCACCCCATCCCTGGTTCTCAGGTTCTTCTCAGGACATCTCTCCCTGACACCCGGGTCAGCACCCCCGTAAGGTCCAGAGCTGTCCCCAACACATCCCTGCCTGCCCCCCGCCCTCCCCCTGCCACAGCCCTTGCTCTCACCTGGATAGTTCCTGACAAAGTCCTGGTAGAGGGCCCCCAGCTGGTCCCCAGTGATGTATCGGGAAGGATTAGCGGGAGACTTGAAGTCCAAGTCGTATTTGCCATCACGGTAAAACTCCGAGGCGGCGACATCCATGCCAATGACGATCTTTTCTGTGTAGCCAGCCTTGTCAATGGCTTCCTTCACCAGCTCCAAGGCTGGGGATGGAATACAATGGACGAGGAGGAATGAGGGAAAGAAAGAAATTCAGAACAGAAGTGGAGGGCTGTTGCTAGGGAGAGGTCTGGTTAAGGTTGTTTTGGGGTTATTCCCAGGTCTGCGACGAGCAGGCCACCTTTTAGGAAGGCAGAGGAATGGAATTGTGTTAATAATAGTCTTTTTGTTTTTGTTTTTGTTTTGGCCGCGCCGCACGGTGTGTGGGATCTTGGTTCCCTGACCAGGGATCGAACCGCAGCCCCTGCATTGGAAGCACGGACTCTTAACCACTGGACAACCAGGGAAGTTCCATAGTTTTGTCTTGTTTTGTTTTGTTGCGGTACGCGGGCCTCTCACTGTCGTGACCTCTCCCGTTGCGGAGCACAGGCTCCGGACGCGCAGGCTCAGCGGCCATGGCTCACGGGCCCAGCCGCTCCGCGGCACGTGGGATCTTCCCGGACCGGGACACGAACCCGTGTCCCCTGCATCGGCAGGCGGACTCTCAACCGCTGCGCCACCAGGGAAGCCCAGTTTTGTTTTTTTTGTTTGTTTGTTTTGTTTTAAATAGCTATAATTTATTGAGGGCTTAACTATGTCACCTAAGCACTTACACATATGATCTCATTTAATCCTCACACTTATGCTAAGAGGTAGAGACTGTTGTTCCCATTTTACAGATGAGAAAGACAAGCACAGAGAAGTTAAGTGAGCAAGATCCCCAGCCAGTAACTCTTCAAGTCAAGGTTCAAATCCAGGCAATTTGGCCCCAGAAAGTTAACTCTTAGCCACTACCTGCCTGTATAGTTTCTCTTCACTATAAGGTTTCTCCCAGGGCAGAGAAAGGCTAGAAATCCTAGAAGTCTAAGAGGTTGGGGTGGGAATGGGATAGATTTGGAGTGGATTCCCTGGAGTATGGTGTATCTCATCAAACTGAGAATCCATCGGAGTTAAAGGGGGGGATGGATCCCACAGGTCACCTAGACCATCTCCCAGCATCCCCAGGGGCTCCGGTGGGAACTTGCAGATGCTTACAGATCTGGCTGGGTGGATAAAGAATGTCCTCTTAGGCCTGCATGTGAATTTGTTAGGCCCTCTGGTACCCACTCCGAGGAATGGAACCTCTTGGAATTAGCTCAGGGACCCTCCCGCAGCCTCCTCGGGACTTGGGGAAATGTGTGGCCCTTCCTGATGTCCCGGGATGGAGTGAGACTTAGAGCTAGGAGTGGGGCTCCTGGCCTCACCTTCACTGTTCTCCAGGATATTGGGGGCAAAGCCACCTTCGTCTCCCACGTTGGTGGCATCCTTGCCATACTTGTCCTTGATGACGCCCTTGAGTGTGTGATAGACCTCCGCCCCGAGTCGCATGGCATCCCGAAAGCTCTCAGCGCCCACTGGGAGGATCATAAACTCCTGCATGGCCAGCTTGTTCCCAGCATGGGAGCCCCCATTGATCACGTTGAAGGCCTGGGAGCCACAGGAGGACAGAAAAGTCACAGAGCACTTCCCTCTCCGCCCCTGGGAGTGTCAACCCCACATCCCAAACTTCCTCCAGCTTCCTGGACTCAGAGTCCCCCGTCCCCATCCTTTCTCTTTAGCTGTGCCCCATCAGTCCTCACAAGGCTTCATACTCCCTCCCCACCCACCCCTGGGAGGGGCAGGTCATAGTCTCACCGGCACAGGCAGGATGAGGTCTGAGTTCCCGGCCAGCTGAGCAATGTGGCGGTAGAGGGGCAATTCCTGCTCGGCCGCCCCTGCCTTACACACGGCCAGGGACACACCCAGGATGGCATTGGCCCCAAACTTGGCTGGGAGATTACAGAGGAAGGCACTGAGCAAACACGTCCCCTTCCCCTTCCAGGCCTCGCCTCCACCTACACTCCCCAAAAGGAGCCAGTAAAGGAGACCCCCCTCCTCCCTCTCCACTCCTGCAACACCTCATCCATCCTCTCCTGAAAATAGTGGGGGGCGGCGAGGGGAGGTGAGTGGAAAGGGCAGAGAGCGGCACTATTGCTAAACATCCCTGAGACCACAGACTATCTGCCACCAACTCCCCCCTCCTTATGCTGCAAAGTTCTCCCTTCTGTCTAATGTCATTCCCCTCCCACTGGCGTAAAACTCATGGTTTCTTGAAGGGCTAGTCCTCCTCGGGTCATCCTTCTCTCTCTTTTTTTTTTTTGGCCACACCTCACGGCCTGCAGGATCCGACCACGGATCGTACCCGTGCCCCCTGCAGTGGAAGCTCATGCGTGGAGTCCTAACCACTGGACCTCCAGGGAAGTCCCAGGTCATCCTTCCTAAGAAGCCCCCCACAGTGCTGGCCCCTCAGTTCTCCATCTGCTCCGTGAGTTCCCTCCCCACCCCGACTCTCTCCCAGCCCCTGCTTACACTTGTTCTCAGTCCCATCCAAGTCCAACATGAGGTTGTCCAGCTTCTCTTGTTCCACCACAGAGAGACCCTGTGAGCAGAGCCTCCATCACCCAAAGCCAGGATGAAGGCTGGACCCTAAGCCAGAGGGCCCCCTACATCCACACACAGGCTCACATCTAGCCAGGGTCCAACCAGCTTCCCGCAACAGCGGCCTGTCTGGATTAGAGGACCTGAAGCTCCATGGGAGCAGGGGGCATCCTTCCCCGGTAACCATGATTCCCAAGAGGTGGGCCTTTCTCCCTCTCCTTCATCGTCCCCTAATCCAGGGTTCCTTCCAGGACCCTGGTCCCCACCCCCAGCAAAGAGCGGGCCTCACTGAGCTGATGAGGGCCGGGGCGATGGCGGTGTTGATGTGGTCCACTGCCTTCAAGACACCTAGGGAGAGGTGGAGAGGTCAGGCCGGCTCAGGCCAGGCGGGGCCCGAAGAGGAAAGGTGGGGGGAAGGCATGCAGGAAGAGGGCTGGGGACTGGTGTGAGGTCCCCAGCAGAGGGACGGGAGAGCCGGGAAAAGACAAAGGGCCTCACCTTTGCCTAAGTAACGCTGTTTGTCCCCATCCCTTAGCTCCAGGGCCTCATAGATACCAGTGGAGGCTCCACTGGGCACCGCAGCCCGGAAAAGCCCTGGGAGGGGAACGTGGAATGAGGATGGAGAGAGAGGACACCACAGGGACCAGAGATTCTTCAGCCTTCCAGCTCTACGCCCCTGCAGCCGCATCCAGCCTTCTTCCACCAGTGCTCCTTAACGACCCCCCCGCCCCGCCCCGACCCGGACACACGCACGGAGGCGGATGCACAAGCAGTGGCCTCATCCGCCCGACTGAGGTCCCACGTGCAGGTGGAACCACAGAAATGAAGCTGCGCAGGCAGCACACATGGTGCACGCACACGCGGTGCACACACGCACACACGGTGAACACAGAGGGCAGAGCCAGGCTGTGCATCACACACTAAGCTAGCACACAGAGACCGGCCTATCCTGGCTCCCCTGGAAAAGGAGGATCCACCCCGCCCCGCTCCAGGCTCGTGAGCCTGGCCCAGCACCCCATCCCCACTGGGAATTCCCGGGGAGCCTCCCATGCCAGGCGAGGGCAAAGCCAGCATGGCGGCTGTGGGAAGGCCCTGCCCATTACCTTTGGCAGTGTAGAGATCCACCTCCACCGTGGGATTCCCACGGGAGTCCAGGATCTCCCGGGCCCAGATCTTCTCAATGGACATGATGGCTGGGATCTCCTTGGGTGGAAGGGAAGGAAGGAGAAAGGTAAGAGGCTTAGAGGGGTGGAGCCTGAGACCAGTGGGAGGGGCCAAAGGCTGGGAGGCTGGGAGGGATGGGAAAGAGGTTACTGCACTGGGCGGGGTGGGGGTGGGGGTGGTGACGAGGAGCTGGCTGCAGTCGTCGGCTGTAGAAGGGATCCCCCCGCCCGTGGGGAGAGGAGAAGGTCAATGCAGTGAGGAAGGGGAGGTCACTGCAGTGGGGGGCGGGGTAGGATCAAAAACGAGATGGGAGGACTCCGCAGTGAGGAGGGGAGGGGAGGGGCACGGCAGTGGTTCCCTCGCCCCCTCAGCGGCCGGCTGGTGGGGTTCCCCCAGATCTCCTCAGGGCGGTCCGGCTGCTAGGTTTGCATTTCTCCTTGGAGCCCAGAAGAGCATGGGTCGTATGGGCAGCGGGAGGCCTCTCCTCCTGAGCCCCCATCCCCCACAGTCTAACGCTCTAACCCCCACTCCAAGGTCCCAATCTCCCTCCAAATGTATGTCCCTCCTCTTCCCGAGAGATGTACAGTAGAGAAGTCTGCGAGAGGGTCCTCAGTCTCTGAAGGTTGCCATGGGGAGGGAGGAGGACGAAGCGAGACCCGTGGGGAGAGGCACGGCTGGGCCGGTCCTCCCCCGGCCCCTAGACAAATTCTCCCTTCTTCCCATCCCTCCCCGGTGCAGTGGAAATACTGTAACCGGAGTGGGCGATGCGGGCGAGGAGTGGGAGAGGGGCGTCTAGAGGGAGTCTGCGGACGCCGAGGAAGCGTGAGAAAGACATTTCCCCGATGCAAAGCCAAAGGACGTGCCAGGGTCAAAATGCACAGCCCGGGGAGACCGCGAAACCTTACCATCGACAGAACCGGAGGCGAAAAGGGGCATGGGGAGGGGGTAGACAAGGGTGGAGAAAGGCGCAGTTAGACACAGGTGCGCAGAGGCCTGGCGCGCGAATGAGGAGGGGGCGACAGCCTGAAACCGAGACGAGCGGTCCGGGAAGGCTGGGGAAGGAGGTGCCTGCGGGGCGCGGGTGGCGAAGCAGGTGCGCAGCGCCGCGGGGCGAGGGATGCGCGAGGCCCGGGGAGAGTGGCGGGGGCGCGGCGGCGAGGGGAGGGGGCCGGAGGGGCGCGGGGCTCGGCTGGGGCTTCACCTCGGGGCTGCAGACCCAGCCTGTGGCGGTGGCGCTGTCGGTGGCGCTGGCAGTGGTGGTGGTGGCGGCGCAGAGAGAGCGGGAGTGGCGGTGGCGGCGGCTGCGGCGCCCGGGCGGCGGGCGGGGGAGGCGCGGATAGGGCCGGGCGGGCGCATGTGACCCGGAGCCCCCGATGATTCAGGAGCCGCCAGCGGAGGCGCACGTAGGAGCGCGGGGGAGTAGGGGGTACCGATGGGATGGGGCGGGGAGGGCAGGAGGAGAGCGATGTGGGAGGGGCCGGGGGCCACCCACGACCTATACCCCCGCCGCCCACGCGCGCTCATACCCACGCCCCGACCCCGTGGAAAGTAACAATCTCAGCCTCACGCCAGTGAAGCCCGTGACAGCCTCAGTGTCTCACAAACCCGGTCAGACACGAGAGTATCAAAATGTCTCTTTATTGGAAAAACGAACAACTGTTCCTAACACTCCAGGCCGCCGCCTCCGCAGCCAGTTCCTCAAGCATCCCCTGGCCCATCCAGGCCTGGTTCCCACCAGGCCTACCCGAGGGCTGCTCCCGCGCAGTCACCGCTGCCCAGGTGCCCGTCACAGAGTCTGGGAGGAGGGCTGTGATGAATTCCTAGGTCTGGGGCAAGAGAAAGCGTCCTCTGTCTCCGGAAGAGGGGGTGTGGGCCCCCCCAACTGGGAGTCTCCTCATTCTTGGAGCCAGCATCTTTGGTCTCCTGGAGGAAGAGGACAGCAGCCAATCCTCTGGGCCCCCTGCACTCCCACTGCTGCCTCTGCCCCATCTGAAGTGCCAGCTGCCACACTTCCCTGGTCTCAGAGCCTCAGTCTCTTCCTGCCTCCTTCTGCCCTCCTTTCTTCCTTCTGTCCTGTTATTCTTAGCTTTGCTCTTTAGTGCAGGATCCTCCTCTCCTGCCTTCTCTAGGCCCAGCTGCCATCCTCATACACCACGGCCCCCAACCCCGCCCCCCCCCCATGCCCCAGACCCAGCATTTCCCATCAGGTGTGGCTGCCCAGCCCACAGCCACCTCTCTGCCTGCCGCCCCATTCATACTGCTTACTCCTCAGGCCTCCTGATGTATCTCCTAAGCCTCTCTCAGCTCCTCCCAGGCTCTTCTGGTTCTTTCTCCTCACCTGTGACTCCTAACCCAGGTCTCCCCAAGGGTTCTCCTTGCCTCTGCCTCCCTCCCCCACCTCCTCCTACAGCAACTTCCCTTCCCATCCGCCAGGCCCTTGGCCTCCTCTTCTGGCCTCCCTGCCCCCCTTCCTTACTGTCCTTGGAGGCTAGGGGAACTGCTAGATCGATGACTGGTCCAGTTCCAATTCGGGCTCGGGCTCGGCCTCCTCCTTCGCCCTCTGCCGGATCTCATCAGCCTCAGCCCTCTCCTCCTCCTCGTAGAAGTCCTTGTCCAGGCGCTCGAGATGCACCATCTGCACCAGGGCCTCCCGGCGGTAGTCGTTCTCGTCCGTACACGGGTTGTCCAGCAGCACCAAGGCTCGCAGCTTGGGCAGGTTCTGCAGCTTGGCGAGCTCCCCCAGGTCAGCCACCATGTTGCCCCTGCCGGTGCGGTGGGGAGGTGTTCACGAGAGAACGATGGGCTTCGGAGGCCAGCTACCAGGTATGGGCCCTCAGGGGGAGTCTCCCACTGGGCTCCGGTTTCTCTAGAAACATGGCCTCTGTGGACTGGCCTGCCACGCACTGCCAGATTTGCTGCAGAGACGCTGTGTAACCCTACTCCTGTCCTGTTCTGCCCTTCAGGGAATCCCTAGGTGCCACTGTCTATTCTGTAATGTGTCATATTTATCTTTTTGGAGCAGCAGAGCTAGGTATCAGCCCTGTCTTGTAGTTGGGGAGTAGGGGGGAATCTCCTTTGTAGGGACAGATTTCTGTGTCATCACACCTAACCAAAGGTTAGAAGGTAGGACCCGAGCCAGTGGAGACGGAAACGGGCTCTAGGGTCATGGAGATGGTGCTGTCTCGGTGCTCCCACAGGAAGGAGCCTGGAGCTGGGGATGGGTCGGGGCCTCCCAGCCTGAAGAATAAGCTTCCTCCCCTGATGTACCTCATTGTAGGATGCTGTGTATTGTTTTCATGCTCTTGCCTCACGCCTCAGGGGCTGGACTGTCCTTGCTTGCAGGCCTTTGGCCCCAGGGGCACCTCCCAGTCACTGAGACAACCCCTCTGCCCCACACTTACTTCTAAACATCCCTGGTAAATAGCCACTGAGGAAGGTCCATTATCCCTGTCTAGACCATTAACAGGAAAACAATACCCCATGTACCCTACCAGACCAAGGGGGCACAGCTAATTAGCAAGAGATCGCTCCAGCAGTCAAAGCAGGACTTTGGGCTTCAAGGTACAACCACCACTCCCTACATGGAGACTCTTTTTCCACTGCCAGAATCGAGGATCTGTCTTTGTTGACGAAAGAGGCAATTTCCTTACATCTTTGCTTAAAGATACACACATAAAATCCTCCATCCGACAAGAGTTGCTGCAAGAAAATCGCCCCTGATCCTCAGTGCCTTTCCATCTAGAGATTTTCTTTTAAATACTCTTCTCACCTCAGATCTGAGCACGGGGACTTACCTGGTGGCGCAGTGGTTAAGAATCCATCTGCCAATTCAGGGGACACGGGTTCGAGCCCCGGTCCGGGAAGATCCCACATGCCGCGGAGCAACTAAGCCCGTGCGCCACAACTACTGAGCCTGCGTCCTAGAGCCCGCGAGCCACAACTACTGAGCCCGCGTGCCACAACTACTGAAGCCAGCGTGCCTAGAGCCTGTGCTCCGCAACAAGAGAAGCCACCGCAATGAGAAACCCGTGCACCGCAATGAAGAGTAGCCCCCGCTCGCTGCAACTAGAGAAAGCCCGGGCAGCAACGAAGACCCAACGCAGCCAAAAATAAATAAATTTATGGAAAACAAAAACAAATCTGAGCATGTCTTGTGTTTTATAGCAGTATGGGGCCATCCCTTACAGGTGGGGCTCAGGAGAAGAGAGGCAGGAAACTGGAAGGGGAATTGGGGCCCAGGAGATGGAGAAGGGCAGTGGAAACTTATATGGGATGGAGCCAGACTGTGAGTCCCTGAGAACAGGGACCATCTCTGATTCCTTCAGATGGTTCCCGAAACACAGCACAAGGCCTGGCACATAGTACGTTCTCAATATGTGGGTTGAATGCATAGGATTCAGGGGTCTCAGGCTACAAAGGTCTCAGTGCTGTAATTAGGACTGATGCAGAAGAAAGTAAGGACAGGAGGGGGGAGGATGAGGACAGAGGATGAGGTGAGAATCTGGGGGTGGTCTAGAACTGGGGGATTGGGACCAGGGAGAAACATAGGGTCAAAGGTGGCTCCTGGTCAAGGGTAAAGGCACGGTGGGCCTGGAGGGGGTTCCTACCTTAGGTTGAGGTACTGCAGTGATTTCATTTCCTTGGAGAAGCCACTCAGAGTTTCAATCTGGTTGTCTCGAAGATGCAAGGTAGTGAGATTGCTTAGGTTTTCCAAGCCTTCCACCTTCTTCAACAGGTTCTGGGCCTAGACCCCAGGATACAGTAGGTCGATTGGGAGAGGGGTGCAGGGAGAGGGAAGGAAATCAGAAAGAGATGCAGCAAAAGGGCAAATCTAAGAGGTAGAGAGGGTACAGGAGGGGAGTGGAGGTGGGTAGAGACCCGCGTAGAGAGTAAAGAATCCAGAAGAAGCTGCCAACCCAGAGACAGCTCAGCAGTGACTCCTACTGCCCATCCCAGCACAGCCACCTCTGATTAAGGAGGAGATGCTTCAGCCCACCGCCCGGGGCCAAGAGCCTCACTGCTCCACTGAGGAGAAATGGCTTCAGCTCCATCCTGGAATGAGGCAACTCAAGAGTCTAAAAGCCTAGACACATAAGTGGCTTCCTTGGCCTGATCTGAACCTCAGTTATGCACAAGGTGCTGCTACCTGTATCAAAGCAAACTGTCTCTATATTATCCACACCTTGTGTATTATCAGCCCTGCTAGGTGCCAAGCACCTTGTCTGTTTTGACTCTGAATCCACACAACATCTGGCAGCAAGCAAGCACTCAGGAAATGACGCCAATGATGACGATGATGAAGTTAGTAGGTGAGTCTACTAGAACCAGGCATCCTGGCCCCCCGGACAGTGCCCCCTTCCCAGCACCAACCACCCTCGGACCCAGTGAGCTACCAGGAAGAGGTTCTTCAGCTTAGGAAGGTTGATTCCCAGGGTGCTGTTCAGCTGGTTCCCCCGAAGCTCCAGTGTGTGCAGGCTGATCAGCTTTTGGGGGTCCAGACCTGTCACCATGTGGATGTGGTTCCCTGAGAAGGAGGGTGTCAAGAGTTCAAAGGGCCACTTCAAATGTGCAGTAGTAGAGCCTGAATTTGGGGAGCCTCTGCATCACCTTCTCTAATGCCAGGTGATACGAGGAGGGACAGCTCCAGACTTAAGAGCTGCGGAGCCCTGGACAGTGGTCTGGCAGTCCGAGGGCCCGATGGATGTGCCCACCTAAGTCTTTGAGGAGTGAATGAAGGGTGCCCAGCAATCTATATGGCTAACTCCCTCTCCTCCTTCAAGTCTTTGCTCAAATGTCGACTTCCCAACGACACTTGTCCTAACAAACCTGTTTGAAATCGCCACCCCTGCTCCCCCCCTTTTCCTTTACCCTGATTTTTTAAATAGCACTTATCTCCTTTTAACATGCTTTATAAATTTACTTATTTTTTAAAATTTTATTTATTTATTTTTGGCCGTGTTGGGTCTTTTGTTACTGCGCACAGGCTTTCTCTAGTTGCAGTGAGCGGGCTTCTCACTGCGGTGGCTTCTCTTGTTGCGGATCACAGGCTCTAGGTGCGCGGGCATCAGTAGTTGCGGCACACGGGCTCAGTAGTTGTGGCTCACGGGCTTAGCTGCTCCGCAGGATGTGGGATCTTCCTGGACCAGGGCTCGAACCTGTGTCCCCTGCATTGGCAGGCGGATTCTTAACCACTGCGCCACCAGGGAAGTCCCTAAATTTACTTATATATTGTGATCATTGGGACTTCCCTGGTGGTCCAGTGGCTAAGACTCCGTGCTTCCACTGCAGGCGATACGGGTTTGATCCCTACTTGGGGAACTAAGATCCCGCATGCCACGCAGTGCAGCCAAAAATTAAAAATAAAATACTGATCACTGATAATTGCCTGCCTCCCTTGACTACAACATAAGCTACAGGAGAATAAGGATTTTCTTTGTTTTGTTCACTGCTACATCTCCAGCACACAGAACTGTCATTGTGAACCATCGTGAATGAGTGAATGAATGAATGCAGATTGCTGTGTGGCACAGCCAAGGACCACACTGCCCACTTCTGTCGGCCCCAGGCGAGGAAGGAATCTTGTGAGGCCCATCCTAAGGCCCCACCTTTGAGATCCAGGCTGGCCAGACGAGGATGAGAGATGCCCTCAGTGTCGGTGATCTGGTTATAGGCAAAGCTGGCGATCTGCAGGTAGGGCAGTTCGTTCAACCGGGCACTCTGCAGCCGGTTGCCGTCAGCCTTGAGCCAGAGCAGGTGGGTGAGGTAATTGAGTGGGGACAAGTCCGTCAAGTGGTTTCTGGAAACATCCACATAGCGCAGATGGATGTAGGAACGCAGCAAGTGGATGTCTGTCAGATCCCTAGGAGACGGTAGAGGCCAGGGTCAGGGTTAAGAATCCAGCAAGGACTGTCAGAGGTACTAAAGCAGAGGGCAGTATGAAGATGGCTTAGAGTGGAGAGGAGAGTGGCTGACAGAAGGGAGGGCTGGGGAGGGGGAAGAGAAGGTAGGTGGGTTCTCAACGGTGGGCAGGGACCTTGTGTCTGTGAAGGGCCGAGAAGCGACACTCTGAAAGACTTGTGAGGTAGTCCAACAGGAATCCCCACCCCCATCCCATACCCTCACAGCCTTGCCCAGGCCAGCTCTGACACAGGGAGTCACAGCGTCCTGAAAAGTAGACTCTATCCTTCCCTCCTCGCTGGTCCAGGATGCCAGAGATCCAACCTCAGCCGAAACACCCAGGATGGAGGCTGAGAAAGGACACTGGGTCCCACATCCTCAGACCTCTTCTGATCCCCCATGAACACACCTGTCTTTAACCTCCAGCTTGACGTAAGCATGGGCCAGTCCATTACCCGTCTTGCAGAGCGCAGAAAGCCCTTCCTTCATCACGTCCTCTGTGAGGGGCGTGGACATCCACTGCAGGAGGAAGCGGACTCAGGCATCCCTTTCACCCCAGCCCTTAATCCCGGCCCCTCTGTTTCCAAGCTCTCACTTCCTCAGAGCCTTCTCCCTCTTTCCTGTAGTCCTCCCACTCCTCTGTCTCCTTCTTGTCGTCTTCCCTTTCCAGACCATCCAGGTCTGGCTCAAAGTCTTCCAGATCATCTTCAGCTGACATTTTTCTTCCCTGCTGAAGGCTCTGGAGTCAAATCCAGCTAGGTCCCGGCCCTGAGAAAGAAGGTCTCCTCAGCGTCTGCCAACGCTCCCTCCCTCACCTCCATGAATGGGTACCCCTCTCATCACCCTATCACCCCAGACCTCCTGCCAGCGATGCTTCTTTCCTCATCCCTGTGAACATCTCATTTTGACTCCCAACCTCCACTTCATACTTTCCACCAAGGACCCCTCTGACTTGGATGCCTTCCCAGACCCCCAAGACATTTCCTGCCCTTCTCAGGGGCTCCAACTCCTCCAGCAGCTCGGTGTCCAGCTTCCTGGACTTCCCTCTCTTTAGTTCTCCCCACTTCTGCCTTAAGCCACGTTCTCCTCCAAACCTCCCTACTGCCCCCTCCCATCCCCTTCCATCTCTATAACCCCTGCTCTACTCCTTTCTTCTAACTCTCCCACGCCGCGTAGACCCATTTCCCTGTCCCCTCTGGGACACCAGCCTGACACGCAGCCTCCAACCCTCCCACTCAATCAATCCTCCTTTGCAAAGGGGCGCAGACCCTGGTTCTGCTCAACTAGAAGCTCTACTGGAGAGGTCTTGGCCCCAGAGGGAAGGACTGTTTGGTAGAGGGCAAGGGAGAAGGAGTTGTGTACTGCTGTTATGGCAACGGGGGGGGCCGGGCACTCGCCTTCCGCAGCCGGCAGCCGTTGAGAGAAGAGATGCGAGTAACCGAACTGAAAATCCGCCGCGAAGCAAGTGGACCGGTAGTTGCCTGGTTACGAGCCCAATTTCCCAGTCCTAGGAACCCGGATGAGGGGCGGTAATTGGCCCGCTGAAAAAGCCAGTGGGCGCGGCTTAGTAGAGCTGAGGGGCGGGACAGGGGCCGGCTAGCCATTGCATCATGCGAGACCTTAAAGGAACCGGACAACCTCAATGCAGAAGTACTGTGAATTCAAAAGAAACTCGTTCCCTGAAGCAAAAGGTGGGGAAGAAGGGCAAGAAATACCAAGTGGTGGGTGGCGCAGTGGTTAAAAATCCACCTGACAATGCGGGGGGCACGGGTTCGAGCCCTGGTCCAGGGAAATTCCACGTGCCGCGGAGCAACTAAGTCCGTGTACCACAACTACTGAGCCTGCCCTCTAGACCCCGCGAGCCACAACTACTGAAACCTAAGTACCACAACTACTGAAGCCTGCGCGCCTAGAGTCAGTGCTCCCAACAAGAGAAGCCACCGCAATGAGAAGCCCGCGCACCCAACAAGAGTAGCCCCCTCTCACCACAGCTAGAGAAAGCCCATGCGGAGCAACGAAGACCCAATGCAGCCAAAATAAGTAAATAAATAAACTTATAAAAAAAAAAAGAGGGTCTTCCCTGGTGGCGCAGTGGTGGGGAATCTGCGTGCTATAATGCAGGGGACATGGTGTTCGAGCCCTGGTCTGGGAAGATCCCACATGCCACGGAGCAACTAGGCCCGTGAGCCACAACTACTGAGCCTGCACATCTGGAGCTCTGCAACAAGAGAGGCCACGACAGTGAGAGGCCCGCACACTGTGATGAAGAGTGGCCCCCACTTGCCACAACTAGAGAAAGCCCTGGCACAGAAACAAAGACCCAACACAGCAAAAGTAAATAAAATAAATTAAGACCTCATGATGGGACAAGCAGAGTCTCAGGGACTATAAAGAAAAAAAAAAAAAAAGAAAGGAAAGAAATACCTACCAAGTGGTATTTGGTCTGGTTCCCCCACCAATAATTACTGGTCCCACCCAATAATTATTTTCAGGTAGACCTCTGGCAGGTGGCTTCCTGGAGTGGAAGGAGCCCAGGCCCGATGTATCTTAAGACCTGGATTGTTGGGAATCCCCTGGCTGTCCAGTGGTTAGGACTCAGCGCTTTCACTGCTGTGGCCTGGGTTCGATCCCTGGTCAGGAAACTAAGATCCCACAAGCTGCACAGCGAAGCCAAAAAAAAAAAAAAAAAAGCCTGTTTTGGAGTCTTGACAGATCTGTAATGCGCTAGCAAGTTACCTAAGACCCCACTTTCTCATCTATAAAATAAGTTTAACTATACCAGCTGACAGGGATGGAGTAAGAGTGTGATGTATGCTGAAGCACTGTGTCGATTGCTAAACCCAGCTTGGGACCATTTCCATCCTCATCTTTTGATGCAAACCTTCTGTGGGATATAAAGGGAGAAAGTCCAGCAGGAGCCCACTAAAATAATCCTCATCCGGCACTGTCATATAAATAATCAACAAGAATTGGTACAGGCACTCAAGCCTGTGTGACTTGTTGAAGGAGATGGAAAAGAGAGGTTGAGATGCAACAAATATTTCTGGAGGGACATTGTGCCAGATATTTCTGCCAGACATTGTGCGAGATGCCTTTGTAAGTGCTATTGAATCTCCACATCAGTCCTGTGGGATAGATATTTGGGAGAAGAGGAAATTAAGGTTTAGCGAAGCTAATATTCCTGCATAGGGGAAGGGGGATATTACCAATCCTGTAGAATCTAATGTAAATAAAACAATTAGGTCACAAGGTAACATGTCATGTGATTAATTGTTAACGTGTGCGTTACAGACTATACCACAGGAAAAGTGGTCTGATGACAGATGTGTTGAGTTGAAAATCGGGAAATACTACCTCCTGCCTTGTCTGGCTTGGCTAATATAGTTCACAGACAAATCTGTTCACTTGGTATCATGGAACTAGCTGGGGTTTTAAAGTCAGAGAGAGCAGGTTCCAAACGCACTCCACCACTTAATAGCTGCGTGTTCCTCAGCAGGTTATATCATTTTACTGAGGTTTCATTCTCACATTTTTGAAATGGGGATAAACATGTTCACCTCAAAAGACTGCTGGACAGTTAAAAGAGTGTGAGTTACCGCCTTCACTTAGTTGACCCTCGTAAACATCTCCCACCCACCCTTGCCTGTTTCCTCCGTCCTGGGGTTGTTGTTAGGAATAAAAAAGGGTAAATAGGGGACTTCCCTGGTGGCGCAGTGGTTAAGAATACGCCTGCCAATGCAGGGACACGGGTTCGAGCCCTGGTTCAGGAAGATCCCACATGCCATGGAGCAACTAAGCCCATGCACCACAACTACTGAGCCTGCGAGCTACAACTACTGAATTCCACGTGCCTAGAGCCCGTGCTCTGGAACAAGAGAAGCCACCGCAACGAGAAGCCCGTGTACCGCATCACAGAGTAGCCCCCGCTCGCCGCAACTAGAGAAAGCCTGTGCGCAGCAACAAAGACCCAACGCAGCCAAAAATAAATAAATTAATTAATTAATGGGGGAAAAAAAGAGTAGATAGGAAAGCTCTCTGAAGGACTAGAAGTGCTTTGCAAAGGAGTTATCACATTCCTGGAGTGCGGAGAAGGGGAACATCCAGGTGGTTTGATGTAGTCGGAGGGAAAGGATGTGATTTTCTTCCTTGGTGCAGAGGAAAGAGAGGGATCATTTAGCATGCTTTTGTTAAGCACTTACTCTCTGCCCGGCTGGACTGGCTGGGCGCTCAAGGACAGTAAAACACAGTCCCTGTCTTCAGGGGGCTTACAGTCCAGGGATAGGGTTAGTGGACAAGTAATTCAATATAATGAGAAATATGTTATAATAATGAAACCCAGCACTTACAGGGCTTTTACGAAGTGCCAGGGGATAATTTTATAATACACATGTGCACATAATATCACATATTCAGGGCAGAGACTCTAGACAGAGGAGGCGCCGGTGTTAAGTCCTAGAGGAGAAAGAGCTCAGTGTCAGTGGAAGGAAGGCAGGGGTTCTGCTGGCTGGAGCGGAGGTGCACTCAGGGGAATGAGGGAGGAGCAACGGACGGTTGGACTTTATCCCAAAAGCTGTAAGGAGCCGCTGGAGGTTTTATTTTGTTTTGTTGACAAGGACTGAATCGATGCCGTGTAATGAGAGCTAGAAACTCCACGTCCTTCTCAGTGACATCCTTCCCCCAGTGCCTGGTCTAGAGAACATCTCCTTCGATTACAAAAATACTATTTAATTAAAATAAAAATGCAAATAATAGAGATGTGTATATAGAGGAACATAAAAGTCCATGATCTCCCTCAGCACCACTCTCATTAATATATAGATTTTTAAAAGATAAAAATGGTATCAGTCATACATACATCTGGATTCTTTTCATTTAACAGTATGTCTTAGACATCTTTCATATTACTAAACATTTATCTACCACTTTGTTTATAGTTTTCTAAGTCTTCCATTATATAGCTATATGGTAATTTTTTAACTGTATTCTGTTGAGGTGTATTAACTTTAAAGAAAATTATCAACATTATAAACAATCCTGCAATAGAAATCCTCATAGATATATCTTTGCTCTTCGGTGTGAGTACTCTGTAACAGTACTTCTCAAATTTTATTGTGCATAGGAATTGCCTGAGGAGCTCATTAAAATGTAGATTCCGACCCCTTAAAGTGACACCAATGCTGCTGGTCCATGGACCGCATTTTGAGTAACATGGCTCTGTGGAATCCATTCTTAGGAGGTGCAGTTTCTGGTTCAAAGTGTATGTACTTATCTTTACCAGTCTTAATAGATTGAAAAATAGATATGTCGATATTATTTTTTTCAGGGAGGTTAGTTTATTATGGCGTTTTTAAAGTTATAATTAACATGCAATATTATATTAGTTTCAGGTATACAACATAGTGATTTGATGTTTTTATGCATTATGAAATGATGACTCCAATAAGACGAGTTACCATCTGTCAGCATACAAAGTTGTACAATATTGACTATATTCCCTATGTGTACATTATATCCTCATGATTTATTTTATAGCTGGAAGTTTGTACCTCTCAATCCCCTTCATCTGTTTTATCCATCCCTCCATCCCCTGCCCCTCTGGCAACCACCAGTTTTTTCTCTGTATCTATGAGTCAGCTTCTGTTTTGTTTCTTCATTTTTTTGGTTTTTAGATTCCACATAAAATTGAAATCATGTGGTATTGTTTTTCTCTGTCTGACTTATTTTACTTAACGTAATATCCTCTAAGTCCATCCATGTTGCCGCAAATGGAAGGTTTCGTTCTTTTTTATGGCCAAGTAATATTCCACCACCCACCCCCACCACCCCCCCACACACACCTTCTTTATCCATTCATCTATGGATGGACACTTAGTTTACTTCCATATCTAGCTATTGTAAATAGTGTTGCAATGAACACAAGGGTGCACATATCGTTTGAATTAGTACTTTCGTTTTCTTCAGATAAATACCTAGAAGTGGAATTGCTGAATCATATGGTAGTTCTCTTTTTAATTTTTTTGAGGAATCTCCATACTGTTCTCCATAGTGGCTGCACAAATTTACATTCCCACCAACAGTGCGTGAGGATTCCCTTTTCTCCACATCCTCACCAACATTTGTTTTTCTTGTCTTTTTAATAATAGCCATTATCAAATAACCACAAAATTATTTTAATTTGCCTTTTTTTTTTTTTTTTTTTTTTTTTTTTTTTGCGGTACACAGACCTCTCACCGCTGTGGCTTCGCCCGTTGCGGAGCACAGGCTCCGGACGCACAGGCTCAGCGGCCATGGCTCACGGGCCCAGCCGCTCCGCGGCACGTGGGATCTTCCCGTACCGGGGCACGAACCCGTGTCCCCTGCATCGGCAGGCGGACTCTCAACCACTGCGCCACCAGGGAAGCCCTAATTTGCCTTTTTGATTGTTGGTGAGGTTTTTTTTTAATATGTCTATGTATTTGTATTTATTTTACAAAATGTCTTTTCATGTCCTTTTTCATGTTCCTGCTAAGTCATGAATTTTTAAAATTGATTCGTAGGAGCTTTATATGATCTGAATACTAACTGTGGTGGAAACGGCCAGTTTCTTACCTGATATTCATTCTTCCCGTCTTTCTCACTAACAGAACTGTCTTTAAACAGTTTATATAAATGAAGTTATACAACATGCGGTCCTCTGCGTCTGGCTTCTTTCACTTAGCATTATGTTTTCAAAGTTCATCTGTGTTGTAGCATGTAACAGTACCTCATCCCTCCTGATTGCTGAACAGTATTCCATCGTATGGCTTATACCACATTTTATTTCTTCATTCGTCAGTTGAGAGACATTTGGTTCTTTCCAGTTTTTGGCTATTACGAATAATGCTACTATGAATTTGTTCATGTACAAATTTTTGTGTGGCCGAATATTCCCATCTCCCTCGGTTATATACCCGAATAGTATCGATAAAAAAATAATACTTTTAGTATCAAGATATTGAATTCTATACAGTAATGAATGGATTCCAAAGGAGGATATGATTCTTTGCCATGTGGAGATTCCATTCTAAAATATTTACAGTTTCAACATATTCCTTTATTCAACTATGAATATTGAGTGCTTACTAGGTACCAGGCACTTTGCTAGGAGCCTGAAATAAAATGTTACAAATAGAACCAGACCTCATATATTTCAACTAGTTTATTGGCAATTTTTTCCTTACAAGTGGAATTGTAAGTGGGTCGTATGGTAGCTCTATATTTATCCTTTGAGAAGCTACCAAACTGTGTTCCAAAGGGCTGCCCCACATCACATTTCCACCGGCAGTGTCTGAGGGCTCTAATTTCTCCATATCCTGGCCAACATTTGCTATTACCTGTTTTTGATTATAGCTGTCCTCGTGGATATGAAGCGGTATTTCACTGTGGTTTGTTTTTTTTTTTTTTTTTTTGCGGTACGCGGGCCTCTCACTGTTGGGGCCTCTCCCGTTGCGGAGCACAGGCTCCGGATGCGCAGGCTCAGCAGCCATGGCTCACGGGCCCATCCGCTCCGGAGCATGTGGGATCTTCCCGGACCGGGGCACGAACCCATGTCGCCTGCATCGGCAGGCGGACTCTCAACCACTGCGCCACCAGGGAAGCCCTTCACTGTGGTTTTGATTTGCATTTCCCCGATGGCTAAAGATGTTAAGCCTCTCTTTTGTTTTCATTGGCCATTTGTATACCTTCTTTGAGGAACTGTCTGTTTAAACTCTTTGCTTACTTTTTAATTGAATTTTTTTGTCTTCTCATTCTTGAGCTAACAGAACTTTTATATTATTGGGGCAACACTGTGCCCAGCTTTAAAATATATATATATTTCTCAACTTCCATGCACTGCTGATACGTCAGTTAGTGAAACTTCTAGAATGTCCCTTTTTCCTCCTCCCCTTTCTCTTACTTCCTCTGTAAAGTAGAAGTGTGATGGCAGGAGTTCCAGCAACCACATGGGGCTGTGAGATACCCCAGAGAATATGAGCCACATGCTAAAATGCCGGAACATAAGTAGAAAGCCGCCTATGATACAGAAAATATCATGAAGCTATCATATCACCGCTGAACTGCCTGTCTCCAGACTTATTTTATATAAAGAGAAAAACTGGTTAAGCCTCTGGGTTTGGGGGATCTATGTTGTAGCCAAATGCAATTCTTAGTTGATTATAACAAATTATCTCAAAACTTAGTAGCTTAAAACATTTATTATCTCAGTTTCTGTAAATCAGGAATCTAAAAGTATCTTAGCTTGGGCTACAGTTATCTGATGGACTGACTGGGCCTGGAGATGGTTCAGTGACATGGCTGTTAGCAGGACTGTTCCCTGCCATTTGGGCTTCTCCACAGGACTGCTTGAGTGTCCTCACAATTAGGCAGCTGGCTTCCCCCAGGAGAGAAGGAGACCACGGTGGAAGCCACTGTGCCTTTTAGTCACACAGATCACTTCCACTTTATTCTATTTTTAGCAGCTAGTCACTAAGTGCAGCCCACACTTAAGTAGAGGGAAAATAGGCTCCACCTCTTGAAGAGAAGAGTATCAAAGAATTCGTGGGCGTGGGTTTTTTCGTTGTTTGTTTTGGTTTGTTTGGTTTTTTTTTTGGCCGCACGAAGCGCAGCCTGCGGAAACTTCGTTGCCCGACCAGGGATCAAACCCAGGCCCCTGGCAGTGGAAACGTGGAGTACTAACCACTGGACCGCCAGGGAATTCCTGGTGGGCATGTATGAAAACCACCACACATATACATTAACTTTTTTTTTTTTTTGTATTTTAAAATGTTTATTTTTTTACATTGAACACTTCAGGAAATAAAATTCAAAATGCAATCCCTGGATTCAATAATTATCCTTTATAATTATGCCCAATAAATATTAGAAATGTATGTAGGCACTAAGTCAGCTAACAAAATAAGTAAAATAATTATATAAAGTATAAATCTCAGGACTGGGGGACATGCATGGTCAGTTAAGTCACTTGGCCACTGTAGGTGGTTTTTTAAAAAACATGATTCACATCTGCTTCAATCACGTACACATTCATTGCAAGTGTTTTTTGGGTTTTTTTTTTCCTGGCCGCACTGCATGGGATGTGGGATCTTAGTTCCCTGACCAGGGATCGAACCCACGTCCCCTGCATTGCGAGCACAGAGTCTTAACCACTGGACCACCAGGGAAGTCCTGCAAGTGTTAAATTAGACCATTGATGCTAACAACTTAAAACTATGATCTTAAAAGAAAAATCAGTTTAATACAAAGAAACTCAAGAAGAAAATTTCAGGACCCTTGATCAGAAGTTTTGATGCCTGTCACACTACTCTAGTGTACACAAAGGTTCAAGTAAGGCTGATAAAGAAGAGTTGTTTCCTTTTCCCTTTGAAGACATATCCAAGAAATAGGGGAACTGCACATTCTATAGCAACTAGCCATCTGTCCATACACTGCTAATAAAGGACTCCTCACGTTAGTAACTAACCACATTTTAAAAGCCTTGGCCAATGTTACAAAAACAAAACATTTAGAGTAATATTTACGCATACAAGCATAATTGTTTTTTTGCCTTCTATAAATAATAATCTTTGAAATGCTAAAAGTGAGTTCCAGCTGTTGTTTTTTTCTGGTGTGGGAAGCTGCAGGTGCACCTGGGATGGTCTACTGATCTACCTTCTCAAAATATTCTTTGGAAGCAGTCGGATGGGGCTTGATTGTAGGAGAATCTGGTGTCCAGTTGGCGGGGCAGACTTCTCCATGGGTTTGTAAAAATTGGAATGCCTTCACCAAGCGGAGGGTCTCTTCCACTCTTCGGCCCACTGGGAGATCATTGACACTCAAATGCTTGATGACTCCGTTGGGGTCAATTATGAAGAGACCTAGTAGTGCGAGGCCGGGACCTTCTAACAGCACACCATAGTCTCGGGAAATGTGTTTAGTCAAATCTGACAAGAGCGTGATTTGCATGTGGCCCAAACCGCCATTCTTCCTTGGTGTTTATCCAGGCCAGGTGGGTGAAGTGGGAATCCACTGACACTGCAACGACTTCACAGTTCACATCGTGGAGTTCATTGGCTTTGTCACTGAAAGCAATAATTTCTGTAGGACACACAAAGGTGAAATCCAAAGGATAGAAGAAGAGCACTAAATATTTCCCCTTAAAGTCATCAAGGCTTATTTCTTTGAACTCTCCATTGACAACAGCTGTACCCTTAAAATAGGGCGCATGCTGGGTGACGGCAGGGGCATGGCATGAGGAACTGGTGCTAAAGGCGAATTTTGCTTGAGCAGAGCCAGACCACAGTGCATTTGTCAAGCACGTTCTTCGAGAAGCAGCAGGCCTAAGGGCTGCGGAGGCAGAAATGCCCCAAGGAATGGCACTCACTTGTCGGACAAGCGAAGTCCGGAGCAACCTTCCCACCACGGCCGCCATCTTCAGGGTCTACATTAACTTTTTGTCTTTTATAAATACTGAAAATGTTTTCCTAGTTTGTCTTTTCACTTTGTTTATAGAGTGTTGCCTTAAAGAAATGATTAATCCCACCCTTACCTACTGATTTGAAATGCCATTTTATATATATATATATATATATATATATACATATAAAAACCCTGGACTATTATTTTCCATTGACCTATATATAATATATATAGCTATTTCTGCTCTAGTACCACACTGTCATAACTATTGATTTTTCTATGTATATAATTTATCCTGCTATCTTATTATTCTATTCTAGTAATAGAATAGTCTGTCTATTGGATAGAGAAGTAGAGGAATTCAATACATTTTAAGATGCTAAATTCTTAAAATAGAAAATGTAGAGTAACTACATATATATGAATATATATATATATATATATATATATATATATATATATATGGATGTATAATGATTCATTGACGGTGGAAGAATCTGGGGTAAGGAGCGGGGGTGGAGAGGAAAGTTCAACAGGACTCAGCAACTGGATGGACATAACGTATGGAGAAGAGGACTATACCCAAGGTTTGCCTGAATCTAGTGTTCCTGGGGAAATAGTACTGGCAAGGAAAGGAACAGAAAGGTTTGGTCTTGAAGCTTTGGCAGATGATCGATTTCTTTGGGACTTACTGAGGTTGAAATGGTAGTGGGACATCCACTACCATGGACATGGAGATGTCCATTAGACCACTGGAAACAGGGAGCTAGAGCTGAGCTTCAAGGTTGGCTGGTCCTTCCGCTCCGCCATGTCCTCCAGGACTGCAGTCTGCCGTACTGTACTGCCTTCCCCTATGGCTGAGTCTTCCCGTTGTCATGTGATGGATGCAGAGAGCAATCTGAGACCCAGGTGAAACCATTCACATTCAGCCAGAGAGAGCTTCTTCCTGCTGCTTTCTCATAATGATCTCGGAGGTCGAGATCCGAGGTCATAATAATCTCGCTGACAGCGGGCAGCGATCCTGAAGAGAGATCTTAGTTCCCAGCCCAGGAATTGAACCTGAGTAGCCTGGATGAAAACCAGGAATCCTAACCACTAGACCACTAGGGGCTAGAGGCCAGAAGCAAAGTGGCCCCTGCTCTTTCCCCTGTTGAAAGCACGAATGTTTCAAGGAGACAAAAACTGTAAAAACAGGTACAAAGTTTATTATTAGAGACATAGCACAATGTATGGGAGGAGTTTGTTTATTTAAGTCAGAAGCTAGGCAGAAATACACACCCAGAGAGGAGTGTGGGAGTCCTGAATGAGGAGCACCGTAAAGAGGTGATTTAAATCACTTATATAGGACAGTCCTTCCGGGTCTTTGTTTACATTGGGCCAATTATCTCCTTTCTTTTTTCACACTTGACTGGTCCCAGGACACTCCCCAGCATATATGCGCCCCCAACATGCGTGTGCAAATTTTTGCTAAGGTGGATGCCACCACAGAGGCCTGTGGGTGCATGTCCACACTTATTACGGGGTGGGGGCCCCCAAGGAACCTTCCTGCACATGTGCAGACAGGGAAGTCTTCCTTGACCTCAGGAGTGAGTGCCTTATCTCTTTACTTTAGCAGAGCTGAGCTTCTGCCACTAGCTTTGTCCTTGGAGTGTCTGGGTGAGAACAAAGCTTCAGTTTTACTCCACTTGACAAACCCCAGCTGTCCAGCCCAGGGGCCCATCTATCTCCTATCTCGGGCAGAGCAAGGAACCTTCTTTTCCAGCATACTCCACTACCCTTGGGTTCAGTTTAATGTGAGATGATAAATGAGATGATCCTTATAAGATGTCCTTTAACACCATTTGGTCAGAGTTTCTGCGACTCAGTGGAAAGCATCTCGATATACCTGTCCTTGCAAAATCAGTGATAGATACTCAGAAGACTTTTTTTTTTTGGCTCTCACCGTGCAGCTTGTGGGATCTTAGTTTCCAGACCAGGGATCGAACCTGGGCCCTTGGCAGTAAAACCACTGAGTCCTAACCACTGGATCGCCAGGGAATTCCCTAGGAAGCCTTTCTTTGTATCTCTATCAGCCATAATTTGCAGCACGTCAACAAAAGGAGTGTGTGTGTGTGCCCATGTGTGTGCGTGCATTTGTCACATTCAAATTATACTCTAAAAACGAAATAACATCGATAGCAGTGATATGCGGGTAGATGTTTAACAGCAGGCTCTCCAGAGAGAGCAAAAGGCCCTCCTTTTTAGCATATACTGATTTTTCTGTTGTAAATTCCCATCACGGCTGATTGCAAGCTGGCAACTCACAATGTCATGTTTCCACCATACAGATACAATAGAGATAAATATTGGGTTGGCCAGAAAAACCCGAATGAATTTTTGGCCAACCCAATAATTTCAGTTTTGTTAAGGGCTGAATTGTGTACCCCCCAGGTTCATAAGTTGAAGCCCTAACCCCCAGTACCTCAGAATGTACCTGTACTGGGGATAGGACCTTAAAAGAAATAATTAAGTTAAAATGAGGCCACTAGTGTGGGCCCAAATCCAAGCTGACTGGTGTCAGTATAAGAAGAGGAAATTTAGGAATGCCCTGGAGGTCCAGTGGTTGGAACTCCATGCTTTCACTGCTAAGGGCCCGGGTTCAGTCCCTGGTTGAGGAGCTAAGATCCTGTGGGCCGAGAGGCGTGGTCAAAAAAAAAAAAAAGACGAAATTCGGACACAGAGGTGCACGCACACAGATAAAAATATGGTGTGAGGGCACAGACGAAGGCAGCCACCTTCAAGCGAAAGACAGAGGCCTCTGTCAAAACCAAACCTGTTGACACCTTGCTCTTGGATTGCCTCCAGAACAGAATAAATTTCTGTTGCTTAAACTAGTTTAGCATTTTTGTTATGGCAGTCCTAGCAAACTAATACAAAAAGGTAGTAAAATAATTAGAAAGTGATGAGTTTTGAGTACTTTTAAACTTTTGTTTTTAATATAATTTATTTAAATTATATTTGTACAATTTAATTTTTTAATTATTTTTTTAAAAATGTATTTATTTATTTTTGGCTACGTTGGGTCTTCTTTGCTGTGTGCGGGCTTTCTCTAGTTGCAGCGAACCGGGGCTACTCTTCGTTGCGGTGCGCGGGCTTCTCATTGCAGTGGCTTCTCTTGTTGCGGAGCACAGGCTCTAGGCGCAGGGGCTTCACTAGTTGTGGCACGAGGGCTCAGTCATTGTGAGGCATGGGCTTAGTTGCTCCGCGGCATGTGGGATCTTCCCAGACCAGGGATAGAACCTGTGTCCCCTGCATTAGCAGGCGGATTCTTTACCCACTGTGCCACCAGGGAAGTCCCCGATTTTATTTTTTTTTAATGGCTGCATTTAATAACCGGCTCACAGAATTCATGAAAAATTAACAAACAGCTCTCACAAGCCTGTTCAAGCCAGCTCCAGTTCATTGCATATTTCAATGAGTCTCAAATTTCTATTTCTAACCAAGAACACTTTTCTCAGTCCAAGGCTTATATAGTTCACCTCCTCCTCAATTTATATAACTGAGATCTCAAAATTAAAATATACAAATTCCATATCTTTTCCTCTAACTCTGCTTTTCTTCAGTGCTCCCCATATCACCATTCAGATGTTCAAACCAGAAACCTTGCATCATCTAGCCGTTTTTTTCTCCCTCAATGACATTTTCCCCCAATAGCTCCTATTGAATCTATCACCAACGTGATCCATCCCACTCCAAATATATCTTGGCGACTAAGAAACATATTCACAACCTAAAAGTTGAGAGTTATGTTTTATTCCGTGGACATACTAAGGACTTCAATCCCGGGAGGCAGCATCTCAAGTAACCCCGAGAAAAGTGGTCTGAGGAGGTAGGGTGGGAACTAGGACATACTGGAGTTTTGCAACAAAGGGCAAGTAGTAGTGACAGGGATAGAATAGGATAGTTATACAGGTAGCTGTAGAAGTCCCAGTAGGGGACTATAGATAGGGAAACCTAGGAAACTTTGCAAGACCATTGTAAGTTAAAGATCCCTCAAGAAAGCTATTGGAACATCGGGGAAGGAAACAGGCTTGCTTAACTATAAAGCCATAAACAAAAGCACGAGATATGTCCCAGGGCATTAGGTGGAAGAAAAATGTCACCACCCTTCTACTGATTTGAATAAACGCTATGATATTCCTAGTTTGACCTCATAGGGTCACTCTCTTGCCTGATACGAAGGAGGAACTAGGGATGTAAGCCTCCTGTCTACTCCAAGAAGGTGGTCTTTTCCCCTCCCTCTTTCCTTTGACTATAAAATTGTACCCCACTTAATCCTCAGGGCAGAGCTCCCTCGCCTGCCTGCTTGCATCTCTTACAAGCATCCTGTATTAATAAACCTACATCTTGCCTATCACTTTGTCTCTCGCTGAATTCCTTCTGCGCTGAGACACAAAGAACCTGAGCTTCAGTAAGTCCAGACCCCAGGTGAGTGATTCTAATTAAAAGACCGGGGGTTCAAGTCCCAGTCTGCGTTTAGACTGGGTTCGAGTCCCGGTATGGGGGTTCAAGTCCAAATCTGAGGTGCACGGTTTCAGCAGGAAAAAAAAAAAAAGATTCCTGTTAATAAAAGAAAACTATACATCTCAAGGAATTTAGCGCTTTTCTGTGTCTGGGAAGATGCAAGAGTCTGAGCTCACCGAAATCATTCCTTTGATATGCACCTCAGCTATCTGGGGCCTGTATCCTGTGTTTTCACATCCTGAGTTTCCTCAGGTTCACCGTGGGGAGTGGCTGCAGTCTGAGGGCTGCTAGCTGGCAGGTATTCTTTGTTTCCTTCCTGAGTTCCCTCAGGGCTCACCAGCTCACCACTGGAGGGCTGCAATTGGTGATGACTGTGACATCCTTCGTTTCCTGATATGTCAGGCCATGTTTTATTTCTCAGTCTTGATTCCATCTACTTCTTTCCATCTTCTGTGACACCTCTCTGGCCCAAACTATTATCATCACTCCCTGGAACTAGTACAGTAGCCTCGTAAATCGTCTTCCTGATTCCACACTCTCTCATCCAGCCATCTTTCAAGAGCAGTCATAGTAAGCCTTTTCAAATGTAAAGAGAAGCCTCCGGCTTTTCCTATCGCCCTTAGGATAAAATGGTTACTCATCACCCTAGACCAGAAGCAAAGCCTGAAACCAAGCAGGACCCTGTGGGGCCCTCCCTGGTACAAATCCTTTCTGTGTCCCCAGTTTCTTATTTGTAGAAAACAGGCTTCATTCACAAACTTCCCTGAGTTCCAAAGGGCAGGTTCAAACAGTTGATAATCAGGGAAGGGAGGGAATGCAGAAAAAAGGGAGAGCAGTGAAGAAACAATAGTGCAACCTTGGAGCAGGGTCCTGGTTCCTCCCCAGCGAATATACATAATAATACCTTTGAGGCTTCCCTGATGGCGCAGTGGTTAAGAATCCGCCTGCAGGGGACACAGACACGGGTTCGATCCCTGGTCCGGGAAGATCCCACGTGCCATGGAGCAACTAAGCCCGTGCGCCACAACTACTGGGCCTGTGCTCTAGAGCCCACAAGCCACAACTACTGAAGCCTGCAGTCCTAGAGCCCGTGCTCCGCAACGAGAGAAGCCACCGCAATGAGAAGCCTGCGCACCGCAACAAAGAGTAGCCCCCGCTCGCTACAACTAGAGAAAGCCCGTGCACGGAAACGAAGACCCAAATGCAGCAAAAAATAAATTAATTAATTTAAAAAATAATAATACCTTTGAGCTCTTCTGCAGGAACTAAGGCCCCCACCCAGGTGGAGGATGGCACCGCCCTGTTACCTCACCACCAACCAATCAGAAGAAAGTCACACCCTGTAGCCTCACCCCAAATTTTGCCTATAAAAATTTCTCCCCCAAACCATCAGGAAGTTCTGGCCACCTGTTCTCCTTGCTTGGCCCTGCAATAAACCTTTCTTTGCTCCAAACTCCAACATTTTGGTGTGTTTGGCCTCACCATGCATTGGGTACGTGAACTTGTGTTCTGTAGCAAGCCCAGCAAGGTCTGTCATGACCTTTGCTATTGAGCTCCAGCCACACTTGGGTCACAGGGCCAGCTCTGAAACCGTGCAACCCAGATTGGGACTTGAACCCACGGGTTTTTAATTGAGATCACACACCTGGTCTCAGGACTTAATGAAGCTCAGGTTCTTGATGTCTCATGGCAGGAAGAATTCAGTGAGAGACAAAGTAATAGGTAAGAAGTGGACTTATCTAGAGAGAAACACACTCCACAGACAGAGTGTGGAAGGCAAGAGGCCCTGAAATATGGGGGTGGTTAGTTTTTATGGACTGGGTAATTTCATAGGCTAATGAGTGGGAGGATTATTCCAACTATTTCGGGGGGGAAAGGGTGGGGATTTCCAGGAATTGGGCCACTGCCCACTTTTTGGCCTTTTATGGTTAGCCTCAGAACTGTCATGGCGCTGTTGGGTGTGTCATTTAGCATGCTAATATATTACAATGAGCGTATAATGAGGCTCAAGGTCCACTGGAAGTCGAAACTTCTGCCATCTTGGACCTGGTTGGTTCTAACCAGTTTTTGTAATGTCCTATGGCTACATCTTTCTTTTAAAGGTTGTGCCCTGCCTCCTTCCCTCCTGTTTCAGTTCCTTCTCCCACCTAACTCCCTCCTTCTTGTGGCTTTCACTTATATTCTTTTCTTTTGTGTGGAACTCTTAACTAACACCTTGATACTGAACCAAACTTGGATCTGCTTGCCCATGCACAGTAAAGCCAATCTAATGACACGACACCGGGTTGTGGTGAAGGAAAATGCAGTGTTTATTGCAGGGCTGCAAGAGAGTAGCCCAGGGCAGCTGGTGCTTAAAACACTCAAACTTCCCATGGGTTTCAGCAAAGCAATTTTAAAGGCCAGGTGAGGGAGGGGGAGTCCCAGTGTATGTGATCGGCTCGTGCACAATTTTCTGAATGGTGAGGTAACAGGCCCGTGTCACAGGGGTTAACATTATCAATCCTTAGGCACCAGTAGGCTATGTGCTCATGGCCATCAAGCAGTTAATTTCTTCCACTTGGTGGTGGTTCTAGCATCTATGAAACAACTCAGGAAATGTGCATCAGATACTATCATCTAGGTACTTTGGAGAGGAGCTATAAAACAGAGGCTATGTGGGCGGGGTCTGTCCCAAGAAGGCCCACAGGGTCCTGCTCGGTTACATCCTGAGGTCTTCTAGGCCTTCTCAGAAAGGCCATTCTTCTTTTCTTTTTCTTTAATTAACTTATTTATTTATTTTTGGCTGCGTTGGTTCTTTGTTGCTGTGTGCGGGCTTTCTCTAGTTGCGGCGAGCGGGCGCTACTCTTTGTTGCGATGCACGGGCTTCTCATTGCGATGGCTTCTCTTGTTGCAGAGCATGGGCTCTAGGCACGCAGGCTCCAGTAGTTGTGGCTCGCGGACTCAACAGTTGTGGCTCGAGGTCTCTAGAGCGCAGGCTCAGTAGTTGTGGCGCACAGGCTTAGCTGCTCCACGGCATGTGGGATCTTCCTGGACCAGGGCTCGAACCTGTGTCCCCTGCATTGGCAGGTGGATTCTTAACCACTGCTCCACCAGAGAAGTCCAGAAATGCCATTCTTAACCATAATCTAAATTAGGATTCCCTCTTACCGGGCCCCGTTTTTCCTTGATGGCAGCAAACACAATTTGTCTTTATACCTGAATTTGTGGATCGAGTTTGTTCCTTTCCAAATGTCATCAAGTACTTCTATGTCAGATTCTTCTAACTCCAACAGACCTTCAGTTTTGCTCTGCATCCCTACCGCCCAGGCCCAGTGCATGCCACATAGTAAGTGCTCAATAAATACTTGCAGAATGAGTATTAAATGTGATTTTTAAAAGTAATTAAGAACTTCCTGCCCTCAATTTGGATTTGCTGTATAGATGAAATGCCTTTAGCTCCTCCCTCCACTTTGTGATTCACTAATGAGTGAACAAAGGACAAGCCAGGGAGCTAGCCCCACTTAGGATTCACTAGAAGGAAATGAAGGCCCTCAAGGATATAAAGGTGGAGAAAAACTAGAAAAAGTTAAGTCAGTCTTTTAAAAATTAGCAATGATAAACAAAGGGGCATTCGATTTGGCAAGTAAGACTTTTGATGACTGATTGATCTAGGCTTGCAGAGTTTAAGAGGGAGTGGGTTTTGTAGGCGTGCCCCTTTCCCCTGCAGTTTCTAGAATAACCTGGGTGTCTCCTACTTCCGGCCTCGCTCTCCTCCCAGGTGAACACAAATACTGTCTCCTGTGGAGGGTCCCTACACAGAACTACACTGACCGTGGGAAGAGGAGAGAGATGGGGAAGTAAGGACGGTTTTTTGAGTGATGGAGGAAGGAAGCCCTTCAAACGTAGATAAACGCCATCAGCCTCTATTAGCAGATCTGCTGAAGCACTAGCTCCTTCTACTCTCCCGTGGAACCCGGAGCTACAGCCGCCCCTCAGCAGCCCTCACTTCCGCCCTGGGGCCTTTGTTCCGGCGCAGAATGTTCCAGACGCAAACGCCAGCGCCGGAAGGAGGTGGGCGGGGGCGGGAGCTTGCAGGCCCAAGGCGGCCCTCTGCGGCGGGCGGGGCGGGCGGGGCGGGGCGGGGCGGAGACCGCGTCACCGCTGCGGCCGCTGGGAGGCGCGCGAGCCACTCGGGCGGCCCGCCTGCCGCGCCTGCGCACGTAACCGCGCACGTGACCGCCACCGCGGGGAGTCAGCGTGTCCCGCCTCTCGCTGCGCCGCGGTTACGTAGCCGGCGTCCGGGCGGTAACGCGGGTGTCACGTCTGCTTTAGGGCGCGTTTCCTGCAGTCGCCATTTCGTCCCCGCCCGGGGATTTGGCGCAGTGGCTTCTCATTTTTTGAGTCCCGTTGCTGCCGTTTACCAGCTCTAGTCACGGAGAAGTCGTTTAACCTTTCGGAGTCTCGCTTTGTGAATCTGTAAACATTGGGCCGTCTTCGTTGTGATTAAATGAGATGTGGTGGGGTTTCATCATAGGCACCCTTAACGTGAGCCCAACGATTCTCAGATTAAATAGGGCGGAAGGTCTCCAGCCACCGTTCCACGCGAGCGGGAGGAGGCGGGAGACTGAACTCTGCTCTCAGCCGGTTCTCAGCCTCTCATCGTGTGTTTCTTGGGAGGCTGACTGGGTTCTAGTGTTTTGCTTTTTAAGTTGGATTCCAGTGTTTTAAGATGCCTCTTTTCCGCAAACACGACCCACCTGAAGGCAGTCTAACCATTTCACCTGGCGCCCAGCCAAAGAAACATACCCCTTCCCATGCTGGAAGAAAACTGAGCTTACTTAAGGAGGGGCAGTGTGTCCGTCTCCAACGTGGAGCATGAGTATGATCTCAAGAAATCACATGTGGGTCTTCCCTGCTGGTGCAGTGGTTAAGAATCCACCTGCCAATGCTGGGGACACGGTTTCAAGCCCTGGTCCAGGTAGATCCCCCCACATCTTCCTGGGCGGAGCAACTAAGCCTGTGCGCCACAACTACTGAGCCTGCCCTCTAGAGCCTGTGAGCCACAACTACTGAAGCCTGCGCACCTAGAGCCTGTGCTCCGCAACAAGAGAAGCCACCACAGTCAGATAACCGTGCACCACAGTGAAGAGTAGCCCCCTCGCCGCTACTAGAGAAAGCCAGTGTGGGGCAGCCATAAATAAAATTTATTTTATTTTTTATTTTTTTTATTTTTTTTAATTTATTTTTTAAAAAATCACATGTGCAATCAAGATTCAACAGATTTCGTGAAGCCAGGTCATCAAGTTCTGTAACTGTTAAAGTGACAGCAAAGTACATGTGATAAATCTCTAAAAGCACTAAACTTATTCCTGGAAGAAATGAAGCAGAAGTATGTGCCTCACAATGGCCATACATGGCAGAAAAGGAAAGAGAAAAGCTCTTGGTCTCAAGTCACAGTTCACACCGCCTGCCAGAGAAGACAGCCTTGGGACGGAAGGATTTCAAAACCAGCCAAGGATGGCATAACAGTTTTAAAAACCAAAAACGTTCAAACTGTTGAGGCTGTATCAGTGGAGGAACAGGAAGCAAAAGCCACCCAGAGCTACTAAACAGAAGTATTAGGCAAAGGGCTAGCTTCCAGAATATAATGAGGCTGGTATCTTCTGATGGGGAAATGCCCAATTGCCATTAAAGTTCCAAACTAGAAACACAAGGCCCTGGTTTGATAGCAACTAATGACCTTGTGACCACCTCTCTCTTCTCTCCTGGTGGCAGTGTAGCACTCTGTTTAATAAAGCCAGAGAGTTCTACAGAGGTACAAATCCCAGTGCCCCCGCTGCCCCCATTTGTTTTTTTGTTTGTTTTTTGCTGTGCTCTAGCAATCAAATGCAAAGTCCTGGGTGGCTGCAGCACTTTGCCTGACTCTGTTTTGCAGTTTACATTCTAGAAGCCAAGTAGGATCTCAGAGAGAAAAGCCTTGGCTTTGTTGCTGCTCATGGGCGGCAGTACCACTCTGAGGTACCACACACTTTATGAGTGTGCTCATAAAGGCTTTGAAGTCTTCTTCCCTCTAAGGTCACCCCTATCCTTCATTCCGCTGATTAAGCATGAGTTGCTGTTTCAAAGGCACATGCATGAGGCTGAGATTCCTCCTTGACTCCCAGAGCCAACTGAATGCTAACCCTGATCTTAATGTGGTCATGAGTTGGAAGAGTTGAACGTGCTCCAGCATTGCCAGTTGCATCCTTTATATTAAGCAGGCATGGAAACAACCAAGCCTCAAACAGTCCTTGCTTGTTGGGAAGAATGTGTTTAGTATTTTAAGGGTTTTTTTTTTATTTTTAAAAATACATTTGCTTATTTTTGGCTGCGTTGGGTCTTCGTTGCTGTGCGCAGGCTTTCTCTAGTTGCGGTGAGCGGGGCTACTGTTTGTTGTGGTGCGCCGGCTTCTCATTGCGGTGCCTTCTCGTTGCGGAGTACGGGCTTTCGGCGCGCGGGCTTCAGTAGTTGTGGCGCACGGGCTTACTTGCTCCGCGGCATGTGGAGTCTTCCCGCACCAGGGCTCGAACCCGTGTTCCCTGCATTAGCAGGCGGATTCCTAACCACTGGGCCACCAGGGAAGTCCTGTAAGGGTTTTCTATTGACAAAGAAGTGAAACTCACTGTTTGGCCTAACAAGTGGATCATTATGGCTTTGTGGAAGAAATGAAAGAACTTGAGAGCCACAGAGAAACACTAATAAAAAGCTGAGGAGCTGATGAAGTCATCCCCAGAAGATAAAGAGAGGAAGAACAGGAAGAGAAGAACAGTTCAAATCTTCATAAACTTGTTGAAGTGTTCCATGCTGTAAATACCTGAATGATTTAATTTCTGAATAAAATCCCTCCATGGAGAGAAACCTGAAAATTACATTTGGTTAAATCTATGCATTGTAATTCCTTGTAACCCGGCAATTCTGCACAGTAAGTACGCACCCAACAAAAATGAGTACCTAGGTCCATCAAAAGGATCTGCAATACTGTACATCTCTATAATAGCTGAAAATGGAAACAGCTCACATGTCCATCAACAGTAGAATAGGTAAACTGCGGTATATCCATACAACGGAATACTGTAAAATGATGGAAGTAATGAGCTACCTTTTCATGCAACAACATGGATGTAAAAGTTAAAGTTACTCGTAGCATTGTGGAACATCTGAGCTATTACCAACAAATGTTTGAGCAGTTCAAGATTCGGTGGCGACAATTGGTGAAGAAACGTTTTAAACCACCAGCAGCTGAGCAGCTGCAACTTCTCAAGCTGAACTGGAGCTGGCCGTGGATTAGGCTTGGTATCTGACCCCCAAGACATGAAGTCTTTATTTTTGTTGTCACACTGGCAAGAATATCCAGGTTGGGTGGATGACAAGTGTTCAGGTTCTTTTTCTTTTTTTTTTTTTTTGCCACACCTTGCAGCACGTGGAACCTTAGTTCCTGGATCAGGGATTGAACCCGTGCCCCCTGCAGTGGAAGCGTGGAGTCTTAACCACTGGACTGCCAGGGAAGTCCCCACATCCTTCTTTTTAATATGCTTTCTTCTTTCTCTTTAATTAAAACAATGTAAAATGTTATTCTGTACATCATCATATGTGTACTGCCATCTATTGTATTTTACCTGAAACTTACATATGCTGTACCTAATAGATGGGGTAAGTAAGGTATTTTCAAGGGTAATTTTAACTCTGAGACAAATCTGTCACCTTACCTCTGCCGACTCTCTATCCCCTAAAAATGTGAAGCGTGTAGCACAGTGCCTGACACACAGGAGGTACCAGTTCAGCACCTTCAGCCTGGACACCCACTTTCCACAATCCACACGCACTCTCTCACTAAAATTGCCGATGATCCAAAAAATCATGTAGGTAATCCAACGTGAATTGTCTGCTGTGCTGTGTCCTTCTTGACCCTCTCCTCACTCTACACATTCTCTCCAGGGCTCCTCTTGTTCTCATAGTTCAGCTCCTGGCTAAAGGCTGATACACCTCCCAAATTTATATCTCCAGTCCAGGCCTCTCACTGCCCGTCCAGCCCTGCCATTTTCTTTTTCTTTTCCAGACCTGCCACTGTCAAGTGTGTTCTGGATGGTTCCATCGGGTTGTTTCTCAGGCACCTCAAGAACACGTCCTAAAGTGAACTCACCATCTCTCTCTCCCACCCTCCTGCCCCTGCCCCCATCGGCTCCTCTTTCTGTCATCTCCGTCTTCTCGTGGCACCACCTTCCAAAAAAGTCTTCCAGTCTAGAAAACGTCCCTTTCTCTCTCTCCTTTCCCTGGCCTCAGCATCTAATCAGTCACCAGGTCTTGCAGTTTCATCAGTGTTTCTTGAATTCTTTTCATCCTTATTTTGACTGCCCTATTCCAGGCTCTCAACACGTCACCTGGGCCGCTCCAACTGCTGCCGGGATGCTTTTTCTAAAAGAAGTTTCTAACCATGTTCCTCTCCCGCCTCTCTCCTACGTGGCTCCCCCATTACCCATCTGTCCTACAGGGTAACATTTGCATTCTTAACTTGGCCTGCAAGCCCTCCTGATCTCACACTGACTTCCCTAGGCTTGCATCTCACGCTGCAGGAGCCCTGAAATCTTCCAACTTCCCAAAACCCAGCTTCTGTTTTATTTTCATGTTGACCTCTCAGTCTGAACGTCTTATTCATGCAGCAACTCTAATCCAACCTCCAGTCCTGCAAAACCACCTCTCAGGCAAATTCCTTGTCATTCTTAAAGGTCCAGCCCAGGGACTTTCCTGGTGGTCCAGTGGGTAAGACTTCGTGCTCCCAATACAGGGGGCCTAGGTTCGATCCCTGGTGGGGGAACTAGATCCCGCATGCATGCCGCAACTAAGAAGTCCACATGCCGCAACTAAGATCCAGTGTGCCACAACTAAGACCCCAGGCAGCCTAAATAAATGAAAAATAAATACTAAAGAAAAAAAAAGATTCAACCCAGTGTCATCTCCTCCAGGACACTTTCCTTTCTGAACTGCTTGATCTCTGGTTAGGAGTCCCATCATTTTTACTCCTATAGTACTTCCTGGATATCCAGAATTTTATCTACCGCACGATAAACTGTTTCATAAATGTCCTTGTAACTTCCTTGAAGATTCCCTGCTTAATCCTCAGTGCTCAGCACAAATGATTAAATTTGAACCAGAAACTAAGTGCTTTACATGTATATAACCTCACTGAATCCTCACTAGAGCCTACGCAGTAGATACCAATAGTATCTCCATTTTACAGAGGGAGAAACAGGCATGAGGAGGTTAATAAATTTGCCCAAGGACCCCCGCATATGGGCCTTCAGGTGTTCACACCCAGTCAGCCTGGTTCCACAGCTGACATCATTTACCACTAATATTAGATTGCCTCTCTATGAAGTGGGCACTTAGTAAATGTTAAGAAACAGGAATAGCTATGCTTAGTGAGTACAAACTATCTAGCAGACTCTGTGCTAAGTGCTTCCCCTGGATTATCTCAACTCCACAACAACCCTGTGAGGTAAGTACCATCATTATTCCCATTTTACGTAAGAGAAAACAGGTTTAGAGAAATCTGGCAACCTCTCCAAGGTCAGAGAACTAATTAGTGGTATAGCTTCACTCACAACCAAGGTCTTATCCACACACTCTACCAGATGAGGCTGACAGCTCAGGAATGGATTGACGGGTAGGAGGAAGGCTAGAACAGCACGCAGACCCATGACGCCTACCGTTCAGAGCCAGAAACTCAAGAGTTCAGAACCTCAGGCACAGAGCAGGCTGACTCACAACCCGAGTCAGAAAAAGATCAGCCCAGTGACAGTGACCCAGAATCACCAGGACTCGGAAATAGATGTCACCACAATGGAAGCCCTTCCTTGACCTCCTGTCCCATATCCCTAGGGGCTCAGGAGCTGCTGGCCCAGGAAGCTCAAAGTTCTTGACGGTGGAGAACAGACCTCCAAAGCGATGATACCATGAAAGGGTTAACTCCGAGCCTGGGCGGCCGGGGCGGACGCCATAGAAGCCGGGTAAGATTTAAGCGCCCGGCCCGCCTCCTCGCGGGGGCGGGGCCTCGGGGCGAGGAGCGGCCTGGGACTGTGACCGGGGGTTTACCGCCCGGCAATGGGCTCTACGCGCTACGTGCCCCAGCGGCCCAGGCCGGAGCCGAGTGTTAACCGCCACCCGAGGGGCCCCGCAGGGGCGCGGTCTCGGGGCGGGGCGCGACCTGAGACGGTGAAAAGAGAGTTAACTGCCCCGAGGGGCTGTGGGGGCGGGGCCGTGGGGCGGGGCGAGGCCTGGGGGAGGTGCTGGCGGCGGAAGAGGGCGGCGGGCTGCGCCTGGCGCGCTTCGGCCACTTTAGGCTGGGCTGCTCCGGAGAGCCGGCGACCTCCCGGCACGGGAAGCCCTGGGAGGTTCGAGGGCGGTGACAGGGGTGCGGGGCGCGCGAGGGGGAAGGTCCCTCGACAGGCCGAAAGGCGGCGAACTCGCGAGTCTCGAGAGACCGGGACAGGTGGGTGAGGGCAAGGTAATGATGGGCCTGGGAGCTTTGGGGGAGCAAAGAGGGAGGAGCGGGGCGGTGAGCAAACCTGGGGAAAGGATGGGGCGCCTGGGTGAGGAGTCCCCTCCAGGATCCCTCGCGTCACACACTCTTCTCTCCCAACTCCTCTCTAGGTCGATCCCGACCGGGAGCTCGACTTTCAGAAGAGAGACGCCCCAGCAAGCCTCTTTAGGGGAGTTCTCCAGCTCCTCACCTCCATGGGCCAGACAGCCTCGGCAGGGGGCGGCGGCAGCAGCACCCACACCCCGCAGGCCCTGTACCCTGACCTGTCTTGTCCAGAGGGCTTGGAGGAGCTGCTCTCGGCTCCCCCTCCTGACCTGGGGGCCCAACGGCGCCACGGCTGGAACCCCAAGGACTGCTCAGAGAACATCGAGGTCACGGAAGGGGGGTTGTGCTTTGAACGGCGGCCCGTGGCCCAGAGCACTGATGGGGCCCGGGGTAAGAGGGGCTACTCGAGGGGCTTGCACGCCTGGGAGATCAGCTGGCCCCGGGAGCAGAGGGGCACCCACGCTGTGGTGGGCGTGGCCACGGCCCTCGCGCCGCTGCAGGCTGACCACTATGCGGCGCTGCTGGGCAGCAACAGCGAGTCGTGGGGCTGGGACCTTGGGCGCGGGAAGCTGTACCATCAGAGCAAGGGGCCCGAGGCCCCCCGGTATCCAGCCGGACCTCAGGGTGAGCAGCTGGAGGTGCCGGAGAGGCTGCTGGTGGTTCTGGATATGGAGGAGGGAACTCTGGGCTACGCTATTGGGGGCACCTACTTGGGGCCGGCCTTCCGCGGACTGAAGGGCAGGACCCTTTATCCAGCAGTAAGCGCTGTCTGGGGCCAGTGCCAGGTCCGCATCAGCTACCTGGGCGAAAGGAGAGGTGAGGCCTGGGGCACGTGTGGGGAGAGTAAGTTCTGTCACTGGGGTCTGTGGTTTTGGGTTGGAAGCTCAACGCCTTACAAGAGCAGAGGGAACTGGCCTTCATCTGACCCGTCTCCTACCTCTATTCAGTGCCAGGAATGGCTAAGAGTCTTCACAGCTGTTACCTAACTCAATCTTCCTAACAGCCATAGAGGTAAAAGTAAGGCTTGGGAAAGCAACTTGCTAGTGAGAGGTGAACCCTCAGAATGAAGTGAAGCACTGTTGGGATTAGGGCTTCACAGGAGAGATCAGCCCCTGGAGCCAGAGGTGCAAAGGGTTAGATTTGTCCTGGGCTAGGTGTACAAGTCCCAGAGGAAGAGGACTGGTGGTGCCAGGCGCCTGGAGTGTGTACCCGGCTCACTGGGCTCTGACTCTGACACATACCTACTTCCTTCCTCAGTCAAACCCCAGGAAGGAGCCGTTGAGGTCCAGGCACCTGGAAGAGCAGTGAAGGAGGCAGGGCCTTGGGGCTGAGCGGACTTAACTGTCCTGCAGTTGCCAAGTCTGCAGCAGAAGGTGGCCGCCTCTCCCCTGTAGCCCATGGGAGCTGTTGTAGAGTGGAGGAGGGCCACCCTTCCTTTCACCTCCTCAGCCCCAGCTCTGGGGCCTCTCTGGATTCAAAGCCTGGGCCAGCTCCACGGTCACAGCCGCCTCGGCCTGTTGCTTAGAGGGCCTTACTTAGAACTTCACCCCAACCCCGACCGGGGACGTGTGAGATCCATGATGCGTCCACCACAAGAGCAGATGCAGAACTTCAGAGCACCTTAGACCTCCCCTGAACCGAGGTGGGAGCAGACTTGCAGCAGGAAAACGGAAGGGACTCTGGGCGGGTTTGATGATGTCTGGCTGGTGGCTGCACCCGTACTTACTTTCCCTCATTCTCTCTCCCAGCTGAGCCACACTCCCTTCTGCACCTGAGCCGCCTGTGTGTGCGCCACGCCCTGGGGGATACGCGGCTAGGCCACGTTTCTGCTCTGCCCTTGCCCCCCGCCATGAAGCGCTACCTGCTCTACCGGTGACCCCTGTGATACCACAGATTGCGCTGGGGCCTTGACCCACCCCTCGGGGGGAGGCAGCACTGCTGGCCTAGACCAGCTGCCTGAAGCTGGGTGAGGCTGGGTCTCACCCCACCCCAAGCTCTGGGGAGCACCACAGCCCCAGGGCCACCCAGAGGGTGGAAGGGAGGGAGCTGTTACTCAAGGCTGGGGCAGCCTGGTACACAAGACATTTCTGCAAGTAAAAGTTGGAAGAGATGTGCTGCTGTAGAAACCTGTTTGTGGGTTTTTTTGTTTGTTTTTGCACAAGGGTCCCGTGGCTGCCTCAAAAGGGAAAAAGATGATCTGGACAAGTTCAGTGAAGGACACACCCCAAGGCTTAGTGCCAGGTGTTTATTTCCCGCACACGCGGGACTGCTCACAGACATAACACACACAGGCATCGGCACCGTGGGAAGGGGCAGCAGCCCGGCCTCAGCAGAGGACAGGACTTTCTCTCAGCCCCTGATCTCATGGCATGAGATGGGACAGGACGGGTTCTTGCTCCTGCCTTCACTGGGGACTGAGGGGACCCATAAGCAAACACCCCTCCCACCTCTCAGCCAAGCTAAAGCCACCTTGGTGACAGGTTGAGTTCCAACTGATACAGTAAGTGGAAACAGGAGTGGCCTGGTCCCAACCATTACAGGGTAGGGTGTAAACGGCAAAGGAAGAGGTACATTTTGGATTAGGCCACAAGAGGCAGCAGGTGACACCATCAGAAGCACGTGTGAAGGTTGGGGGGGCAGTACAGTTACTGGGCTTCTGAGCTACCTAGTCCCTGTCTCAGCAGGAAGGGTAGCAGAGACAGGCAGGGCTTATTGTTTGGCATTGATGATGTCCACGAATTCAGGCTTGAGGGAAGCGCCCCCCACAAGGAAGCCATCCACGTCAGGCTGGCTTGCCAGCTCCTTGCAGGTTGCTCCAGTCACAGAACCTGGGAAGGGAGAAGAGAGGGGGAGAGGTCAGGGATGGGAGGGGGTACTCCAGCCCTACCTCCACGTTGAAGAAGGACTCAATCGGGTTCTCAGCCCACTCCACCCCCGGCTGGTAGCAAACCCACTTACCCCCATAAATTATGCGGGTGCTCTGAGCCACTGCATCAGAGATGTTGGACTTAAGCCATCCCCGGAGCTTTTCGTGTACTTCCTGGGCCTAGAACAAGAAGCTAGACTAAGACTTTCACTCAAAGGGGCAAAAAACGTGGGCACCAGTGGAGACAGGCAGTGTGGTTTTGGGACAAGAACCCTAGGATCTGAGATAGAACACCAGGGCTTCGATCCCACCCAGGTCCTGGAATGGATGTCCTTTGACATGTCACTCTCTTTTCTCCTTTTATTTTCATTTATTTATTTATTTATTTCTAACACCTTTATTGGAGTATAATTGCTTTAAAATGGTGTGTTGGTTTCTGCTTTATAACAAAGTGAATCAGCTATACATATACATATGTCCCCGTATCTCCTCCCTCTTGCGTCTCCCTCCCACCCTCCCTATCCCACCCCTCTAGGTGGTCACAAAGCACCGAGCTGATCTCCCTGTGCTATGCGGCTGCTTCCCACTAGCTGTCTATTTTACATTTGGTAGTATATATGAGTCCATGCCACTCTCTCACTTCGTCCCAACTTACCCTTCCCCCTCCCCTCTCCTGTCTTTTAAATGAGGGGTTGGCCCAGGTGGTCTCTGTGACTGTCCAGTTCTACCAAGGCAGGGGAGATGAGGGTAGGGCTCCTGGGCTTGGTTACCTGTTGAGGTGTCGCAGTCTTGCCAGTACCAATGGCCCACACAGGCTCATAGGCCAGGACAACCTTGCCCCAGTCCTTCACATTATCTGTGGGACAGAGATCACAGGTGGAAGGGTGAACAGGAAGGAGATAGCCAGCTGTTTCCCTAGGGAATGAGTGACGGTGGCCTACTGACCCCTGGCGGCCGTTAAAGGAACTCCAGGTGGCATCTATACCATGGGGCAGGAGCAGAAGCGATAAGGATACAAGGGTTCTCACCCTCCCGTTTCCTGCATCAGCGTGGGGAATCAAGTCAGGCTGCAGGGCATATGACCCCACCCTCTGTGCCTCCGTAGCCCTGGCTAGGCTCAAAGGTCCCTTTCTCCAGAGATACCTGCGATGACCTTGGTTTGCTCGAAAACGACCTTCTCAGTGATGCCAGCCTCCCTCTCATCTAGCTTCTCCCCAATGCAGGCGATTACTCCAAGTCCCTCTGCCAGGGCGTGAGCCACCTTCTGCCCAATCAGCTGTTGAGGAACAGACTTGGTGAGACATCTGTCTTGGGATAAGCCATCTCTTATCTCCTCTCCTGGTTACTAACCTCATCTGACTCCCCAAAGACGTGCCTTCTCTCCGAGTGCCCCAGGACCACCCACGTGGCTCCACAGTCTTTGATCATGCCAGGGCTAAAGGAAGAGAACAAGCCACGGTTCAGCAGGGAGCCCACCCTGTCGCTTTCCCCTTCATGAGAATAATGAGGGCTGCGTCCACCACCCACCCACATGTCACCTGATCTCCCCCGTAAAGGCCCCGTTAGCCACTTTGTAGCAGTTCTGCGCAGCCACTGCAATCTTGTGATCTAGCTTCTGCCGGGCGAAGTCAATGTAGGCGGTGGGGGGTGCGCAAACCACCTCTGAGGATAAGACGGTGACAGAGGGGATGAGGTCACAGGAAGCCTTCATTCCCCAGACCCCATCCAGTGCTCGGGAGCCCCCTAGCCTTCACTTTCTTAGTTCTGCTTTTGCCCTTTTTCACACCAGCACGATAATCTCTGTCCACTCTGCAGCTCAGGCTGGGCCTGGACCCAACTCTTTGAGCCTTCCAGGTACCCCTGAGAGGCGATGGCCCTTGCCCTGCCCTCTGCTCTTTTAACAGCTGTGGCTCCGATTTCCCCAGGCTATTCTGGGCCTGGGCACCTCCTAGACTCAGCATTCTCTGAGGGCCGACCCCGCCTCCCTTCTAAAATAGCCCATCCCCACCTTCGGAACCGGGCCAGGCAAGGGTTTTTTAGCAAAAGCAGAAGGGGCCAACTCCTGGGGTTTGTACTGGCGTCTTTGGGGGTAATAAACGAGAAGGGGATGCCTCTTGATAAGACCCGGGGTTCTGTGCCTTAGGTGCGTGGGAGGGGAAGGGCTGAGGACTGCACTCTGCCGAGGGTGGCAGCGAGTCGACTGGCTCATAGAGGCCTTGCGCTTTCCCGTTTCCAGGCTGGAGAAAGCGGTAGGATCGCTCTTCACTCCCAAATGGCTCAGCCCCTTCCGCGTAAGGCAGGAGTCATGCAGGCCGCCGAGGGGAAAGGGTCAGAGCTGTAGCTCAGGAGGCCAAAGCCACTCGGCCGCCCAGGCAAGGCGCGGGGAGGAGTCTCGGGCTACGTGCGGCGGCGCACGAAGCCCGCGCCTAGGGGGCAACTTAAGCCCGTACTCAGCCTCCTACCACACACACCGGGCTGCCGCCGGCCTCTCCCGATCGCCCGCAGGGGCTGGGCTCCGCTTCCATCCCCCGCTCTCGGCGGGTGCAGCCCCCGTCCGCGCCCCGGGGCAACCATCCTCCCGACGACCCACAGCCGGAGGGCACCGTGAGATGCGGCCCCGCCTTTCCGCGTCGACACACCCCGGGTCCTGCGGCCGCGGGGCGAAGGCCCGGACCCCGACAGCCCTGGTCCCCAGCCGTACACGACCACGCGGACACCGGCTAAGAGAACTCGAGAGGGCGCCGCCACGCCGGCCCTCCCACCCCGGCCCTCCCTGGCCAAGGCTCACCGGTGTCGGCCGGCACCTTGGCCGCGTTCAGAGTGTTGATGAGCTCCCCCAGATTGTTCTTCCGCCCGTTCATCTTCCAGTTCCCCCCCACGAAGAACTTCCTGGAAGGCGCCATTGCGCTGAAACCGGCACACTGAAGGTCACGAGCAGCGCGCAGCCGTGGCCACTGGACGCTTATATAGAGCGTGGAGAGGCAGAACTCCGCCCCCACCGCGTCCTCTGCCATGACTGGCCCGGCCCGAGGAAGCCCTGCCCCAGGCCCCGCCCCCCGCCCGCGTAGGCCCTGCCCCCGGCCCCGGCCCCGGCCCCGCCCGCCGCCCGCGTTGCGAGGTTCTGACGTTATCACCGTTCTTGTAGCAACGTTCCTGGGCTGTCGGGGGCTCACAGTCGCTTCAGCCGCAATTGCCAGACTTTGGGGAGAAGGCGAGAACTGTGCGCCCGGCAGGCACTCAGAGGAGCCCCCGCTTCACGGCTGCAGCCCCCCAGAGGGCCAGAGGGATCCCGAGGGGGGAGCTGGCTGCAGGCCCGGCCACTCCACTCCCAGGCTTGGCCTCAGAGCCCTGAGGGGCATCTCTCCCAACTCTGGGAAAATGAACCCCCTTCCCCCATCGGAGCGGCCACATCCCTGACTGCTGAGCAGGCACCTTTGGCCTAGCAGGGCGAGCCCAGCCCAACAGAAACTGGGCAAGTAACAGGGTTCAGAGGCGGAGGGACGGCCCACGTTGGGTGGAGACGGCGCAGCTAAGAGGCAGTTCAGAAGTCTGCCCTGACCCCAGGAGTACCCCACTTTTTAAAAAACTTTATTTTATTATATATTTATTTATTTATGGCTGCGTTGGGTCTTCACTGCTTCGCGCGGGCTTTCTCTAGCTGCGATGAGCGGGGGCTACTCTTCGTGGCGGTGCGTGGGCTTCTCGTTGCAGTGGCTTCTCTTGTTGCGGAGCACGGGGTTCAGTAGTTGTGGCTTGCGGACTCTAGAGCGCAGGCTCAGTAGTAGTTGTGGCGCACGGGCTTAGTTGCTCCGCGGCATGTGGGATCTTCCCGGACCAGTGCTCGAACCCGTGTCCCCTGCATTGGCAGATTCTTAACCACTGCACCACCAGGGAAGTCCATGGAGTACCCCACTTTTTACTCCAGCGGGCCAAGGCCTGACAAGGGACTGCAGGGCCTGGGGCCCAGGGCTCCCTAGCCACTGGGGACGTTTGGGAGGTACCCATTTGGGCCCCCTCTCCTGTGATGGCTGGAAGGGAGGACTCTTCACCCCATCCGTGCTCTGTGTCGCCCCACTCCACTTTTCTTCATCTGACAGCCCGCACCCCTCAGCTTTCCTCTACTCCCCCAGTGCTCACCTCACTCACCCCCCAATCTCCCAAGAGCGCTAGAATGGTAAAAAGCACAGAACTGCCTACGAGGGGGCACGAGGGTCAAAGGGCTGGGGCCGGGAGTTTTCAGAAACTGGCCCTCCTGCTAACCCCAGGGGGTTAACAGTTTCCCCCAAGTTATCAAACAGGACACGATTGAACCATTGTACTTTTATTCACATCCTGTATTTTGGCATTTTCCAGAGGACAGGGGAGAGACAGGGTGGGGAAAAGACTGAGGCAGGAGGGTGAGGGGGGTCCCCATTTCCCTTATGTCCCTCCTTGCCTGACCACACGGGGAGCAAACACAAAGTGGGGAGGGGAGGCACAGAAGCCCCCTCCTGTGGAAGAGGCTGCACAAAGCTACACCCACACCACACACACAAACAAGCCCGCTCCACGCCAGGCCGGCAGGATCACAGAGAAGCAGAGCACTATGGGGTCAAGGGCAGGAAAGCTACAGTCTCCTCACAGACAGGCAGCCGGCCCCTCCTGGCCCCTTCCTGCTCTGTCCCCAAAGTCTCCCGAGCGCCCCCCGCTTTGCTTGGCCATTCTCCCATGGCCACTAGCTTCTTCCCTGCTGCCGGGGACGAAAAGAAAAAGGGTAACAGGGCAGGGGGGCACCCAACCCTCATGCTGGGTGGTCTGTCCCCCACCCTCAGTGGTAAGGGCTCAGGGCAGGCTCTTAGCTGGCCACTCTCTGGTAGAAGTAGATGTAGCCCAGGTCCTTGGGCGGCTTCTCAGAGGCACACACTTTCTGGTCATTGTAGATCACCCATCTGGGGAAGGGGGTGGGGGAAAAGGATGAACAACCCGGGCATTCTCAACTCAGTCTCTCTGACGTGGCCCCTGGAGTTGACCCTGGTGACTCTGGGGCAAAGGCTCGCCCCAACATTCTCTGCCTCGGTCCCCAAACCTACAGTCCAGCTGCCACCTGTCTCAAGGGAACGTCCTAATCTCACAGGGTCATTCCTACTCTACTCGGTGTCTTCAGACCCTGTGGTATCTTTACAGCCACCTGCACCCATTCCTTTTAGGTAGGGATCAGCAAACTTTGTCTGTCAAGGGCCAGACAGGAAATGTTTCAGGTTTTGCAGGCCATCCGGTCTGACACAACTACTCAGCCTGCATGTTGCAGCGTGAAAAGAGCCACAGGCAATACATAAACGAGTAAGTGTGGCCATGCTTGTAAAAGCTTTATTTATAAAAGCAAGTGGCGGGATTCAGCCCTTGGGCCCTAGGTTTGCCCATCTCTGCCGTCAGGCTTTCTGCCAATTTCTGGTGAATTTGCGCCATCACCAGGCAATGCCTTGTTGTCCCTCACAAATATTCTAGGACTTCCAGGATGCCCCTCCCCATCCCCAGAAACACCGCCCCATTCAAAAGGCACGTGCTGTCCCCTCACCTGCCTTCCTTCTTGACGTGGCATACGTAGTGACCACACATGGTTGAGGTGCCCATGTGACTAATGAAGGCGAAGAGCTGATACTCTAGGGAGGGAGGGGGAGGGGAGGAGACAGTGAGGGCGGATGCATCCAGCAGCTCACACCCAGGACGGGATTTCAGGGAGTGTGGATCAGCCCCCGCCCGTCCTGTTTCCTGGGGACACTCACTTCCAGGACCGTCCCGGACTTTAGGTCCCACCGGTATGGACTCGGAGATGGAGTCGGCAGCTGAGCGGCCCTCGGAGATGTCCATGGCAGCTTCCGCGTCCAGGTCGTCTATGTGACTGAAGATCCAGTCCACAGCCCGTTCTAAACTATTATTCTGGGAGAGGAGGGAAGCGTTACTTTTTATTTTTTAGCAAAGTCAGGGTCAAGAAAGCCCCCAGTGAAGGCCTCTGCTCCCTTATCACAGCCACTAAAGGGCAGAGCCCCAGACTGGCCGTACCACACAGGTCATCCTCGGTCTTGCTCACGAGGGATGGAACCTCGCTCCCACCCGCTTCTTCCCACAGGTCCCGCCCTCATCTGGGGGCGCCCATACCGTGGCCCGCAGGGCTTTCAGGGCCTGGTCCCGGGAGAAGCCCATGGAGACGATGGTGGTCACACAGTCCTCTGGCGGGGGGTCAGCTGCGGCGCTTGTGGAGCCGGGCCCACTGGAGCCAGGCAGGATAAGGGGGTTTGCAAAATCTGCAGATGTGAAGGGGTTGAAGTGTTTGCGGGAGGGTGCTGGCCCTGCCTGCTCACCACCCCCCAGCTCCCCAGCTCTGCTTACCTGGATCATCCATGTGCGACATGACCCAGTTCATGGCGGCCTCGGCCCCGCTGTTGCCCGTGTAGTAGACGGCTTTGCGGCAGGCGTCCATCGGGAAGCCCATCTCCACCAGCTGGATGATGACCGATTCATCCAACATGGGCGCTGTTGGCGGAGAAGCGCGGGCACAGGGGCCTGACTCCTTGGGCCACTCCCTGCCCCTCCTCGCTCCCACAGTCCACCCCCAGCCCTCTTCCAGCCACCCGTTCCATGTGTTTTTCCTCCATGGCCTGGCACCTTATTCCAGAACTAAAATGACAAAACGACATCACGTGTGGCCAGCAGTATCCTCAAGGTACAGAACTGAGGCTAGAGGTCCCCCGGGGAGCCCCTTCCTTGCCCATTCTTTCAGAACAGGCCATTTCTGGAATATGATAACCTGCCCCCGCCCCCTACCCAACTCGAGGTGAACGAGGGCAGAGGCCATTAGCCAGCCACACAGAGGATGCGGCTGGGGGTGTTCTATTGGTCCTCACGTCCATCAAGAGGGCAGAGGAAATTTGAAAGGGAGGACAGGAGAAACACAATGGACAGGGACAAGGGGAGGCAGGCAGAGAAGACCCCCATCAGCAAGGGAAAGAGACAGGCAGGAAGAAGAGTCACTAACATGTCGGAGAGGAGAAGTGAGGGGAGCAGAAGGAGTCTTCGTCTTCGTTGCCATAGAAACCAAGGCTACCTTTGGGCTCATCCGGAGTGACCAGGGGTGGGGCAATGTCGGGCAGCTCCTCCTCTCCAGGCTGCAGCCCTGTGCCCCTCAGCTGGGAGATGTCGAGCTCCTCTGGCATCTCGATGGATACATCTGCAAGTGGAACAGCAGGACAGAGGTCCCCTCAGCAGCTCCCCGAGGCCCTCTGGGTATAAGCACTCCAGGGAGCTCAAGCCCCTGCCCCCATCCTGCTCTGTGGTAAGATGCTGCTCAGAGCAGGACCCACTGCAGGGTTCTCAGTGTAATAAACATCATCACGGGCCGGGGTTCAGGAGACCAGGATTCCAGTCCCGGATCTACCAGCAACGAGCCACAAGCCAGGAAGGGGCCTCCGAATGCACCACAGAATGACTCTGTACTTCCGCGGGGCTCGACTTATCTAGGAAATGAAGTTAATTCTGCAGTTCGCAGAGTCATCAGGGGCCTGTAAGGCCCGTGAAAAACTGCTTCAAGATTATCATATGAAAGCATCTTACCAATTACATAAAACTATGAAGATAACTTTCGGTTTTAGGTCGTAACTATAAAATCGAAGAAGTGTTCAACAACAAGATCCTACCGTACGGCACAGCAAACTGTATTCAGTATCTTATGATAAACCATAATGGAAAAGAATATGAAAAAAAAGGCATGTGTATATATAACTGAATCACCTTGCTGTACAGCAGTAATTAACACAACGTTGTAAGTCAACTACACTTCAATTAAAAAATGTAGTGAAAAAAGTAAAAAATCAAAGAAGTCTTAATGTTTTTAGTCAGCGCTTTTCAAACTAGACACATTTTGAAACATCTAAGGTAATGTTTCCCCTTTCGGAGGGAAGTTGGAGAAGCATTAGTTGACGTGTTAAGGCCCCCTCTTTTTCTAGCACTTTCTGCTTTGCCTCCCTCGCTCGTCCCAGCCACCATACCCAGTTTCTTGGGCACCCAGTCTAAGCCGAAGGTGAACTTCTTGATCTGGATGACCAGGTAGTCAGGGAATGAGGCAAATCGCGTGGTCCTAGGGAAGAGAGAACGTCCTGGTACCCAGAGAACCTCTCCTGAAAGCCCCACCCCGGGTTCAGCCTGTCATGGATAGAAGCCCTAACAGCCCAGAAGACACTCCATATTCTTTTCTTGCCCTGGTCAGGCATGAAGAGCATCTGTAGCCACGGAGAAGCAGAAGCCGGGGAAGTGGGGGGGGGGGGGGGGGGGGGGGGCGGGGGGCGTCTCACGGGCATGGATTTCATGGCTGAAATCCCAGCAACCAGAGACTCTTTCACATCTCAAGTTCATGCCCAATGATGGGTTAGCAAAGAGTAAGATCATATACTGGAAGTTTCAATTCTGTCCACGACTGTCACTGAGTGCCTGTGCTTTGCCGGGATTGGGGAAGTGAGCGGAGAGAGGCTGCCCTGGAAACTGATTCCATCCCAAGAGAGACGAGGGACTGGTAGGGGCAGGTCAAGGTAGCGTGTCGCAATTATCCGAGTCCCCTCCTGCTGGGGCCTCCTGGACCGGGGCACCAGCCTCAGCTGACACAAGTCTGAGATTCTGACCACAAAGGGACTCGAGAATGCAAAAAAAAGGCTGACAGCATCTTTGGGTTTACGCTGACACGGGCCCGGACCCACAGGACTTACTTTACGGCTACTGATTTGGCCTGCAGGGCCGTGCTCCAGAAGTCATCTACCTGCTCGGGGGCCCCATAGGCCTCCAGGCAGGAACTGAAGGGCACCTGGGCCCGAACAAGTTCTGGCAGTGGCAGCTTCTCCTCTTCGGCTTGCCGCTTCTTCTCCTCATACTCCAGGAGCTCCTCTGGTGACAGAATCAGTGGGTGGGTCCTTCAGAGGGGGCTGCCTCTTTCCCCCCTGAGCCTCTCCCTACTGGCGCTGCGTCCACGACAACCTCAGCTCCTCCACCTCTCCAAACCTACCGGACACACGTCCGTCTGTGATCTTGCCTCTTTCTCAACACAGCTCTGCTGACCAGCTGCAGGCAAGGTTAATCCCACCTGCCCCCAACAGCCCCGCCTCGGCCCTCTGGCTGCGGAGCAGGGCGGACCACGGGCTCTGCTTCTGTAAGGCACCCAAGCACTGCTCCCAGGCCTCAGCCTCCACCTCCAGGCCCCGCTGGGAGAGCAGAGTGCCCACCTTTGTTCAGGGCCGCGTCCATGGGCACAGGCAGCTGCATGATGTAGTCCACTCGCTGGGTGTACTTCACCTTCTCTGTTGCCAGGCACTTGATCTTTTCCTCCACCAGGAAGCGGAACACTTCATTAGGATTTTCAGAGCTCCGGCAATTCCTCTACGGGGAAGAGGCAGGGTGGGGAGGTCTGGGCAGCCAGGCACTGGGATGGGAGCCTAAAAGAGTCACTGGGGGGTCAGGGAGAGAGGGGAGTGGAAGAGAGACGACCACGAAGAGGGGCAGGGATGCCAGAGCAGAGCAGAAGCCTTCCCTAATCAACCCCGCCGGTTCTGGCCCATCCGGGCACGGGGGGACTGCGTGGCGAAGTGTCTGTACTTTCTAAGTGCTAAGCGCATCCTCCGTTAGGCTGCGAGCCCAGCGACCGTAAGGGTCGCTCCTTTGCCGCGCTTCTCAGGTGCAGACGCTCCTCGCAGGGAAAGCTCAGGGAGCGAAGGCTGTGGGGTCCCAGGGCTGGGAGTGGGTTAGGGCTGACAGGAAAGAATGGGCAGCAAGGAGAAGGGAGGGACCTGAATCACAGGCAGACAGCAGGTGTGTGAAGAGCGCCCTCACCTCCACCATGTTGATAAGGTGAAGGAAGAACTCTTGGGCATCCTGCTGCCGGTTGGTGGAGAACTCGGGGTGACCCTTGCCAATGAGGGCCTTGAACATCCGAGGGGCGATGCCATCTTGGACGTCCTAGGCAGAGCCAGGGCGGCGATTCAGCTGGGGCCCGAGAGGCCACCAAGTGGCCTTCTTTAGACACCTCCCGGATCTCAGTTTGCCCACAATTCCAGAGCCTGGAAGGGATGGAGGCCCAGACTCACCTTCTGTTCCGGCGCCTGCTCCCCGTCGCTCGACTCTGGTGCTGGCTTGGAATACTCTCCCGAGAGAAGGCCATGGCCCAGCTTGGCCCTGCGTTGACATCCAAGAGAACCACTCAGCTTCTGTCTGACACCCATCTACACCTCATCCTCCCCAACTCAACCCCTGCTCAAAGCCCCCTTCGACAACTCTCTTAAATGTGAAAAACCTTAGATTCCATGGGAACCCAACTCAAGGCAGACAGCGTGCCCAGCAGGCAGTCATCTGAGAGCCTCTAGCTGGCCGGGGGTTAAACAGCCTCTAGCTGGCCGGGGGCTAAACTGCCTCTAGCTGGTGGGGGGCTGAACTGCTGTCCACTCCAGGGGGTCATGGAGGAGCGAGAAGGCGCACAGGACTGGCTACATACACCTGGGTGCTGAAGTCCTGGGTCGGGTCCGTCGGGGCGTTCTGGAAGATCTTCTCCAGCTTATCCACGTATCTGAGAGCAAAGGGAAGGGTCATTGGAGGGGCTTTGGCCCAGCCCCAGAGGAAAAGGGAAGGGACTAATTATCTACCAGCTCAGGGAACAGGTTCCCTCCAGAGAGGGGAGGCACGCAGTTGACCCTTGGGGTCCACTTCTTTCCAGCAACCTGCCCTCCCTCCCGTTTCCAACTCAGTCGGCATGCAGGGCACTCCAGCCCCTCCCTGACAGAGAGTTGGGGGAAGGGAGAAGACAGCCCAGGAGAAGGATAAATACGGTTCATATTCTTTGAACAGAACGTGTCAATGTGTTCTAAGTTTTCACGTGTGTACCAGGCCTTCCCAATTAGACAGTAAACTCACTTATGCTGAGAACCTGCCTTTCTTCTATCGTCACGTCCTTAGCCCTCCCCCATGCCCAAACGCTCCATGTATCTGTTAGGTGCTCACCTGATGTCACTGACCTAAAATAAAGACCACCTGCTCGCCCTTGAGTCAGTCAGGAGGGCTCGGGGGGGCCCTGGGGTTGGGCGTCTGGCCCCACCAGTGGGTTTGTGTGTGGCCGGGTTGATGGTGATGCAGCCCTAGAACCTGCTCCCCTCGCAGTGTACCAGGAACTAAGACTGAGCTAGAACAGAGGTCCTGAGAGCAGCCAAAGGAGGGTGCCTGGAGGCCAGCAGCCAGGGGAGGAGCGGGCGTCAGGGGCGCAGAGCCCAGGGGCCGGCCTGGGGGAGAGGGCAGCACTCACTTCCTCTGGAAGTCGGGGATGCTGAAGAGCACCTGGACCACCGAGTTGAGGTAGCAGCTGTTGCCCAAGTTGCGGATGCCTGTGTAGCCGGGCCCGAACAGGGGCTTGAGCGGCACCCCCGACTCCTGGATCAGCTCCCACTCGCCGATGCGCTGGTTCATGTCTATCTCCAACTCCGTCATCGTCTTGTCCGTCTGCACGGGAAGGGGCACCTCAGACAGGCTAAGGAACACAGCCCTGCGTCTTTTCCGTTCTCTCACTTGGTCTAGGACGAGAGCCAGCTGGAGCCTGGAATGTGCTGAATTACAGGCTCTGGCACGGGAGGCCCATTGGGTATCCTCCAGTGCAAGTTCCGGAAGGCCACAGACAACTGTCCCAGGGGCCCGTTAGGCAGCAGGCCTCTGCCCAAATGAGGGGATGAAACGAACTCAACCCCCCCGAGCTAAAGCATGTATCCGTGCTGAAGCACCCCTTCTCACCCTCAGATCACCCAAGCATCACTTCCTCAGGGCCATTTCCTCCATCCCCTGGACTAGGCGGCCCCCTGGAAACTCCTGCACACCCCCCCCAGTCTGCAGTTACTCCAGTAATCTGATCAATGCCTGCCTCTCATCCGGAATACAAGCCTATGAGAGCGAGGACCACCCCGTCTCATTTGCAGTGAGCAGCACATAGTAGGGGCTCAGGAGTAGTCAGTGAATGATGAAACGATTCTAGAAGCTGAAGGGGTCTCACCTTCTGCATTTTCAGCATGTCGATACCGAAGTGGGACAGGTGCTCGGCCAGGTTGGGGTCCAGGACCATATCGTCCTCGTCATATGAGTACACATCTAGCATAGGAGGCAGCAGCAGTGTCAGAGGGGGCGGCTCAGGCCCAGCCTGACCACCAGCCCCAACCCCTGCCCTGAGAAGCCTCGGTGGGACAGAAGGACGAGCCGTGAGGGTAACGCTCTTGGCTCCCTCGAGCATCGGTGAGGCCGTAAGCCCTTCTGGGACTGGCTGTCTGGGAAGATGGGGTGAAACAGGACAAGGGTTGGAATTCATCGTGCCTCCACCCTACAGGTAAGGTTCTAGAGTGAGATGGGTTTGAAAGAATACTCACTAAGAGACAACGATGGTGACCCCCAGGAAGGGGACTGAGATTTGGGGGTTAACTGAAAATTCAGTTTTACTGCAATATTTTCATCGTTTATCAAGAGAACAAACTGGCGTCTTGTTCGTGTCACGTGAGATGAGTTAAGGGTTAAGACCCAGCGATTTACGCGTGGAGGCGGTCGGCGGTGGGGTGGGTGGTTGGGTGGGGTAGTACCAGCTCCGTCGGGTGTGATGGTGCCCAGCTTGACGGCTAGCGGGTAGCCCGTCTCCCTGTAGTGCTCCACGGCATGGTTGTTGCCCCCGCTGCCGTCGAAGTAGCGCCGGCCACAGAGGATGGAGCCATCGGTCAGGTTGAGCCACAGGTTCTCCCTCATGTCACACTTGGAACACTTCCAGCCACTAATCCCGGGAGAAGAAAATTAGCTGAAATACGGGTCAGGGGTTTATGGGAGAGGTGGGTCCCCCGCTGGTCCAAGACCTCTCTCTTCTCCTCTCCTCTGGAAGTGCCCTCACTTAGCTCAGCTCCCCCAGGTCTCCCTCCTTAGCCTGCTCCCGACCCTCTCTCCCAGCAGACCCCCAGGAGGGTGGCCTCTTGGCCCCAGCTCTGGGGGCTGCACCCCGAGGTGGAGGGGCCGGGCCTCACCAGGGAGGGACTCGAGCAGGGCTGTCCAGCTGCTTGACGTCGAAGGCATGCTTAGACACCTGCCGTACTTCCCCATCCCAGGCCTGCACCTCCTGCTTGCGGGAGGCTGAGTCGGCCGACAGTAGGGCCTCCACCGCACTGGTCACCTGGGGGAAGCAGAGGGTGAGAGACAGGACCCAGTCCACAGCCCCACGTGCCCCTCTAGCCCCGTGGTCTTCAGCTTTCTCGGGCCTTGCCCACGACATCACTGCTCGGGCCCCGCCTGCCCTAGAATCTTCGGTAGGGCAGGAAGGTATTCATACCCGATCTCTGACAATGTCAGGCAGTCCCCCCAACCCATCCCGGGCTATCTCCAGGTAATCCGGCAAAATGACGATTTTTACATCCTCATCGTATTCATACTTCTCCTCGTTGAGCTCAAACCCGCCTTCGACACCTGGTAAGACAGGGAAGAAGAGGGGGGGTAGGACCACCACCACAGGTCAACACCCCTTCTCTGAGACAGCACTTCACCTTGTCCCCTCCAGGGCTTCAGGGCCACGGATCGGCCCATCCTTCGGGGGCTTTCCTAGTACCTCTGAGAGCAGGAACGGCTAGCTCAGGGAGAACAGGACGGCCGTGATGCTCACCAATAGCCAGACGGGTGGGCTTCTTGCGGGGAGGGTCTCCAGTGCCTGCAGTTGTGTCTTCCTCTTTCTGCAACGAGGCAGGAAGGGCAGCGTCAGCCATGAGCACCAAGGAAGGTACAAATGAGGAGGATGGACGGGACGGAGTGGGCTAATCTCGGAAGAGAAAGGAGCTAAAAAACACACGTGCTGGGTTTTAATGACACCGACAGAAATAGGTGAGGGGGAAACTGAGGCCTGCGGGAGGTCAGGATGGAACAGACACATTCAATACGGGGGCCCAGTGGGATGTGCCCGAATGTCCTCCGGCCTTGCCTACCGGGCGCCGGGTCCGCCGGAGGTGCAGGTAGACTCGCTGGCCGGTCTTGTTGAAATGTCTCTCCACATACTGTTTCCCAAAACCCAGGAATGTGTTCATGCAGATGTAGAGGCCACCCTCAGACTCCTGCAGGACAAGAGGCAGGGGAGGGAACACAGGCAGGATGAAGCCTGGCCAGGGGAGACCAGAAACTGCTGGTTTCCGGAAGAAAGATCTGTCCTCAAACACCGTTTGGCTTTTGGCGAGTCACTTAGCCCTTTAGGACCTGGCACCTGGCTAAGAGTCTCCCCATCCTCCTGTAACTTTGATAACGGCCCACAAGGACACAGGGGCTGAGCAACACCTATCAGTCACCATTCCTCTTCCTTCTTGCTTCTTCTTGGGAGCCCTCTGGTATACTGCAGAGAACTCCCTTTACCTCTTTCCTGGAGCCCAGAGATCCGCAGAGTGAACGGGGATCAACTACCATAGACTTGGAAAGACCTCCATGTCAGACACTGAACCTAATCTAGGGACACCATGATCAACCCCACCCGACCTCCAAGATTCAGCAAACCTTCCAGACCGGAGAAGCACAGATACCAGCACCTGAACAAGACACCTAAGCCCGAGCTCGCCAGCAAGGCCAGATCTTTCCCTTCCCTCACTCTACTAGGCAGTCGATCCCTGGTCCACACTGGTCTCCTCCTTCCTTGCCTGCTGAGGTCTGGCTCCAGGGGAACAATGCCTTGCTTGGGGCTCACAGCTGAACTGGGACCCAGTCTGGCAAGGACATGAAGTCCAGCATTCTCCAGTCACCGCCCTGATGCTTCGCCCCTCCCGCCCCCACCCAATAACCAAATCCCCACTGAAGTCCCATCAACCTCCAACCTCAAAGCCATTCTCTTTCTAGAACCATCTATCAACACCTTCTGAGACAAGAACACATATGACCCAGGAAGAAAACAGGGAAAGACAAGTGTCCACTGTAAATCACAGCTGAGGAGGGAAGATGGGCTTTCCCCAAACTGAGCAAGTCCACCCGTGCCCTTGTGAAGAGAGTGATGGAGAAGGAGGAAACTGGACAAGAGTCTTCCCTCAGATCCAAGCAACAACAGGCATCTTCTTCCTGGAATTAAAGCCTCAGTGGCCTTGAGAAATTCTCTGCTGTGAGTTAAAAATAGGGCACCGGGGGCTTCCCTGGTGGCGCAGTGTTTAAGAGTCCACCTGCCAATGCAGGGGACACGGGTTCGTGTCCCAGTCCGGGAAGATCCCACATGCTGCGGAGCGGCTGGGCCCATGAGCCATGGCCGCTGAGCCTGCACGTCCGGAGCCTGTGCTCCGCAACGGGAGAGGCCACAACAGTGAGAGGCCCGCGTACCGCAAAAAAAAAAAAAAAAAAAAATAGGGCACCGCACCGCAGTTCTCAGTCCCATAGATTGCTCTGTACCACTCCCTAGAACAGTGTGGGTTATAACGTTCATGAACAAACAGAGCATTTCTCATCACGGAGGTCATATAAGCTCTTTCTACCAGGAACCCAATTTGAAGATAATCAAATATGCCAGAAGTTGGTTAGCAAAGCCAACCAATGGATATCTCCTGACTTGGGGTGAGAGAAGGAAAGTGTAATGAGATTACAAAAACCCCTTTTGGATTGTTCAAACCATTACTAAGGAGAGGGACAGGAGTGTAGAGAAGGAGCCACTGTAGGTAATTGAAAGAAGGGAGACTTCTACCATCTGTTGATAATTAAGGAAAAAACCTTTCCCTCCTGAGAAAGACAGCGCTTCACCAATGCATGCACTTGATAAAACTGGGAGGCCTGTGGGAGCTCTGCAGTGATTAAACTCCTATGTTGCAAAGAGAAGACGCTGACTCCACCAAAGATTGGGAACCCTGGAGCTCTGCTCTGAGCAGCCGTCCTCTTTTAGCTCTGCCAAAGCCAGACTTCAGAGAAGCAGCACATTGTCTGGGACCCAGATCAAAGCCTAGCAAACCAAGCAACCTACAAATCACAGTGATGATCCTGAACTGGGCCTCAGATCACGCTGCTATCCCCAGCACTGGCGATGCATTAATGAAGCCTTTCCACTCTGACTTGCAGTTTTCCCGGCCATGAGCTGGTCTGGCTGAACACCCTGGGCAGAGCCCAGCAGCGGCTTGAGGGAGGGGTGGTGAGGGGGGCGGATCCCAGCCAGGCTGTTGCCCTCTCAGTTCAGGCTCTGGCCTAGCTGGAGGCTTGTGTCTGCCTGAGGGTGTCACAGGAAGGCAGAACTGCAGGAAGGGAGGGAGGTACCGGGTGGAGCCTGCAAAACGTGAAGCACGGTGTGGGTGGCGGCTTTGCCTCACTAGTCAAGAGTGGGAGCGGGATGGGAAAGGGGCCTTAGTACCCAACACGAAAGAAACCACCTCTCTGGGAATACTTTCAAAAGGGTTCCCTCTGCTCTCTGTGATGGGCGGGAGAAAGAGAGAGGGCTGCGGCCATAATTCACCTCAAAGGAGAAACGACTAGGGCTTTCCTCTTCTCTTTCCTCCTCTCCCTACCACCAATGACCCCACCTCCCCGACCCCTGTCCATATTAACCATGGGTGGAGGCTCTCTAACTCTGCGTTTTTCAGAACCGGGTTTCTTCAAGGCCACTTCCAGACTACTAGTCGCCTGGGAACTGCAGTCCCCACCCTCCTACCCCAACCCGGGCCCAGAACTGTGTGTGTGGGGGGGTTGCACCATCCCTCCCACACGAGACTACAAAACCCGGAGAGCCATGCGCGATAGGCAAGGCCAACTCCCAGGCTTTCGCAGGGGTCCATATGGGAGATGTAGTCTGGCAACCGGGTTGCGCCTCTGGCTTAGAACGGTAACGAAGGGAGTGAGCGACTACAATCCCCACAGTGCTCCACGAGACCGGGTGCGGCTAAGGCGGGCGCGGTGGCTTCCGGGGGCGGTAGTCACACGACAGGTCCCGCGAATTCGAAGCAACGGCAGGGGTAGTGTGGGAGACTACAAGTCCCATGGTGCACCGCAGGGAGGCGGTGGCCCAAGACTTGCAGGCCCCGGCGGAATGACCAGGGCGATGGAAGGAAGTCGTGCTCGCTGCGGCCGTGGGGAATGGGCTTACCGGTGTGTCGAAGGAGAAGGCGCACTCGTCTTTGTGGACCCGGTCTCCAGCCTTGGGGACCCGGATAGTCGGTAATACTGACAGCAGCGCCTCCTCACTCAGCTCCGCCATGACACCGGCAGCAGCTCCTCGACACACAGCGGCTCCCACCGCTTCTAGTCCCCCACCCCCTGCCCTTTAGTCCAATGAGCGCCACTCGTTAGGCGCACGCGCTGAAGGAAAGACGGGCGAGAATGGCAGTTGGACGGAGCCTGCCCGCTAGTGCTCCGCCCTCTGCCCGGCTCTTGCCTATCGCCAATGAAAAGCGCTTCTAATGCAATAGATGCTCGGAAGAGCCAATCCCACTCCTCCAGGTTAGAGCGCACGTAGAGCAGTGAGATGGGTCCCGGAGTTTTGGCTGCTGGGACTCTGGTACCCTACAATCCATTAGTGTGCTGTCTATTGAAGAGCAGAAACTGACGGTGGTTTAAACCGGTCAATCCCAGAAACTTTCCTGGGGACCTGTCCAATGGGAAAATAGAAGGGCAGTTGTAGTATTGATATTTGAAAAGGGGCTGTCCAATGAGGCGGGGTTTGAGAGTTCGTGTCGAGTGATTGCTAAGTCCGTCGACCAATAAAGATTACGATCTCTTTGGCCTCAGAAAAATCTTCATAACTCCGTCTCCAGCTGGATATGTACATAATAATTCATGATTCTATGTTTTAATAAAATCATTTGATTTCGAAACTGAAGGTCTCAAAAGCGAAAACTGGCATTCTGCAAAATCTTACGACAGACAGCTCGCAGCCCTATACTGAACAAAAGTCCCTCTATCGAGGAGGCGTCACCCCTGGCAAGCCAAGCCGTCGTCCATTGGCCCCACGGTCCCCATGATAGACGTCCTCCCAGCCCAATGGCTTCCTGCACTGGAGGCGGGTCTCACATAGCGGACCTATAGGAACCAGGTTCGACTCAGCCAATAGGGTCAAGGCAGGGGCGTGGCGGGAAGTTTGAAACTTAGCTTCGGGAGTTGAGGATCGAGCTGTTTTGCATCCAGAGCTGGAACTGGGGCCCGGTAAGTGACTTGAATAAATTAGTGAATAAGTTAGAGGGCCCCGGAGGCCCAGAAGGAGCTGCCTTGTTGTCTGTATCAGTCATCATCCCCTCTGAGACCTCTGGCCCGGCGGCCAGGCGCTTCCTCGGCGGGGAACTGGGGAAGTTCGGGTGGTCTGGAGTCAGAGGGCGAACGTGGTCGCGGTAAGGACTGAGACCTGAGTCACTTCTCACAGGCATCCCTTCCTCGCCCGGGCCGGGCCCTGCCCCATCCTATTTCTCCTGGTTGAGATGGGCTCAGCCAAGAGCGTCCCAGTCACTCCAGCGCGGCCTCCGCCTCACAACAAGCTTCTGGCTCGAGTGGCGGACCCCCGTTCACCCAGCGCCGGCATCCTGCGCACTCCCATCCAGGTACTCAGGATCGGGGTGGGGGAGGCAGCGAAACTGTCTGAATCTGGGGGCCTCTGCCTAACCTGATTCTGAGAGAGCTCACGCCCCTCCACCACCACCCGCCTTAGTTTCCACATTCTCAATCCCGGTGAAGTAGGCTGAGTGTCTGAGGGCCTTGGCAATTCTCGTCTGGAGTGTGGACCTGAGGCTAGAGACCTGGCGGGGAAGAGTGAGGGCCCAGACTTGTTCTAGCCTTTGGTCCTGACAGGTAGAGAGCTCTCCTCAGCCAAACCTGCCAGCAGGGGAGCAGCTGGAGGGCCCTAAGCAGTCCCAGGACTCAGATCCCCGCTCTCCTACCCTTGGCATTGCACGGACACCTATGAAGACCAGCGGAGGTAAGTGTTGGGCCCAGGGAATTCTGGTAACGCTGTCACCTGGCATCCTTGGGTGACAGCATTATCAGAAGGGGCCTCCATCCTCCTGCTTTGAACCCATGTCACTCTTTTTTTTTTTTTTTTTTTTTTTTGGCGGTATGCGGGCCTCTCACTGTCGTGGCCTCTCCCGTTGTGGAGCACAGGCTCCGGACGCGCAGGCCCAGCGGCCATGGCTCACGGGCCCAGCCGCTCTGCGGCATGTGGGATCTTCCCGGACCGGGGCACGAACCCGCGTCCCCTGCATTGGCAGGCGGACTCTCAACCACTGCGCCACCACGGAAGCCCCCATGTCACTCTTTTCTCAACACTTTGCTCCCTCTCACCAACTTCTCTCTTCCCAGTCCCTCAGCCACCAGGGCGTGACTCCTGAGGCTCACGTATCTTGTCCTCCTTGCTGAATGCTTTGTAACAGAGGGTCACTATCTCACCTCACTTCTCCCCCCCATAGAGCCCCCAAGCCCACTGGTGAAACAGCTGAGTGACGTATTTGAGACCGAAGACCCCACATTAAATCTTCCCCCAGAGCCTGTTCTGCCCCTAGAGACACCTTCATCTTCTCCACTGGACTTGCCTCTGGGCACCCGATTTTCCCTTGAGGATCAGATGTCACCTTGGAGCCAGACTGAGCTCCCCTCCAGGCAGGTGTTTTCCAAGGAGGAAATAGGACATGCCTCAGAAACCGCTGTGGCCAGCCAGGACTCAGACAAGCCCTTGAGAGACCCCGAGACTCCTTGGTCTTCAGGTACAGAGTCTAAGGGCAAGGTATGGGGTAGAGAAATTGGGAGAACACTCTGGGATAATGTCCATGAATGGATGGAGGAGAAATAAACTGTAAAGCCCTAATCTTGGCTCCTTGTTTTAACTCCTTACCGACTCTAGGTTCTAAGTGCAGCAGATGGAAAGCAAATAGCAAGGTGCTAGGGAGATCTCCTCTCACTATCCTGCAGGATGACAACTCCCCTGGGACTCTGACACCACGACAGGTAAAGGGAGAGAGGGTGAAAGCTATTACTAGGAAATCCAACGTGAAGATGGGAGCCCTTTTCCCCGATCTTCTCTCCCCTGAACAACCTCCCGCCCTCCCTCACCTTGCCCACTGCCTTTTGCAGGGAAAGCGGCCTTCTCCCCTGAGTGAAAATGGTAGGGAACTAAAGGAAGGGGCCGTTCTGGGAACTGGACGACTTCTGAAAACTGGAGGACGAGCATGGGAGCAAGGCCAGGGCCACGACAAGGAAAATCAGCACTTTCCTTTGGTAGAGAACTAGGGCATGCACGGCCCCAGCACTGGGACTCGCCAGGGGCCTAGTGATATTCTGTGTCCTCTCACCCCTTCTTTCCCTGGGAGACTGGAAAGGCTCGTTTTCTTCAACTGCCCCTACACTACCAACTCTGGGACTGAGAGCTTCCTTGGCTTTCTTTGTGTCTTATGTGTTTCTGTATATTAAAGCAAGTGATTTTAAATGATTTTTTTAAATCGGAGTATAGTTGCTTTACAATGTTGTTAGTTTCTACTGTACAGCAAAGTGAATCAGCTGTACGTATACATATATCCCCTCTTTTTTGGATTTCCTTCCCATTTAAGTCACCACAGAGCACTGAGTAGGGTTCCCTGTGCTCTACAGGAGGTTCTCAGTTGTCTATTTTATGCATAGTAGTATATATATGTCAATCACAATCTCCCAATTCATCCCAGCCCCCGTCTGTGTCCATACATTTGTTCTCTATGTCTGCGTCTCTGTTTCTGCTTTGCAAATAGGTTCATCTGTACCATTTTTCTAGATTCCACATATATGCGTTAATATACGATTTTTGTTTTTCTCTTTCTGACTGACTTCACTCTGTATGACAGTCTCTAGGTCCATCCACGTCTCTACAAATGACCCAGTTTCGTTCCTTTTTATGTCTGAGTAATATTCCACTGTGTATATGTGCCACATCTTCTTTGTCCATTCCTCTGTCAGTGGGCATTTATGTTGCTTCCAAGTCCTGGCTATTGTAAATAGAGCTGCACTGAACATTGGGGTGCATGTGTCTTTTGGAATTATGGTTTTCTCCAGGTATATGCCCAGGAGTGGGATTGCTGGGTCATATGGTAGTTGTATTTGTAGTTTTTTAAGGAACCTCCATACTGTTCTCCATAGTGGCTGTATCAATTTACATTCCCACTTAAATGATGTTTTTAAGTGTTATACCTAAACCTTGCACTGGGTCTTCTGTATGCAGCCTGGGGCGGGGTGGGGGGTGGGGGGGCTTGTGTTCCACGGCCTGAGTGTCCCGCGCTGACACCTCCAAGCCTCATTTACGCACCTCCCTTAAATCCTGGTGTTCCCCAGGGCACTGTCCTTGGCCCTTTCCTCTTGCTGTCCCTGGGTGTTCACTTCTAGGGCTTCATCTGTTACTCATCTGTATTCTGGTGACATCCAGGTCTCCCTACCTAAGCCTGATCTTCATCCAGCTGCCCCAGAGGAACTTCAGAGCTTGTCTAAAGTTGAATTTGTGATCTTCCCCCCAAAGTTATTCGTCCTCCCCTATCCTCTCTCCGAGTGAATGGCAGCACCATCCACCCAGTTGCCAAACCCTAACGCTGGCCATTACCTTGAATCCTTCCCTTTGAATTGCCCATAGCCTAGGCGCTGGTCACTTCCTCCTGGAGAGTCTGCATCTTTAATCCCTTCCCCACCCCTTCCCATCCCCCTCTGTCCTGTCGCTCTTGCATTTCTTGCCACCTACCTCCTACCTTGTTTCCCTCCATTTCCTCCAGGCTCCCCTTCCTCCATTTCCTCAACCGACATTGCCGCCAGGGCCATCTTCCCGAAGAGCATCGCTGATCACGTTACTACTCCACTCAAAACTCTTCAATCGTCCCGCGTTGCCTGTAGGGTAAAGTCTAGACTTTTTAGCTTTTTTAGGCCTCTTACAATCTGATTCCTTCTCAACACAGCCCTCCTGTACAAACACACATATGCACCAAAGCAGGCGGTGGGGAACCGTTGTGCACAACCCCCCTCCCAGCCTCCTCCTCCTGCCCCAGCTCAGGCCTTGCCAATGAGGCTTGGGCTCCTGCCTCAACCTTCCTTTCTGCCCACAGCTCTCTGGTACCCAGCCTTTATCATGGCACATGTAATACGTTATTACTTAAGTGGGACCTGCATCTGTTTGGAACAGAAGTGGGGTGGGAGGCAAACATCACAGACATACCAGGGCACTACTTTATTGCCAGTGCTTTAGGAGAGGCAAGAAGGTAGACAAAGGAGGAAGTACGAAGGAGAAGGGGGCCAGGACCCTAGTGGTGCCAGAGCTGAGGGCCCTGCGCCACTCGGGTCTAGACAAAGGTGGTGGCTCTGGGAGCGGGGGAATCCTAGGGCCTGTGGCCTCAGATGGGAAGCCTGCTAGGCCTGCCAAGGGTGGAGAAGCTGTCAGGACCATGGAGAAGGCGAGGCCGTGGGAGGAGATGGGGCAGTTCCCCACCCATGTCCCTGGTGTTGCCTCCCAAAGGCACTCTCCCCGTACTCCCCACACCCTCAAAGGGGAAAGCTGGGCGGGAAGGGTGGCTGCAGGGTAGAAGAGAAAATCTTAAAGAAATCGGGCAGGGGAGAGGGCAGCCGAGTGTCTTCGTGGCCTTTTACCTCCCCTCCTCCAGCCTCCTCAGTTCCAGATTTTGAGGAAGCTGTCCCAGGAACCAGTGGCCACAGCCATCCCATCAGCTGTGACCCCCAGGCAGCTGACCCTGTTGTCGTGGCCAGAGAGGATGCCTGAAGAAAAGGGAGAGGAGTTAGCCTGGCAGGGAGTGTGTGCACACAGGGCCCCTAGGTTAGCCAGGCGACACGGCTGACTAGAAGAAGAAAGAGGATTAGCCCTAAGGGGCGGGCCTTCTATTGAGGCCAATCTCTCTGTGCAGAACCTGGGGTGGGTGAGGGGAGGGGAGGGACCTGGGAGGGCTGGACATGTCAACGTGCAAGGTGCCGGGAGAAAAGCAAGGGCACTAGAAAATGGGGAGGGCTTCCAAATGGAGATTTAGGCCCCGAGAGAAGTGACTTGCCCAAGGCCACTCAGAAAGTAAGCAGTGGAATTAAGATTTGGATCCTGACTCTCTGGCCCAGTGTTATCTTCACTGGGCACCTGGCCTCTCCCAAGAGAAGAAGCCACACTATCTGATTCGGCTTCAGACCAGGCCAGTCCTAGAGAAGCACCCAGCACTGACTGGACATTCAAGGCCCACAGGTCTGGGGGTGGCCAGGAGGAGCTCTTCCGGTGGGAAGCAGCCGTGGCAGGCGCAGTGGAGAAGGGCCCGTTAGAGCAACTTCGCTTTGAGAGAAGGTGGTCCTAGACTGGGAAGCAAGGGGGGCTGGCTTCTAGGGGTAGAGCTCAGTTACCGAATAATTAGGGAGCAGTGGTAAGAGGGTCCCTACAAGGGGAGCGAGGTGGCCGTGGTGGGCAGGCTCTTACCCACTCGCTCGCACTTCATGGAGTCCCAGACATTGCAGTTGAAGTCGTCGTAGCCCGCAAAGAGCAGGCGGCCGCTGAGGGAGAAGGCCACGGACGTGATGCCGCAGACGATGCTCTCGTGGGAGTAGGTGGTCAGCTCCTGGTCTGCCCGCAGGTCAAACAGGCGGCAGGAGGCGTCGTCCGAGCCCGTGCAGATGGCCTCTCCGTTGGGGAAGAACTGCAGGTACAGGTGACCAGGGGTCAGGACTCAGACCTGGGTAGCCCGCTGCCTTTCCTGCCCTCTCCCTGCTCCTGCCCTGGTGACTCCAGGCCCAGCTGTTTCCCTCAGCCTCTCTGGCCCCCGCCCCCGTCCCTTCCACCGCCAGCACGGTCGCTCTTCACCGCTGACGTTTGTCACATGCCAGCTGCAGCCGGGCTCCCTACCCCCTTCCCTGCTCCACAGTATTTCCACGTTGCAGGGGAGAGCACGGGGCTGAGGGAGGATGGGCAGCGTGCCCAGGGTCACATGGTCAGAAGGGCGGAGGCTGTCCCAGACGCCAACGACTACAGTCGGCTGGATCAGTGTGTCAGCACAGGGCCAAGTACAAACGCATATCCTGAATCTCATCATGAGGAAATATCACAACCCGATGGAGGGAAAGTCTACAGAAAACTGGCTTGTACTCTTCAAAAATGTCAATGTCACAAAAGACAGAGAAAGGGCGCAAACGGTTCCAGTTTAAAAGAAACATATGTATATGTATAACTGATTCGCTTTGTTATAAAGCAGAAACTAACACACCATTGTAAAGCAATTATACCCCAATAAAGATGGTAAAAAAAAAAAAAGAAAGAAACTGAAAAGACAAGGCCAGGAAACGCGATACATGTTCCTGGACAGAAAAAAACATGGCTATTTTTCAGATAATTGGTGAGATTTGAATATAGACTATAGTACTGCGTCAATTTAAATTTCCTGATTTTAAGAATTAGACTGTGACTACAATAGAGAACGGCCTTGATTTTAGGAAGTACACACTGAAGTATTTAATGGGTACAGAGGCATGCGGTCTGCAACTTACTTTCAAAGAACCCAGAGAAAAAGCTAATGACAAAGCGTGTCTATACCTACATCTAGGTGTGTGTGTGTCTGTGTCCGTCTGTCCATCTATCCCTCCCTCACTGTACAGAGAGGGAGTGATGAAGCAAATGTGGCAGAAAGGTAACAGTGAATATGGGTGAAGGGCAGATGGGAGCTCTTCTTGTTACTCTTGCAACTTTTCTGTGGGGGAAAATTATTTCAAAGTGGAAAGTTGAAAGGGGCAGGGGCTTCCCTGGTGGCGCAGTAGATCAGAATCCGCCTGCCAATGGGGGGGACACGGGTTTGAGCCCTGGTCCGGGAGGATCCCACACGCCGCGGAGCAACTAAGCCCGTGCACCACAGCTACTGCGCCTGCGCTCTACAGCCCGCGAGCCACAACTAGAGGAAAGCCTGCACGCAGCAACGAAGACCCAACGCAGCCAAAAATTAATAAATTAAAAAAAAAAGAAAGGGTCAGGGGGCTGCAGGAGGGGATGAAGGCTGTGTGTGTTGGAGGTGGAGAGGTGTTCCCGGGAGTCAAAGAACAGCGCGGGTGAGGGGGCTGCTCACGCAGATAGCATTGATGTCCGACTCGTGGCCCGTGAACGTCTGCCGGCAGGTCCCCTCCCGCACGTCCCAGAGCTTGGCGCTGGCATCACAGGCCCCCGAAATGAAGAGTTTGAAGTCAGGGGACACGGCCAGGCTCATGCAGTCCCCCGTGTGTCCCACAAACACAGTCTTCTGCTGCCCGGTCTCGATGTCCCACAGAGCACTGCGGGGTGGGGGGAGGGGAGGGGAGGGGGTCACAGAGAAAGGCCAGCACAGAGGTGCCTCCCAAGCCCCAGCACCCACAGCGCTCTGTCCTCACCACGTGGTGTCCCCGGAGCTGGTCACAATGTTGTTGTCGTCCAGGAAGCGGCAGCAGGAGAGATAACCTGGGGGTAGTTAGGACAGTGCCCTGGCTGCCGGCCGCCCCCCGCAGGGCCGGGGCTTCCTGGGACCCTCAGTCTCTCACTCACTCACCTGTGTGAGCAGAGAGCTCCCGGCTGACCTTGACATTGCCCTCCCGGGATTTGAGGCTGTAGATGGAGCACATGTTGTCCAGCCCCCCACATGCCACGAAGTTCCCCGACGGGGCGTAGGCACAGGTCATGACCCAGGAGGAGCGCAGTGGGATGGCGTGCACCTGCGGGGGGCGGGACAGCGGGGGCCTGCGCTGAGCTCCCAGGTGGAGAGCAGAGAAGGGGAGCAGGAGGCCCCCAGGAAGGAGGGCGGCAGAGGGGCCGGGAGACAGGGCTGATACCTTGTTGGTGGTGTAGGTGTCCCACACAATCAGCTTCCCGTCTTGTGAGGCACTTACCAGCAGCCTGGGGAGAGAACACTCGTGCCACCCAACTCTCCTTCCTGTGTCCCCCTAACACCCACCCCCGGCCACCCACGCCTCTTAAGCCTCACTTGGAGTCGGTGGCCCAGTGCATGGCGTAGATCTTGGCCAGGTGTCCCCTTAGCGTCCGCCGCGTCCGCATCTGCACTCGTCCCACGACCTCTAGGCCAGACACCAGCTGCAGGGAAGGGAGCATCAAAAATCAGGGTGAGGACCTCCCTGGCAGTCCAGTGGTTAAGACTCCATGCTCCCAATACAGGGGGTACGGGTTCGATCCGTGGTGGCCGGGGGAACTGAGATCCCACAAAAAAAAAAAAACAGGGAATCAGGGGGTGAGCAGGGCGCGTGCCCACATGTCAGCGTCACAGCCACTGATCTGTACAAGTTTCTGTTACGTGCCAGGCTCAGGGTCAGGGCCCCAGCCTCAGCCCTGCCCGGCAGTGGCTTAGACTGATGCGGGAGACAGACACAGGCATGTTGCTAAGGGTTTAACCACCACCTCTCCTGCGTGGGCTGGGGGAGGGGGGGAAGGGGGAGGGGGATTTCCATCGTATAAATAATACCACCTTGACCAATTCAAGCTCCCAATGTGAGACCACCACACACAGACTTGGGAAGAGATGCACACATCTGGCTGAACCCAGCTGCTAGGAGCCTGCCCTCGCCCACCACTGCTGCACGGCCAGCTCTCACTGGGTACCCAGAGCAGCTGCATGGCCCTGAAACTCCTTTGACCTTCTAGACTTAGGCTGGGGCTCCAGGGTCAAAAGACTTGACTTGCCATTTACTTGCTTTGTTATCTCAGGCCAGTTACTTAACCTCTCTGAGCCTGTTTTCCTCTGAGCCTGTAAAATGAGGTTTATAGCACCTACCTTATGGGGTTGTCATGAAAATGCAATGAAATTATGTATTTAAGCAACTTAGCCCAGTGCCTGGCTCATGTTCAGTAAATGTTTACTCTTATTATTAACATTTAATCCAATCTAAGACGCCACCGACTCTGAGAAGCACGATTCTCCCATGGATCACTACGAAGGAAAAACTCTGCGAATTACAATTGTAAGGCATCAATTGTTGGATGCACCTCAATTTCCGAGACGTCAAAATGTGAAAACATGCATCTTAGAACTGACGACTTCAGTATTAGACAGCTAGTACCTAGAGTCGCGAAGGACTTCTGATTGACAAAGCCCTAGCCCTCTTCATCCTTGCCACCCCGCGAGGCGGGGTAATCACTCTCGTTTTATGGGCGAGGACAGGACAGAGTCTGCCTCCTTGGTCTCCGACTCGGTGCCTGGCCCAGAGCAGACCGACCTCGCCAAATGTTTGTTGAATGAATGAATTCGTGTGATTCCTCACTCCAAGGGCACGCCGTACTAGAGCTTGGGCACCAGGCTGTGGCTGGTCAGGGGGCTCCCCTCCCCACTCCTCCCCTCCGGCCCTGTCAGGCGGACAAGAGCTCTCACCTCTGCCAGAGTAATGTCAGCACAGGCCTTCCTGGCATCCTGGCGGGGAAGCAGACATCAGGGGATGGTAAGGGCAGGGTGTCGGGGTGGGGGGGGTGCGTGGGCGTCTGATGCGGGTGGGTTTGGGGCTCTAGGGTTTGGGGGCGCCTCTCAAATATGAGATCCAAATTCAGGAGGTCTCTCGGGCGTCACTCAAGGGGGAACCCAGCCCTCTTCCCCCGCAGGCCCCACTCCCGCACGGCCCGGTTCCTTGTTTGCTGGGGTTCCCTGGTGGGAGGGTTCTGGGGTTACTGCAATCTGCTTCTTGAGCTGCTCTGCTTCCTGCCGCAGCTGCTCCATCTCCCCCATGGCGGGCAGCGGGAGGGGTGGCTCGGGCTCCTGCCAGGAACACAGGGTGGGTGTAGGTGGATCCCCATGTCTCTGTCCCTCACACCTCACACCGGACCCCTCATGAAGGCTGGAGCCCACTCCCCAGACAGGGAACTGACTGGGTGGTCTGCACCACTTTCCCCGCCCGCCCCTCCCAGGGTGGAGTCCTGTGCAGCCGGCCTGGGCGCTGGCCCAGCCCTGCCTGCAGCCCCCAGCCCCAGAGGGCACAGCCAGCCCAGCTCCCTCTTACTTGGGCTCTGACTGGACCTCTTTAGGCTTCCAGCTCCGGTTCCCAGGCGTCTCCTCGCTCCCTCAGCTGCGACGCCCGCCCGTCACCTGCCCCGGCTCTGCTGCCAGGGGAGCTGGCCTGGGCTGGCCCCGACTGGGGGCGGGGGGCGGGGGGGCACTGACAGGGAAGGGTAGGGCCAACGACGTCAGGCAAATGAAGTCAGCTGGCCGGGGTGGGGGGAGAGGACAGGGTGGGAGGCGTGTGGCTTCCGAGAGGCTTGGGCCCAGCCCAGGTTGGGGGGTGGGTGGGTGGCAGCAGGAACGCGGGACTCCACGGAGAAGCAGCCCCCGTGACGAGCCCCGGAGGGAAGAAGGGGTGCGGGTGCTTCCCCGGCCAGTCTCCAGGCAGAGAGCAGAGCATCAGGCCCCATGGGATTAGAGCAAAGCTGTGAGGATTAAGGGCTGGGTTTGGGAGGGGTGCAAAGGAGCAGCACGACCACAGCTCCGGGGGGGCCCCCAGGCCCTGGCCCCCACCAGTGGCGATGATCTTGGCAGTCAGGGCCTGGCTAGGAGCCAGTCCAGGAGCCAGAGAATGAGGGTGAGAGACGGCCCACTGTCAATACCCAAAACTGTGCGCCTTAGCTCCGGTGGGGCGCGGAGAGGGCACCGGTGAGCACGGGGAGGGTGCGGGCCAGGGCTGAGATTACAAGGGACTGATCTGGATAATCCTTCTTCTGGACAAGCCCCAGCCAGCTGCCCCCAGGGTCTGATCCCGGGGTAGAGGGGGAAGGTCCGGGGGCTCCAGAGCGGAGGATGGACAGGCCTGGCCCAGCTCTGGGTGGAGAAAAGAATGGCAAGTGGAGGGCAGCCCCGTCCCCTGCCCCCATCCGGGGCTGGGCCCACTGCTGGCCCCCAGGACTCACAGGGTCCTGCTGGGGCTAAGAAGGCAAGAACCAGAGGGATGAGGCAGCCCGGAGTCGCAGGCAAAATGCTCAGAGAGGGAAGACAGGGCTTAGAGTAGGAGGCCCAAGGAGCAGCTGTCAGGGTTAGGGTTCATCTGCACGAGGGGAGCAGGTGGCCGAGATTTCCGACAAATCACAGGCTGGAGAGGCCCTGCCTCTGGAAGGCCCACGATACCTGTCCTCCCTGGCTGGTCACAGCCTCTCCACCCTCCAGCCGCCAGGGAAACTGCCGCGACACACTTGACTGGGCCCCGGCTGAGGGATCTTCAGGCTCTTTATTGACGGGCGGGGAGCGGGCAGTGGGGTGGCCCTCCCTCTCATCCTCCTCATTTAAAGCAGTCGGGCCCTACCCCCTGCCGTTTCCCTCCAAGGCGGCAGCATCATCGCGTCTTCTGTCTGTCCTAGGGCTGCAGGTCCGTCAGCTGGGCCCAGGCCTGGCTCCCCAGGCTAGTCTGTGCGGTGTCCTCTGAGTCCAGGGCTGCACGGCCCTTGTGATCCCCAGGCTGGTGGGCGTGCAGGGATGGAGAGCTCGCTGTTCTGCTCCTGTCACGTGGGGACTTCTCGGGGGTCTTGGCATCAAGGCAGACCCCCCCACAAGTCAAGAGGCCACATCCCCAAGGAGCTGGCTCAGCCCCTCACAGCTCCTCTCGGACCCGAGGCGGCTTCCCAGCCTTGTCCTGGACCCGCTGAAGCCTGTGGCTGGGGGGTTCTGGGGCGGGGTCTCTGCTGGGCATTCCTTCTCCCTCCTCCTTCTCTGGCTCCTGCAGTAGCTCTTTGGCTTCTGTCCACTCCTGGGAGGCGTGGAGAGGAGGGTCTGGCCTGATCTCCTGCATCCACCCTGCCCCAAGGCCCCTCCCTGGCTCAGCTCAGCCCCTGCGCCTTACCCGTCAGCCTGCCCGCCCCTCACACGGCTACTCCCGCTCGCTCCTCACCTGCTCCCCGTGCTCAGGGGCCCACGTGTGCCACAGCGCCAGGCTGCAGCGCCGCCCCCGCGTCACGGCCCACACACCGTGGGGATTCTCCACGCCGGAGCTGAAGGCCACGAGGCGCCCGCAGCGAGGACGGACCTGCGCCTGGCGGGCCATGGCGGATTCAGCTCCAGGGAGGGGCCCTCGGAAAACCTGGCCCTGAGTCCCTGGAGTAGGACGGGGGTAGGGGGCCCAGAGAAGGCAGCTCTCTTGCCCACCACTTCCCCTCCATAATTCAGGGGCTGTCTGGGGGCAAGTGGGAAATGGGCCTCCACTTGGGGAGCCCAAGTGCCAGACTGAGGCTAGAGGAGTTGGAGCCAAAGGGAGAAGGGACCTCCATCCGCCCCAGTGCCCTGACTTTTCCTGGCCAACTCTTTGTACCAGGTGTGAAGGCACGAGCGCAGTACCAGACTCCGGGTTCTGGGCATAAGGATCTTGAGGACACTTTTCCACCCCAAAGAGAGCTTGGATTACCGGTGGTGAGCAGAGAAGGAAGTAATTGGACAAGGCAGAGCAATACACAATGAAGAAGCACTGCTCCACTCTTCCACCGATCCTAGCCCCGAGCTTGTACCTGGAATAGGGGCTTGGGGTCCTGTGCTTCACCCGCCCTCCTTTAGGAGGGCCTGGAGGGGCCCCTTGGAGGTCTCCTGGGAGGGGCTAGGAGAGCCCCTGAACACACAAGTGGTGGGAGGCGCTGGGGAGGCCAGGGAAGGAGAGGGCTAAGGCGGCCCCAGCCACTTCCCTGCATTTGCCTCTGGGAACCTTCTGTTTTGAATCTTGAGCCCACAGCTGGGCTCCCTGTCCCCCGCCCTGGCCCCCATTTACCGTGACGGTGAGGGCGTTGGGCTCTGTGAAGAACAGGTGCCCGCCCTGGAAGTCATCGTTGAGGTAGAGGAGTCCGCTGGGGAGGGAGGAAGACAGGAGGTGGTGAGACCCCCGCCCAGGCCCCCCTGCCTGACCCCTGGAGGGCCGCCCACCTGTAGTCTCGGTAGGTGTAGGCCGGGGGCTCCCGCCAGCACTCCCCGGTGTCAGGGTCCAGGACGCAGTTGTCTGCATGCACCGGGTGGCTCAGGTCCATGCGCTGTGCCTGCTCTCCTGGGAAGCGAAGGGGCCTGGTGGGCGCCCCGCTGCCCGCCCACCGACACCCACCCTGCAGCGCCGGGGTCACAGCCGGGCGCGGCCTGGGAAGGGGAGTCAGTCCTCGTGCATTGAAGACTGGGACGCACGTGGCTGGGGCTGCGGAAGGTGTGCGGTGCACCGGCCCCGAGGGGCCCCGAGGCTGGGGCGGAGCGGCAGGGTCCCTGGCGGTTACCTTCTATGGCACTACGGCACACCAGGTGGGTGAAGGAGAGGTGCAGGGGCCGGTCCGGGGAGAAGTAGGCCTGTGTCAGGCTCCGCACGCGCTCGCTCACCTCCAGAAGCAGCTGGGCGCCCTGACTGCCCACGACCCCAGCCCGGGCCAGCTGCCAGCAGAGAAGGAAGGGCCAGGAAGGGGGAGGCACTGGAAGGGTGGCCCCTGCCCCCGCCCCACTTCCACTGCCCTCCACCCACGGTTTGGGGGCGCCCATCCACCCAACTGCTCCATGACGGCAACCTGGGACCCTCGGTCTGGAAGCCCCTCCTCAACCCTGGGCCGAGGACTCGGCTACTCTCGGTCCCGGAAGAACCCTCCGCAGGAGATGCCCGGCCCTCTTCTCCAGTTCTGGCATCAGGCCAGGGCCTGGGGGCCTCCTCTCACCTGGGCGGCCTTGAGCACCGTGAGCCCCTCGAAGCGTTCGTGGGGAGTGTGTGGGGAGCGGCGGCCCTGATAGCCAGACCTGGCTCCAGACTCAGCCGCGTCCTAAGCAGGGAGGGGGTTGGCTGGGGGAGTCACCCTCCCGGGCCCCGGGCTATCGCCCACCTCACTGCCCACAGGGTCACATGGCCTTCCCTCCAACCCTCCCAACTCCCTGGAAGAGGCTAGAAGCTCCCGGAGTTCTCTGAGCTCCTGCCCTTTCCCAGAGAACGGCTATCTCCGCGTCTGTGTTGTCACTCCTGGTAAAGATCTGGAACCCCACTCACGGAAGGGACTGTGCACAGAACTCTGGAGAGCTTCCTACAGTGGGGAAGGGGCCTTGAGAGGTAAGGACAGCTGGGGAAGGGGACAGGAGGGGCTTGATCACTCATCCCGACGGGCCGAGAATAGGGGAGTTTCTCTGGAAAAGGACGCTGGCAGGAGGTTCGACAGTCGGGACAGGTCCTGGCTGACTCGAGGTAGGGACATGGCATCAGCAAAGGTGTCTCTCTTCCATCCCTTCTCACCTTACATGCTCTTGGAGAACTTGAGTACCCTTGATGCTAAGTCCCAGTTACCCAACTGCCTACATGACTCTTATCAACTGGGGGTCTCCTAGTATCTGAGTGTCCCTTTCCTGATACCTACTGTCTGCTTTTTCTTTCTTTTTTCTATTCTGTCTGCTTTTTGAAACTCAAGGTACCACTATCTAATTACCCCGTATTTAAGCCTCATCTCTGAGAGGTTTATATAGAGGCTACCTGGCCACTCAAGCCATCTAACACTCTATTCTTTTATTCATTCATTCATTCAGTAGGCATTGAGCACCTACTATGTGCCAGGCACTGTTCTAGGCACTGCGGACTCAGCTGTGAACATGAAAAGTTCCAGCAGGGTTTATATTTTGAGATAATAAACAAACAAACCAGATCAATTCAGATGGTGATAAGTGTTACATGGAAAATTAAAGCAGGGTCACAACCCCGAGAGTGCCCCGGCAGGGATCAGGGGACAGCTAGGTGATGAGGTGACACCTACATCGAAACCAAATGATATGAAGGAATAGCTGAGAGAAAAGATGTTCCAGGCAGCAGAAATAGCAAATGCAAAGGTCCTGGGGCCAGAATGAGTTTAGTGGAATCAAGGAACAGAAAGGTCTGATACTTGGGAGTTATCCTTGACTCCATTCTTTCTTCATCTTCCACATAGATTTAGTCCTCAAATTCTCTTTCTTTGATTTTCTAAGTATTTCTCATCTGTCCCCATCTTCATTCCCTTGAAATGAGAACCTAACCTAGGGCGGCGGGCCTCTCGCAATCATCCCAGAGGCTCCCGCTCACTTCCCTCTCCCGCTGCATTCTCCACACTGCCACTAGAGGGAGCTCCCAGTCCTACAGGATGAGGGCTCCGGACTCTGCCCTTGGGGATTCTGCAGGAAGACAAAAGTCCACCCCTCCTTAAATCCTTCAGTAAGTCGTCCACAAATAAAGTCCAAACTCCTTGGTAGGGTACAGAGGCCCCTCCCCATCTCTCCTGGGCCTCCACCCCTCCACCGCCCCTGGATAACATACGGCCTGATGTTAATAGCGATAGATCATGCTATTTCCACATTCTTCCCAGAGCTTTACCATGTACTAACTCATTTAATCCTCACAGCCACCACAGCAACCCTACAACATAACCGCTGCATTTAGCCCCGTTTCATAGAGAGGAAACTAGGCTCACAGATGTTAAAATACATTGCCCAAGGTCACACAGGTAATCCCTGCTGAGACTGGCCCATGTTCTTAACTCCTGTGCTCCACTGCAGTTCCCAGAACCCCCCTGTTCTTCTCCCTTGCAGCCTGACTTTCCTTCCCTCTCTGTTTGGTTAACTCATCCTTAAGACTGAGCTCAAATGCCAGCCCCTCCGGCAAGCCTTCCGTGACTTCGCATCTCGGCGCGGGATCCTAGCTCCCTGACCAGGGATCGAACCCATGCCCCCTGCAGTGGAAGTTTGGAGTCTTAACCACTGGACGGCCAGGGAAGTCCCTGGATGAGTACCCTGTACAGACTTCTTTCATCAAACTCACCACCCACTCTGATTATGTCTCCATGCCTGATTCCTTCTCTATACACCGAGCTCCCAAATGCACGGTCTGTGTTCATCTACCTCTCCCTGGAACCTAGGCATTTCCAGTATACAGCAGGGTCTCAAAGAGCGTGTGTCAAAGAAACGCTAGCCCAGAGTGAGACTGAAGCTTCATAAAATGGCAGACTCGACCTGGTGAATACAGATCATCTCACCCAATCTAGGAGGGGATGCGATGATGGAGAAACAGCCTGCATGTCTGCCGAGCCAATAACTGAGCTCTCGGCCAACCAAGGAATCTTCACCTGCGCACTCACCCTTTCTGATGCATTTATGCTTTGTATTTTGTTCTTCCTATCAGTTTCTCGCAAAATCCTTCTGTAAAATGACCAGCCCATGTCAGCTAAGTTAAGAGGAAAAGCAACTTGCCCCCAGCAGGGAGGCAGTGGCAAGCACAGTCCCCGCTGGAGAGGCAGGGAGGGCAGGACAGGGGGCAGGCCAAGAGCAAGGGGGCAGACAGCTGTGCCAGAGGGTCCCCAAGTAGCGGCAGTGCCCCCCCCACAGGTCTTCTCACCTTGGCCAGCTGCAGGAGCACCCCGCACTCGGCTGGGGTGAGCAGCCCGTCTAGCACCGCTCGCTCCGACCCATTCAGCTGCCTCGCGTCCTGGGTCAGGGTTACCCCCTCCAGGAGGAGGACATCTGCCGGGGAGGGACAGGAGCGGGGCTGAGGGTCCCCTGAGAGCAGGCCCAGCAGTAGCTGGCAGCCGCCAGCCCCTCCAGGCTCCTGTCTCCTGCTGTCCCAGGAACTCACCCTTCCAGTGAGTCAAGGGCTTCGGCTGTGGAGGCTCATGGTCCCACGGCGTCTTCTCCCGATCCTCTCTCAGGGGTGAGAGACACGCTCAGCGGACGCACAGGCCAGTCCAGACCCATCTTCCCCAGGACCCATCCCTCCCCTTCCAGCTCAGGCCACGCCCCTCCCACCACAAGGCACCTCCTACCTGAGTTTTTCTCTAAGGGCCTCAGGGATGAAAGCTGCTGGGGTCCAGGGATCCTGGGACAGTCAGGAAAAGCGCCATCACCCATCCAGTCCACCCCTGAATCCCTGACGGTAGACCCTGAGCTACCACATTAAGGTCCTCCTGCTTCCAGAGGGGAAGGTGGAGGTGGAGAAAGCCCTGGACTCATTGTCGGGAGCCCCGGGCACTGGGCCAAACTCTGCAGTCAGAATGATAATAATAACGACAACAACAGCTTACGCAGCACCATTTGCCAGGCGCTATTCTAAGAGCTTTATACGTGGACGTGGAATTTATCATTTAAAGTTCCCAACAGTCTGATCAAACAGGTTGCAGTAATGTGCCCGTTTTGCAGTTGAGAGGACTCTGAGACACAGAGACGTAAAGCAACATGCCCAAGACCACACAGCTGCTAAGGGACAGAGGTGGGATTTAACCAACGGTTTCCAAACAGGGAGATTTGCCCGTTAGGGGACGTTGCAATGTCTGCAAACAGTTTTGATCGTCATGACTCAGGGAGTGCTAGCGACACCTACTGGGCAGAGGCCGGCCTACAGGGAAGGTGGCCTACACGGTCCCACGTTGCCTGGACAGCCCCCTTCTCCCAGTTAGGAAGTATCTGGTCCAAAATGGCAATAGCGGCAAAAAGGTTGAGGAAGCCTGCCTTATGCTGTAGCGCTAGCGAAGATAACCTCTGCCCTTTAGTCCCCTCCACAACTACAACAAAGAGTAAGGAAAGCAGCCGCAACAGAGCTTTCTGTACTTCGGAGCAAGCGACATGGCTTCAACAGGCCTGTGAGGTAAGTGTGATGTTCCCACTTTACAGGTAAGGAAATTGAGGCTGAGGCAAGTGAAGGTCCAGAGCTTGTTCGTGGCAGAGAGACCAACATTTAGGCCTGCATGACCCCAAGGCCGCCCTTAACTGCAGGCGCCTGCCTCTGTCCCTGCGACGCTGGGACACAGAGTCCTCTCCAACCCTCGAAGCGTTATGGAGAAATGGGAAACGCTGTTGGGAACGGATGTGGCACATCCGCATAGGGCATTACTGCTGTCCCCCTCCTGGGGGCGGGTGGGGAGCAGTGGGGTCACTCACGGGATCCTTGAAGCTGGCCCCCAGGTGCTCCACAGCGTAGTAGAGCTGTCTCTTCTCCCCCAGGGATCGAAGGACGAAGCGCTGGATGTCCTGGAGAAGGGGGACAGCGGGGGGGGGGGCAGGGAAGTTAAGGCTGGAGGAGCAGGGGAGCCCACAGGCTCCCTAACCTTGGCTGTGCTCCTCGCCTCAAGCCTCCTCCTTCAGCAGCTTCAGGGTGTCGGGGCTCAGACTGGGGGTAGTGTGTGTGTGTGCCGTGCACATGTGCAGAGGTGGGGGCAGGCAGGGGTGAGGTTAATGGAAGAGGGCTGGGCTGGGGCTTGGACTCAGAAGTAGAGCCTGCAGTGGGGAGCAGGGAGTGGACTTGGCGTCGCCTTTGGCCAGAATGGGGGGCTGGATCCAGGTGACTTCTCCAGTATATCTGTTTGATTTCGGGCTACCTCACAGGGTGAGTGAGGAGGGGCTACCTCTCTTGGCCCGAGGCCAGGTCTCGGCTCTCCTAGCTGGGCCTGGTACTGGTCCAGAGCCTTCCTGGCAGCCTCATCCTCCGGGTAGAAGAGGAGAACGCTCAGCACATTTTCCACAGCCTGGGACAGATTCCCTACTGGAGACAGAGAATAGCGTGGGGTGGGACCCAGAGACCGGGCACCGCTGTGATCCCTGGGCAGAGGCAAGAAGCCAGGGGGACAGAGGCAGAGCCGGAGAAGGTGGCCTCCCAGGGCCCCATCCCAGGCTCATCCTCTGCTTCTTTCCAAAGCTTACTGGAACATACCTGAGCTGTGTGGGCAGAGTTCAGAGGGGAGGAAGAGAGGAGAAAATAAAGGAAGGTGAGAAACAGCAAGGAGCAAGCGTCCTCCTGAGGTGGTGGTCCCCATGGAGCCCTGACCAACTACAGATGCAGACACAGACGGAGGGAGGGAGAGATGGGGCTCAGGATACCATCAGAGACAAACCTTCACTCTCCCCGTTTCCAACCTCAGTCACCCCCAGGGCTCACCCTTGCCCCACTGACCCTGAGCATGGGCCTCGTACAGCCGCCTCAGCTGGCTGGGAAGGAAGTCTGGGACAGGCAAGCTGCGACCAGGACGTGTGGCCGTGTCCCCCACACAGCGCTGCCGGCACCGCAGGACCCCTATCCAGTGCCCTGCGGGGGACACACGTGCGCCGCTCAGCTTGCGTCGCACCTCCCTGGGCACCGTGAGGCCCCGCGCAGCACGTCAGCTCCTCACCTGCGATGGCCTCGTACAGGCCTCCGGGGCTCCCGGTCCCCTCCGCCTCCTCTTCCGCCTTCTGCTGCTCCTCAGGCCCCTCGCAGCCGGCCCGGCAGCTCTCCACCTGGGCCAGGCTCTCCTGCAGGGCCTCCTCCAGCCAGGGCAGTGCCAATGCTGCTTCCTGGTGCCCCAGCAGCTCCAGGCCGGTGTCATAGGCTGCCTGCTGGGGAGGGGAGTGGTCAGTCACCTGAAATCCTGGGGCAAGGGTTGCCAGACTAGATCGGGAGGGGGAAAGAAGGGGAGGGGTGTGGGTCTCATTTGGGGCCTGGACTCCAGGTCCCAGTTCGCCTTGGGGAATACAGTATGGGCCTCGGAATCCAAATGTTAGAACGTGGGACTTTGTGAATCTCAGGAAGAAAACTAAGTCACAGAGAGGGACTTCCCATCAGGGTCACAGAGGATGGTACCCAGATTTCCTGATGCCCAGCGGACAATGCACAGTCCGGCGAGGCCTGTGTATCCAGCCAGTCAAAGACTGGGGGCGGGATAGGGGACGTGCTGAGGGTCTCACCCAGTATGGGGGCGTCTCCAGGTCCCGGAAGCTCTGGGGCCGAACCCCGGACATCCGTCTGTACTTAGCCATGTCCTCTCGCATCTGAAGGTGCGTCGGGTTGGCCACAAAGAAGGTGTGCGCTGCGGCTGCTGCCAGGTCCAACTTCTTCAGCTGAGAAGCGGGGAGGATGAGGGAGTCAGCCCTGGGGTAGGGGTGTCAGACTCTGCCTCCTCCCCAGCCTCCGCACCCCAGGCACACCTGGCACTGCCCCAGAGCCTTCTGGAAGACCGGTAGGTGAGAACTGCCCACCACCCAACCTCCAGACCCCCAGTATGTTGGGGCTCTCAGGAGTCTGGTAGCTACGGAAGCAGAAGCAGGGTCTGAAGACTGGAGTGGGTGGGGTATGGGCAGAGGGACCTCGCTGGAGAGACGAAGTGGAAGTGATGGAGTGGGTGGGGTATGGGCAGAGGGACCTCGCTGGAGAGACGAAGTGGAAGTGATGGCTAAGTGCGGTGCAGAAGTAGAGGTGACCCGAGCGACCAGCAAAAGCCGCTGGGCTCTAGGACCCTGAGCTGAGGTGTGTGTGACCAGCGCCCCCCTTCCCCGGCCACGTAGGCATTATTAGGCAACAAGGACCGCACCAGTAGCGCGCAGCGTCCATTGCCCCTGCCCCGGGACACCGGGCCCCTCAGCCCTGGCCCGCTCATCTTTCTTTCCCGAAGCTCCCTCCCGCCCCAAGCGAAGGCTCACACTCACCCCCTTACCCGCCCCCATGCTCTCTCTCCAGCGGCGGATCTCAACCCTAATCCTCCCCCTTCATTCCTGGGAAGAGGCGGCTGTCACTCCGCGTAGGTCTCAGTAAGACTTTCTAAAACTCCAGGCCCCTGCCCTCCATCTCCGACCTACTTCCACCCCGCCGCATGACACCCATTCCAACTTCGCTCCCACTCTCCCAAGGCTGTCCCTCGGCGGCCTCGATGGGTGTTTGTCACGGTTTGATAGGACGGACTCCAAAGACGAGGTCCTATCCACACAGCCCCACCCGGGTCCGGGCGCTGGCCCGCCGCCCCTCCCGGGAGCTGGAGGAGGACAGCGGCGGGGCCGGGGAGGACCCCCGGGGCCCGGGCCGCCGCGCACCTGGTAGTAGGCCCTCTGCAGGTAGTTGTAGGGCTCCCGGCGGCGGAAGGCGTCCTGGAGCGCGCTCCCCACTCGGAGCCGCGCCGCGCCCCCCGGACCCAGCCTCCGCGCCCCGCACTGGGTCAGGCACTCGGCGCGCCGGAGCGTGGCGCGGAGGAGCAGCGGCTCCCAGGCGCCCCGCGCCGCTCCCGGCCCGGAGTCGGGCCCCGGGGAGGCGGGGAGCGCGGCCCCCGGCTCGGCCGCGCAGCGCGCCCCGCAGTCCAGCCGCGCGCGGCCCAGCGCCGCCCGGCTCCGCAGCGCCTCCCGCAGCAGAGCCACCGCCGGCGCCCAGGCCCCCGCCGCGTAGGCGCGCAGCCCGTCGGCGTAGAGCAAGTCGGGGGCCTGGGGGGGCGCCCCCGCGGACAGCGGGGCCAGGCCGGGGGGCTCGGGGGACCCCGGGGGAGGCAGCAGCAGCAAGAGCGGCAGCCACTGGAGGAGCCGGAACATCGTGCGAGAGCCGCCGGCCGGCTGCAGGAGGGAACTGCGGGAGCCGCGAGGAAGAGGGAGGAAACGGGGAAGGAAGAGGGAGGGGAAAGGAAGGCGAGATAGAGAGGAGGGAGGAGAGGAAGAGAGGAGGAATGAGTGGCGCCGACGGGAGCTGATGGGGCCGAGCCCCAACCCTGGGAGAGGCCGGGGTGAGAGCGAGCCGGGAGTCAGAGGACGCCTGGCAGAAGGTGGAGAACGCGGGCTTTAGTACCAGCGGGGTGGTGTGGACCAAGAAACAGACCGCGGGGAGAGCAGGGCAGACGGCCGGCGGTGGAGCAGGCCTGGTGCTCTGAAGACAGCCTGAGGAGCCTCGTAGGACCCCTGACTCCAGCCGCCGAGGCCCAGCGGGTGGGAAGAGCTACTGCGGCTGCGTTCTCCTCCACTCTTGGGGTCCAGGAAAAGGAGTGTGGATGCCACCCACAAACCCGCACACACGCGCTTTTGGACAAAGAACTTTCGAATGCAGCAGGGAGGGGGGTAAACTCCAGGTCTGTGACACCAGGTCTGCTCAAATCCTTTCCTGCCCAGGAAGTGCGCACATACAGATTTGGGAAAAGGAGGAGCGCTGAGGCATGGGAGATAGAGACATCCTCTAAAACCACCTCCACAGATCTCAACGAAGATCCTTCAAACCCCAAACCAGCTAACTCAAGTGTCTCCCTATGTCCTCCCCCCTCCACACCGCCCTCCCGCCCAGCCCAGCCCGAGGGGCTCTCATAAGGCCGTCCCTGTGAATGTCTGCATGTTTGTCTTTCTCTGTGTATATTTCTGTGCCTCTGTCCAGTGTGCCTGCTCCAGTTTGTCTTCTATGAGCCATTCCACCCCCCCGAGCCTCTGACCATCCCCTTTGCCACCACAGCACATCGGACACACAGGTTTCCATGGTGACACTTCAGACTTTAATACATTTTGCTAGGGATGATGGAAGGTGAGTCAGGCATCTGGTCACTTGGATGGGAGACAGCAGGGGTTCCATCTCCCCAGAGCCTGGAGGCAGCTGCCTCAGGGTCAGGGACAGAACGAGGCGTTATGCTCCCAGGCCCCCCCACCCCCGAGTCCAGCAGGCCCACCTGGGCTCACAGGGTCAGCTGGGAGAAGATGGGGTTACCTGGGTCCCAAGATCCTCCCCAAGCTCTTGCACTCCCCTCACCTCCCGTCAGGGAGCAGCGTCGCCCTGCACTTAGCCCCAAAGGAAGTCCAACGACTCTGCTATCAGGGGACCCAAGGGAGAGTCGGCGGGGTGAGACTCCCAGCGGCCTGGGCCGGCGAGGAGAGGGCCCCGGCGAGGCCGTCGGAGAAGGCAAAGGTGTCTCGTCAATGAAGGTGGTGATCTCCTCTCGGAAGAAGCCTGGACCCCGTGGGGGTCCCCCACCTGACCCCAGAACCCCGCCCTCCAGGAATTGGCGAAGGCTGGCCAACCCCCCACCTTCAGCCTCCTCCTCCTCCTCCTCCAGCCTTTGTCTCGGTCCCAGGTACTCAGGAGGGCCCCCTAGGGCCCGGCTCTGGGCTGGGAGGACCCGGATGTCATCAGAGGATGACCACTTGTGCAGGAAAGAGCCAGGTGCCCGAGGAGTAGAGAAGATGTTGGTCTCATCGTGGGACAGACGGCGGGACAGAGGGACCTGGGGAGAGGAGCAAGTAGACCCAGGGGTGCTGCCGGGACAAAGGGGGTAGAGGCAGGAACCAAAGTGGGGACTCTGCAAGATGGCTCCACCCCCTTACACTTCTGCAAAACATCCTCTGATGGGCAAACCTGGTTCTGAGCGGTCTGAAGGGGAGCCTCCCTTGCCATGCCTTCCTTTCACCTACTCCTCATGTGCCCTGCAGGCTGGGGCTAGGGAATCGGGGGTCGGGATGGATAACAGAGACTGGAGAAAAGTAGTGAGGGGATACCCAGAATAGGAGGTGTGCTGCCTAGTCCCATACCTGTAAGTAGTGGACCCTCTCAAGAGGGGGAAAGAGCGTGTGCTGTCCAGGAAGCAGCTTCACTTGGGTAGGGTCCCTTCCCCCTGGTCCTGTGGCCCCGTTGGCATCAAAGCGAACTTTGCACACTCGGCCATCTGCACAATCATCACAGCCCCCATCTAGGAGAAAAAAGGGGCAGAGTGGTTACAGGCAGGGAATACACTTCCCCACCCCCTTTAAAAGCTCCCACCCCCTTATAAGCTCCCCAGAGAATCCTGTTTCCATTAGTCTGTAAGCTCCAAGAGGAAAACAAGAGTGGCCAACGTCTGTTGCATTCGGTGCTGAATCCCTAGCGATTCATACATATAGACACACTTATCTGGAACAGTTACCCCTGGCCCCCCAATCCCACGCCAGGAGCTGTCCCTGTAGCTGGGGAGTCTCTCTCAGGAAGCTTAGCTTTCCCTTGGTTCCACAGCCTTCCTTTATGGTTGTGTTAGTTCTCTGGACTGTTTCTTAGGCTCGGCGGAGGCAGAGCTGGCTAGTGTGGCCTTCGAGGGGGAACAGACACCGAGAGGAGGAAGCAGTGGGTGTGTATCGGGGTGATGATTGGGGAGAGGGGAGCCACGAGTCAACCCAGGGGCGCTGCAGGTTCTGTCCAGCAGGGGGCACTCCAGGGCAGCCTGTCCCCACAAGAAAAAGGGCTGGTAGAAAAGGGCAGGAAAGGGAGCCGACGCCTAGGAAAGCGAAAACCCAGCCCCTCCTCTGACCGTCGTCGCCATCCTCCTCGGACATGATAGCCACGCACTGCTCCCACACCGTGCGCACGTCGGCGCGGTAGCGCTCGCAGGACCAGATGAAGGAAGGCAGCAGCAGCGTCTGTGCCATGGAGCACCACAGCACGGCCAGCACCATCCAGGGGGGAGCCGAGTCCGACTTCAGGGAGAAGAAGCTCACCACCTGGCAGGAGGATGGAGAGTGGCCCCGGGTCAGGGCCCAGAGCCGAGGGGGCCCACTCGACCCCAGATCCGACATCCTAGTGCAGCCGGGGGCGGGGCAAGAAGTCAGGAGCGGATGGTCCGGATCACGTAGGATCGGGACAGAGGCAAAGCTGGAGGTGAAGAAGGTCGAACAGAGGGGAAGGGATTGACTCAGAGGAAGATCAGGACAGAGTACTGGAGAGAAAGCCCAGAGGTGCAGAGGGAGAGGAGCAGACGCCGTACAGTAAACTTGAAGACAGACTGAAATTCAGAAAGAGGGACTAGATGGGGATGCAGAAAGCTGGGGGTGGGGGGGGCGGTGAGCTCTCTGGGGTTGCCACCCAGGGGTGCTCAAGACCCTGTTGTACCCAGAGGGAGTTCGGGAGCGGAGTGTGGAGCTTAGCAGCTGGGTGATGGGTCTTGGGGGCTGAATAGTGGAGCTGCAGGATAGGTGATGGAGCCAGAGGACAGGGAGTGGGACGGAAGGATGGATGATGGAGTTGAGTACTGGTCACTGGCGAACAGGCTACGGAGCTGGGCTAGTGGGAACTGGGAGATGGATGGTAGAGATGGGGGTTCACAAGTGGGGCTGGGTAGAGGAGAGGAAGATGGATGATGGAGTTAGAGGTCAGGTGATCATGCTGGGGTCTGGGTATTGGAGAGAGCAGGTGGGGGGGAGTCCCAATCTCACCAAGATGGGCACCCCTGTGAGTGAGTCATAGAGAAAGACGATGGCGCTGACCAAGTTGGTGACCTGCAGGGATGTCTTGGCCGACTCGGACCCATCCAGCGAGGACCGCCGCTTCCCTCGGGCATCCTCCACCACAATGGCCGGCACCTCAAAGGCTGGCCGGGTGCCCAACCCCCCTGACCCACCCCCCTTGGCCCCGCCCCCAGCCCCCGCTCTCCGGGCCTGTTGAGCCCTCCGGGGCCGGGCCCACAGCGTCTGGTAGAAGGTGATGGCCACACAGACCAGCCCCATGACAATGCCCCCAAGTAGCAAGAGGCTGAAGCAGACGCCAAAGCCGAGGCCAATCTTGGAGACTATGAACTGGCAGCCGCGGGCGTAGTAGCGCTCGCCGTTGTTGTGCCAGCCAATGGAGGGCAGTGTGGAGAGGATGAAGCTGACCATCCAGATGCCCATGACGGCATGCAGCGCCTGCTTCTTGGCGTTGCTGAGGCGGTAGTTGACGGGCCAACGCACCATCCACATGCGGTGGTAGGAGAGCGAGGCGACGGTGAAGCAGGTGGCCAGGGCCAGCGTGTAGTAGGTGGACACAAAGACCTTGCAGATGCTTTCGTTCCAGTCATAGTCGGAGGAGGCCTGGCGCCGGAGCTGCACCACGGCGAAGGTGGTGAGGGGCACGGCTGCCATGAGGATGTGCGTGCCTGCCAGGAAGCAGAGCAGCAGCTCCAGGGGCTTGTGCTTCTGCCGCTTGGCCGAGATGCTGAGGATGATCCAGGCGTTGGCCAGCAGTGCCAGGAGCCCGCAGGCCAGCCAGGACAACGCGTTTGAGCGGAGGGAGGCCTCCTCTGCCCCCGCCCCACCCCGAGCCATCCTTCGTCGGTCCCCCCACCCCCCTTGAACTCTTGGGGGTGGGGGCTAGGTCTCACCCAGGAGCCCCACTCACACGCACCCCCATGATGCCCACAGTCCTTGCCCTGGAGTGAGGCAGGCCGCCCCTAGGCCTACCCTAGTGCTCAGCATTGCACGACTGACCCAGCTAAGGTCAGGTGTGGAGGGCAGGGGAGGAGACTGAGGGTCAGCAGAGGTGGTCCTCCGCCTCCATGCTGGGTGGGACCCTTCCAGAAGTATCCCTGTAGTTGATGGGGGAGGCGAGCTGACCGCTTTCCCAGCTAGGAGGCTGGCTGGGAAGCCCTGGTCCCCACGTCAGGACTTCCAGCTGTCTTCTGCCTCTGGTGCTTGGCCAGTCAGGGGTCCTCCGGATGCCTCAAGGGGCATGGGGGCGGGGCTCAGCCGCCTGGACACCCTGCAAGGGAGAGATGAGGTGTGGAAGGGGCGGAGCAAAGGTGGGGTCTAGGCTGGTCTCCAGCTGGTACCCAAGGCTCCCTTCTCTTGAAATGATAGAAATGACTGGTTACTAGGGGTCATGGGGTCATCAAGAACATTCTCCTGCCTTAAAGCAGACCGTCACTCTAACACCCCACACGGATGAGAGCCCTGCTTTCCAGACGTCCAGGAGAGAAGGTATTCTGACCTCCTGTCTCCCATCCTTCGTCAGCCATTTTTCCTGCTTCTGGCCCTCCCGGGTCCCTCTTTCTGTCCCCTGCTCAGCACTCCTCAACCACTATCTTCACATCCCTGAATCTCTCCTCAGAGCTACCATGGCAGAGGCAAGACTTGTTTCTTCTTGAGGGCTCACTGGAAACTGGGATATGGTATTACAGTCATTCCCCAACCTTCCAGGCTCCTGGGTCCAGGGGTCCAGGTGCTCAGTTCCATCTCCCCAAGCCTGCATGATCACCCGCCCACTCACCGGGTATCTAGGAAGATGGGAGAAAGGAGGCTGGGACCGAGGCGGGGGTGGGGTGGGGGGTGGCAGGGAACCCGAAGACAGGGGAACCACTGACATCAGAAGCATCCAGAAAAGGAAAGAGGGGGAACTAGGGGGAAGGAGGAGAGTTTGAACAGAAGAGAAGGAGAGAGGGGGCAAAGTGACAGTATTTGAAAATAGAAGGAAAAGCCAAGAGACCCCTGGAGAGGAGGCTTTGGGGGGAGGTGAGGGGGGGATGGAGGGAGGGAGCAGGGAATAGGGAGGCTGAGAAGAAAAACCCAGTGTTCAATAAGGTTCAGACTCCCTCCACCTCATAGACCCCCACTCTTTCCTACCCTGACCTGAGCCTCAGTTTCCCTCTGATGGGAAGGAAGATGTTCTGAATTTGGTGACTCTGAGCTTCATCGAGCCCTGGGGAGGGGGTTCTGAGGAACTCGGGTGAAAGCCTGAAGAGAGTGGAGGCAGGAAGGATGGGCATAATGGCTTTGGGGTAAGCGAGGTAAAAATGGGGCACATCAGTGGTAGGGTCTGTTTCCTGTAGCAGACCCTTAGACCCTTGCCCTCCCCAAGAGGTCCTAGTCCATCCCCCACCTTTGTCTTCCCTCGGAGCCCAGTACACCCTAGTTGCCATGGCAATGGCCAGCTAGAGGGAGATGGAGGGAATCGGTCAGGAGCGCCCCCCATCTCCCCTCCAGCCTTGGACCCCTTCCCATCCACACCCACCCAGGCCCAGAGGGTGGGCTCAGGAAGAAAGAGCTGGGGACTCGGAGAGGGAGGGAGGCAGGAAGGATGTGAAGGACAGAGAGAGGAGGTGAAGGACGGAGAGAGATCAGAGGAAGGTGGGAGGGGGTCCGGGGGACTCCAGGGCGGAAAGGGGTCCCTCGCCCTTCGGGGTAAAGGGGTGAAAGGTCAGGCGGCTCCTCCCTCCTGCGGGCCACCCACCGCGGTCTCCAGGACAGAAACAGCAGGTGGCTGGGGAGGAGGGGCCGGCCCGAGGGGGAGAGGAGGCGGCGGGGGAAGAGGGGAGGGGACCACGGGGGACAGGGCCGGGGTCGCCTTACCTCGGGCTGCGCCCAGCACTGCCATGGAGACAGCACTCCCGACGCGGCTCTCCCCGGCTCCCGCCGCCTGCCGGCTCCAGCTCGCCGCCCTCCTCCCTCCTCCCTCCTCCCTCCGGGCCTCCCTCCTCCCGCCCGTCCCAGCCTCTCCGTTCGGCCCCCTACGTCCCTCCGAGCCCCTCTCTCCCGGGGTCCTGCCGCCGCAGCCCCGGGTCGGGACGGAGGCGAGCCTTGAGGGGCGGGGGCGAGCGCGGGGCGGGGGACCGGACGGTGGGGACTTGGAGGGGGAGGGGCGAAGAAGGCGCCAGGAGGGAGGGAGCGAGGAGGACGGCGGGGAACCGGCTTCATTGGAGAACTGGATCGTGTCCTGCCCCCACCCCACCCGGTTTTCAACACGAACTCAAGCTCGATGAGGCAGCTGGTGTTGCTCGGGGAGCTGGACACGTGTGTCACTGTGTGTATCTGTAAGGGCTGTGCCCGGGTGTAGCTCACGCGGGCATGTGCTGGAGGCTGCCGAGTGAGGGGCGCTGGTGAGGACGCTGGGGCTGCTTGCGGGATGCGGGGTACACAGGCTGAAAGAAAGCACCCCACCAATACACACCGCTTCCCCCTCCTGGAGCACAAATTCACACTTGCGTGGGCAACACACACAATTCTCCGGCACACATCACAGTTTTTCACGTGCAGGGCACACACAGCCCCTGCAGTCTCTCCCCGTCAGTGTATCACACACCCGCACACTCAGGGCCCTCTGGGGTGGGGAGGTGGGTAATCGGCCTCCAGAGGATTTTTCCCTCCCCAGGGAAACTTCGTCTTCCTGGGGCAAGCCTGGCAACCTCTCCTCTGGGTCTGACCCCACAGATCAGAAGATTCCAGGTCCCCAGAAAAGAGCCATCTCTCTCTCTCGCTCTCTCTCTCTCTCTCTCTCTCTCTCACACACACACACACACACACACACACACACAAATGAAGAAGAGCACTTCCTTAAAGTCAGTCTCTTGGATTTTTCTGTTAGCTCAGGGAGGCAGGGGTGGGGAGTGGGCAGGAATACAAAGCAAGCCATGGGGAGTCCTGGAGACAACCGGGTGTTCTTCCTGGAAGAGGCAGCAAGCTGGAGGGAAAGGAAAAGGGGGAAAGGGTAGGGACTGTGGGACGTGGTGAGAAAGGGAAGGGAGGAGAGAGAGGCAGAGGAGGCTGGGGATCCTGAGAGAAATGGATCAAGAAGAGGAGGAAGGGGTTTCCCTGGTGGTGCAGTGGTTGAGAGTCCGCCTGCCAATGCAGGGGACACGGGTTCGTGCCCCGGTCTGGGAAGATCCCACATGCCGCGGAGCGGCTGGGCCCGTGAGCCATGGCCGCTGAGCCTGCGCGTCCGAAGCCTGTGCTCCGCAACGGGAGAGGCCACAACAGTGAGAGGCCCGCGTAACACAAAAAAAAAAAAAGAAGAAGAAGAAGAGGAGGAAGAAGAAAACTTGTAAACCCAATTTTCTTGTCTCCTGAATCATTTGGGGGAGGGATGAAGGGGGGTATGGGGCAGGGAGACTGAGGCCCAGTGGGTATCTCTGAGGCCCAGAGGTACCCTCAGAGGGTTCATTCTCTGGCCAGCTCCCCACCCTGTCCCCCTGGCAAAGTTCACCTTCTAGAAGGTTCTGACAGGGTGAGTGGCGGGTCACTGCTCGCAGCCTGTGTCCTGATTAGGAGAACTACAGGTTTTGTCCTCTGGTAATAGGATTCTGCTGTGACGGAGGAGGGATCCTCGGCAGGGAGGCCCTGAACTCTCTGAGGCAACCTCCCTGTGGTGAAGGGAATCCAAGGTAGTACCGGGCATCTATGACCAGCCAACTGCAGAGATCTGTGTGGTATTTGTCCCTGTGTTCAAGAGATAGCAGTGGACCTAGAGGTCAAGAGACCTGGGCTAACCCACGTACTAGCCGTGTGAACCTAGGCAATCACCTGACCTCTCTGCATTCCATTTCTGGTCTAGAAACTGGAGATAGTAATCTTGGTCCTGTCACTACCAGTCTTGTAGGATTTTCATGAGGTTCAAATAGACTAAGGATGTGAAACTGATTTGTAGACAGCGCCACGCTGCTTGGGTGGTAAGGAACTGTATCTGCGCACGAATGTGCTGGTCTGTGCTCAGGTCAGGATGTAAGTCTGTGGTTCTGCTAACACAGGGTAAGACGCAGGCAGAATGGAGCAGCACAGGCTGGCAGTCAGGAGCCTTTGGATCTGGATCCGTCCTTGACGGGCTGTGTGACCTTGGGCTAGTCCCTGCCTTCTCTGGTCCCAGGGTCCTCTCCCAAACAGTGACAGCCCTGTGCTTCGTGCTTCAGACACCCAGCCTCACCCTCCAGGGCAGGCAGGGCCGGTCCCGCGTGCTCCCCTGAGATGCAAGTGAGCAGTGAGGGAGAGGGTCGAGAAGAAATCATCAAAGAAGGGCTAGGGTTTGAGTGAAAAGGAAATGGGGAAGAGGGGGTGTGAGTGAGCCTCTGAAGAGCGGACCCAAGGCCCACTGGACGGGGAGGGCAGGAGGTGGACAGAGGCGCTATGCCGGCTACATTCATCTGGTCCGCAGGCCCAGGAGACCAACAGGAAATGCAGGGGGAGCCAGCTGGGGAGGCTGCAGATGGGAAGCTCCTCCTGGCTGGGGCCTCAGGTGAGACTACATGTCTTCTGGAGCCGGCTGGAGGGACGAAGAATAAGAGGAGCGCGTCTGTTCCCCCCCAGCTCCTTGCTTTCCAGGCCCTCCCTGGCTCCCAGACCCTGCTTTTCTCTTCCAGCTCAGTGATGGCCTCCAGACACATCGCAGGCCCCCTGCCCCTCACCTCGCCGTCCTCCACCTCCCGCCAGCTACCTACCTCCTGGGCCATCCCTGCCTGCTTCTGTCCTCTCCACCACCTCCCTCTAGCCCCCATCTCCTCTTCTCTTCCTCCCCTCCCTTCCCTCTCTTCTCCCCCCTTCCCTCTCTGCCCCCTAGTTACTGCGAGCAGTGGCAGGTCTTCTTCTCACTGAGGAGTCTCTTGATCTGAGATGTCCGCTCTGCCCGGCGCTGTCCAGGGAGAAAGAGAGGAGTCGTGAGGGTCCCAGGCCTCTGAAAAGGAGCTGCCCCTTGGAGGCGGGCGTGGGAGGGGAGAGGCAGTGACTGTGGCTGAGGCCATCTGTCCCAGAATTAACTCTGCGCCTTCCTGTCTCTCCCTCCGCGTGGGATCTGGGACGGGGCCCAGCTGGCAGTGAGGTTGCTGAGCAGTGGGCCGAGGGAGCCAGAGCAGAAGCAGGTCACCGACACAGGGTATCCTTGTTGCCATACAGGCCTCAGGTGCGCAAGTGCCCCGCGGGGGGACGAGGACGTCTGGGGAGGCTCACTCACCCTGCGGTGCCAGCATTTAGCAGAGAAGATGCAAAATCCAGCGAGAAGCAGAAGACTGGTGATGCCCCCCAGCACCACAGCCAGAAGCTTCGGCCAGGCGTGGGCGAGCACCGGGGGCAAAACTGCAAGAGAGAGAGCTGTGCTCAGCTCCCTGCCCGCTGCACTCAGGCACAGGGCATGCGGCAGGGGGGCCCGAGGAGGGAGGGCCTCATTGCCCTGCCACACTTGGGTCTGGTCCTTGGGCTGGGAGAGCGGGGCAGGGTGCACAGGGCCCTCGGGGGCCCCCAGGGCTGGAAGGGAAAGGCTGGGGAAGGGGTTTTAAGGTTTAGACACTGCACTGTATCCTGGGGAGCTAGAAGCGGCGGTCCACGCCACGTGCCGTGCGCGTGAATGTGTGTATGTGTGTGTGTGTCTCTCTGTCTGGGTTTGAAGAGGAGCCAGGGAGGGGGCCTCTTGGTCAGGTGGACCCCATTCCTGGGCTGTAGACCTTAGGGAGATGGGAACTTGTAGGACTACAAGAGCCCAGGACCACACCCCACTTCACCTCATCACCCCTGTGTCCAGGCACCACACCTATAACCCACCCATCTCAGAGCAACCGGGAGGCTGGGTGGTCTCCACCAGCCTTGGGAGGGTCCCACGGTGGAGGAGGTCGGGGCTCAGGGTTAGGCCACGGAATCTGGACTCTCACTCACTCTTGACCTTGGATTCCAGCAGGACTTTGCCCTTGTCGCTCAGTAGACACTGCCACATCCCTGCTTCAGGGCCCAGCACGGTCACCAGCTTCTGCTGATCTGAGACCCTCATACTCTGGTTCTCCTTCTTCAAGCTCAGTATCAGCCTGGGGGACGTGGGTCCCAGCACCTCACAGGTCAAACTGTTTGGGGACTTAGTCACTGCAGAGGGACAAGAGCCTGAGACTGGGAGCCTGGACCTCTCGGTTCCCAGCACCTCCATGCTCTAAGGCAATTCGTAGGACAATGAAAATGATACTTTACATTGGCATTCCTCTTTTAGCCTCTCAGAGCACATTTTCATGCAGTTATAATGCAGGAAACAGGGTTTTTGAGGTCCAACAGTCTTAGATTTGAACCCCAGTCCCACTGCTTACTATCTGTGAGTCTCTGAACAAGTTACTTACCCACCTGAGCCCCAGACAAAAATTAAATGGAGAAATACATGTAGAGCGCTTGACTGGGCCTGGCAGGCACAGAGCATCAAATATTAGCCGTTATTATTTGTGAAGTTGTTACGATGATTAAGGAGATAAGGATGGGGAGAACTCAGTGTGGCGCCTGACCTTGTCACCATCACTGTCATACTGTTATCCTCCTTAGGAGAAAGCCGACCCACAGAGGGGACGGGCTTAGTCGGGGGTCACAGAGGGTTGGGCAGAGGCAGAACTAGAGCCTGGTTCTCAGGGAGGACCCCTGGGAATTCTAGTGGAGGCCACCTTAGGCCGGCTCTTGGATGTCAGGGACGGACAGAGGATTGCAACCTCCGTTCAAAACCAGCCCTTGATTGGCTCCATCAGGCAGCCAGGGCCTAGGCATCCCTCTGGGGGCCTGTCCTGCCTTGGAGGGTCCCAGGGCCAGGTCGCTCCAGCCCCACCCCGCCCTCACCTTCTCAGCCTATCTCCTCACCTCTCATCACCACGAGGTTCACTTCCTGATACAACTTCCCCTTGGTGAGATTCAGGGTCAGGTTTCCAGAACCTGCGTACTGAGGCAAAGCCTGGGGCAGAGTCAGGCGGAGGGGGAGCCCCTTACTCATGTGGAGCTTGAGGTCCTTGCGAGTCTTTCCCACAGTCACCTTCCCGTTGTTCAATTTGAAGGTGATCCAGGACTCGGGGGAGCAATTCCCCTTTGCCTGCAGCCAACTCAGCTCCCCGCTCAGATTTTCATCTCCGAATGTGAGTGGGAAGGAAAAGTTCATCTGCTCCCCCTCTTTTGCATAGACTGTGCTGGAGACCTCCTGGAAGGCTGGAGGGGGACGGGAGAGAACCCGGGTCCATACGCAGGCACGCAGCGGGTAGGCACGTAGTTGGGGGAGACGGGAGGAGACCAGGTGAGTCCAAACACCCAGGCTGCCATTCGGGTGCTTAAACTCCCATCTACCTCCCCTCTCCTCTCTCAGCTCTGCACGCCAGGGAGGTCCCACGGCAGCACCCCCTCCCCCTAGAAGCCCTCCTAGAACAGCCCAGCCACAAGGGCCCTCTCCCTCCTCGGGATCCTAGAGCACAGAGGCCATTTGGCCTGCACCACTTGGGTACATAAGTTATCACCCTTCACAAGATAAGAGCAAATACTGGCTGACTACGTGCCAGGTGCTGTTCTAAGTGCATTCCGTATGTTACTTCTGCCCATAACACGACAAGGTAGGCTAGACCATCCCTGTTTTACAGATGCAGAAACCAAGGCACAGAGAGGTTCAGTAACTTGCCCAAGGCCACACGGTTAAGCCAGAGCCAGGATTTCAACCAGAGTCCACACACTTCACCACCGCACACCCTACCGTGTGTCCCGTAAGCACCTGGAGGACAGGATCTGGGGTAGTGCCTGCCTTCTGGGCTCTTTTTTCCCTCCCGAAGCCTAGCTCAGGAGGCATCAAATTTGCAACGTCAAATTTCATCAGGGCTGGCTTGCTGCTGTGAGTGTCCCTGAATTAGTGGCTTTGCCAACTTGGTGGGAGGGGGGAGCTGAGGTAACGGAGAACATAGACGCCCTTGACAGCCCTCCTTTGGGGCTTCCTCCTGGGTCTCTGGGGTCCCTCACGTCCTCACATCCCCTGTCCCTTCCTTCCCCCATGTCCACTACCCTGAGGCGTGGCTGTAAATGAGAAGCTTGAGGAAGAGAGGGCCCAGTATGTCCCCCAGGGCAGACCCAGAACTGGAGCAGCAGCGAGAGCAGAGGGACCGTCTGTCAGGCCAGGGGGCCTGCGGAGGAGGGGAGCGCCTCTTACCCAGCACCAGGATGTGCTTGTTGAACACCAGCGTCTGCTGGGCCTGGGAGACGGTACATGTCCAGGTGCCACTGTCCTGCAGCCCCACCTGGGGCAGTGACAGACTCTTGGCCTCATTCTTCCTTTTATTCCCTGGACCTTTCCATTGCACTGAAGGGTTACTACCAGAGGGGCCTTCCAAGGTCAGGGTCAGGCTCTGTCCCAGCAGCAAGCGGGTGTCCGAGCTGGCAGTCACTGTGGGGGGAGCAGGCCAGTTGTGTCACACACACGCACCATCTCCAAGGAGAAGGGAAGAAGCCAGGAGACCAAGGGTGTCTCTCCGTTACCCCCATCCCAGCATCTCCCTTCTGCCCATCCCCAGCCCAAGGCAGCGTTTCCCTCTCCCCTCCCCCTCTCCTTGTCTCTCTCAGTCCTCCCTCTGTCTCCTGCCTTTCCATCCCCCTCACCCCCACCCCTAGGTCTCTTCGACTCCCCCTGCCTGACCCAAGGCCTGAGGAGGGGCTGAGGAGATGCGGCGGCCTGTCTGACCAGTCTCTGGACTGTTGAAATGCCACCAGCTCAGGTCTTGGTTTGGGTACAGGGATGGGAGTCAAGGAGGAAGGGAGATTGGCTGGAGGTGTCCTCATCCCAGGCTGCCCCACTCACATCTGAACACCTGCAATTCCACCTCGATCTTCTTGTCCTCCACTTCGCAGATGTAAGTCCCCGAGTCAGGTATTTCAAGATCCTTGATGACCAGAGGAAAGGATCCTTGGTCCCACAGGTTTATTTTTGATTCGACTCGAGAGTGCAGGTTGGAGGCACCTGGGAGTAGAATGCCACCGTATTGAGGAGGTTGGGGTACCCTGGAGGCACGGCACCCCCTGGCGAGGGTGGTGCCCACAACTCTGCTATCTGAGTTGCTCATTTCCAGCAGAATCTGCCTCGGGTCCTAATCTGAGAACCCCAGACTGGCGAGGAGGTCCCAACACATTCTTTTACCAGGCCAGGACAACATCTCACTAACCCGAAATATAAAATCTTATCCTCATTTAGAGAGCACCAACTCCTACATGCCAAACACTTTACATGCATCGTCTCAAGTAATCTTCACAACAGTTCTGAGAAATAGGTACTGTTTTGCTTATCTTGCAATTAAGGAAAGTGAGGCTCAGAGAAATTAAGTAGTTGCCCAAACTCTTGCTAACACATTATCGGCAGGAACATGAACCAGTACAATTTCTTTGGAAGGTAATTTGTTTCGTTTTCGTTTTCGTTTTTAAAATTCTTATTGGAGTATAGTTGATTTTAAATGTGTTAGTTTCTGCAGTACAGCAAAGTGAATCAGTTCTACATATACATACATCCACTCTTTTTAAAATTCTTATTCCATATAGGTCATTACAGAGGATAGAGAAGAGTTCCCTGTGCTATACAGTAGGTCCTTATTAGTTATCTATTTTATATACAGTAGTGTGTATATGTTAGTCTTAATCTCCCTATTTATCCCTTCCCCTGGAAGGTAATTTGTAATATCTACCAGAATTACAAATGCACATACAGAACTAAATGTTCACCAAGAAAGGAGAGGTTAAATAAATTAGAGTTCACCCATTCAGTGGAATGCTATAAGAGAAGAAGGAGAAGGCTCTTTCTATTCTGAGATGGAATAATATCTAAGAAACATCATTAACTGAATAAAGCAAGATATTAAGCAGGTTACCATTGCTCGAAAAGGAGGGGGAAAGTTATTTAACATCTATCTATCTATATCTATCTATCTATCTATCTATCTATCTATCTATCTATCCATCTATCTACCTGTCTCTCTATCTATCCTGCCTGGTATATGAACAAATATTTCTAGAGGTGAACGTAAGGAAATGGTCGCCTTGGTAGTCCCTAGGGAGAGGAAGTGCATCCCCATGAGACAGGTGTGGGAGGGCTTTTCACTTTATGCCCTTGTCTACCTTTTGAATTTATTTTATTTTATTTTTTTGTGGTACACGGGCCTCTCACTGCTGTGGCCTCTCCCGTTGTGGAGCACAGGCTCCGGATGCGCAGGCTCAGCGGCCATGGCTCACGGGCCCAGCCGCTCCGCGGCATGTGGGATCTTCCCGGACCGGGGCACGAACCCGCGTCCCCTGCATCGGCAGGTGGACTCTCAAACACTGCGCCACCAGGGAAGCCCTATCTTTTGAATTTTGACAACAGTAAGTGGTGGAGCCAGGATTAAGATTCAGGCTGTTGGGTACGCTGTGCAACACTGTCTCTGGAAAGTTCTGCAAGCACGGACATGCAGCCTCCTCCAGTCTCCTCATCAGAACTAACAACCAGCACCCAGAGGAAGCTCTTCTCTTTAGCTAACCATTTTCTGGGTGCAGCAGCAGCCCCAGAACTTCATTACAATGAAGGGCTTTAGCAGCTAAATTTGCATAGCAAAGACACAGACTTTTACTTAGAATGCATATTTGCAGGGATGGGGTGAAGGCGGCTGAGATAACGCTCCCACCCTCAATCCCCTGGCCCTCTCCCCATTTTGGCCTTGGTTCGGGAGATGTACTGTCAAGTCGGCCGTCATTCTCCCTTCTTGCCTCTTCCAGACCTCACAGCCCCTTCCCGCCGCTCAGGGCCACCCTCTCCAGGAGACCTTTCCAGATAACCTGTAGCCCTGGGCTCACACCCACCCCCGATTTTCCTCCAGCTCTGCCCACCTCCCCTTTCATTTGTCCTGCAGGAGTCCCTACCCTACCTGCTCTCTCCCCTGGATCCGTGTGCTGGTTAGCTCCCCAATTTTTCTGAAATCCTACTACATTCCTTCTCCAATCTACCAAACTTCTTGAAGGGGTAGCCTCCTCTGGTTCTGCCCCCGTGTCACTTCTTCCGATTCTCTCCTCCACATCTGAGCACCCTTCCCTTTTCTTCACCTTGGACTCCTATTCTGCTATCTACATTTAGGTGCTACTCTGGACTCTCTCCTGGATCCTCCTCCCCATTTCTGTAGACATTCTCAATTCCACCGCATCCCCCGTCAGCTCTGCAGATAACCCCCAGCCCCAGCCTCTCGCCTACATCCTGGGCCCACGTTTCCAGTGGCCCAAGGGATGACTTTATCTGGATGTCCTGCCATCACCCAAAACTCAATTGGTTCCAAATGAAATGTAACACCCTTTCCCTAAAATAACTTTTCCTCCTTGTTTCCCTTTTAAAACGTCTTCCGAGCCTCGTCATGACCCCCTTGTCCAGACTGTTCCATACCTTGTAAAAGTGATTCTACTTTGTGAAAGGTCAAAGATTATCAATGCATCTGGGATCAATTCATGGAGGAGACCAGTACTGAACCAAGCCTTAAAAGAAGTACAGGCGGTGAGCTAGAGGAAAGGGTTGCAGCAAGGACATCTAGGAAGGGGGAAAATCTCCAGGAAAGCTGCACAGGCAACCACCTCAAAGCAGTGAGGAAGGGGCTTCCCTGGTGGCGCAGTGGTTGAGAGTCCGCCTGCCGATGCAGGGGACACGGGTTCGTGCCCCGGTCCGGGAAGATCCCACATGCCGCGGAGCGGCTGGGCCCGTGAGCCGTGGCCGCTGAGCCTGCGCGTCCGGAGCCTGTGCTCCGCAACGGGAGAGGCCACAACAGTGAGAGGCCCGCGTACCGCCAAAAAAAAAAAAAAAAAAGCAGTGAGGAAAACACCTGGGTGTGAGGTTTCCGGCTGGGGAGCTGCAGCAAGCGATGCTGAGGGGAAGAATGTCAGGCAGAGGCTTCCAGGCTTAGCCTAATGGACTAGGGAGTGACACATGCAAAGCATTGCTTTGGGAGCCGGTACTGCTGCAGGAGGAAGAGAATTGAAGTAGGAGAGACTGGTAGCAGAGAGAATTGCCAGGAAGCTTCCACTGTAATCCAGGGGAGGGGTATGTGGCCTTGGCTAATGAGGGTGGAGTTCCCATGAGAACAAAGAAGATGAAACAGAAAAACACTTCCACGGGAAGGAATGGCCATAAGCAGTGACTGATGGGAAATCAGGGACTGAAGTAGGGGGAAAAAAAAAATTGGCTCTATGGTTCAGAAACTGGGGGAGTCAGGAGAGTGATGCTGCCGTGGTCAGAGATCAGGAAGCTGGGAAGGGGAGCTGTTCTGAAGGAAATTCAAATCATAGGAACAGAACAAAAACGTCAACACAAAAGAGGTAAGAATGTTTAGAAGGGAGTACATATGTTTCAATCTCACAGGCGATCATAGAAATGCAAATTAAACCAACAATGATATATTTTTCAACCATCAAATTAGCCAAAAAAAAAAGTTTTAAATATTACTATTCAGTGTCAGCAAGGGTGCTGGTGAGATAGGCACACAGTGACATTATTATCTAGACTTATTGTAAATGGCTAGAACCTTTCTGGAAGTGATCTTGCAGTATATACCAACTTTTTTTTTTTTTTTTTTTGCGGTACGCGGGCCTCTCACTGCTGTGGCCTCTCCCGTTGCAGAGCACAGGCTCCGGACGCGCAGGCCCAGCGGCCATGACTCACGGGCCTAGCCGCTCCGCGGCACGTGGGATCCTACCGGACCGGGGCACGAACCCGCGTCCCCTGCATCGGCAGGCGGACTCTCAACCACTGCGCCACCAGGGAAGCCCTGTCTTTAGTTTTTAGAAGTTTAATTATGGTGTCTTTTTTTAAAATTTATTTTATTTTTGAATTTTATCTTTGGCTGCATTGGGTCTTTGATGCTGTGTGCGGGCTTTCTCTAGTTGCGGTGACCAGGGCTACTCTTCGTTGCAGTGCGTGGGCTTCTCATTGCGGTGGCTTCTCTTTGTTGCAGAGCATGGGCTCTAGGCACGCGGGCTTCAGTAGTTGTGGCACGCAGGCTCAGTAGTTGTGGCTCACGGGTTCTAGAGCACAGGCTCAGTAGTTGTGGCATACAGGCTTAGTTGCTCCACGGCATGTGGGATCCTCCTGGACCAGGGCTTGAACCTGTGTCCCCTGCACTGGCAGGAGGATTCTTAACCACTGCGCCACCCGGGAAGCCGTAAGAAGTGTCTTGATGTGGATTTCTTTAGGTTTATCCTGCTTAGGCTTTGCTCAACTTCTTGAATCTATAGGTTAATATCTCTTGCCAAATTTGCAAATTTTTCAGCCACTATTTTTTCCAGTACTTTTTCAGTTCAATTTTCTTTCCCTTCTCCTTCACTCATTGACACAAATATTACATCTTTTGTTAGAGTCCCACAAGTCCCTATGGCTTTGTTCATTTCTTCCACTCTATTTTCTCTCTGTTCAGATTGTGTAATTTCTATTGTTCTATCTTGCAGTTCACTGATTCTTTCCTCTGTCCCCCCAACCCCAATGTGCTGTTGGGCTCATTCATTGATCCCTTGTATTTTGGTTATATTTTTCCATTCTAAAATTTCCATTTGGTTCTTTTTATGTTACCCATTTTTTTTTTTTTTTTTGGCCAGGCTGTGCAGCTTGTGGAATTTTAGTTCCCCAACTAGGGATCAAACCTGGGCCCCAGCAGTGAAAGCACCAAGTTCTAACCACTGGACCACCAGGAAATTTCCAACATCCTCTGTTTCTTTGCTGAAGCTTTCTGGTTTTCATTTGTTTCAAGCATGCTTGTAATTGTTTGCTGAAGAACTTTTTATCATGGCTGCTTTAAAGTATTTGTCAGATAATTCTAACCTCTCTTTCATCTCAGTGTGGGCATCTGTTGGTTCTTTTTTTCATCCACTTTGAGATGTTTCTGGTTCTTAGTATCAAGAGTGATTTTCACTTGGAACCTGGACATTTGAGTGTTATGTTATGAGATTCTGGATCTTATTTAAACCTTCTTTTTTAACTGGCTTTCTTTTATACCGTTCTTATTACTGCCAGGTAGAGGAAGAAATCTAGGTTCTCCTCTCACTCTCCACTGTGCTAGAGGGGGATGCTCCTCACAACTGGTCAGGGGTGGAAGTTCCAGTTCCCCACGTGGGGAAGTTCCAGTTCCCCATGTGGTCTCCATAGATCCTGGTTACTACAGGGTGATGGTAAAGGTCTTGACTCTCCACTAGACCTCTTCTGATACCACCCCAGCAGGGTGGGGTGCCTCCTGACTGCTGGGTGGGGTGGAAGTCCAGGTTCTTCCTGTGATCTCCACTGACTTTACAGGGGGTGGAGGAGCCTTCTCACTGGCTGGTGGGGATGCACAGCCCCATTCTCTACTTTGCATTCTCTGATCTCATCTCAGTGGAGGTGTTGGGTGCCTATACAGCCTGGGTGGGGGTGTGTGGAAGTTTAAGCTCCCATTCAGCCTTTGTTGGCATGGGAGGGTGTGGGGTCACAATTTTCCTCTGGTGTTTGGCTGAAGTAGAGCAGTCGTTATATTGAAGTTTTTTGTCTTGCTGGGTTGCTCCTTTCCTGGTCCTTTGACTAAAGAGAGCAGGCTTCTGTGAGGCTTATTTTCGTCTGTGCCCATCAGAGCTTCCAGGTTGCCGGCTTCTTCAGCTCCAAGACTGGGGTATTCGAGGCAAAAAGAAAACTCGCCAACCTGTTGTTCTTCAGGCCCTGAGGTCCCTACCAGTCTGTTCTCTTCTCAACACCTTTCAGAATCTTCTTATGTTAGTTCTATATGCAATGTCTAGGTTTTCATTTGTATTTCGTGAGAGGAAGAGTGAAAAGTATGTTACTATGGACTGAATTGTGTTCCCCCCAAATTCATATGTAGAAGCCCTAACACTCAATGTGATGATATTTGGAGATAGGGAGGTAATTAGATTTATATGAGGCCATGAGGGTGGGGCCTTCCTGGAGGGATTAGTGCCCTCATAAGAAGAGACCCCAGAGAGCCCTCTCTCTCTCTCTGCCATGTGAGGACACAGCAAATAGGTGGCCATCTGCAAGCCAGGAAGAGAGCGCTCTTAAGAACCCGACCATGGGGCTTCCCTGGTGGCGCAGTGGTTAAAAATCTGCCTGCCAATGCAGGGGACACGGGTTTGAGCCCTAGTCCAGGAAGATCCCACATGCGGCAGAGCAACTAAGCCCGTGTGGCACAACTACTAAGCCTGCACTCTAGAGCCCATGCTCCGCAACAAGAGAAGCCACCGCAATGAGAAGCCTGCACACCACAATGAAGCATAGCCCCCACTTGCTGCAACTAGAGAAAGTCTGCATGTAGCAATGAAGACCCAACGCAGCCAAAAATGTTAAATAAATAAAAGAACCCAACCATGCTGGCACCCTGATCTCAGGACATCCAGCCTCCAGAACTGTGAGAATATGTGTTTCTCTTGTTTGAGTTACCCAGACCATGGTATTTTGTTATGGCAGCCCAAGCAGACTAATATGTATGTCTACTCAATTTTCCGGAAAGCCCTTGTTTTTTATTATCTGCATAGTTTCCTACAGTTGTACCATAGTTTAACCCTTTCATCATTGATGGGTTTTCAGTTTGAATTCTGTGCTTTCATATTATAAGCAATCCTTATAACAACATCCTTGCACAGGTTTCATGAAATATTCCTAATTTTATTTCTGTCAAATAGATTTTCCAGGGAATTCCCTGGCGGTCCAGTGGATAGGACTCCGTGCTTTCACTGCCAAGGGTGGGGATTCAAACCCTGGTTGGGGAACTAAGATCCCGCAAGCCGTGTGGCATGGCCAAATAAATAAATAAAATAAAACTATTTAAAAAATAGATTTTCCAGAATAGCTATTACTAGGTAAAAAGATTTTAGAACTTTGTATTTAGTAAACATTGACAGATTACTTTAAAAAATTAGCCTAATAATTGATTGTCCCATCATGATATAATGTTCTGAGGGAGTAGGATAAAAAGTATGTATAGTATGATATCATCTATGTAAATAATATATATTTTCCACACTAAACAAAGATCAGAAGGAAGTAAATGAAAATGTTAACAACAGATATCTCTGAGTGGTAGAATTATGTGTGCATTTGATTTTCTTCCTTATTCTTTTCTGCATTTGCCAAATATTCTATAATGAGCATGTAATACTTTAAAAATCTGGAGAAAAAAACAGTTAACATCAATAAAATTTACATAAAGGAAGTAACATATTGAAAAGTGCACATTGATATACAGTTGCATCTTACTATAGCAGATGCCATTTCAGCAAAATTTGTATAATAAAAAGATATCTAAAGAGCAAGCTGACCTGGCCCACAGATTTCACTTCTAGGAATTCATCCTACAGAGACATTTGTACATGTTTCCAAAGATACCAGGTTTGACTCACTGAAGAATTCTTTTTTGTGAGAGCAATAAAATGAAAATAGCCTAAGTGTCGAACAATATGGGATTAGTCAAATAAATCATGGTATAATTATACAAAAGAACTGTGCAGTCACAGAAAAGAAATGAGGTAGAAATATATAGAGAGGGACAGATATATGCAGATATAGATAGATGCACACACATATTGAATACAGAACAATCTTCAAAATACCTGCATAATTTTAAGAAAAAAAAAAAACCCAAGGTTAGAACCAGGTGCATTGTTATGGTGTGCTCATTGCCTGAATGTCTCTTTTGTTCTTTACTATATTATATCACCAGCACCTAGAACATTATCTAATTAATTAACATATAGCCTCTCTCTCTCTCTCTCTTTTTCTCTCTCCATATATATATATACACATATAATATACACCCATATATGATAAATTGATTTTATGTAAGAAGAGAGGGGAACCTATATATATACGCTTCTACATGCACAGTTCCTCTCTTTTTTTTTTTTTTTTTTTTTTTTACGGTATGCGGGCCTCTCACTGTTGTGGCCTCTCCCGTTGCGGAGCACAGGCTCCAGACGCGCAGGCTCAGCGGCCACGGCTCACGGGCCCAGCCGCTCCGCGGCATGTGGGATCTTCCCGGACCGGGGCACGAACCCGTGTCCCCTGCATCGGCAGGTGGACTCTCAACCACTGCGCCACCAGGGAAGCCCCCATTCTATTGCTTTTAATGAAAGTAAACCAAGTATGGTCATGGATCTGTAGCAACAATATTCGTGAAATCATGGGTTTTATATGATAGTTATTTTTCTAATATCCATTAATATAATGAAATTATAATAGACCACCAGAAGCCATTCCCCAGCCCACCAGCAGCTGGCAGAGGGAGGCTCTGGACTTGGAGAGTCCCTGAGACCCTCAGCTGGAACCTCCAGGATCCCAGAGTTTACTAGGAGCTGGGCTCTGACACCAGGGATGTTCAATCCCTGGGGCTTTCCTCTCTGAACGGGGAGTGGGGCCAGCCTACCTTTGTGCCAGAAGTAGCCATGACGCCCCAGAATCTTGGTCTGGTAAGAATTTTTCCAGCTGAAGAACAGGCTCTTATTCTGGGAAGCTTTGCAGGGCAGCTCTGCGAGTTCTCCTGCCTTACCCAGCACCACTTTCTTCCCCTGAGTGCCGGCTGGGAGCATCACTAGGTGGAAAAACAGGGGGTCAGGCTTCGAGGGTGTGGCTGCGCTGCCGCCGCCTCCCCCCCCCACACACACACTGCATTTCCCAATCGGCCCCTCCTCCCAGGCCACCTGCACCCAGACTCCAAGTCTGAGCACTCACCCAGTTGCAGCACCAGGAACAGGTGCCTAAGAGAGGTTCCGGGGTCCATTGTGGCTTTGCTGAGGCAGGCAGGCACCTGGGCCTCCCCGCAAAGGAAAGGCAGGGCCTGGGGGAGACATCAGTCATCAGTCAGCAGGCATTCACCTGGCCTGGGACCCCTTCAGGACCTGGACAGCCAGGCCAGGACCTAGACGTGCAGATCTCTAAACAAGACACCCACTGGACGTGCCACACATGCTGTACCCAGACCAGGGGTGGGTTCTCTGCCAGGTGGGACCAGAAACGGATTCTCGGAGCAGGTGGTAAATTGGGACTAGGACCAGGGAGCCAAGCCAGGTCATGAAGGTCCTTGAGTGCCATACTGGGAGGCTGGGACTCGACCCTGGGCGCTAGGGAGATTTACTTAGAGAAGGACAGGAGTAGATTTACAAGATAGATGCCTTCAGCTGTTGAGCAAACAATGAGCTGGAGGAGGTCAAACACTGGAGGCAGGATTTCAAGAGTCCTGGTGAGAAAACTCCAAACTACAACTAGAACTACCATATGACCCAGCAATCCCACTACTGGGCATATACCCTGAGAAAACCATAATTCAAACAGACACACGCACCCCAATGTTCACTGCAGCACTATTTACAATAGCCAGGAGATGGAAGCAACCTAAATGCCCACTGACAGAGGAATGGATAAAGAAGATGTGGTACCTATATACAATGGAATATTACTCAGCCATAAAAAGAAACGAAATTGAGCTATTTGTAGTGAGGTGGATGGACCTACAGTCTGTCATACAGAGTGAAGTAAGTCAGAAAGAGAAAGACAAATACCGTATGCTAACACATATATATGGAATCTAAGAAAAAAAAATGTCATGAAGAACTTAGGGGTAAGACAAGAATAAAGACACAGACCTACTAGAGAATGGACTTGAGGATACGGGGAGGGCAAGGGTAAGCTGTGACAAAGTGAGAGTGGCATGGACATATATACACCACCAAACGTAAAATCGATAGCTAGTGGGAAGCAGCCGCATAGCACAGGGAGATCAGCTCGGTGCTTTGTGACTGCCTGGAGGGGTGGGATAGGGAGGGTGGGAGGGAGGGAGACGCAAGAGGGAAGAGATACGGGAACATATGTATATGTGTAACAGATCCACTTTGTTATAAAGCAGAAACTAACACATCATCGTAAAGCATCATTTAACTCCAATAAAGATGTTAAAAAAAAAAAAAAAAGAATCCTGACGACACAAGATGAGGCCTGAACTCAGAGAGGTGGACTAGAGGGAGGAGCTCTGAATTAAAACTCTCAGGACTGAGACTTCCCTGGTGGTCCAGTGGGTAAGACTCCACGCTCCCGATGCAGGCGGCCCAGGTTTGATCCCTGGTCTGGGAACTAGATCCCACATGCATGCCACAACTGAGAAGTCTGCATGCCGCAACTAAAGATCCGCATGCCGCAACTAAGACCAGGCACAGCCAAAATAAATAAATAAATAAATATTTAAAAAACAAAATAAAACTGCCGGGACTTGGGGCCTGATTCAGTGTGAGTGACGCGGCCAGAGAAAGGGCAGAGGGCGATTCCCTGCTCACTGTCGGACTGACCCTATGAGGCCTCTGAGTGGGACAAGGAGAAAGGTGATGTTTCAGAGTTTCTGTGGGCTTGGAAGACAGACAAGGCTGTGGAGGAGGGGGTCGCAGAAAGGTTCTGAACAGGCCTCAAGGAATGGGCGGCACTGGGTTGGAGCAGTGATTCTCAGCGTGTGGTCAGAGGTCATCAGCAGCAGCTGATACCTGAGAACATGTGAGAAAGGCAAACTCTCAGGTCCACCCCAGAACTGCTGAATCAGAAGCTGGGGGTGTGTCCAGCCACCTGTGTTTTCACAAACCTCTGGGCGACTGATGGACGCTCAAGTCTGAAAGCCCTGAGCTAGCTGGAAGAGAAAGGGGAGGGGCATCCCACTGCCACGTGCAAGGTCAGGGGGCTGTGGAGGGAAGTAGTGGGGGGTGACATGGGAGGGCGCGTGGAACCTGACCTTGAATCTTCAGAGGCAGGCTAGAGGGTGAGGGCTCGGCTCTGCAGGCCACTGGGAGTCGCTGCTGTTTTTCTGAGCAGAGATGTGAGTGGTCTTTGTAGAGCTTTAGGAGGCTTGATGTGGTAACGGGACAAGACAGATGACATGGAGGAAGTAGAGACTAAAGGAAGGCCACCAGACAGTGCCTCGAAGGCAGGCAGGGGCAGGCTCGAGTGCCTTCGAGCAAGCCGGGTGGAGGAGGGTTGGACTGGGAGTTTGGGATTAGCATACGCAAACTATTATATACAGAATGGAAAAACAAGAAGGTCCTATTGTGTAACACAGGGAACTATATTCAAGATCCTGTAATTAGCCATAATGGAAAAGAATATGAAAAAGAATGTATATGTATATATACACGTACCTGACTCACTTTGCTCTGCAGCAGAAGCTAACACGACCGTTGTAAATCAACTGTCCTGCAGTTTAAAGAAAAGTGTCTTTGAACTCCAGGCCCAGGCTGTAAGCGGGCCTCAGAGCATAGACGGCCTTGGGGGCAGTGTCGGCATGCACCTGGCCCAGAGTTTGTGCATCCAGACCTACTTTTCTCTCCCCCTCTGCCTGGTCTTTCTCTCCCCCGAGACCACCTTTGCAATGATCTACCCCCTCTGAACTCCCACAGCCTCCCACTCTGAACTTGACACCCCCTTGGGCACATCCCACCTTCTTCCTTCGGGTGCAATGACTTGGGTTCCCACCTCTCCTCCACCACCCTGATCTCCTCTGGGTTAGAGGTGATGGTCCAGCCAGCAATGCTGCCGCTGGCACCAGCTGGAGCACAGAGAAAGGTCTCGGGTTGTGTTTGGGTAACTTAAACCAAATTGAATTGAACAGAATAGGGGAAATCACTGATTACTTTTTTCTGTACGCAACATGTTAATTCTGTTACTAAAATGGGTCATTGAAGGGTCTGTACCCACCCGCGCCTGGCCTGGACGAAGCCCAATCACCGGCGTCCACGCTGCCTTTCTCGTGCGCATCCCCCCAGGCATGCTCCTTCCCCTCTGCCCTGCTTTCCACAAGGAGGCTGACTGCTACACACCCTACACAGCGCATCACCCCGGCTCCCTCATGCTCCAACTCCTGGTTGGGGTTGGCCACTGGGAAGCACCCACAAGAGATGGGAGGGCCGGGGAGAGAGGCTGGGGTATTTGATCCTTACGCTCTCCCGGCTCCGGGCATATTTTCTGGCAATGGCTGTATTCCCTCTCTCCCCGCTCCCTCCCCTGGCAACTGCAGCTCCTGTCAGATGGCCCCCTAACCACAGCTCAAACCCTCACTGGGTTCTAGAAATAACAGGTTGGCCCTTTCCCCTTCAAGACTCTGCCTCTTCCTACTGGTATCTGGTTCCTCAACATGCTGGTTGGGCCCCTGTCCACACCTCTTTCTGCAGATGGTCTTGAACCATCTGAGACGCATTCTGTTTCCTGTTGGGCACTGATCCATGATTAGGATGTAGCACTCAGATGGGTGCTGAGGGCTTGGTCCTCCTCGTGAGGTTTGGGGGGCAGGGGGAAAGCCCCCTCCTGTTGCTCCATCTGCCTGAAAGAGGAACTATCCTGGGCCTAACTCATGGTGGGAACTGGATAGAATTCTTTAAATCAGGGAAATAGGAAGAGGAGAGGTCATGAAGGAGGTTTCCAGGAAAGGAAGAGGGAGGCTAGTCACGGGCGAAGTTGTTTTGCAAGTTGGCCTAGGCCGTGGAGGCACAGAGGGGAAGGCTGGGGTGAAAGTGTAGGGCAGGGCACGCTGACATCTGAGAGCGGGTCCCACTGCCGCCACCCCAGACTCACCGTGTCCTTGGTGAGCGGAGAGTGAAGGAGTCTGCATGTGGGATAGCCCTTCCCTGGGGTCCAAAGTCAGCCTAGATGCCTGAGCAAGGTTGGGGACATTCTCGCCTCTCCCCAAGTGGTGGTCATTCTTTCTTCCCCACTCGGTGATCCTGGGGTCTGCGCAAGGGCCACCTCTCGCTACCAGCTCCCTGCGCTGCCCCAAACCACCGCAGGCCTCAGCTTGATGGGGGAGGTTCTAGGTTTCCAGCCGCTGTTTGCTTTGGTGTCTGGGGCCTCCGCTGCTGCCTCAGAGAGCTGGCCTTTGATTTCCACATCCTCAGCCTCCCCAGAGGCGCTCTGCCCCGGTACAGTAGCATCCTGTACACCACAGCCCCTGAGAGCGGCTGGGAGGGCCCGCTGGTCCCCGAGGCCCTGGCTCCTCTCTCCCCCCGTTTCTCTGCTCACATCTGTGCATTCCTGCACCTATGCTTCCCCACGCTGATGCCTCCACCTTCAACTCCCTGCATCCGTGTCCCCCTTCCTCTGTGCCTCAGACACCAGGAGGTGAGTCTGGCTCTCCTGGGCTCACCTTAAGAGCCCCTTGCCTCTTCTCCTTTAGCATCCCTCCTCTCTCCAGCTGCCACTATTCTCTAGGCCCTTCTGGCCTGGAAACCGGCATCCAGACCTCTGGCAGGGATGCAGGCTTCCACAAGCCTCTATGTGAAGGGAGCCTGCAGAACACAGCCTGGAGCCCAGGGGTGGATGCCAGGGAGATGGCTGCAGGCTGGACAAAGGGAAAAGGACAAGGACTTCCCTGGCAGTCCAGTGGGTAAGACTCCGCATTCCCAATGCAGGGGGCAGGGGTTCGATCCCTGGTCAGGGAACTAGATCCCACGCGCATGCCACAACGAAGATCCAGTGCAGCCAAAATAAATTAATTAAATTAATAAATATTTTTTAAAAAAGAGAGAAGGGAAAGGACAGATTCAGAGAAACACACAGAAGCCCCAAGGGAGGATGACGGGAGGATGGGTAGGAAAGAGGGCGGCAGGGAGAGACCCAGAGCAGCTCATTACAGCAACAGCTGCACTTCACACAGTCCACGATCACACACAAAGCCCAGGGGCGTACAAACAAGGTAGGGGCAGAGGTTAAGCGAAGGAAATTCTGAGGCCAGACCCACGCCCGGAGCAGGACACCCAAAGAGAGGCGACGAGAAGCCAGAGTGGCGAGGCCCCGCACACCTTTGGCGCCCCGAGCCTCCCCGCCCCGGGCCGCGCTGAGGAGCGAGGCTGGGGGGGAGGAGGCGGGCGCATCCCCACCGCAGCGCCGGTCTGTGGTCCCACAGGCGCTTTCATCTCCTCCCCACGGCCCCCATCAGCCCCCTCCAGCCCCGCCGCGGGATGCGGCCTCCACCGCACGCGCCCGGGTGCTACTGCTCCCCGGCTTCACAGGAACTAACTTCCTAGAGACATGGTCCCTCTAAGGGACCCTTGTGGTTCCCTGGCTGCAACCTCCGCCATCCTCTCCTTTGCCTCTGACGCCCACGTGGGGAGAGCGGAGCCCCCCTCCTACCACAATCCCCCGAAAGGTGCAGAACAGTCCTCAGCCTCAGAGCCCACAAACCCAGGCCCCCGCCTGCTCCTACCTGACAGATCAACCAGCGCTCACTGAGGGTCTACAGCGCGCCGGGCCCTTGGTCTCCAACTGCGTGGCGGACATCGCCGTGGCCAGGATCAGGGCCTGAGGGCTGAGGGGCTTCTGCCCCAAACCGGTCGGTAGGGGGAGTTTTTATCCCAGGGGGGCCTCTTCTACCTAAGGGGCCCCACGCTGAAAGAGGGAAACAGCCCGGGATTCTCTCTGACCTGGTCCTCTGGGAACCCTTTCAGCTGAGGTGAGGAGGGCGGCCATTTTGTTCGAGCCCAGAGCCTACACAGCGCAAGAAATTGTTCGTCAGAACATGAGGTGCGTGACCTCCCCCATCAGGTTCTACCCTCAGCCTCGCAGCCCGAAAAAGTCACGCCACAAGAGCAGGACGTTCAGGAAGAGCTCTCCCACCCAGAGTGAAATCTTTGAATTAGCGAGAATGGGGCCTTTCTATTTTGAGGGATCTGACCGTGGGGAGGGAGGCCCTTCGCCCAGAATCCAGCCAGGAAGGGAGGACAGAGGACACCCAGGGAGCAGGGCTGGAGGCCAGGGAGGCCTCAGGAAAGAGGAAAGGACCCAGGGCATGGAAGTGGAAGTCTGGGGTCCTCAGGGCATCCCACTTGAGGGGTATCACCTCCTGCGTGCCCCCCCACCACACACACACACACACACACACACACACACACACACGCCCACCAAGCCCAGGGAGGGTCTGCAAATCTTTTTCTAATTCCCACTAGCCTCCTTTTGCAGAGCAGCTGAGACACCTAAAACCAATTCCTTAGAACCAATTTTTCTAACGATGTCGTGGCCTAAAAATACGTGTCTGTCACTCTTACAGCGTGCCATACCGAAGAGCTCGGTTTCAACCCTTTCTGGGAATGTTACCTTTCAACTGCTTCATTAATCATTTTGAAGCTAATTAAAGTGGAAGTGCCTTTAGACATATTGTTCAAAAATCCTAAAAATGTACAAAAAGTCAACAGAAGTGTAGAAACCCATAAACGGGGAGTCGATGGCGGCTACATCAATCACACAGCTTACGAAATGCTGCAAGTATGAGTTCTGGTGTGCGTTTTTGGTGATTGGGTCATTGGGAAAATTAATTTTGGGGGAGAGTTGTCTCTAGACCAGATTCTACTTCTCTTTCTCTTTTTCTTGCTTTTGTTTTGTTTTCTCTTTTCCTTTCTTTTTTCTAGGCCTCCTCCCTCCTTAATATTTGTTGATTATTTTTATGTCTTTCCCATCCCTCCTTCCCTCTTGTCTTCTTTTCCCCTCTCCCTGTCTTCATCTCCTCCACTCCCCAGGACTAGTGGCCTTTCTCAGCCCGGGGCACCCATTCCTTCTCTGCTCTCGGAGTCATCCTTCCAAGTCAACACCCTTCCGCTCCAGAAACCGAGCTGTGCGCCGTGGGACTGCGGAGAGAAGTGTGGCGTAATCCCCAGCCTCTGCAAGCTCCCATTTCCAAGGGGAGATCAATGCTCATGAAATGCAAGAGAAGGTGGTCAGAGCTGTGGGCAGAGACCTGGAAATCCAACACATCTTCTGTGACATTCCTCTCCCCTTCCCTGACCCTCGGGAAGGAACAAAGCCCTGTCTGTTCCTCTTACCTCTGGGCCTGGATCTGTCTTCCCCTCTGCTTCTTGCACAGTGTGTCTATGTGAGCGTTGGGAGCGAGAGCCCACGGGGGAGAGCGCCTGTTACTTCTGCAGAGATGTGCTCAAACGGAGAGACAGGAAGCCTGGTAGTGAGGCTCCTCCACGCCCCAGGCCTGGGCCAGCCCCCAGCGTCACCACCTGGGGCTGGGGTCCCCACCCCCTGCTTCTTGGGGAAGTTGTCAAAATGAAAATGGCAAAGTCAAGGGAAAAACATCTGTAGAACCCAGCCAGAGCCCAGAGCGTCACTGCGCTTCTCATTGAGTAGCGAGAAAAAGGGTCACTGTGCTTTTCGTTGGGTGGCAAGAAAAAGATTGTATCAGTGATGCTACAATCTGGCCTGGGCTTCAGGGAAAGCAGACGTGGGAGGCGGGGAGATAGAGGGTCTACGATAGCCGTTGTGGTCAGCCCCACACAGCCCCTGGCTCCAGGGCCCTGAGGACATTTGTTCAGGGGGGGCTTCTGGGGCTCCCTCCCCAGGGGCATTATAGTTAGGCCCGTGTAGCAGAAAGGGCCTGGGCTGAGGCGTTTCAGACACCCAGAGTGACCATGGACCAGGCTCCTTTCCTCTGGGCCTTCGTCTCTGGCCAACCCTCAAATGTTTCTCTCTGGTCCAGATCTCTCATGAGCACCAAATGGGGGTACCCGTCTGCCCATTGGGTTTCACCGTTTGCATGCTCATCAGACATAGCAAACTCAATGCATCCCAAACCAAATTCATCCCCTGAATACTACTACCCTCCAAGCCTACTTCTTTTTTTTTTTTTTTTTTTTCGTGGCACGCGGGCCTCTCACTGTTGTGGCCTCTCCTGTTGCCGAGCACAGGCTCCGGACGCGCAGGCTCGGCGGCCATGGCTCACGGGCCCAGCCACTTCATGGCATGTGGGATCTTCCCGGACCAGGGCACGAACCCGTGTCCCCTGCATCGGCAGGCGGACTCTCAACCACTGCGCCACCAGGGAAGCCCCCAAACCTACTTCTTGTTCAAGTTTCCCACTCAGTGAGGGCTCCACCATCCACCAAGCTGCTCAAGCCCAAGGAACTGGGTGTACTCTCTGACTCCTTCCTCACCCAACCCCTCCCATGTATTTATTTACCAATTCCCCTGGACGTTACCTTCTAAGCAGCTCTGAAGTCTGTCCAAGTCACTCTGCCCACCACCACCACTCCAATCCACGGTGCCATCATCATCCTTCACCTGGACCACAGCTCCTGCCTCCTCATTGGCCTCCTGGCCTCTCCATTCTACCTTCCTCCAGGCCACCCTCTGCACAGCAGCCTGAGTGGTCCTTCCAATATGCGCGTGTCATCACTGTATTCCCTTACTATGAACAAAAGTGGCTAGTTCAGCTTGCAAGTGCAGCTATTAATACAAGTGTTTCTACTGATACAACCATTGTGCTTTATTTGCAGCCAAAGCACTTTCTGCTACTTCTCATTTCATAACACAGTGTACCCAAGGGTTGAGAGTTAATACAATTAATATTTATTTACTGCTTCATCAAGTGCATTCTAAAGTGAAACTGGCATTAATTTTTTCTTCTTTTTTTACTGCAAGCGCCTGGCGGTGGAGAGCACGATGACCATAGCATGGTTTGACACCATGACCTTGATTTGTGGTAAGGCAGCAGTCTAACCCAGATTTGGCAACGTGACTGTAAAGTCAACATAGTGACAAAGGTAAATAATGTCCTATTCTTTTTATGAAAATGGTTTGACCTGGCAACCCCCCCTCCCCAAAAGGGTCTCAGGGACCCCCATGGGCCACACGTTGAGAATCACCAAACTGGAAAACTTGTATCCACTCTTCAGATCTTAGCTCTCTCTCTCTGCACAGACCTTCAGTTGTCCCCCAAATCTGTTTTCTCCTTCTTCCTTGGTAATAGAACCCTCGATTTTTAGCTGAGCTCATTGTTGCCCAGATTTCAGTTATATTTCCCAGCCTCCCTTGCAGCTGGGTATGGCTAAATGACTCAGGTTTGGTTAATGGAAATAAGAGCAAGTGTTAGGTGCAACCTCTAAGGCATGTCCTTCAAGGGAGAGGGTGTGTCCTCCTTCAGGCAGGAATGCAAACATCCTTCCTGTGTACCGCCTGCCTGCTTTTCTCATTTACCTGACTGAGCAGGCTCCTGTAGGCGTTTAAGATTATAACCCCTGACCTGGCCCAGTTCTCTCCATTCACTGGTATGTTCAACAAGTGTGCAGTGTTTAACAGCCCAAGGCACTCTGCTGGGGCCCGGGGGTGTGACGTTCAGTAAGCTAGACATGGTGACATGGACACTAAACATTTAATAATTCCATCACCACTGGATAAGTGCCACAAAGGGAGAAGCACAGAATGTTGGGACAGCTTATCATAGGGAACCTTATTGCAACTGGGAGGTTGAGAAAGGCTTCCACGGGAAGCATAGATCAGTAACCACTGGGCTCTGCTCTCAGTGAAAGAAAATTCCACATAACAGAGGCTGGAATGAGACTGAAGTTGATTTCTCCCTTGAAAGAAGCCTGGAGGCGGGTGGTCCAGAGGTGAGGGTTGTGGGGTGAGGAACAGCACACCCTCATCCTCTGCGTGACCCCTCCTCCTAGTCTGAGAAGGCTGCTCAGGCACCCCAGTTGAATGAAGGTTCCCTTGTGGTAAGACCTCCCAGTACCCTGTGCGGCTTCTCCCTTGGAAGCACTTATCCAAGTGAAACAATTATGAAATTGTCGTTTAGTGTCTGTCTCACAGGTTACAGTGGTGACCACATCTGTCTTACTTAGCACCCAGCAGAGAGCCTGGGGCCTGGTAGACTCTTAATACTTGTCGAATACTTTTTAAAATATTAAGTGTATTGATACTGATTGATTTTAAATATATGGTGGTAATAGATACATCCCATAAAATTTACCATTTTAACCATTTTTTTTTTCATTTTAACCATTTTTAAGCGTTCAGTTCTATGCCATTAAGTACGTTCATGTTATTGTACAACCTTCACCACCATCCATCTCCAGAACTTTTTCATCTTCCCCCACTGAAACTCTGTCCCTCTTAAACGCAAACTCTCTGTTCCCCCCTCCCCCCAGCGCCTGGCTGTTGAATACTTTCTGAATGAATGAATGCAGAGGGGCTATAGAAAGGCTCACAGACTTAAATGCCTATAGGAGCCTGCTAGGCACTATAACTGAGAAAAGCTGGTAGTAAACAATAGGGGGGGGTGAAGACTGAGATAAACAGAGGCACTGCTTCAGCTAATGAGGGCAGCTACTAACCACACAGCTCCAGCTGAGCTGACAGTAGAGGTTGTACCAGAACGTGAACCCAGAGTCGCCAGCTCTGCCAACATTTCAACAGAAGGTGGAAAACCAGACATTTATGTAATATCTCCTAATTTTAATGTTGGCAACTAATTTTGTGTTTTGTTCTAACACTGAATAAATCACACAAAGCATTCCAAGGGCTGGATCTAGCTCAGGGCCCACCAGTTTGCAACTGATGTACCAGATGGACGGTGTGATGCCACCCAGCTCTTGGGGGTCTGTGGCCTGTGAAGATGGGTTCCCAAGAACCAATGCCTCCCTCTGGGGTTTTCAAGCAGGAAAAGAAAAGGGGAAGAGACAGCAAGTTTATATTGAACATTTAGAACTGCTGTGTGCTTTATATGGCTGTGTATTTTATTTAATTCTTACAGCAATGATCGGGCATAAGTACTATTTTCCAGACCATACAGATGAGGAAACTGAGGCTCGAAAAGTTTAAGAGAATCACTAACAGTCACAAAGCTAGTAACTACACCTGATGGCACTAGAATTTGAACTTACCTGCTTGGCCCCTAATCCCTGGATGGTCCCCCTCACCCTACTGCCTCTCCTCTGCAGTAAGAAAGGCCAGGAGGACTTCCCTGGTGGCACAGTGGTTAAGAATCTGCCTGCCAATGCAGGGGACACGGGTTGGAGCCCTGGTCCGTGAAGATCCCAAATGCGGTGGAGCAACTAAGCCCGTGCGCCACAATTACTGAGCCTGTGCTCTAGAGCCCAAGAGACACAACTACTGAGCCCATGTGCCACAACTACTGAAGCCGTGTGCCTAGAGCCCGTGCTCCACAACAAGAGAAGCCACCGCAGTGAGAAGCCCGCGCACCGCAACAAAGAGTAACCCCAGCTCGCAGCCATTAGAGAAAGCCGGCGCGCAGCAACGAAGACCCAACTCAGCCAAAAATAAATAAATAAAATAAATTAAAAAAGAAAGGCCAGGATGAAGGGGGAAGGGCAAGATAGGGGTAGGTGGTTAAGAGATACAAACTACTATGTATAAAATAAATAAGCACAGGGAAATATAGCCATCATTTTGTAATAACTTTAAATGGAGTATAATAATCTATAAAAATATTGAATCACTATGCTGTACACCTGAGACTAATATATTGTAAATCAACTATACTTCAATTTAAAAAAAAGAAAGGCCAGGATGAGGCGGCGGGAAGTCTTCTCCCACAGCAATGGAGGGGGTAGGTGGCCAGTGACCTCATCTGGGGCTTCTGAGGCTTGGCATCACCAGGATCCCTCACATCTATAGAGAGATTTTCCATTTTCAGAGCACCGTCACATACATTAGCATATGCCAGACCTTTTCAGCACGTATTACTATCCTCATTTTACAGAAGAAGAAACCGAAGTTAAGCTCTCTGCCCCATTATATGACGGTAGGCACGGAGCATGGGGGTTTCCAGAAGTCTCCTGGTTCCTGAAACAAAGCTCTTTTTGCCGCGTGTATTTTGTCTCCAGGCTGGAGGTGCGGGGGTAGACCAAGGGTGGAGCAAGAGATGGAGGCAGAGGGTCGCCAGCACCCAGGCTGTGGGAGGAGGGGTGGGGCCGCCTGTGGAGCAGGGAGGTTGGAAGCCCCAGGTGCAATCCTGTGGTGGCCTCCTCACCAGAGCAGCTGCAGTGGCACCCTCCACAGCCTCGGCAAAGTGAGCGCGAGTGGGGCTTGGGGAGTGGTGGGGGGAGGGGGAAGGGAGGGGAGGGGAGGGAGGGGAGGGGAGGGAGGGGAGGGGAGGGGGAAGGGAGGGAGGGGAGGGGAGGGGGAGGGGAGGAAGGGGAGGGGGAGGGGAGGAAGGGGAGGGGGAGGGGAGGGGGGAGGGGAGGGGGGAGGGGAGGGGAGGGGGAGGGGAGGGGAGGGGAGAGGGGCACAGAGGCTGTTCTCTGGCAAGCAGAGTTCTGCAGGGCTGAGTCACCTCCACATTCCACAGGCCACACTCCCCCCGGTTCCACGACCACTTTCTACAACTCTCAGAGGGTGGTTCCCAGGCCTCCCGCCCCACGGGGGGTATGAGCAGTTAATTTCAGAGCCCAGCCTGGGCTCAGCCAGCTAGCACCTGCAGGCCCTGGAGAAACTGTCAGCCACAGAGTGGAGCAGAAAGAACCCATCCCCACCCGAATCTCATTCCCTTCAAAGGCCGAACCCCACCTTGGGGTGGGCCTGAGCAGGGAAAGCTAAGCGCACCTCCTTTGGGGGAGGGGTAACAGCAGGCGCCCAGGCCTAGTACCCTGGCTGCTGGGGGAGGTGAGGCCGGAACTTTTGTGGGGCTGCCCTGCCCCGTGGAGATGAGAAGACCAGATCAGGGGTGGGGGACACACCGGCAACGGTGACCACAGGCCTGAAGGCGCACAGTATGGCCTCTCGCCTGACACGCTGGACTGGGCAAAGCTCTGGACCTCGTTTGGCCTCCAGAACTTCTGGAGGAGGCCGTCAGGTCCCTGGCAGGGCTGGGAGTGGAGGCCCTCAGAGAGGCCTCTTCCCCCTCTTGGCCTATGTCTCTTTCGGGCACTGTTCCCCACCATGATAGCGGGGTGCAACACGGCCCCCGCCATTGCTGCTTCCTTCACCTCACACCCTCATGCTGTCCCCGACACTGTACGAGCACGGGCTCTGTGGCCAACAGAAAACGGCAGAAGGGATGGCATGTCACTCTCCAGATTAGGCTGTCAGGCACGGTAGTGTTCGTCTTGCTGGGTCATGAGCAGCCCCGGGAAGAGGCCCACGTGGGGAGAGACCAACGGCCCTGGCCAGCAGCCACCTGAGGGAACCTTTTCACCACCAGATCCTCCAGCCCAGCCCAGTCTTCAGATGCCTACAGCCCTGGCCCAAATCGTGGCAGAAACCCCCGTAAGAGACCCGCACCAGAACTACTCAGCCAGGCTGCTTCCGGATTCCTGAACTGTGAGAGAATATCTTTACTCTCTTAAATTACTGAGTTTGGGGGTGATTTGTTACGTGGCAGTAAACAACTAATACACCCCCTTCCCTTTTTTTTTGGCTGTACCGCGCAGCTTGTGGGATCTCAGTTCCCCTACCAGGACTTGAACCCAGGCCACAGGGGGAAAACCCGGAATCCTAACCACTAGGCCACCAGGGTGCTCCCCTCCTTTCCTTTTTAACGAGGACCTAAGACGATTCCCCCTCCCCACAACCCCCATGAGCTCCCTGCCTCCTTGCCACCCTTTCCCCTCCAGGACCCCAACCTGGAATGTCAGTTTATAGATAAACTTGGTGAAACAGCATGGATTAATCTCACTCCCTGGACCCTAAGAGGACACGGAAAGGGCTGGAGGTTCTCTTGCTGGATGGGGAGTGCAGGGCCAGAGAGGCAGGAGCAGGAAAGTGACCCTGCCCCCAGGAGAGATCCCACAGAGACAGGCCGAGAATTAATCAAAGGAGCACCGTATACATAAGCCCCCTGCCCCCACTTCCTTCCGCTCTCTGCTCTTCTCTTCCTCAGTGGGTGGAGGAACAGGTGGCCTCTGTTCCCTCCCTGTCCCCTTTGTGCAGGAGCGCGGGGACGTCCCTGCACAGAGCCTGTGAATCCTCAGTGACTCCTCTCAGAAGCCCAAAGGGCAGAGGGTGTCACCTCGTAGAGAGGAAGAATGTCACCCACAGAACTTTCCAGGAAACCCCTGCTCCATTAAAGCCTGGTGGCTTTCACCACGGCTGTGGAGAGCAGGTTGTGGGCAGAGCTAAGGAGTCTCCTTGGCAGCGCCCCTAGCCCACAGCAAAGGGGGGAGATGGTGCTTTGAATGCCGCTCAGAGGGGCTTCAGGCCTCCCCTCACAGTGCGACCGTCCCTGGCGAGCCCCAGAGCCTCCTTTCTGTGCCCCTGTGTCCCTGCCTGTGACGAGACAAGGGTCACCACCATCCTAAGGCTGGGAACCTCAGATGGCCTCAAATGGGTCATTATTCAGGCCCCTCCCCGCCAGGGCTCTGCACGAACGAAGGTGCTCCTCTCCCCATTCTGTCCCCAAGTCTCTGGCCATTGTGTCTCCACGGGGCAGGTCTTCAGCTTCATGGTTCATGTCTGTGTCACTGCACACAGCACACAGGCTCGGGGGACAGTGGCAGGGCCTTTGCCACATCCTGTGTCTGTGCACCCCGCCATTGGCGCCTGTAGACCAGCTCCCACCCACTTGCAGTGTGTTCTCCCTCCAGTCCAGGGTGACAGCTTCCTCAGCCCAAGTCCAGAGCCCTGCAAACACTGCAGGCGGAGGGCTGGGTCCCTCTGTGTGTGTGTGTGTGTGTGTGTGAGTGTGTGTGTGTGTGTGTGTGTGTGTGTTTGTGTGCTCTGCTAAAGCACTGTCTGCCCCGCCCAGAGAAATGTTCCCTCCTAGAGAGACAGACAGAGCAAGGAGGCAATCAGGCTCGTGGGTCTTCTCCTCCTCCACGAATGGATGCTCAGCACACCCACAGTTTTCAAAGCCCTTGTATTATCCAATATCTGCACAACCCCTTTGGGTGCATTATCTTCCTTGTCCCATTTCATAGATGAGGAAACTGAGGCTCAAGGAGACGAGCTCTGGTCACATCAGCACAGCCAGGATCAGAAGCCAGGGTTCCGGACTCCTGAGGCTTTAGCAGCAGCCAGGGTCTGGGTGTCTGTTCTCTTCCCCACGTGGGGCACTTTGCCCCCAGGACTCCCCTGTGTCAGACTTGGATCATAACTTTGCCAGGGCCAGGGTGATCTGTCCTGAGGGTGTACAGGGCGGGAGACAGCTGCTGGGTGCGCTCTCATGCGCGGACCACGGAGAGTGCAGTCACAAAGGTAGAGCCAGCCCACGGGGCATCGGAGCTGCCAGGTCCCCGGTCCCCACACTACTCACCTGCCTCAGCCTGCCCTGTGACCTCCGGTGGTGTGTGACAAACAGAGACCACTGGGTGGCAGTGTGCGCTCGTGCCTGCGACCAGACAGGTCGCCCAGGGCTGCGGAATATAGGGGTGAGGCGGAGGCTGCCACCCAGAAAGGTTGCGAGACCCCATCTCGGGAGGACTCGACCCGGCAGGGCTGAGTGTGTGTGTGTGTGTGTGTGTGTGTGTGTGTGTGTGTGTGCGCGCGCGCGCTGCCGCCAGAGGGCCAAGGACAGTGCTGAGGTATGGCGTGCATGGCGTGGGCCTGAGGGGCAAAATATAAAGGAAACCGGGCAGCCAGAGCAGCGTGAGCAGAAGGACGGAGGAGACGGCTGGAGGGGTGAGGGGTGAGGGCTGCCCGGACCTTCAGGGAAACGACTCCCCAGAAGAAAGAAAGAGCAAGACGGACACCAGGAAGAAAGAATCACGAAGAAATCAGGAACGGAAAAGGGGAAGATGCACGACTGCCTGGGGAAAGTAGGTCAGAAGGCCAGGGTGTGAGAAGGGAGCCCCAGAGGCTGGGGAGAGGCAGAACCTTCCCTGGGCAAGAAGGGGCCAGACTCAGGCTTGCTGCTGACGGGGAGTTTATTTGCACTGAAGTGCGGAGATGCAGGGGCTGCCCGGCTCCAGCTCAGGGCTGCTTCAGCTGCGGCTGCGGCTCCGGATCCTCTGTCTTGCCCTGAGGCTGAGGTGGGTGAGTCCCATGCTCTAAGGCAGAGAATCTTCTTGGTTGCCGCTGTGGGAAGACAGACACGGAGGGTAGGAGGAAGAGGAGGGGGAAGGGAAAGGGAATAAGCTATTCCTTCCCAGGCCCCTCCCTGCCCATATGGTCCCAGGCCTTCCCTCAGCCCCTCCTTTGGTTCCTTCAGGCACAAGGGGTCCCTGGAGTGCAGAGGCTCATGGAGAGGGGGCTCTGAGGGCAAGTTCAGGGGTCAACTTTGCTCATCTACCTGAGGAAGGGGTACCAGACAGCACACCGAGGACTGGGGAGGGGGGGCTCCCGGCTCACCCGTCTTCTCCAAAGGTGAAAGCTAAAGGCTCCAGTCACCAACACGAGGAGGAAGAGGATCCCAAGGATGAGGAGAGGAAGGTGGCCTGTTTCCCAGGCCCCCGGGGCGCTCTCGGAACGTTGGGCACCTACGGAGAGAGGTCAGGATTGCAAGAGCCATAGGGTCATGGCCGGAAGGACACCTTGCCATACCCCCACATGTTACCGACAACGAGACCCAGAGAGTTTAAGGGACTCGTCCAGGGTCACTCAGCTAATTATTGGCAGAAGTGGGTCAGGCCTACACAGGAGCTGGAGGTCAGCTCCCTGACTGGAGAGAAAGAGCGAGCGTGGTGTGGGGAGGAGGTCTGGAAGTGGGATGGAGGTGACTGGTCTGGAGTTGGGGCTATGGCGCTGTGGGGTCTCGGACCTGGGCGGGACAGCTCAGCGAGATATACGGCGGTCCCGAGAAGCCTCTGCCCCTGGTACAGACGGCACTGCCAGGGCTGAGAAAGGAGCCTGGCCTCCGGCATCAGCAGCCAGGGGCCTGCGGAGGTCCTGCGAGACCGCTCGTCCAGGGGGCTCCACACAAAGTGTTCTTGTCCAGATGCCGGAGTCACCTCACAAAGCAGTTTTCTCAGGTTGCCAGGTGATCCATGGGATTTGGGAGTCACTGAAAAAAATTAAAGGGAAGAGATCTTTTGGGGCCCCGACCCCCTTACATGAAAGCCTAGGCCCGACTCCCAAGTCTCAATTGCCTTGACTCACCTGGGCTCTGATTGGGTGAGGTGGAGGGGAGGAGATCAGGGTCATGGCCACATTAATCTTATCAAGACAAAGCTCTGGTCAGATCACTCTGCTGCCCCCAAACTTTCCAGGCTCCCTACTGCCTTCGGGGAATGGCCCGAAGGATCACGTGACAAATATTTCAGATTCCTTTCCAAGACTTTCTACTCAAACGCTCAGAACCCCCTCATCGTTCAGGTGAGTTGGCCTCCCGGAGACCTTGCACTTTTCCTGCTTCCATGCTGTGGCTCACATCTGTGTCCCCCAAATGCATTCTAGCCCCATTTCCGAATGTCTAGAGAACAGATCAACCGATCTAGGGACAGAGCATCTCGAAGCTGTGCGGTGGGGATGGGCAGGAGGAGAAAATTGATGAGTGGCCTGGAGCTGAGCATGGTGTACAGGCCCCTGAAGGTTTGCTGGCACAGACATCTGAGTTTAGCCCCAAGTTTAGCACTTCCCAGCTCTGTGACTTTGGGAAAGTTCCTTCTCTGTAAAACAGGGACAACAATCTCTCTCCCATTGAGGTGTCATGCAGATAGCTTGGAAAACTGACTCGACAGTTGACCCTCAAGAAGACCTTGGACAGAAAGAACTGGTAGGCTGTGGTAACTGACTGGGAAGGAGGAAGTTGAGTAGGACACGAGCGGCTGACGGGAAGGTGACTTAGCAAGAGGATGGGTGTGAGGAAAAGATGGGGCTCAGAGTGAGGCTGAGGTGTGGATACCGTATCTATGTAGAGATACCTGGGAAACAGGTGGAAATCCAGCACTGGTCTTCAGGAGATGTGCTGTTGGCAGATTCATTTATTCATTCAACCAATATACATTATTAAGTGCCTACTTTGTGGTGCTCTTTAGTGGCATAAGTGAGTACGGCAGACACAACCAAGTGGTGATAGTTACCGATCAATCAACACCTACCTTCTGAGTTTGTTTGGTTTTTTCTTCTCTGTTTGTTTTACACTGTCTTGAAAAGCCCTCGCTCAGTAAATATTTGCTGACTAAGGGATGGATTTATTAATTCCTCCCCAATCCAGGCCACTTCCTGCAACTTTAACCCAGGCCCTGGCTCCAAAGTGGACACGGATTCTTGAACTATATTCCACTTCTCTTGAACCATTCAAACTTTTGCCACCTCTCCTTCTAACTTCTCTGACCCTCCCCCCTATTCAGAGCAGGGGAGTCCCTTACGGAAGAGTGGAACATTCATCCAGTGACTCAGGGGAGGTTTTCAGTTTCTGTTCGTTATATGGGGGCGAGAAAACAGGAGGCCACAAGGGGCATCCCCCTGCAATTTGTGCCCAGTGGCCTGGCATTATGAGGCGGACTTGCCCAGTCTTTGCCCAGCTAGCCTTCCCTTCCTGTCCTTTCCCACACGGGGCTGACCTGTGATGACTGCCAAAGTGACGGTGGCACTGAGCTGCTGCCCCTGGAGGTGGACGCCACAGGTGTAGGTCCCAGCCTGGGCCTGGCCCACAGCCTCTAGTAGAAGGGTAAAATTGCCATGGTCTCCAGCCACCAGGAGGTCGGGGCCTCCCCCAGGAGGGGTCCATGTGGCAGTGAGGGAAGACTGGGTCTCCACACCCAGAGGCAGGTGGCAGGGCAGCTCCACCCTGGAACCAGCTCCAGCGTATACTGTCAGAGGGACTGGGGGCTCCAGGCCTGCAAAGGAAAGGGAACCCCAAGTTACAAAGGGGCTGGAGCGCTAGGTCTGCAGGGAAGGGAGGAGGAGGGTGAAGGAGGTGGTCCAGCTCTGGAGAGCACTAAGGAGCAGAATAAGGTGGATGAACTGCGGATGCTCAGAACCCCGAATGTGCGCGGGCCCATAGGAGACCGAAGGGTGGCAAGGGAGGCCGGATGGCCAAGGCAAAAGCCGCTGAAAGGCTGCAAAGAGAAAGAGAAAGGACTGGGACAGTGAGGCCCAGAGCGATCACAGGTGCCATCAGCTTGGTTTGGGGGCTCATAAGCCCGGGGGAGGTGACGGGGGGAAGGGGGGGCAGGAAGGGATTGTGGTCAAGTGTGAACGCAGACTGGAGGAGTTACCCAGAACGGTGAGGCTGTACGGGGTGGAGACATTGAAGCCATCTCTGTAGGTGAGGGTGCAGCCCCAGGTCCCGGAGTCCAAGGGGCTGACATGGGGCAGGAAGAGGAAGTTTCCGGCTAAGAGGTGATGGGGGGACTCCTGAACGGGGACTCTGCCTGGGTCCCGGAACCAGTGCACAGAGGCCGGGAGATCAGGGCGGCTGAAGGAACAGTTCAAAATGACGGAACTGGAGGTCCACAGAGACCCGAGGGGGCTGGCAGTCACTGCGCAAGGACAGAGAAGGTTGATCAGGCCCCCTTTCCCAACACATCAGGCCAGCTAAGCTGGGAGCTCCTGGAAACAGGCACCTGGCTGTAGATCTCTTTGTCTTCTCTCTCCCAACCGTCCTCCCACCCACCCAGCCCAGGGCCTGGCCCCTGGAGGTGCTTCAAATGCATACCCAGGAGTCCCCTGCCTACTTCCCCTGCCCCCTGCCTCCAGTTCACTGGGCTTGGTCTACGCTTCCCCTTCTCCAGGCCTTGCTTCAGGATCCCCACTAAGGCCACCCCGAGCTACAGACTACAGATGTCTCAACGGAGTCACTCCAGCCCCGCGCTCCCCCCTCGAAGGGGTGCATCCCCTCCTCCACCCTGGCACTCCCGCTGTGGGTCGGGGAAGGGGAGCTCGAGGGGTGATACGATCTCTCCACCGGGCCCTCCCTACACACACGTGCTTCTCCGGGGGCACCTTCCACCCCGCAGGCAGGCTCGCCGGCCCCTTCCGCCCCTCTACTCGGGGCTCTCCGGCAGGGCCTGGGGCGCATCCTTAGAAGCACAGCCAGCCTCTGCGCAGCCCTTCCTGCCTCCGGGGCGGCGGGATATGGGGCGCCCTCCTCCTAGCCCCGTTCCCCCCTCCGTCCCCCCCCACCCCGCCACACCTACCCGCCGCCTGGCCCACGCGCAGACGGAGGCGGCAGGCGAGAGCGCGGTCCCCGAGGCGCAGAGCGGCGTGGTACTCGCCGGCGTCGGCGCGTCGGGCCGGGCGCAGCCACAGCGAGAAGTCCCCGCGCTGGAGGCCGCGCTCATCCAGCTGCACGTGGGGCTGCAGGGGCGGCCTCCCGACGCGCAGGCCTCCGGGAGCCAGCCTAAGCACCGTGTAGCGGCGGGGCCCCGGGCCCCGGGGGGAGAGCGCCGCGGGCTCACTGAGCGGGCGAGAGATGGGACTGAGAAATGCGAGGGGAAGAAACCCCGGGGAAGAGGCCGTCCAACCACACTTTGAGGATGAGGAAGCCCACCCAAAGGGAAGATCTCTGGACTGCTAACCGTCCCGTCCCCCGCTCCGGTTGGCCAGCACCATCCACTACCGGAGAGAGGCAGGCGTGCTGGGGGACGCAGGTGTGAGGGAGGCAGGCTGCGGAGGAAGGGCGGGGAGGGGGGCGGTGGGCGGCAGGGGAGGCTGAGCCACTGGCTTCAGAGGGACTGACAGCTCGGGGGGGAGAACACAGAGGGCTGGCTTGGGCCCGGGACTGGAAGTCTGCACGCCTTTACTGCTGGAGCTGGGGGTCTTGTTGCTGCAGTCTGGGGTGCCTACCTGTCTGGTAGATGCCGCCAAGTGACTTGTCTTGTTCGCACAAGGCTGAGCTCCTGGAGGGGGATTGTGGGGCTGCAGGGGAGCTGGGCAGGAGCCCCCTCCTGGGCCCACACCACTGGGACCTCTGCCCCAGGGTCTGGAGCCTCCACTGGGGAGGAAAAGAGAGGCCAAGGGGAGGGGCCATGAGCCAAAAGACTTCAAAGCAGAGAAGGAGCCTCAGTGTTTTCTGAGGGAGAAACAGGGCTGAGGGAGACCTTGGGTTTCTGCCCCTTCCCTGCCAAGGGGGAGACCTAAGAGAGGCTTTGGGGGCTGAAGGACTGCCCCAAGAAAGGCGTTAGAAGAATCCACCCAATCTAAGGGCCTTGGCATCTGTGTGGTCATCGAGAAATCCCTCCTCACCCCCTGCTGTGGGTCTGGAGGTCAACCCTCCCAGAGGGTGGTCCCCACCTTACCTGCAGCTGCCCACAGCAGTTGCAGAAGCAGCCAGACCGGGAACCGAGCCTCCCGCATCTCCTCTGAGCCCTGGGCCACACAGCCCTCCAAAGGGAAGAGGTCAGAAAGTGGGGAAGGACTGATGTTCAAAAGAGGGGTTCTGCAAAGAGGGTGTTGGAGAAAGAGAATCTAGAAAAAGAGGAATGGAGGCCAGGAGAGAGAGGGAGGAACCAACGACCAGGGGCTGGAATCTAGAGGAAAGCCCAGCAGATCGGGCAGCCAGAGGGTGCGGTCAGGGATGGGGTGGGGGTCCCGGGGGATGGGGCAGGGTGCTGGCAGAGAGCAGAGTGGAGGTAAGGTGGCTGTCTTGAGCTAGAGGCCCTTCTGCTGCTCCCAGGGCCCTGGCCCCTGTCCTTCTGTCTTCCCTCCACCTTTCGCACTTCCCCTCCCCGTTGCCCCCCCCAGCACCCCAGGGCTCACGGTTTCGCTTCGCAGTGGAAAGTCTGAGGGGGCTGATTCCCAGCAGCATTACCTCCACCCCTGTGATGGCGCTCCCCTTGTTTATTTCCTCAGTCCTGGGTGTCCCCACCGCCCTCTCTACTCCTCCCCCACCCTCCTGACTGTTCTCTTTCCTGAGGAACTTCTGCCCTTCTCTTCTGCCTTGAACTACCCACTTGCCCATCTCTGAGCTGCCTCCCCAGGCCCCAGTCATACTTTCTTGGCAAGTTCTTTCCTTGGTACTCATCCCCTCCCTTATTCCCTTACCTTCCCAGAACTTCATTACCCTCGTCTACCTGTCTCCCCACCCATCCAATGACTCCTAGAAGCTCTGCTGTACCCTAAGAGATGGTAGGTCTGAAGAGGGGCACCCCACACACAGGGAGAATAGCTACACTGTATCGTACCTTCATTATGTGCTGGGCATCGTAGTGGGCACTTTGTGTACAGTAACCCATGACATCTAATATTATCCCCCATTGCACACATGAGGAAACTGAGGCAGGCTCAGAGATTGAAGGTCAGGTAGGGAGTGTGAAGACAAAAGCTGTATGTGTGTGTGTGTGTGACCCTGACCCCGGGTGAGTTCCAGGTGTCTTCTCATCTTTGGGGATGAATGGTATCAATGAATCACACACACCCCTCTACAGCTCAGACCTCTGTGGAATCAGCAGGCCCCCCCAATCCAGAGGCTCTGAACTAGGAGAGGGCAAGGGTGATACGGAAAAATGCAGACATCTTGCAGCAGGGATCCTGCCTCGGGAAAACCTGAGGCAGAACTAGGGAAGGAAGGCTGAGGCCAGAGGGGAACTCCTCCCGCCACCCAGCCTGCGGAGCCAGAACTTGCATTAGGCCTGGAGCCGCAAGAGGTCCTGGAGTTCTCCCTGCTTGACCAGGAAGGAGCTCACTGCTCAGTGCCAGGCAACTCTCACTCCATCCAAAGAGGCTGAGACCCAGGTCTCCTGCCCTCTCCCACTTCAGGGGCGGGACTTCCTGTTTCTGAGGCTGTTTCTTTGCCTGGTTCAGCACAATAGGGCTGGTAGCTTTCCACTGGGCTCAGCAGTGTCTAGCCCAGTGCGGGTTAGCAGGGAAGGGTGTGTGTATGGCTGGGAGGAACATCCCCAAGAATCCAAAACCAAGACGCGAGTCAGCTCTCAAAGACACCGCCCCCCCCACCCTATCCACCCGGAGCGCTGCTGCTCTTGTCTTCTCCCGGGGTGGGTGGTAGGAGGGTGCCGCTGGCCGATTTTTTATAGAGGGGAGGGGTCCTGATAGAATGTGCCATTGGCCACCCTCCTTGCTCTGCCCGGGTAAGCAGGAGACAGGTTAAAAACAGAAGCGCGACCGTTTCTTTATTAAATTATACAAAAAGGGGAGGGGAGGGGGGCAGCTGTGGGGCTCGGCCCCAACCCTGTTCCCACCCCGGCCTGGCGCTGTCTGAGAGAAGGGGATCTGAGGGAGACTCAGGGATCAGGCAGGGTAGGGATGGGCAGGATGTGAGGCTGGGATGCAGAGGTTAGGAAGGAGAGGCTCCCAGAGGAGGGTGGGGCTGGCTGCGGGGATGGAGGAGGAGAGGAGGGAGAGGGAGGGGGCCACTGGGGACCAGCTGGGGAGCTCAGATGGAGCAGGTCAGGAGGTGGAAGATGGCAGTGAGGATGGAGGGGGCAGTGTGTGGAGGGGCGGCATGAGAAGGCTGGGGAGAGGGAGGGTGGCAGCTCTGGCGCGGGGCCCAGAGCAGGGAGCCAGGTGAAGAGCGGCTGTGCTCGGCTGTCCTTACCCTCACCTCCAGGCCCCCGAGGGGCCTCCCACCCCCAGCCCACTGGCGCGGGGCTCATGCCGACGCCCCATTTTCTGTCTTCTGCCGCTTGGGATCCGCTTCATCCTGTGGAGAGGGAAAGAGCTGCGGTAGCCGTCACCTGGGAGAGGGACCGCCCTCTGTGCTGCTCCAGCTCCAGCCCCCGCCCTGCACCACCGGGATCTAGGTCCAAATCCAAAGGGCTCCCGGCCCTGCTGCATCCCTGACAGCCCCTCAGCCCACAACCCAGCCCAAACCTCCTCTTCGGCAGCTCTCTTCAGCGCGGGCCCTTCGTCCTCATCTTCTTCTTCTTCCTCATCTGAGGAGCCAGAAATGGGTCATTGGGGAAGGGCTGGAAGCTCCAGCAGAGACCCCCTGTGGCGGCCCTCAGCCCTGCTTCAGCTCTTCAAACCCACCCTGACGGTTCCTCTGAGCCCAGCCTTCCCTGCCCCTCCCCACCTTCCTCGTCTCCTTCATCCTCCTCCTCGCCGTCCTCGGCGGTCTCTTCTTCCTCCTCAGCTCCGTTCTCCTCCTCCTGCGGACAGGAGGGAGGTGTCAGGATGGCCCTGTGCCTCCACCCACCATCCTGCCAAGGGTAAGGGGCCTGAGGGCGGGGTGGCGAGGATGGGAGGGGTCGGGGAAAGGCGGGCCCCCAGGAAGGGAGCTGGGGGCATGGTGGGCAGGTGATCCCTCCGCACCTCCACCACTTCTTTCTTTCGCTCTTTCCGGCTTGCCTTCTCCTCCACCTTCTCTTTCTTCTCCTTTAGGTCCTGCAAGAGAGAGACAGGTCACCTTCCTCTCACCACAGACGATCCGCAGCCCTTAAGTCCCTCCAGGCCCGGTTCTCCCTCTGCAGTGACTTTAGAGGAGTGGGAGATGGAGAAAGTGGGCGGTGCGGCTTAGAGACTGAACAGAGGTCCTAGGGTCCCTCACAGCCACAGAGGGGCTGAGACCAGACACTTTCCCCAAGACTCGAGGGAGGAGAAAAGTGATGAAGCCCGGGAAAAGGCAGCCAAGGTAAGCGCTCATCACCCCCACCAAGTTCTGCCCAACCTCACCGGCTGAAGAGTTCAGCTCAGCAAAGCAAATCCCCTCCATCTGCTCACAGCCCTGATGCCCCACCCCCTCTGGAGGTCCCTCCTTCGCCTGCCCCCTCCCTCTGCCGGCCCTGCTCTGCCTTTTGTCTACCTCTGGGGCCTTTTCCTGAGTACTCTCTCCTGGGCATCCCTCCCAGCTTCCCTCTCAGCTGCGAAAGCCTTTGTTTCTGCCTTTGTGCCCCCCTAATCCTCAGGCTCGTACCTGGCCCAACACTACAGGAATAGGAAGAGACCCTTTAGCACGACTCCCGGTGCCCCCTCTCACTTCTGCCCACTCCTGCCCCTAGGCAGTGCAGGTGGCTTCCTCCTCCCGACCACCCATGGTGCCTGCACCAGCACGGTGTGGGCCCTGGTGTGGTGTGTGCACTGGTGTGGCAGAAGGGTAGGAGTCACCGTTGCCAGGGGGGATGTAGGGGAAGTAGGGTAAGGGAAACGTGGAAGGGACTCTGGGACCTGGTACACGAAGAGACAGACAAGGTCTGTGTGGGCGGGATGGGAAAGTAGAGGGGAAGGTCCCTGTGTAGAGTCCCCTCCCTCCACAAGGCCCCTCTGTCCTTCCCAAGACCCCAGCAGGCACACCTTTGATGTCTTGTCCTGATGTGATGTGGCCCAGGGAGGTGCTCACAAGAGTCCCCTCTCTCGGGACACCACACCAGCCCTTCCAATTGAGATTCCAGTCCTCTCTCTACCCCACCCCTTGGCAGGCACTGTGGTGTCTCTGTGATCGGATCGGATCTGGTGTTGGTGTGCAACTCTGTGTATCCGATTCCATGGGGATGGAAGTTTTCTGGGTGAGTAGATCACCCTGGGAGGGTGTGTCCTTTCTGGAACAGGGTTGGGACAGGAGAGAGGTTTGGTGCTGGGTGGTTGGCCTGGAGGGACACTCAATTCCCTTCTCCCTTTATGGGGAGCGCAAAACGCTTGCCCCTCTCACTCCAGCTAGGTTTCTTCATGCCACTTTGCTGTCCTCATTTCTCTGCCACATGGTCGGTATGGCATTTCTACTACCTGGTGGGCTTTCCCCTACATCCTGGGCCTGGAGAGCCAGGGGATCGTCAGCTTCTCTCTGGGGGCCCCAGCACCAGGTCTGCATGGCCCTGGCCTGAGTTTCTCATCGGGGCTGATGGAGGAAAGGAGAGTGAGTGCCAGGGAGGGAGGGAGTCTACCAGAGGCCAAAGTCCAAGGGGCCGGGCCCTCTCCTCCCCTGTCTGGTCCTGTCCTTCTGGTCACTGTCCTTCCATGATCCCTTTTCCAGGAGGGTATGTGACCTAGGTCTTGTGCTAGGCAGCTCTCTGGCCTCATTTACTCAACACGGGCACACACACTGACACAGGCTGACACTGATTCACACGCACAGCTACAGAGGGGCGCCCACGCGATCCAGAGACACATGGCCCGGTGTTTGGGCATGCTGGCACACACTCTTGAGACAGCACAAGTGCCGAGCCACTCGACACTCACAAAGCAGCCACACGGTTCCAGAACAGCTACGTCTCCACACGCACACATGTAACTGACACGGGCAGTCCCACACACTCGCTGGATTTCAGACATACAAAGACACCTACTCAGTGAAGTCACATGCCACCGCACAGCCCACCGGCGGGCCGCTCAGCACACCTTGTCAGATCTCACACGGAGTCCCTGTCTCCCACTGCCTCGAATCCCATTGGTTCCCCCTTTCACTTCACCGGCCTCCAGGAGACCTCTGTGACCTCCTCAGCAATCACCTCCCACCCAAGGTCGGGCTCCCAGCCCCCAAACCCTGGCCGAATTAATTTCCCCAAGCGACACTCAGCAGGTTCCCTAGGGAAATTAGAGAAAGGCTGGAAGAGAGGCAAGGCCGAAGGGATGGGGCCAGGGAGGGAGCTGACGGGAGCAAGGGCAGCGCGATGCAATGCCATGCAATGCTGGGCCCCAGCTTTTTCGAAGGCTGTTCCCGACCCCCTTCTGGTTTTTAGGAATTCAAGATTCTTTAAGCGTGGGGGGAGACGCTGGAGGAGGGCTATGCAGACTAAGAGAGCTGAAGGCCAGTGGACGAAGGAGTGGATTCAGATGGAAGGAAAGGAGGGAAGGAGAAAATAGACAGAGGCAGTAGCTGTCGGAGGAGAGAAGCAAGAGTCGGTTGGGCCTCGAGGGGAGGGGCCGAGAGGAACAGCCTCCCTGGAGAGTCCTGTTTACACCGGAGGCTCTCAAACCGCTAAGCGGAGGAAAGGTGAGGTCAGACTGGAAGGGAAGACAGAGGACGGGGCGCCGGAGAGGGGCGCGGGGGAGGGGGCAGGGTAGATGAGACGCGCAGAGCTCCGACGGTCACCGGCCGGGGTGGAGGCGCGCGAGCCGGGGCCGGAGAGGGGTGGGGACGGCGCGGGGCCGGAGCGGCCAGGCCGGGAGCCGGGCGCACGGCGCTCGAGAAGCTAGAGGGCGCTGGCGCGAGCCGCGCGGAGCGGGGCAGGCAGCGCCAGGCTGGGGCGCGGGGGGAGGGCGGAGCGGGGTCCACCGGGACCCTGCACCCGGGCAAGCAGTTTGCGGCCGTCGGGGGCGACCTGGGGCGCACGACTGCGCGGAGCCCGGGGGGCGTGCGGAGGCCGGGCCGCCGCCGGCCCCGCCCGTACCTTGGCGCTCAACTCGGCCGCTGCCTCCACGCTCTTCTCCGACATGGTGCCGGGGCCGGGGCCGGGGCTGGCGGGGAGTCGGGGTCCCGGGGCCGGGACGGAAGGGCCCTGGACGGCGGAGGGTGGCCGCGGCCGGAACCTGGCGCGGTGGCGGCGGCGGCGGCGACAGCGGCAGCGGCGGCCGCTCGGCAAGCTGGGGCTCAGGAAGAGGCGGCAGAGGCGCGCGGGGTGGGGCGGGGGTGGGTCTGGAGCGGAGACCCGCAGGGCTGCGGCCGTCCGGAGGGCGGGCGGAAGGGCGGTGCGGGCGGTGGCCGGCGCGCTCCGGCCGCGGTCGCTCGGTCCTCGGCTCGCCGCCCCCGCACCCGCAGAGCTGCCGCCGACCAGCCGCTGCCGCCCCCGGCCAGGGAACCCGCTTATAAAGCGGCGCTGCCCGACGGGAGGGGCTTCCCAGGGGTGGGGCAGGCGGGAGCGGGGAGGAGAAGAGAGGGGAGGAGGATGAAAGCGGAGGTTGGAGAGGTGGGGATAGGAGGATGAAAGCGAGGGGAGGGAGCGCGCGAGAGGCGGGAGGGAGGACTACACCAGGAGGGGGAAATGGAGAGACTACGGTCGCGGCGAGAGGAGTGGGGCGAGGAGGTGGGAAGGGGTGGGGTTCCTGCGGGGAGGTACCTCTCCGAATCCCGACCTACTGCCGGCGAATGTGGAGTGTGTCTTTTGGGGGCGGGCTGGAGGGATGGCCTGGATCCTACAGACACCCCACCAATAGCCTCGAGATTTTTGCCAAGGGGTGGGGTGGGGGGGAAGCAGATGGAAAGGCCGGCCAGGTATTAGAGAAACCAAAAGCTTAAAGAGGAGGAAGAGGGCAGGAGCTACTTCCACATCTCGCTGGATTTCCCCTCTCCTGCGGCATCTACGTTCCCTGGGTGGCCTTGGGAGGGGTTGAGAGAGCAGAAAGGGCCGCCCACCCTTCGTCCTGCCCTAGGCTGACTTTTGTGACCCCTGCTGGGTTCCTCCCTTCCGGGCTCTCGCTTGTGATCTGAGGGGAGTCAGAGGCCTTCCAATCTCCTTTCGCCTTTTTCATCTTCGACCTTTCTTCTTTGCCCATCCCACCTCACTTTTCTTTGCCTGGTCCTTCTATCTTCATCCCTCCTCATCCATTTCTGTCTCACAACTCTTCTTCTGTCACCCCTTCTCCACTTCTCACTTGCCCTCTTCTACCTTCCATCTCTGCCTTCCCTCTCTCTCCAGACAACACTGTTCTTGTCTCATCTGAGTCTGTCACCCGGCCCTATATCCTTAGCTGATTTTCCTCAACTCCTCTTCATGTCCTTATTACCCACATTTTCCCTCTCTTGGTCTTTCTCTTTCCTCTGCTGCCATCTTCCCCAGCCTTTCTGGATGATATCTGCTTCCTTTGCAGGGGGTTCCAGCCCACACTGTTCCACACACCCTCAGCTCCTCTCCTTCAGTCTCAGTATCTTTGGGTCATTTTGAGAAGCTTGGGGTTTCAGGAGGGGACAGGAGGCCTGGGGTGTGTAGCAAAGGTCAGGAAGGTGGATGGGATGGAAGGCTAGGGCTTGGAAAAAGGTATCTCTGGTGTATGTGCACTCCTGTATTTGTCTATCATTAGTCTTCATCTTTTTATCATTTTCATTTTCTTTATAAAAAAAAGACATAACTGACCAATCATCACCATTTAGTCTTTGAGTGCTTAAATACCCCATCTTTTGGTCCTTGATGTCCACACCTCCTAATTTATCTTTCGACTCTTCTATCAGTTTCTCAGTCTCTGTCTCCTCAGAAATCTAGGAGCCCCACCCAGGTTTCTCCTTGCCGACTTCTGTCCATCTTTCTCTGAGATCTTTCCATCTCTGTCTCTGTTTCTCTTGACATACTCGCTGATGTCTTTAGCGATCTCTGACCCTCTCTATCTCTGTACTCTCTTGCTTCATTTATCTCCCTCTCCCCCCTCCTCCCTCTTCCCCCCCCCCCCCCCCCCCCCCGCCCAGTCTCCCTGTCTCGCTCCCTCCCCGTCAGTCTCTTTCCTCTCCCTCCCACCCTCCTTTCCTCTTCCCCCCTTCTCCACCTAGCAGCCCCGCCTGCTGTCTCGGACACCCTGCTGGGCTCTTACCCTGTTGCCCTGGTAACCGCCCCCCACTCCGGTCATCTCCACTCCCCTCCCCCCCCTCCAATCACCGCCACCAACAACCTCCATCCACCTTCCTCCTATTTTTCCTGAGAGCCAATAGAAACTCTGTTGCCAGGTGGAATGCTCATTTGAATCAGCCAATCCAGGAGCCTAACTGCTTGCCCTGCCTTATATGGGGATTTGAGGAGGGCCACTCCCCCCACTCCAGCCCCACAGGGGACCAGCCCCTCCACTGTCCTTTATCCCCGCCCTGGAGAGAGCCTAGGACCCTCCCTCTCACCCTTTTATAAGGGTCTGGCTTCCCATTTCCCTAACTGGGACCACCGGGGTTAGTGTGGGCTGTGGGTTGGACTGTGGGCTGGGCCTGAGGGCCGGGGGTGGGAATGAGGTGTGATTAGGGAAGGGGAGGCGGAGGGAGCCGGGAATTTTGCCCAGGGAGGGGTGTCTGGGAGCGGAGGCAGCTGCAGTGGAAAATTCCAGGGAGATGGAGAGGCAGAGAATGGGAATCCTGCCCCAAGGCCCAAGGGAGAGCCTTGAGAATCTAAGAGTTTGGACACTAGGGTCCGCAGGGACCAAAGGAAAAAGTGGGAAGCAGGAGGCCTGGATCTAATTCCTTCCTGCATGGGAGAAGCACCCCTTAGCCCTCGCTCTCTGGTTGGACAACACATGTCTCCTGAAGTCTTGGCTTCCTAAGAAGAAAGCTACACACTTAGGATGAATTTGGAAGGAGTGGGATGCTGAGAGCCCACCCCCTATTCCTTGGGGTTAGTCTCTGGGCCTCTGGGGCCAAGAGTGTTAAATGATGCCAGCCTGTGTTTACTACTTTCCAAAGAATGATTTCTGAGGCCTTGTGGAAGCTTGCCTATTCCTAGAGTTCTTTTAGTTCGCAATTCAACGGAGAATTTTCCACTGGTTGAATGGGGAAACCTGTGCCTTCTTACACATTTTCTGGAGGTGGGAAAAGGAAGGCCAGGTGAGAATAGGGGAGGCCCGAGCCCCCTGGAAACTTCTGACATCCCAGCAATTCCCTCACTATTCTGTAGAAGGTGTTCAACTCTATAACTATTTCCATCTCATTCTGAAGTGAATTCTTCCCCCTCTTAGCTTCCTGGGTTTTTTCAGTTTGCCTCTTTATCTGATAGGTTAAGTGCTAAGGAAGGCGTTGTTAGCTATCATTCAAGGATGGGAGGACAGAAACCTGAAAGTTGGGCCTCTCCACTCCTCACTATACTCTTCATCCCATTCCACTCCCAATGACCTCGTTTGCTATTCCTCATTTTTCCTTTGCTTTAAAAAAAAAAAAAATCCTTTCAAAACTCAAGACAGTAGAGAGTTGAGAGGAGATGGATTCCTAGACTTAGGCTGGACTCTGTCCAACAAAATTTTCTGTGATGACGGGAATGTTCTATACCTGCAGTTTCCAATACAGTGGCCACAAGCCACGTGTAGTCACTGAATACTTGAAATGTGGCCAGTGCAACTGAGGAACTGTGTTTTTTACTTGAATTTTAATGAAATTTATTTATTTATTTTTGGGCTGCGTTGGGTCTTCGTCGCTGGGTGCGGGCTACTCTTCCTTACGGCGTGTGGGCTTCTTATTGCGGTGGCTTCTCTTGTTGTAGAGCATGGGCTCTAGGCACGCGGGCTTCAGTAGTTGTGGCGCATGGGCTCAGTAGCTCGCGGCATGTGGGATCTTCCAGGACCAGGGATCAAACCCGTGTCCCCTGCATTGGCAGGTGGATTCTGTGCCACCTGTGCCACCAGGGAAGTCCCTTATTTATTTATTTTAAATAGAAGTCTACCTCATTCTTTTTTATTTTATTTTTTTTCTGTCATGCTGCACGGCCTGTGGGATCTTAGTTCCCTGACCAGGGATTGAACCCAGGCCACAGCAGTGAGAACGCTGAGTCCTAACCACTGGACTGCCAGGGAATTCCCAATTTTAATTCAATTTAAATAACCCTAGTGGCTACCATATTGGACAGCACCACTTCAGACCCTGGCCCTAAACTGCCTTTTCTTTTTCTATCTCGTCTCTTGTCTCCATCCCCAGTGTTCTGTACATGGAAAGTCAAAAGCAATTCTGGCTGCCGTGTTGGAAGGTCACCTGGGCCACTGTTGTCATGTACTTTACCACAGGTGCATGATTGCTCAGGATTTCCACATTTTCATAGATGAAACAGACGATGTGGCCGACCCAGAGTAGAGGAAAGTGAAAGTGAAAAGGCTAGGGGAGATGGTACCAGGAGTGACAGCTAGAGGCTTATTCTGCCCAGAAGTTAAAAGGCCGAGGGAGGACTTAATAATCTGGAGGAGGTTATTCAGTCAACGGTGCCAACTGAACCCATGCAGGTGGCTCAGGTCTCAGGGGTCCTGTTCTCACTCAGTCTCCCTAAGCGACTCCATCACGCACCTCCAATGGTACAAGTCCCACTGACAACGCATACCTCAAACGCTGATGACTCTCAAACCCATATCTCCAGCGCCAGCTTCTCTCCTGAGTGCGAGTCATGACTCCAATTCCCTTCTGTCTTCTCTCCCTGGATCCTCCACAGCGTCTCAACCCCATGCCTTCCAACTGCAACTCCCCCATTTTTCTATTTCAGTTAAAGATCCCGTCCCCCACCCATTTATTCATGCCAAGGGGTCATCCGAGACGCCGCCTCTTCCTTTCTTCCCTAGATCCTTCACATTTCACTTTCTAAAGGTTCCTTGAGCACCCCCTCTTCTCTCCAAGCCCGGTCCTGCCCCTGCTCCAAGGGTCAACATCACTCACTGACTTTAAGCCTAATTAATCTGGGTTTTCAATCATGATTTAAGAGTTTTTGTATCTTCAGCACCTACTGCTGTACCTGGCATATTGTAGAAGCTCAAAAATGTTTGTTGAAATGCACAAACTGCTTTTCTACCTAAAATCTCACCTTCCGCTTGAAATGCTCTCCTGGCTGCCCTATCCCACCCCCCCGAGCCACTCACTCCCTCTTCTGAACCACTTTTGCCCTTTTAATATACATCTTCCTATGACGGCCTTCATCCCGGGATTATCATGGATTCCATGTTGGCAACCCTCACTGGACTGTGAACCCGGTTGGGCAGAGACCGTGTCTTGTCTTTTCATCTCCAGCACCTTGCACCGTGCCTGGCGTGTAGTAGGAGCTCCATAAATGTTTACTGACAGGAACTACCACACAGGCAGCGCACACTTCAATCCTTAAAGCCCACGTTAATCACGAGACATGCTGCCTCCTTGGGGAGGCCTTCTTGAAATGATCGACAACAGGAAGTTCTTAAGACTTAAAATTCCACTGCTAATGCCAACCATTAACGTTAGCATACCTGCCCAAGGTAGTCTAACATCTAATATCTTATGGTCGAACTAGGCATGGGATTCACGTATTCCTGTTGTGCTCCTCCTGCTTTGGGTGGCTAGCTTCTAAAGGGAAGACTGACCACTCCGTTATCCGGTGTAGCCCTGTGGTTAGGATCACAGTTTCAGCCAGACACAATTTCCATATGTTCTCAAGCTAACCCTATATGCACACAGTCCAGTGTGTCCAGCAGAGTGGTCATTTATTTCTCATTCAGTTGCCCAGGTCAGAAAACCCTGGGGTTATTCTTTCTTTTTCTCCTTTTCCGGCTATGCCTCGCGGCTCTCAGAGATCTTACTTCCCCAACCAGGGATTGAACCCAGGGCCACAGCAGTGAAGGCGCCAAATCCTAACCACTGGACCACCAGGGAACTCCCTCTGGAGTCATTCTTGACTCTTCTCCCTTGTACTGCATCCAACCATCAGCACATTGTTAACTCCATCTTCAAAACATACCTAGAATCTGACCATTTCTCGCCTCCACTGTTTCTAACCTACTCTAAGCCGTCTGGATATGGCTACAGCATGCTAATAGGTCCTCCTGTTTCTGCTGTGGTCCCCCCAATGGTCTCTTCTCCGTACAACAGCCAGAGTGGTCCTTTGTAGGTCTTACAGAGTCCCACGGGATCTGGCTTCCTTCTTGCTCTGTGCCTTGTTTCTCACTACGGCTCTTCCTTTCATTCACATCAGTCTAGGCACATTGGCTTCTTTGTTCCGTGAACACACTAAGCATACTTCTGCCTTAGGGCCTTTGCACTTGCTTTTTCCTCTGCCCAGAATGCCTTAACCCCAGTCTGCTTAAGAGTCACCTTATCAATGAGGCCATCCCTAGTCACCCTAACAAGCAACTACCACCTCCCAGCTGCTTGCCTGTCCCTCTACCCAACTTCCAACCTGCTTTATTTTTCTCTCTGTGTATCACTATATCTCCAGAGCCAGAAACAGTGCCTGACACAGTAGGCATTCAATAAATATTTGTTGAATGGATGTGAATATAAAACAAACTGAAAAGCTGGTTTTTAAAAACATGTTCCTGAGTCATTTTTCAATCTCACTCTGATCTGGTGTCCACTATACAACTCAGTCTCTCTACCTGGGGCAACTTAGTGCTAATTGTCAGGGTTTATCTCCCCCCCCCCCATACACATGCACATACACATACACAAATCACACCCATTCACGTTGGCTCAGGCTGGAATCCAGTCTCCCCTAACTCCATCATCGCCCCATCCTCACTCTGCTCCAATAGCCAACTGCCCTGGGATTGCTCCAGATGCGTGAGCTCACATCTAACAAGGGCCCCTTTTCTGTCCCAGCTCTACTCTCTCAAGGACTTCCTGACTTTGGCTCCATCAGATAAAGCAGTGAAGAGAAACCACTGTTTCTCTTCCTTCCCAACAATGCTTATCCCCTTTTGAGCTCAGCCTCACCCCTGGCAGGGCCCACCCTCCCTCCTACATCTTATCATCTACAGGAAACTCTGATGACTGAGGAATTTCTGTTCATCAGAATTCACTGGACAGAGACGTGAGAAAGGAAGGAAGGAGGGATAGAGGGAAGGAAGGAAGGAAGGAAGGAAGGAAGAAGGGGGGAGGGAGGGGGAAGGAAGGGATGGGAAGGTGACGGAGAAGGAAGACAGACACAAACTGTGTCTGGGTGACAGAAAGGTTACTTGTAAAATTACATTCCTTCAATTCCTGGAGTGGATGGCTGCCTATCTGGTCCACCGCTGGGCACTCTGAAAATGAGCTCTGCATTTCCTCCTTCATCCCCATCTGTTCAAGGATCTCTTTTTTTAAAACAAATTATTTATTTATTTATTTTGGGTGCGCTGGGTCTTCGATGCTGCACGTGGGTTTCTCTAGTTGTGGCGAGCGGGGGCTACTCTTTCTTGTGGTGAGCGGGCTTCTCATTGCGGTGGCTTCTCCCGTTGCGGAGCACGGGCTCTAGACGTGCGGGCTTCAGTAGCTGTCGCACGTGGGCTCAGTAGTTGTGGCATGTGGGCTCAGTAGTTGTGGCTCACGGGGCTCTAGAGCACAGGCTCAGTAGTTGTGGCACATGGACTTAGTTGCTCCGCGGCATGTGGGATCTTCTCGGACCAGGGCTCGAACCCGTGTCCCCTGCATTGGCAGGCAGATTCTTAACCACGGCGCCACCAGGGAAGTCCCAAGGATCTCTTTTTAACCTGAGACAAAGCCCAGGTCATAGTTAGATGCTAAACTGTAATTTGTAAATATTCCTAGGAGATGTAATTGATTTAAAATCATGCAAAGGTAAAAATGACTGATAAACCAGATTTTTTTCTTTAATTTCATTTTCTTGGCCACACCGTGCGGCATGCAGGATCTTAGTTCCCTGACAAGGGATCAAACCTGTGCCCCCTGCAGTGGAAGTGCAAAGTCTTAACCACTGGACCACCAGGGAAGTCCCTGATATCAGATTCTTAAGTCTTGGAAGGAAAAAGAGAAAGAGCTCTAGACACCTAAAGACAGTAGGTAGAGGATACAAGGTAATGGAAAAAGACCAAAGGAGGAGTCTAGAAGCTAAGCTGCATCTCCTAGGCATCTCTGTGGAAGGCTGGACATGAAATGAGGAGGGAGAGGCTGGAAGGTAAGGCCCACTCTTCCTTAAGTCTGGGCTGCAGAACTCTCCTGGGACAACTCTTGATCACGTGTCAAAATGCTTTTGTTTGGGAGCAAGAGGAAAAGGGGCACTTGCATGGCGGCATGTTTAGAGATAGAGCATCTGGAAGATAAAAGATTTTACTAAGTCTCTTACCCAGAAATATCAATGGAAAATACATTTTCTTATTTTTCTGTCTTTGGCTTTAACTTTGCCAGTCTGCCAGCTTCTAATTTCTCTCTGTTCCTCTCTGTCTCCACTATTGTGTTTTTCCTCTTTAATAATGATCAAGTCCAAAGAAACCTAAGAAGCCCCGCTCCCACCACCTTCTCCTGAGTCACCAGGGACCCCCTTCACCTCCTTCCCCAGGGAAGTGCTGGGGATGGGAACAAGCCTCTCTCACAGGCCCACAGATGTCAGGCCCGCTAACGTGGCTAGCGGCCAGTGTAAAGAACCAGGAGAGCTGGAGTCTGGAGGGGTCCGGTCTAAAGTCCACCCCGGACAGTCCAAATCCCCTGACACCCAGGGGGAGGGCCCTTCTCTCCATTTGGGCCAGATTTTATGCAAGACATTTAGTATGTCAAAGTGTCAGTCTTTGGCCTTCGAGTCGAGTCAGGTCTCCTGGGCCTGTCTGCAACTCTGCCCCTGGGTGAGCTTGGTTAATGGAGCGCTCCACCCCTTTCTACTCCCAAACGTTAGACCCTTGACCTACCTACCTACTTGACTCGAGGCAAGAAAAGATCAGTGCGGACTGGGAGCCCCAGAGGATACAGGAGTTAGAGAAGAGAAAGCGGAGATTGGCATTAAACGAAAAGGTTTCAGAACTAGGGCCTCTCCCCAGTGTGACCCTCCACAGCAGGGTAACTGAGGGGGGGTCCGGGAGCCTCGCCAACGCCAGTTCCCAAGGGGCTGCACTTCTAGCCTGGCCGAAGAGCGCCATCTGGCGGCCGGTCCCCAACCTGGACTCTTTTTGCCCCAGCCTGAGTTCTCGAAGCCAGAGGAAGACCTGGGCAGAACTGTCACCTCCTCTCCTACGTCACTCCGAGGGCCCCGCCCCTGCCTGGAACGCGCCTCCCCCGTAGAACTGCCGCCCTTCCTCCCTCTTGGGATGAAAGCTTCCTGGGTAGAAATCTGCTTATTGCTCCCCCAGGGATCCGCCCCACCTCGTGGGGCCCGTGAGGAGCCTGCCCTCCCCCATGGGAATCTGCCCGCGTCCTCTTCCGTCTTCCTCCCCTCGCGGCGATGGACTCTTCTGCTCCTCCCCCACACCCTTACAGGGAGCCTCCTCCAGTCCACAGGACCCAAATCCAGGTTACTAACGAGGCCTCCCCTCCCCTGGTCCCGGAAGACTCCGCGAGTCCCTGCTTCGCGGCCCGGGAGCCAGCCTCGCGCACGCGCGCGCGAGCGCGCGCGCCACAAGCCCGCTCGTGGGCGGAGCTCCGCAGGCCTAAGGGGGGGGGGGCTGTCCCATCGTGACGTCACTTCCGCCCGGGCCTGGCCGGGGCTCGGGCTCAGTGGGCCGAGGAGGGGCACGGAGGTGGCAGCTGTGTGAGGAGACTGTTCGGGAGGCCGAGGAGCTCACGCCCGGACCAATCCCGCGTCCCGGGCCGCAAGCCTCGATCCTGCCGCGCACCGAGAGGCGAGACCGGCCGGATGGGCCGCTGAGTCCGGATCGGGGACCGGTGAGGCTCAAGCGGAGCGGGCAGCCGGTCCGGGGTGGGAGCGGCCCGTGGGGCTGCAGGGACCCCGGGAGCCTGGGTTGCCGGGAGGGGAGCGGGTCAAGCCTGCCTCTTGCTCGCCCGGCAGGGAGGCAGGGCCTGGGGGGGTGCCGCCGCCCGGCGCTGAGGGGACGGTGAGGCCCGCCCGGGGGAGGCCTGGCGGCGGCCGAGTGTGAGGAGGGGGCGGGGTGGGGGTCATTAATGCGGGCGGAGGGCCGGCATTTGGGATTCGCCTGCGGAAAGGTGGCGTCGGGGGAAGGGGAGTGTGCTTCTGGCCAGGGCTTTGGGAAGAGGATGGCTCTGAGTGGGGGAGGCAGAAAACAGGCTTGGAAAAATTTTCCATGGTCCTCCTTCGGGGAGAGGTTTGAAGAGCTGTGCTTTCCCTAGAGGGTGATGTTGAACACCTGCAGAAGGGTCTCCCTGGAGTTTGGGGGGCCAGTTCCAGTATTTGGAAAGGGACCATGCTCTGAGAGTCCCTGCCCTGAGCGGGTGTGCGAAAAGCCTGGCCGCCTCCAACATTTGAGCCTCCACATCTTCACAGTGTGGAGCCCCCTGGAGCTAAAATCAGGATGTTCCGCTTCATGAGGGACGTGGAGCCTGAGGACCCCATGTTCCTGATGTGAGTATCCATCCCCTCCCCCTCCTACTCTGGAGCACGCATCCGCTCCACTTCAGGTCTCTGACTAGTTGAGCCAGACATCTGGACTCTTCGCGGGCACCGATCACAACTTGGTGGCCACTCAGCCCCAGCTCAGACTTCGAGGGGAAATCTGTGCCACTGGTTCCCTATGGCTCTTTTCTTCGGGGGAGCGGCGGGTGGGAGGTACTGACTGCTGGTCCTTCTGCCACCCGCACCGTATACTCCCTGCACAGGGACCCCTTTGCCATTCACCGTCAGCACATGAACCGGATGTTGTCGGGCGGCTTTGGATACAGCCCCTTCCTCAGCATCACAGATGGCAACATGCCAGGGACCAGGCCTGCCAGCCGCAGGATGCAGGTAATGGTGCTGCAACAGACCTGAGACCCGAAGAAAGGTTGGAGCGTGGTCAGTAAAGTGCTTGATTTTCCTTGCACAACGGCCAACTTAGCAAGTAGGATGCCTTCTAGGAGTGGGGAAAGGGGTCTGGAAAAACAGGCTTTGTGATCCCCTTTTGAGAGGAGGATGGAAAAGCAACAGAGGCCATGGGCTTGGTTTGGGATGGTAATGAGATAGGATGTGGTCCCTAATTTCTGTTCCTTATGTCTTCCTGTAGGCTGGGGCTGTCTCCCCCTTCGGGATGCTGGGAATGGTGAGTCCTCATCTCCTTGCGTCCTTCCATCTCAGACATGCTTTATACCCTTAGATATTATTTCCAGATGTGCCTCTTTGGATAGTCTTATGGGTAACCCTAGAATCCTCGTGTAGTGTTCACAGAGCTCTGGGCCTGCTGTGTGCTGAGTTCTGGGAGTTCACGATGCTAACTTACTGGCTCCTGTACTTCTAGGAGCGGTACCCATTAGGAAGATATCATTGCCTGATATAATTGTTCTTTTGAGGAAGGATGTGCTGTTGAAAGGCCAACTAGAGAGGGCTTGTAGAAGATTTTTCTACAGTTTCAGAACCAACCCCTTATAGGTTAGAATCCAGTGACATTGGCTTGCTTCCTAAAGGTAGGAGGAAATAGGGCAGCCGGGAGAAGGAACATGGGATAAGAGCAGCCACAGAGACTGAGGAGGAGGAGGGCAGCGGCATACAGGAGGAGAAGCGTGGAGAGAAGCACGCCTGTTCTGGTCCTGTTCACGAGGAATGAGGAAGAGCAGCTGCTAGATGTGAAGGAAAGGGAGAGAGGGAACGTGTAGCTATGTAGCCCGTGGGAGCCCGAGCGCGCCCACCTCTGATCGTGGCCCTGCTTTCTGACTCTGTTTTCCGTCTCTTTGCTCCAGTCGGGCGGCTTCATGGACATGTTTGGGATGATGAACGACATGATTGGGAACATGGTGAGACTCTTGCCCTATTCCATCCCCTTCCCTGGCCCTGTTCCCAGTGATGGCTGGCAACACCTTGAGTCCCCAGTGGCGGGAGTGGGGAAGGGCATACTTGTGGAGTGTGCAAGCTGGATAAGGCCACTGGACCCGGAGAGTGCGGGTTCCTGAGTGGGAATCAGCAGTGCACCTTATGAAGCGTGCACTTAAGGCTCCGTCTCTTGGGGTCCTTCTGGCATGTTGTTGGACTCAGAGGAATTTGGGGGGTAATGATGAGTCCTGATGTTTTCACGTTTTGTGAGAAAGATATGGGCAGGCACAGGCGGCCGAAGGGAGGGATCCCTTCCCCGGAGGCGAACCCCTCCCCACACAGCCCTGCTGTTCCCTTCCGTCCTCAGGAGCACATGACAGCTGCAGGTAACTGCCAGACCTTTTCATCCTCCACTGTCATCTCCTACTCCAATACGGGCGCCGGCGCGCCCAAGGTCTACCAAGAGACAGCAGAGATGCGCTCGGCCCCAGGCGGGGTGAGTTGGAGGGCTCCTCCTGTCCCAGAGGAGGCACGATCGGATGGCCCCCACAGAAATCCTGGCTGCTTTTTTCAGGATTGGGTCGCGGGCGGCCTTTCTGGGCTGGTGCAGCCGGGCTTTGGAAGGAGCCGCTGAGTGTGCCATGCTCTGCCTCCCCCCAGATCCGGGAGACTCGGAGGACTGTACGGGACTCGGACAGTGGGCTGGAGCAGATGTCCATTGGGCATCACATCCGAGACAGGGCTCACATCCTGCAGCGCTCCCGAAACCACCGCACGGGGGACCAGGAGGAGCGGCAGGACTATATCAACCTGGATGAGAGTGAGCCTTCCTTCCCGCTGCGCGGCCGGCCCGCTTCCCGGCCGCCGGCAGCCCCTGCCCCGGTCCCATGAGCCGGGAGATAGCAGCTCTCTCTCCCTACCTCCGTAGATATTTCTTGGGCAACATTATGGTTGAGCCCCATGTTCTTAACTTACTCGGAGCTTTTTTGTCAGCTTAGGGCTAAGTCAGTGCCGGCAACGTCCTCACCGTGCAAGGCAAACTTTGTCACCTAAGTCAGATACTGATAGTAATCTACCCGTCTCCATCTGGATCCGTTGTTTTAGTTCTTCTTACTTATTTCTTTGAAGTCGACAAATATTTATTAAATACTTACAGTGTGCGTGGGACTGCACCGAGTAACTGAGTAGTTATCCCATTCCTGACTGCCTCCATGCTGCCAGAAGCCCTGATTGCCTCCATTGCCTCCATGCTTCCAGGAGCCATGTTGAATCCAAAATTGCTAAATAAGTCGCTTCCCTTCCCCAGCACGTCCCCCCACACAGCCTTTCAGCCTTCGCCCTGGGTTTTGGTCGTGAGCCACCCCGGGTCTGCCCCGGGAAGCCAGGCGGTACACAGGTGTCGTGTGTGGTCTCCGTGTCCTCCCCAGGTGAGGCCGCCGCCTTTGATGATGAGTGGCGGAGGGAGACTTCCCGATACCGGCAGCAGCGCCCCCTGGAATTTCGGAGGCACGAGGCTTCTGGCGGTGGGGGGCGGAGGGCTGAGGGGCCTCCCCGCCTGGCCATCCAGGGACCCGAGGACTCCCCGTCTCGACAGTCCCGCCGCTATGACTGGTGAGGGCCCCGGGCCCTCGGCCTCTCGTGTAAGTACTGAGGGGGCTGAGGCCTCAGGCACAGGCCGGGGTGGGGAGCGTGTGGTACCCGGCCCTCAGGCTTGAGGCAGAAGCAGCCCACGTGTCCAGCAAACACCGCCTTTGACAGCCGAAGTTTTAGTTGGTACGGAAGGACAGAAGAGTGTCCTCACCGGAATAAGGGATGAGCCACCACCCCTGGCTTTTATATTTTGTCTTCCTTTTGACTTGTGTTCATCTCTTTTCCCCCTCCAGGTACGGGCTGAGAGGCTGAGAAGTCATCCCCTGAAATAACTTTTCCTCTTAAACTCCCACTCCCAATTTAATATTAAATTAACAGGCCAGCTGGCCCCCACCTCTCCCTGGGGGTCTCAGCGAGAACCTTTCACTCCCCCTTTACCTACGTTTTCCTTCTTTAATCTCCTTACCATGATGACTCCACTTCTTCTGTCTCCACTAACTTGAGTTTTCACTTTGCTACCCCATCTCTGAAACTCCTTCCCTTCCCCGTTCTACCCCTGCCGTGCATCGAAGGGGCTTTTGGGGTGGGCTCTGGGTTTAGGGGCCTCAGTGACCCTGGATCTTTGCCCACCTCCTCCCCAGATTCCCCGCTGCAGGGCCCATAGCCCTGGTCCAGGGCTGTGTGTGGAGGGAAGAACCGGTTCCCAACCCAGTCTCCCTTCCCAGCCGCTACGCCACATCAAAATCTGCCCCACATCCTTCTCGGCCTTTATTTTTTGATTTGTGCAGCTTGTAACTAGGTGTTTATGGAATAAAGGAGAATGGAGAAAAGACCAAGTAGGATTCTGGCATTACTTTTTTTTTTTAACTTATTTTACTGAAATGCCGTTGATCTACAGTGCTGTGTCTGGCTTCACTTTTGCTCTTTTCCCTGTTCAATTTCAACCCTCCTGTCTCCTTCTGGTCACCTTACCTTCCCTCTCTCTCTGTGCGTGGCCTTCTTAACTCAAGTTCAAGCCCAGCACCTCAGTGGTACCGCAGTGGGGCTGTCAGAGCTCTGGTGGGTGAGAAGCCGCAGCGGATGCGGCCAGGCTGGGCCGGGGGTGAGACCAGCGGCGGCTGTCCTGCCACTCCCTCGCTTTCACTGTACCTTCGCTCACCGGGGGGATCACGGGGCATACCTGTAGGCACCTGAGGAGCTTTCTGCCCCTTGTCCTTGGGCTTCTTTCTGGCCTGCACTGTGGGCGGGAACACTTGGGGTGCAGAGCAGGAAGAAGCCCAGACAACCCCACGCGGGTCTTCAGAGGGGAGGAGCTCGGGTCAGCAGCGTTCTTCAAAACCTCCAGCCCCAGTTGTTGAGAACTTGAGCCCGGGGAAGGAGACCAGGGAAGAAAACTAGCCTGGAACCTGAGCAGCATTGGACGGGCACAAGGCACTCAAATTTCTCAAGATGCTCCTCCCTGCTCGACCCGGCTCAGCAAATGGGTCGCTCTGTTCCTCCTGGGGACTCTTCAGTGATGGCAAGTGCTTGTGAGAGTCCGAGGGCGGTTTCTGCTTTATAAACATCTGTCCTTGTCAGTGGGTAAATCAAAGGCAAAAACAGCCCGCTCGAGGCCCCAGGTCCTCTCAGGGAAGGGGATTTTCCCCACGTCCTTGATGGACAAACAGATTCAAGAGGATTTGTCCATCCTGATGATGTAGAAGGCATAAGGAGCAGAATATAGAAATCAGAAAGGGTCTGAGTATCTATAGAGTTTATTTCTGGGACATTTGAAAAAACTCACAGCCAAAGAGTTTCCAAGGGATAGATATTAACAGTCTTTGTAAACTATGACATCACACAGATGTTTATTTTTGAATTTTATATATATGTATACACACACATATATGTCAATGTGTGTATCCGTCTATTTATTTGTATTTATGTATTTATGTTGTTGTTATATGCCTTACCATTTTGACTTCTGTATAAGGTCAGAAGTCTGGCTCCACGGCGCAGCCTGGGGGTAAGCATCAAGCTATAGCAACTCTGAATATTAAAGATGGTTATATGTTATGTTGATCAAGTCGGAAGCTACTTTTCTGAAAAGGGGACTGTTTGATTTGCCTTTAGACCAGATTGAAGAATTCATGTATTAGAGCAGCTCTAACTCATGTTATGCTGCAATGAGTTAAAGATAAATTTAAATTTTAAAAAAACAAAAGAGGACTTTTCTAGTCTCTCAACAAGCAGAGACGAAGGTGAGCTTGGCCAGCAGGCACCGACGTCCTATCCAGGGCAGGTACTGAGTCAGTAAACAGGCCACTAACGATGCTCCGCCAGGGTCAACGGAACCAACCCAGTGGCTAAGAGAATCCAGGAATCCCAGAAGTCAAACAGGCAGAGGGAATTCCTCTCCGCCTGGGTCCTGAACTGTGGATGATGGAGCTCAAAGCGCCCACAGCCCTCAGCTTCCGGTGTAACCTGTGCTCTGTCCAGATTGCACGTGGCTCTTCCCTCTGGGTGTGGGAGGAGCTGTCGTCAGTCCCTTGACGAGGCGGCTCAGCCCTGCCACCAGCCCAGTCATTTGTCCTTGGGCAGGTCCCTCCCTTCCCTGGACCTCAGCTGTGGGGTCCCTTCTCACGACAGCTCAAGCCCAACCTCTCAACCTGGATTCCATTCCCAGTGCCCATGTTCCAGGGCACAGTTCGGAGCAGGGGCTGGAGCAGGACAGGGGCTGCCCTGGTTTCAGTCCAGGTGAGTCATCCAGTGCTTCACAGGCTTTCCCATTTGGGTCCTGGCTTCAGACACAGAAACCAACCAGTTTTCACCCCCGATCCCTGCTCTTGGGCGAGGACCACCCTGCTACCCAGCATGTAGTCGTAGGGCCCGTGACAGCATTTTTCAGCAAAGGTACGTGGTGGGGCATTGGGTGTTAGCAAAGTTGAGTGAGACGCTCTAGAACCAGCCCCCTGGCCCTTCCCTGACCTGTCTACCATGTGGGGTGAGAGCCGGGGAGTAGTCACAGGAAAGGACTCTCAGGAAGAATGATGACACTTTACTTCCAGGTCCGTGTCCGGAATGGCCCCGCCTCATTCACAATGCCCATCCACAACCCCCTTCCCGCTCAGTCCTCTGCCTGACAGGTGTCCAGGGCACATGGCCACACTCAGACTATTTCCCCCACCCCAGAAAATTACAGGTTGGGAGAGGCTGATACTTGGTGGGAGGCTGTGAATTAGAGGAGTGAAATTACGACTACAGACTGGTACAAGCAAGCCCGGGCCACGCCGCTTACCTCTGACCCTGACGAAGAGTCTTAATCTCTCAACGTCGGTTTCCTGCTTTGTAAAATGGGCCTTTTTCTAGGCTCTGGTGGCAGTGGGGACATGGATTCATACCTCAGAATTGTGAGAATTAGGTGAGTTAGTACAGAGGAAGCATTTGATACAGTGCACAGGATGGATGTCTGATTTCGCCCCCATTACCCTGCCCCTGTCCTGCACCTTCAGTGCTCTAGGGTGGCCCTCATGCCCGGTTCCATCCTCAGGACCCCTGAGATACCTTCAGACACAGCCTCGAAATGGTCTTACTGGCTTTGCATCAGCCTCCGTTCTCCCAGCTACCGACTATTATCTTTCACCCTTTCATGCTTCACAGACCAACATGTAGAAATGTTTGGGGCTGTGCTGACCCAGTCCTGCTTGCAGTTTGGGAATTTTCCCCTCCTAGGGTAACAGGGCCTCAAGTCCTAGTAACACCCTTTACCCAATGCCCCCTTCCTCTGCCCAGTGCCCAAGTCCTATAACCAGGTTACCCAGAGAACCAGGAGCTGATCCACAAGAAGAACCCAGGGTCTGGTCTCCCAGCCCCCATATTTCAAGTCCATTTAACTCCACAGACCTGTCCTGCCTCGATGCCCTGAGTTTTAGGAATGAGTCATTCCCACGCTGAGGGAGAAGCAAGGGTCAAGGATTCCTTCTCCCAGGCCACTGCAGTGGGTCGGGGTAAGGAAAAGTTACCCTTAACCTCTCTCCCTCTTAGACATCAGTGGGTTCTTCAGACAGGAGAAGCGAGAGCCTGATGTGGCAGCACTAGGAGGGAGAGATGAAGACGGATAGGCACAGGAGGCACCAAGAGGTGAGAAACGAGCACGGAGATGGGGCACAGGGAGAGACCTGGTGTAGCTGCTCCCCAAAGGAGCCTCCCAACTCGCCTCTATCCCCAGCGAGAGCCTGCGGCGGGGCAGGGCGCTGGTGTGGCTTAAGGGAAGGGTACCTGAGGGGCCAGGGGTGCAGAGGCTGGCAGAGCTGTGGTAAGAAGGTGGGCCTGAAGCCCCTCTCTGCAGAGTGCTGACGGGCTCTGAGCCTTCCCAGCCTCAGTGTCTGGCCTTAAACAGTATCTCCAGGGAGACAGGGAGAAGCAGGGAGTCCTTCCCCTTCTGGGCTCCGCCCCGCTCGTCCGTCCGTCCCCCCCCCCCGCTCTGGACCATTCCTGAGAGGAGCTGGGTCAGCAGTCAGGGTCGCTTGAGCTTTTTCTCTGCCTTTTGTGACTCTTCTTCCCTGAAGGCTTATCTTGAAGATGGGAATAGGGTGCTGCCCTGGTTTCTCCCAGCATCCATCCCACCCTCGTCATCTTCTCTGTCACCTGCCACCTGGATGACTTGCAGGTTCTGAACAATTATCCCCAAGATGTTAGTGTCCTCCAGCCGGGAGACCAACTAAGTGTCTGAAGGTGTGCAGCCAGGACATTTGGACACATGAAGCTGGAGAGAAGCGGGCATGAGAAAGGGCCGCAGAGGTGGGATTGAGTCTCTAAAAGAAGGAGCAGAAATACCCTGGGAAAGGTCAAGGTGACACTGATGTGGGAAATGGTCTGATGAAAGTAAACAAAGTTAGATTCTTAGAAAACCACTGGTGAGGGACTTCCCTGGCGGTCCAGTGGTTAAGACCGTGCGTCCACACGGGGGGGCACAGGTTCGATCCCTGGTCAGGGAACTAAGATCCCGCATGCCCCACAGTACGCCAACCCCCCCCCCCCCACTGGTGAACTTAGTTAAAGATATCCTAGATTTGGGGTGGGGGGGGATTCCCAATTCACAGGGAATGTGGCACAGAAGGACAGAAGCTGATTCTCAATACAGATAGAACTTAATTCAAGCAAACCCAGTATACGATACAAATAGCAATGTTAGAGTTGAAATAGACCTCTGAGATCGCCTTCTCTGGACGTTCCCCAAAGTGGCAGCAGATCAGAATTACCAGCCCGGACCCACTAAAGCAGAATCCCGAGGTTGGAGAGAGTTCCAGTGGACCCACTAAAGCAGAATCCCGAGGTTGGAGAGAGTTCCAGTGGAGCTGAGCAGCGAGTACAGATACCGTCCAAACCTGCTCCCGTTTCATTGCTGGGTGACAGGCGGCTTGTTGAACACCATACAGCTACCTAGCAGCACTCAAGAGCCAGGACTCAAAGTCCAGACTGACACAAATGATACTAGTACGCTGTACAGCGTGATTCACCATGGGGGCCCTTTAAATAGAAAGTTCCTGGATGATTTTTCTTTTTTTTTTGGCCTCGTGGCCTGCAGGATCTTAGTTACCTGACCAGGGATCCAACCTGCTGTGCCCCCTGCACTGGAAGTGCGGAGTCTTATCCACTGGACCTCCAGGGAAGTCCCCCCACTTGATGATCTTTTTAAATTTCAAATTTATATTAACATTTACTCAAGTAATAGCACAGTGTTTAAAGCGATAGATGCTGGTAGCCCAGCATGTCCGTTTTTTTCAATATTTTTTTAACATACAATAAAATTTCTGTGTGTGTGTTCTTTGAGTTTGAACACGTGCAGATGTGTGTAAGCACCACCGCAATCAGGACCACAACAGTCCCATCAGCCCCAAACCACCTCCTGCTGCTCCTTTGCGGCCACCCCTCCCTCCAGGCCTAACCCTTGGCAACCGCTGATTTGTCCACCATTGCTATAGTTGTGCCATTTCCAGAATGTCACATAATGAAATCATATACAGGCATAGCTTGTTTTATTGTGCTTTGCTATATTGTACTTCACAGATACTGCGTTTTTTACAAATGGGACATTTGTGGAAACCCAGCATCGAGCAAGGCTGTCGGTACCATTTTTCCAACAGAATTTGCTCATTTCATGTCTCTGTGTCACATTTTGGTAATTTTGGCAATATTTCAAACTTCCTCATTGTTATTATATCTGTGATGGTGATCAGTGATCTTTGATGTTACTATTGCAAAAATATTATGAGTTGCTGAAGGCTCAGATAATGGTTAGCATCTTTTAGCAATGAAGTATTTTTTTCTTAAGATTTGTTTTATTTACTTATTTATTTATGGCTGTGCTGGGTCTTCGTTGCTGCGTGCAGGCTTTTCTCTAGTTGCGGCGAGCAGAGGCTACTCTTCGTTGCAGAGCACGGGCTCTAGGCGTGCGGGCTTCAGTAGTTGCAGCACGCGGCCTCAGTAGTTGCAGCTCACGGGCTCTAGAGTGCGGGCTCAGTACTTGTGATGCATGGGCTTAGTTGCTCCGAAGCACGTGGGATCTTCCCGGAGCAGGAATCGAACCCCTGTCCCCTGCATTGGCAGGCAGATTCTTAACTCCTGGACCACCAGGGTAGTCCCCAGCAATGAAGTATTTTTCAATTAAGGTATGTACGTTTTTTTAGACATAATGCCAGTGCACATATAATAGACTAGAGTATAAACATTACTTTTTTATGCACTGGGAACACCAAAACATTCATGTGACTTGCTCTGGAACCAAACCAGCAATAAAGGTATTGCCTGTGGTATGTAAACTTTTGAGAGTGGCTCTTACACTCAGCGTAATGCCTTCTAGATGCACTCACGTTGTCGTGTGTATTAATAGCTCCCTCCTTTCTATTGATGACTATTATTTTACTGTGTGTTTATAGTTTACCCATTCATCTGTCAAAGAACATTCCAGTTGTTTCCAGTTTTTGGCAATTACGAACAGGAGTGCCATAAACAATCATGTACACGTGTGTGAACATGTTTTAATTTCTTTAGGAGCGAAATCGCTTGGGATTGCTAGGTCACATGGGTAAGTACATATTTAACTTTGGGAGAAAATGCCAAACTGTTTCCCAGAGTGGCTGCATCATTTTGCATTCCCACCAGCAGTGTAAGAGAGTTCCAGTTGCTTTATATCCTTGCGAGCATTTGGTATTGTCAGTTTTTATATTAGGGGTGTGGGTATTCTTTTATTCACAGTGAGATATTTATAGACATCTCACCGTTGGTTTTAATTTGTACTTCCCTGATGATTAATGATGTTGAACATCCTTTCATGTGCTTATTTGTCATCATTATAGCCTCTTGGATGAAGTGTCTAAGTCCTTCAGTCATTTTTTTCAAAATTGGATTATTTTCTTACGGTTGAGTTTTAAGGGTTCTTTGTATATTCCAGTTAGAAGTCTTCTGTTAGATAGGGATATGCAAATATTTTCTCCCATTCTGTAGTTTATCTTTTCCTCCTCTTGGTGTGGTCTTTTTCAAAGCAAAAGTTCTGAATTTTTTTTTTTTTTTTTGCGGTACCCCGGCCTCTCACTGTTGCGGCCTCTCCCATTGCGGAGCACAGGCTCCGGACGCGTAGGCCCAGCGGCCATGGCTCACGGGCCCAGCCGCTCCGCGGCATGTGGGATCTTCCCGGACCGGGGCACGAACCCGTGTCCCCTGCATCGGCAGGCAGACTCCCAACCACTGCGCCACCAGGGAAGCCAAAAGTTCTGAATTTTGATGAAGTCCAACTTACCACCTTTTTCTCTTACGAATCATATTTTTGGTGTCATATCTAAGAACACTTTGCCTAACTCCTGGTAACTAAGATTTTCTTCTGCTATCTTCTGAGAGTTTTATAGTTGTACATTTATATTTACAATCTCTCTTCTTGGTTGTGTTCTGGTAGCTTGTAACTTTGAGATTTGGTCCATTTCATCTGAGTTGTTGAATTTGTGTGTGGAATTATTCGTAGTATTCCCTTACTAACATTTTAATGTCTGTGGGGTGTGCAGTGATATCTCCTTTTATTCCTGATACTGGTTATTTGTATCTTCTCTCTTTTCTTTCTTTCGCTTTCTCTCTCTCTCTCTTTTCTTTTTGGTCACTATGGCTAGAGGTTTATCAATTTTATTGATCATTTCAAAGAATCAATTTTTTGTTTCATTGGTTTTTAAAAAAATATTCATTTATTTATTTGGCTACATCAGGTCTTAGTTGGTGCGTGAGGGCTCTTCGTTGCAGCGTGTGGGCTTCTCTCTAGTTGTGGCATGTGGGCTCAGTAGTTGCGGTGTGTGGGCTTAGTTGCCCTGCAGCATGAGGGATCTTAGTTTCCCGACCAGGGATCAAACCCGCGTCTCCTGCATTGGAAGGTGGATTCTTAAACACTGGACCACCAGGGAAGTCCCAATTTTTTTCTTTTTTGGTTTTCATATTCATTATATTCTGCTCTTGTGTTTTCGTTCTACTTGCTTTCTGCTTATTTTTGCTCTTCTTTATGTACCTTCTCAAGGTAGAAGTGCAGATTGTTGACTTCAGACCTTCTTTACTAATACAAGAATTTGATACTATAATTTGTCCTATAATCACTGCTTTAGATGCATCTCATATTTTGATATTTTGTATTTTCCTTTTTGTTAAGTTCACAATATTTTCTAATTTCTCTTGAGAGCACATCTTTGATCTCTGGGTTTAGAAGTGTGTTGTTTAGTTTCCAAGTGTTTGGCAATTTTCCTGTTATCCTTCTGTTATTGATATCTAGTTTTAATTACATTATGGTCAGAAAATATACTTTGTATGACCTTAAGTCTTTTAAATTTGCCAAGGTTTGTTTTATGACCCAGGATATAGTCTATCTTGGTATAATAAATGTTCCAAGTGCACTTGGGGGAAAAAAGGGTTTTCTGTTGTGTTGGGGGAGTGTTCTATAAATTCCAGTTAGTTCCTATAGGTTGATGGCATCATTCAGTTCTATATACTTCTAATATATTCACTGATTTTCTGTTTACTTGTTCTGTTGATTACTGGGAGAGCAGTTTTGACATTTCTCTTTTACTATAATTGTGGATTTGTTCATTTTCTCCTTAATATCTATCAGTTTTTGCTTCATGTATTTTGAAGCTCTGTAGTTAGATGCAGAGACATTTAGAATTATGTCTTCTTGGAAAACCAAAGTTTTTATCATTGTTCTTCAATGTTCTTCTTTATCCCTGGTAATTTTCTTTGCTCTGAAGTTAATTTGTCTGATATTACTACAGCCACTTCAAGTTTCTTTTGATTAGTATTTGCATTGTACATCTTTTCCCATCCTTTTACTTTTAATCCACCCATGTCATACTTAAAAATGGCTTTTTTGACGGCAACATATAGTTGTATCTTGGTTTTTTTAATCCATTTTGATAATTTCTGTCTTTTAATTGGTGTAGTTAGGCTACTTATATTTAATATAATTATTATATTTGGATTTATTTCTATCAACATATGTATCTGTTTCGTCCTCTATTTTTATTATTTTTAAGAGTTAATTTTTTTTTTTCTTTTGCTGTACGTGGGCCTCTCACTGTTGCGGCCTCTCCCGTTGCGGAGCACAGGCTCCGAACGCTCAGGTTCAGCGGCCATGGCTCACGGGCCTAGTCGCTCCGCGGCATGTGGGATCTTCCCGGACCGGGGCACGAACCCGTCCCCTACATCGGCAGGCGGACTCTCAACCACTGAGCCACCAGGGAAGTCCAAGATTTAATTATTTATTTACTTTTGGCTGCATTGGGTCTTTGTTGCTGCCCGCAGGCTTTCTCTAATTGTGGCAAGTGGCGGCTGCTCTTTGTTGTGGGGCGAGGGCTTCTCCTTGCGGTGGCTTCTCTTGTTGCAGAGCACGGGCTCTAGGCGCTCGGCCTTCAGTAGTTGTGGCTCACGGGCTCTAGAGCGCAGGCCCTGTAGTTGTGGCACACGGGCTTAGTTGCTTCATGGCATGTGGGATCATCCCGGACCAGGGCTCAAACCCCTGTCCCCTGCATTGGCAGGCGGATTTTTTTTTTTTTTTTTTTTTTTTTTGCGTTACGCGGGCCTCTCACTGTCGCGGCCTCTCCCATTGCGGAGCACAGGCTCCGGACGCGCAGGCTCAGCGGCCATGGCTCACGGGCCCAGCTGCTCCGCGGCACGTGGGATCTTCCCGGACCGGGGCACGAACCCGTGTCCCCTGCATCGGCAGGGGGACTCTCAACCACTGCGCCACCAGGGCAGCCCCTGGTCCCCTGTTTATAATTCCACTATGTCTACATTCCAGCCTTCTTTTGGTTTACTTGGATACTGTTTAGTATTCCACTTTATCTAGTGATTTTTTCCACTAATTTTTAAGTGGTTGCTCTAGGGCAGGATTGGCAAGGTTTTTCTGTAAAGGGCCAGATAGTAAATATGTTTGGGCTCCGCAGGCCACACAGTATCTGTTACAACACACAATTCTGACACCATAGTGTGGAAGCAGCCACAGATGATATGTAAATGAATGAAGTGTAAGTATGTTCCAATAAAACTTTATTTACAAAAACAGGTAGTGGGCTGGATTTGGCCTGTGGACTATGGTGTACTAACCCCTGCTCTAGGGATTATAAAATGCGTATGTTCACAGTTCACTGAGAATGTGTATCTCACCAATTCCTTTTAAGTGTAGAAACTTGACCATCACCCAGGTCCCTTTGCTTTCATTCCTTTGTGTTGTAGCTGTCACACGTGTTACACCTAAGAGACTGAAAACCCCATTCAGTTAAGCTGTTTAGGTGAGATTCATGCTCACTCTGCAGGTGAGCCCGGGAGTTCCCACAGAGCTCAGTGGGGCCGTTCTCTTGGTTTCCCTCCTTCCTGCAATATCCTGACACTCTCTGGTTCTCTGGGGCTTCCCTTCCCAATCTTCTGGCCCAAAGTTGGGCTAGAAACTAACGTTTCTCTACTCTGCTGGGCATTCCTCACTGTGTGTCTGGGCCAAGCATCAAGAGAACAGAGAAAGAAAAAAGCAGAGGGGATTTGCCTCACACTTTTGGGACCAGAGCTCCTGTGGTCAGAGAGAAGGGTTCTCCTCCCTAGAGTTAAGTGCCTGCCAGGCCACTGTTGCTGTCATTGTGATGCCGCCACCATGGTATTCCCTGGGGCTGGAGGTGGGAGAAGGGAAGAAGAAAAACGGGATTTCCCCACTCACTGACCCTTAGGAGTCCCTTTCTGCTCCCTAGATGTGCAGTAGAAGACTCCAAAGGGAGCTCTTTCAGTTCACACCTCATGTACACTTCTAGCTTTGGGGCTGTCTTTGAGTCTAATCTGGGCAACACTGGAGGGGGGGAGGGAATGGTAAACCCACCACCGGTTTAGCAGAACTTTGAATTCACGTGGCTTGCAGGACCCCAGTTCCCCGACCGGGGATTGAACCCGGGCCCTCGGTAGTGAAAGCATGAAGTCCCAACCACTGGACTGCCAGGGAATTCCCTACTTTGTTTACTATTTACCATAGATCTCGGATAACTGCTCCATGCATTCTGTCCAGTAGCGTGAGAGAGACAGGGTGGTGTGTGCCTACTCCACTTACGATCTGTGTGACCCTAGGCAGGTTACATAACCTCTCTGTACCACTTCTGTCATCTTTAGAAGGGGATATTGGTGATATTAATCTCAGAATGTTGTTGTGTGTATTAAATGAGTTTATATACCTTAAGCACTCAGAACAGTGCTTGATCACAGTAAGCACTTAATAAATATTATTTATTAGTAATAAATAATATTATTTATTATTAGAAATTATCATAGAAATATTGGAAAATAGAGACAGGCAAAAAGACAAAAATCACCCAAAATCCCAATGCCCAGAAGTATAATATATGCATTATGGTTTGTATTATTTCAGATTTTTCAGTCAAGATATATTTACCAATTGATTGGACAGATGAACGATACGTAAAAGTATAGGACTGGATTCCCCACGCATGCCCCACATTACACATTTCATATTAGGGGCGCTGCAGTAGTCCACAGGATGAAACCTTTCTGCTCCTAGGCCTTCATCCCACTTTTCTTCCCACTCACATTGCTCATGCTCCCTCCCCTTTATCAGGTTAACTGCTACTTGGGTTTCTAATTTCAATTTAAAGGTCACATCCTGGGAGGAGGCTTCCCTGACCCCAGGCAAGTAGATCCCCTGGTAAGCGCTTTCATGTCACCCTATACTTCTTAGTACTTATCACACTTCTTTTAATTATATAACAATATACTTAAGAACCTCAGAGACAGGACAAGTCCTCTCTCGCGCCCTGTGCTCAAAGTTTCACCTTTGCTCATCATTCTCTTCCAGATGGTGACCCAGGGCCTCTTCACCCGTCCTCCAAGGCCCTGCAGAAGAAGCCTTTTCAGCTGATCTAAGGTGGCACTAATCTGGGCAAGTCTGCTTATATAAATGGGACATCACAGCTCAGAGCTGAGTCAATGAGGGTAGTGAAGTCCCATTTCCAGTCCAATCCCAGAGATTCTAATTCAGTAGGAACTGGGGTCCAGGAATATGCATCTTCAAAAGCTCCCCTGATAATTCTGATGCCGGTGGACCAAAGCAACACTGCCTGAGGTAGGAAACTTCTGACATGTCTTCCAATGATCCCTGCCTTCTGATAGTCACTAGGCTGAACCTGGTGACTAGTAAAATTGATGGGATGTTTCTTCCGTGATTAGGTTACAAAAGACTGATTTCACCTTGCTGATATCTTCTCTCTGGCTCTTGCTCTGATGAACGGGGCTGCCTCTGACATACAGTCAGCCAGGGAATGAAGTCCTTAGTCTGACCACCTAAAGCTGATGTATCCTGTTGACAATCACTGGGTGTGCCCGGAAGTAAGTCCTTCCTACTGGAACCCTGAGATGAGACGCCCTCGCTAACACTGTGCTGTAGCCTCGGGGGGGACCCTGAAAACCCAGCAGAGAACTCAACTTAGCTGTGCCGATTCCCGGACCATAGAAACTGAGATAATAAATGTGTGTTGTTTTAAGCCACTAAGTTTCAGGGTAATTTGTTACACAGCAAGAGAACTCATACACTGCCTAGACTTGCCCCGCTGAACTCCCTTCTCTCCACCCATGTTGGAAGTTGAACCTAAGCAGAGAATTTCTAACCCCTCTTTAACAGGATCGCGTGAAACATTGACAATGGACATTGCCTTTGCTCTTCCTGTGCATAAAGGTGCGCCCCAGTCCAGTTATGTTTTTTAGCTATGGAGACTTTGTCTTTACCTTCTAAGTGGCACCTGTTTCATGTGCACGAACTCTGAATTCACAGGAAGCCAAGTTCTCTTCCTCTTCCTCCCTACCATAGTGGTGCAGCCCTGAGCTCTTCTGAGATTGCTGTACAGTAGGGATCAGCATGTGAGAATGTACAAGTGCCCTAGGCTTGGTTATGCACGGAATCCCTAAATCCTGAACCAAATTCCATGGTCAAAAGCAGCCCCCAAATACTCCACTCCCCCATCTCCAAGCCTTGGGAGCCAAGAGCCCTGTCTTTGTAAATCAAAGACAAATCGCATGTTCATGTCCCTGGGGCTGTGAACGGCGCCTCCTCCCTCTTTGGGTGCAGGACCAGGCAGTCCCAGCCCAGCCCACACCAGACTGTAGAGACACCCACGGAAGGCCGGCACTAGACAGATCAGGGCAGTTGTGGAGTCAGGGCTGGAAGCAGCTTACAGGCAAATGAGATACTGAAGTTCAAGAGCAAAATGGGGCCTGGGCAGGGAAAGGGGGTACAGGCTCGACGCACCAGCCGTTAGTGACTTCTGCACAGCGGACGGTGTGGGAGGAAGAAGGGGTTTATTTCAGAGACTTAGACTCAAGATGCAACAGGCTCAACAGGCTAGCCTAGGCCAAAGCTAAAGCGAGAGGCCAACAGTGTCAATTCCCGAGACAGGGCCCACTGGACTGGTCCCATTAAGTCTCCGCTGTCCCACAAGATAACTGGCTCACCCGGACCGCTTTTAACCGAAAACTCGGGATCTACCCCCACTTCCAATTCTACAACTGACACCTTTAGGACCAGTAAACAGTAGTCTGTCCTACATCTCCACCTAGAGGACAGCACAAGCTCGGGAGGGCAACTCGGTCAACACTGGGACCCTCAGGAGGCAATCGCCTCTCATGCACGGGCGGGGGCGGGGGGGTGGGGGCAGCTGTCCCTTACACTAGAGCCTCCCAGTTCTAGGGCGTGCGCAGCAGTGCGCTGACAGGAGCCCGACTGCTGCTTCTTACTGAGGTGGGAGAGTCCTGTGTGGTACTGATGCAAAAACTGAAGTTTACTATCAAGTCTTCCGCCTACAATACTATAAGGTGGAAGGAAACAGGCCGAACTCAAGCTCCTTGAGAGCAGGGACAGTGCCCATCGCCTTGGACCACCAGAGCCTACCACACGCTGGCGCTCGGGGAGCACCCTCTGCTTCTTAAAGAACGCCGAGATGCGGAGCCAATCTGGCCGGAGTCAAACGGCCCACACGATCTAGGTCTCCGGTACCTGGTTCTTTTGTCTTTCCGGCACTTTGCTTCAGAGTGGACTGGGAATGAGCCTTCTTCCCATCCACGAACACCAAAGACAGAAGACACCCAGTTCAGGGCGTGTTTGTAGATAGACTTCTCATAGATTTATTTCTGTGTCATGTTATATATAGATATACGTATATATACTCTTTTTATACAATCTATATCCCCTGCCCTTCCACACAAAACTCACAGAAGGAAGTGTAAATCCTTCCAGGATTGCCATCAGGCTTTCTAAGACAGCCAGGGCCAAGAAAGGACCATCTCACAACAGCTCAAGAAACAGCTGCCCTGAGGCTCTGGGGTCATCGAAGCAGCAGCGCTCCCAGGACGCAAGGGGAGGAGAGGACAGGAAACAACTGCAGTGACAGGATTCTAGGATGTGAGTGTCCAGTGACTCCTAGAAGGGCTCCCAGAACTCTCAGGGTGGGAATAAAGGTGGGAGCCCTATGGCTCTTCAGATGCTGCCCAAACAGGCGGCTGGGCAGGAGGCTGGGCATGCAGGACTGGGGCGGAGGAAGGGGAAGGGATCACGTGTGGGTTATGCTGGAGACACGGCAGCCCCACCCACTCAGTGACGTATAATAAACAGGGACAGACGCTGACTCCTAAAGAAATAGGGGAGGGAGCGTGGCAGGAAGAGGGGACAATGGGACACACAAGAAAGTTACGTGAAACAAAAAGTACCAACAAAAACACGACTTGTACTTGCCTCCCCCCAGAGACGGTGCGGTCTATGCCTGGGGGTGTGGGAGAGAAGAAGGGAGGTGACAGGTCATGAACTAGGTTATCAGCTGGCCAGGGGCACAGGAAGGCTCTCTGAGGACTCCTAAGGGGCAGGCAGGCAGCTAGGACCCCACATCCCGGAAGAAACGACAGTCCCTTCAGTTCGACTTGGACCAAATCTTGGCGCTCCCTCGGAGCCTGGCAAGGGGAAGAGAGAGAGAGAGGCTGCAGGGAACCCCCTCCGCGCTGCAAGCTCCCCCGCTCCCGTTCCCGACCCCCACGCAGGTGACTGGAGGGACGAGGAAGCAGCAGCAGGGCCCCCGGACGTGGCGGCTCCGCCGCAGCGGCTCACCCCTTGCCCTTCGAGGCTTTCTTGCTAGGCTGGCGCTGGCTGCCGCCTGGAGCCGGTTCCCGCAGCTCCGTCAGGTGCTGCTCGGGGTCCTGAGATGTGGCCGCGGCGGCGGCAGCTGTTGTGACTTTAATGGTTTTTTTCAGGTTGGCAACCTACCAGGATGAAAGGAGTGGGGAGAACCAGGAAGGTTCCAGAACCTGCCAGCCCCTGCCCACGTGGTCTGCCTGCGGCCGTCACTGCCCGGGACGCCCGCCTGCTCACCTCGCTCTCAATGTGCTGCTTCAGGCCCAGCTGCTGCTCCTTGTGCTGGTTGGCGCGGCTCACCTGCTCCTCGATGCCTGACAGCACCACCTCGCAGCCCACACACCTGCGGGAACGAGGGTCAGCAGAGGAGGGCTGTGACCAGGCTCACGAAAGAGAGACTCGCAGACACCCCCAAGTCCGGCCATCCAGACCCCTGTCTGAGTCAGAAGCCTTGCCAGGGCACCTGGGAGCCACCTGCGACAATATTCCCAGGAGCCAGCAGGACACTCAGGTAAGATACGGGAGGAGAGAGAAGTGCCCGGAGTGATGTGCGAGATGCGAGTAGGAACTAAAAGCAAAACAGGGTGGGGGAGGCAAAGAGGAAAAAGAGGAGGTGTCTTAACGAGCTCAAGTCAGACAAGAACACAGAAAACAGAAGCGGGAGAGGCCCGCGGCCTGTGGACAGGGCTGCTCACTGACCAGGGGGCTGCATGCAGCCGGAGACACGTGATCCACACCGCAGCGGGTGCGCTCAAGAGTACCACCCCCTCCCTCCCCCCGGTTACGGCATCGAGGACGCGCCTCCCGCCTCCTGCCCCCCAGGCCCTCCTCCACTCTTTTTCTCCCTCAGAGGCCTCTGCAGGAACGAGCTCACTCCCCTTCATCCTCTTGGGTTCCACCTCTGCCTCCCGGCCCAACTCGCCCCCCTCCAAAGCATCCCTCCCTTTCTTGGGGCGAGCAGAGAAGGGACGGCGCCGGGACACAGGTCTCACCACTCCTGCAGGGTTCGGGCGATGGCACTGAGGTCCTGGCGCTGGATGTCCCGCCCGATGCTGTAGTCCACCTCCAGCCGCTGGTTGCGCTGGTCCAGGGAGCCGCGCAGCACGTCGGCGTACACGGCCTCGATGACGAGGTCTTCCAGCTGCCGCACGTTCCGCAGGGCCAGGGCCTCCAGCAGCTCTGCGTATGGGATGCACTGGGGCCCGAGGGCGGGCTGCGGCTGTGAGGTTCCGCAGCAGAGGGGGGCTTCCAAGGTCCTTCTTCCCTCCTTCCCCCCCGCCCACCCCCCACGCCTACTCCTAAATCGTTTCCTCTAAGAGGCTGGTTCTAAGGTAAAATAAATAAAAGTACTCCCACCTGAGAAATAACAACGTGAGAAGAACAATCTTACATAAAAGACATATGCTCCCCTACTCCCTTCCCTCCCCCACCCCAGGGTGACATCTGCCCAGAGGTCCATCCTCTGGCCCAGCTCAGGACACAACACGGACCTGGTCAAGATGAGCTTGACATAATGGGAGGATGTGGTGTGGGAGAGGTCTGGAGCTACTCTGTTTACCATTTATACTCCGTCTACCTCCAAAGAGGCATCTTGCAGTAGACAGCCCGGTTTAAGTAAAACCATGAGCACGCCGAGAGTCAGTAACAACTGGGAGACGCAGGTGGGCGGAGGCGGAGAGTTAACAAAAACAGAACCCAACTGGATATACAAAGACACTTCTGGCTTATGGATTTCTTTCTTTCTTTCGTTTTTTTTGGTCGCGCTGCGCAGCTTGCGGGATCTTAGTTCCCCGATCGGGGATTGTTGAACCCGGGCCACCGCAGTGAAAGCGCCGAGTCCTAACCAGTGGACCGCCAGGGAATACCCTGGGTTCTGTGTTTCTTATTTTAGCAAACAGAAGCTGGCACCTCCCCAGAAGAGAGGGCTTCGTTCCAGCCCTGGATGCCGCGGCTGTCTGCAGAGGACTTTACGGCGGGGGGAAGAGGGGGCCGCTGAACGACAGTGAGCGGTATCCTAGTTGCTATTCTGACCCCAAACATAAAAGGTGTTTTAATTAGAACTTAAGTTGGTTGAAAAAGAAAAACAAAATAGAAAACTAGGAGAATAATATTCAGCCCCAAAGGCCGCAGGTAACAGAGTTCAGACACAGACCCTGGAGGGGCACGGGGCGAGGCAGGAAGAAGCAACACGGTGGTCAAAGGCTGTCCAAGTGCCATTCCCTTCAGATGGACCCTCGAGAAGGGAGATACAGAAGGGCTCTCTGTGCCTCAGGACTGGGGGGACTGTCACTCACCTTGACTTTGGCAGCCAGGGTGACGACTGACAGGTGTCGAAGCTTATTCTTCTGAGCCTCTGTGAGTGGGGGAAGATTCCGGGCTTCAGCTAGGAAAAAAAAGACACAGAAATCCTGATTTCACATTTGTGGAAAGCCCTAGGTTCCTTCCCGTGCCTTTTTTTTTTTTGAGTTTTCCATGCCAATTCAGGTCTTGACCCTGACCCTGTGTACTTAAGGGATCTAAGTCGGGTATCCCAGGAATTTCTTCTAAGTCCCTCGGTAAACTGCCCTTCTCCCACCTCCAGTCTCCAGCCCCTCCTGTTACCTAAGTAGTCAGCATACGTCCCATAAGCAAACACCGTGAGCAGCCGGAACGTGGAAGCAAAGTCACTCTCAGCCAGCTGTGAGAACATGATGGGAGAGAAGAAGTGACAGGAAGGGCCTCTCTCTCCACCTTCCCAGCATTACCCAGCTTGAGCTCCACTTTCTGGCCCCAGCCTTCCCCTCCAACATTAGCTTCCCAGCTCACCGAAAGGAGCTCTCTGCCTCTCTGACCACTCTCCCCACAGGAAGGCCTCACTTCCGCCTCCAGGCCTTTGTTTACACTATCCCCCAATCCGCAATGTCCTCTTGCTCCATCTGCCTCCAATTCCTACCCTAAATTCAGAGTTGAAAACTTTCAGTGTTTAGTATCTAACACACACACACCACGCACACCCCCCAAACACTGCAAACTGTGTTGTCTGGTCCTTAGAGTATATTTAGCATTTCTGAATTTGAATACCTTTAGGGGGTCTGCTGTACCCTCCAATTCACCACAGACTTCTGCCTCAGCCTCACTCCCTTCACGGCTGCACGAACTGAGCAGGCACTGGGATTTGTGGCCTCTGCTTCAGACCGGCCTCACCCGGGAGCTTTCATCACCCAAGCCAGTCCACCCAGACCTCCTCTCCTACCACTGATCACCCACTTAGTCAATCGAAGCCCACCTAAGGTTGTTACCTAAGAATATCTTTCTTTTCAACAAGATTACAGATGTGGTCTCTGGTATCCCACTTAGGTCTAGCAGAGCTGTGCACGTAAGTTGGCTCTGCTGATACTTGCTAAATAAATGATTTACACGTGGATATCCATTCATCTTCTCTCTGCAACTGGAACGTAAGTTTCACAAGGGGAGCACTGTATCTTGTGCTTTTCTGGTATTCCCACGTGACTAGCAGAGTGCTGAACAGGCACCCAAAACACACTTCTTTTCCTTCACCCTGATTCTCTTTAATTCCACTGCAGAGGAGAGCAGGGAAGGAAGGCAGCCAGTTTTCTTTGGACCAAAAGGATTCCATAAAGCTAAATTCATTGACTCAATCACTGGCACTCAAAAACCTAACTCATACCTGTCCACCTACCACTGTCATAACATCTCAGGGCTTCGGCTGGCGTTACCCATCTTGGCAATCTACTCACTCTGGGCTTTAAACTCTTAACTCTGCCACTTCCGTGTGAACAGTTCTCTCTGCTGTGTTCCTAGCATCTTGCCATGTGTCTTTGGGAAAAAGCTAACTTCTACCTTATCAAACTTAAGTGAATTAGCATATGGTGCAAACGGGAGAGAACAGGTCATGCCAATTTCACATTCATTCATTCCTTCCACTTGTACCAGACTTTATACTTTCCCATAATCTCATCTGATTTCTACAATAGTGAGGGGCAGTATCAGGTCCTTTTTTTTTTTTTTTGAGGTACACGGGCCTCTCACTGTCGTGGCCTCTCCCGTTGCGGAGCACAGGCTCCGGACGCGCAGGCTCAGCGGCCATGGCTCACGGGCCCAGCCGCTCTGCGGCATGTGGGATCTTCCCGGACCGGGGCACGAACCCATGTCCCCTGCATCGGCAGGCAGACTCTCAACCACTGCGCCACCAGGGAAGCCCTCAGGTCCTTTTTTTTTTTTTTTTTTTTTTCCCTCAGGTCCATTTTTAAAAGACAATTTAGGCCCTAAAATAAAAGTGACCTGATCAAGGCAATATGATTATTAAGAGCTACGACACTGATGGAGACAGGCTAGAATCAGGTCTCCTATTCTGAATCACAGGCTCTTTTGCTTAAAAATCAAAAATACTGGGTTTCACAGATCATTCATCTCCAAAGGGGAATTAAGAGGTTTACTTGCCTACTTACTTCTGCAAGCTGCCAGTTAATAATCACCATATTCTTGTTCAACTGAATGGTTATGGGGTTGCAGAATGAGCCCTGCCCACCCGTTCTCAAATTCAAACTTTAGCCCCAAGCCTCCCTGGGTGCTATCCAGGCCAAGAACCCACCTCTCTAACATTAGGCATATCCAGCAGTTCCCCAAACACGTAGACACCAGGGGCCTCCAGCACCTGGTGGATGAGAGTGGCCAGCGCTGCCCCCTTGGCCGACTTGGCCAGGAGCAGAAATTGCTCCTGGTTCTGCCCTGTCACCTTCACCTCGGCACTCATGGCTGCACTGAGCTGGGGGTACCTGGGCTCAGGAAGTCTGGAGCTGCAAGGAAAGAGGATGTGAAGCTGGAGGTTCCTGAACTGGGGAGGATGGAAAGCACAAGGCCTAGGACCTCTATTGCAGAGGCACTGAGCCACTTTTGCAACGAGGAATCAGAGATGGAGCAGTCTAACCCTTGGATCTAGGAATCCTAAATTCGGCCACTTCGATGGCAGCCTGGCTGACACAGGGTTGCCACGCCCACCTCCCCCATCCCTGGGCCTCCCCCCAAGTCCCACCAGTGCACCCCACTGAACCCCAAGGCACAGGTCTTAGTGGGGGGTGGGATGTCACACAGTGTCCACCCCAACGACGACGCTCCCTCAAATCGCCACTATGCCCCGCATGTGCCCCGAAGCACGTGACCTCACCCTCGGGATCCTTCCACGTGGCTCCGCCCCCTCCCTTAAAGAGGCCGCCCAGGGACCGTGGGCTCCCGCCGGCTGCCCCGTCGTACTCTGGGTCAGACCCTGCGGACAGCTACCTGGAAGCTTCGTCTTCCAGCGGACCGGGCGGGGCCACCGCTCCGTCACCTCCGGCAGCTGTTCCCAGCCTTTCCTGCCAACTCCCTGCAGGGCCGCTCTGGCCCCTAAACTCTATGGCTGGCTTCCGGCCGTACTTCCGCTCTTACGGGGCGGGCTTCGGGCGCGACATGCCCCGCCCTTTCCTCTGACTGCTGAAGCTCCCGTGAGCGAAGCAGGCGTTCTGCCCTCTGATTGGCTGTTGCAGAAAGAAGGACGGGCGTCTTTTCTTCGGCTTTTTTCAATAAAACTTTATTGTTGGAAGAGTGCTAGACGCTAAAAGCGAAGGGAACTCCGGGTCTCAGGCCGGTCCCGGCAGTTCTAAGCTGCTTGAGATCTGGGCATCTGGCTGCACGGGGTGCCTGAGGCGAGATGAAAGCTGTGATCGTAAGAGAGGGGGAGGAGGAAAAAAGCCTGGTGGGATGAGGAGGTGAGAGGACGGGGACAATCAATAATAGAAGTTGAGCAGCAGAGATCACCTGGGTAGCGCAACCACTCATTTTTTTGGAGGATCTAGAGAAAAGAGTGGACACGGTAAAGGAAATAGTAATAGCTATAGCATGTATCGAATGCTTACTGTAGGTCAGGCATCTTTTAAAATTAAAAATGTATCCCGCTGAATCCTCGTAACTTTACAGCATCCCCGCTGTGGCTCCAGAACAACATCTGTCATGATTACCACATGTACTTATAGGGTGATGCTTTCCTACACATTGACTTTTTTAATTCCCGGGAAGGAAAAAAACACTAGGTGGAGGGAAGGCATATATTGTTATTCTCATTTTATAGATCAGAAAATTGAGGCTCATAAGAATTCATAGTTTTCCCTGGAACCCATGTCTTTTCAAACCTGGAGCCAACTTTCCAATTCACTGTGATACTTTAGGGGAAAAGAAAAATAAACTAACATTTCTATAGTGTTTTTTATTTCATCCCGGGCTCGCAGAAAGTCAAACGAGAGCAAAGTTAACAGTGTCTTGGAGCCTTTGTGTGAGGCACTGAGCTAACAGCTTTACTTCATTCATTTGATGCTTATAACAATCCATTATTGTTTCTATTTTCCAAATGGAAAAACTGAGGCCCAGGGAAGTTAAGTAATTTATAAGTACTGGAAAGATAAAGGGAAAAAGAAGATAACTGAAAAAAAATCATAGAACTGGTAGACTGCTGGAGCTGAGGGGACTTTAAGCTCAATGTTTATGGTCCACATGGCTTGGTTCATGATACAAAATGAGAAACAAACAGGGAAAGGACAAAGAGAAGGAGAAGAATAAAATGAGGAAGAAGAGGCAGAGGAGGAGAAAGAAGAAGAAGAAATAAATGAAAGAGCTGATACATGAAAGTGAGGAGAAGGAATCAAAGGCATAATAAAGCATCCAAAGTTTGAAGGAACCAAAGAATTAATGAGTCCAACCTTATCCATTTAAAGAGGGAAGGAAAAAGAAAAATATAAGGAAAGAACGAGAAAAGAGGCAATATATATTCTATTATGTGCCAGGCCTTTATTTGTTCAACGTTTTAATGACTTTTATTATTATTATTATTTGGCCTTGTGACATGCAAGATATTAGTTTGCCAGCGAGGGACAGAACCCTGCCCCCTGCAGTGGAAGCACAGAGTCTTAACCACTGGACTGCCAGGAAAGTCCCTTAAAGACTTTATATTTTTAGAGCAGTTTTAGTTTTATAGTAAAACTGAGAGGAAGGTACAGAGATTTCCCATATACCCCCTGCTCCCACACATGCATAGATAACCTCCATTATCAACATCAGACAGCAGAATGGTACATTTTTTACCTAGGATAAACCTGTATTGACATATCGTAATCACCCAAAGTCCATAGTTTACCTAAGGGTTCACTCTTGGTGGTATACATTCAGTGGGTTTGGAAAACTGTATAATGACATATATCCATAATTATAATATACAGAGTATTTTCCTTGCTGTAAAATTTTTCTGTGCTCTGCCTACTTATCTCTCCCCGCCTCCTACCCCTGGCAACTACTGATATTTTTGTCATCTCCATAACATTGTCTTTTCCAGAATGTCATAGAGTAGGAATCATACAGTATGTAGCCTTCTCAGATTGGTTTCTTTCACTTTAAGTTTCCTTCATGTCTTTTTGTGGCTTGATAACTAATTTCTTTTTAGTGCGGAATAGCATTCCATCGTCTGGATGTACCACAGGTTGTTTATAAATTCACCTACTAAAGGACATTTTGGGTTCTTCCAAGTTTGGGCAATTATGAATAAAGCTGCTATAAACATCCATGTTCAGGTTTTTTGTATGGACATAAATTTTCTACTCCCTCAGGTAAATACCAAGGAGCCCCATTCCTGGATCATATGGTAAAAATATGTTTAGTTTTGTAAGAAACTGCTAAGCTATCTTCCAACTGGGCTGTACCAATTTGCATTCCCACCAGCAATTAGTGAGAATTCCTGTTGTTCCACATCCTCACCAACATTCGGTGTTGCCAGTGTTCCAGATTTGGGCCATCCTAATAGGTGTCTAGTGGTATCTCACTATCGTTTTATTTTGCATTTCCCTGATGACATCTGATGTGGAGCTTGCCATCTGTATATCTTCTTTGGTGAAGTGTCTGTTAAGGTCTTTGGTTCATTTGTTAATTGGGTTGTTTTCTTATTTGTTGAGTTTTAATCGTTTTTCATATATTTTGGATAACAATCCTTTATCAGATGTGTCTTTTGCAAATATTTTCTTCCAGTCTGTGGCTTGTCTTATAATTCTCTTGATATTGTCTACCTCAGCGAGGAAGCTTTACATTTTAATTGTCTACCTTATCAATTATTTCTTTCATGTATAATGTCTTTGGTGGCATATCTAAAAAGGCATCACCATACTCGAGGTTATCTAGGTTTCCTCCTATGTTATCTTCTAGGAGTTTAATGGTTTTGCATTTTACACGTAGGTCTGTGATCCATTTGAGTGAATTTTTGTGAAGGGTGTAAAGTCTGTGTCTAGATTCTTTTTTTTTTTTTTTTTGCAAGTGGATGTCCAGCACCATTTGTTGAAGAGACTATCTTTGTTCCGTTGTATTGCCTTTGCTCCTGTGTCAAAGATTAGTTGGCTAGGGGCTTCCCTGGGGGTGCAGTGGTTGAGAGTCCGCCTGCCGATGCAGGGGACACGGGTTCGTGCCCTGGTCCGGGAGGATCCCACATGCCGCGGAGCGGCTGGGCCCGTGAACCATGGCCATTGAGCCTACGCGTCCGGAGCCTGTGCTCCGCAACGGGAGAGGTCACAACAGTGAGAGGCCCGCTTACCGCAAAAAAAAAAAAAAAAAAAAAATAGTTGGCTATATGGGAGTCTATTTCTGAGCTCTCTATTCTGTTCCATGTATCTGTTTGTCTATTTTTTCATCAATACCACACCATCTTGATGACTATAGCTTTATAGTCAGTCTTGAAATCAGATAGTGTCAGTCCTCCATCTTTGTTTGTCTCCTTCAATATTGTATTGATTACTCTGGGTCTTTTGCCTCTCCATATAAATTTTAGAATGGTTTTTGATATCTATAAAATAACTTGCTGAAATTGTGGTTGTGATTGTATTGAATCTATAGGTCAAGTTGGGAAGACCTGATATTTTGACAATATTGAGTCTTCCTATCCATGTACTTGGATTATTTCTTCATTTAATTAGTTCTTCTTCGATTTCTTTCATCAGAGTTTTGTAGTTTTCCTCATAGATCTTTTACATGCTTTGTTAGATTTATACTTAAGTATTTCACATTTTTTGGTTACTAAATGACATTGTGCTTTTAATTTCGAATTCCACTTGTTCATTGTTGGCATATAGGAAAGCAGTTGACTTTTGTGTATTAACCTTTGTATCCTGTAACCTTGCTATAATTGCTTATTAGTTCCAGGAGATTTTTGTTGTTGTTCATTCTTTCAGACTTTCTACATAAATGATTATGTCATCTGCGAACAAAGTCAGTTTTATGTCTTCCTTCCCAACCTGTATACCTTTTCTTTCTTTTTCTTGCTTTATTGCTTTAGCAAGGATTTCCAGTACAGTGTTGAAAAGGAATGCTGAGAGGGGATATCCTTGCCTTGTACCTGACCTTAGAAAGCTTCGAGTTTCTCACTATTAAGTATGATGTTAGCTGTGGGGGTTTTTTTTGGTCTGTGTATGTTGTTGTTCAACTTTTTATTTAACCTTTACAACCCTTTGAGGTGCACATTAATATCTCAGTTAACCTGTGAGGACACTGAGGATCACAGAAGTTAAATAATTTGTTGAAAGTCAGCAGTATAAGTGATGGGACTGAGATCCAAATGCAAGTTTGTCTGACTCCAACACTGTGCTAAGAAAGAGAAGAAAAAGCAGAAATGAAAGAGAGAAGAGAGGAGGGAGAAAGAGATAGTCTGAGATCTAGTCCTGATTCATTCAGCTTTACACTAGCTATGACCTTAAAGCGAATTGTGCCATCTTGTGGTAGCTCCTCTTCAGTATCTGCAAAGTAAGAGATTAAGGCCAGCTCTGATTCTGATGTTTTATGGTCCCGTGAGAGAGAGAGGAATAAGAGAAGAAAATGAGGGGACAATTGATAAGGAGAAAAGGAGAACTTGGAGAAAGAAAGGAGGGGTGATGGACTAAAGAAGTGAGATTAGAAAGGGCAGAGAGAGAAGAGGAGGAGGGGTAGATATGAGAAAGAGAAGAATAGAAATAAGGAAAAAGGGGAAAGTGGGAAGAAAAGTAAAGATCTCCAAGGGAGGATGGGAGCTAATTAAACTTAAGCAAAGATTAGGATGTAACATTTATTCATTCATTTATTACTAAGTGACAGTTATTTACAAGGCCATGTGTCAGTTGCTGTGTTTTTAATGCTAAGGGTAGAAAACAAGATGCACTGAAATAAAGCTAGAGAAGCTGTCTGATGTCTAAGGAGTCAGACACATGATAAAATATTCATCAGTGATTCAGAAGAATATATTTAGCACCTCTTATTGTCAGGCTTTTGCTCTAACTACTAGGGATATAGAAAACATAGCTGCCCTCTTGGTGTTTACATTCTTGTGGTGAGACTCAGGCAGTAAATACATAGGTCCACACGTAAGTGGTCAGGAGCAAATTATGAAGCAAAAAAAACAAGGAAGGGGGATGGGGAATGCAAGAGACATTTGCTCTTTTGTATACAGTCAAGGAAAGGCCTCTCTGATAAGGTGACAATGGAGCAGAGACTTTAAAGAAAGAGAAAGAAGCAAGTCATATGGATTTCTGTGGGGACAGTGTCCCGGGCAGAGCAAACTACAAGTGCCAAGTCTCTGAGATGAGAACATATCGATGAACATGAGGAACAGCAAGGGGGCCTGTGTGGCTGGAGCAGAGTTGAAACAGGCTGGGACCTGGGACCCTTTGCTGCAGTGCTGCAATGCTTGCAACTGGACAAACAGCTCCTGGAGCTACAAGATATAAAGAAACTATAAGGGACTAAAAATAACCATGTGCAAGCACAGTTGGGACAAATTATGAACAAAAAGATACAAAAAGACCAAAAAACTCAACTGCCACTTCACTTCTGCAGAGCCAGGAGCAAAAACAGGGTACTGTGCATGCCCCCGCCCCCTGCACAAAACACCACCCAAGGGGTAAGCAAAACACCTAAGCCACCACTCCGGCCTGACCCCCTGGGACACACCCCTACCATCACCTTGTATAAGAAACCAGCTCACCGCCCCCTTCGGGGATCAAGCAATCAAGGGAAACTGCTGTTTGTTCTCGCTACCTCCTGTGGCTGCAGGAGCCCCAGCAAAGTCTTGCCTGGATTTCTTGTCTGGCCTCTAGTCAATTTCTATTGATCTGATACCCTAGTCGGTATCAGAGTGAGAAGGGAGAGAAGTAGTGGCTGAGGTGGGAGAGAGAGCCGGGTGGCCAGGTCATATCAGGCCTTGTGGGTCATGGTAAGGACTTTGGCTCGTACTCTGGGTGAGATGGACACCAGTGGAGGATTTGAGCAGAGGAGTAACAGGATCTGACCCATATGTTTAAGATATTGTGACGCTGCATGGGTAGAGACGAGTGTATTTACGAGGCTACTCCCATGATCCAGGTGAGAGACTGTGGTGGCGTAAATGAAGGTGGTAGCGGTGGAGGTGAGAAGTAGTTGGATTCTGAATTTAATTTAAAGCTGAGGTGAACAGGATTTGCAAATGGAGGAGACGTGAGGTGTAAAAAGAAAAGAAAGAGTTAAAAATTACATCCTACAGGCAAGCTGCACCAAGCTTTCAAAGTGCAGATAATTTTAACCTTAGACAAAGTTTTCCAGAAATTGGGAAAAGAAAGGACAGTCCATAACTCATTCTATGGGGCCAGAATTACTTTGATAGCTAAACCAGAAAAGGGTAATACGAGAAAGGAAAATTGCAGGCCAATCTCACTTATTAACAGAGATACAAAAATCTTCAATTAAAACAAGAGCAAACTGAACCTAGCAAAATGCAAAAAAAGATAATACACCAAGAGTAGCTTGAATTTATGTCAGGAATTTAAGGCTAGCTTAATATTAGAAAATACATTCATTTTATTCATCACTTTAGTAGATTAAAGGAATAAATCACACAGTCATCTCAATAAATACGGAAAAAGCATGTGATGAAGTCAACATCCATTTGTGGTAAAAAAAAAAAAAATTTTTTTAGAAAGCTAGAAGGGAACTTGTGGGAGTTCCCTGGTGGCCTAGTGGGTAGGATTCCAGACTTTCACTGCCGTGCAGCCAGGGTTCAATCCCTGGTTGGGGAACTGAGATCCCGCAAGCCACACAGCGTGGTCAAAAAAAAAAAAGAAGAAAACTAGAAGGGAACTTGTAAATCTGATAGAAGAATGCCTGGTACCACCAATTCTATTTAGTCTTGTAACAGGGATCCTAGACAGAGGAGTAAGAAAAGAAAGAAAGAAAGAAAAAAGGGTAAAATCATTAGATTAAAAAAGAAATAAAGCAGTTATCATTTACAGAAAATGTCAAAACGTGATTGCATATGTAGGAAATTCAAAAGAATCTACAAATAAATTATTAGAATAAGAGTTTAACAAGGTTGCTTAAGAAAATATAAAATCAATTAGTATATTTCTATATGAACAACAATCAGATGATGAACGATTGTAAAACTTACCGCTTGCAATACTATGAAAGATATCAAATATCAAGGTATAAATGTAACGAAACGTGAGTAAGACCCATAGGCAGCAAATTATCATTTGTTGTGAGACACTGAAGATCTAAAATAAATGGAGAGACATTTCACATCCATAGATTAGAAGTCTCAATATCACGAAGAAGTCAGTTCTCCCTAAAGAGATTCATAGATTCAGGACAATCAAAATCCCAACAGGCTTTTTTTGTGAGTGTATAAAACTGACAAACCAATTCTAAAATTTACATGGCAATGCAAAAGGCAAGAAATAGCCTCTTGGAAACGAACAAGACTTGCCTTACTAGATACCAGGACATAATTACAAAGCCACAATAGTTAAGATAGTGTAGTACTGGCACAAGATAGATAGATAAATTGACCACTAGAACATAATACAGAGCTCAGAAAGATATCCACGCATACATAGACACGATTTATGATAGATTTGCACATTTGAGCAGCAGAGAAAGGACACACATTTCAATGTTGCTGTGACAACTGGGTATCCATATGAAAAGATAAAACTGAACCCCTATCTCAAGCCATATACAAAAATCATTCCCTACTATGCTACAGACTAAATGTAAAAGGCAAATTAAAAGGGTTTTAGAAGATAATGTGGGGGAGTTCCCTGGTGACCTAGTGGTTAGGATTCCAGGCTTTCACTGCCAAGGGCCCCAGTTCCATCCCTGGTTGGGGAACTAAGATCCCACAAGATGTGTGGCATGGCCGAAAAAAAAAAAAAAGATAATGTAGAAGAATTTATTCATGAATTCAAGGTAGGGAAATCGTTCTTAAGACAAACACACTAACCATAAAGGAAAAGACGGATACATTTGACTGCATTGAAATCAAGAGCATCTGTTCATCAAAAGACAAACCACAGAAGAGAAGGAAGAATCTGTAACATTATCGCCGACAAAGGATGCGTCCAGGATGTATAAAGAACTCCTACAAATGAGTAAGAAAAACTCCTAACCATAAAAATTATAAATGTGAACTGAAGAGTTGAACTAGCAATCCACAAGAGGAAATCCATAAGGTCGACGAACATACGAAAAGGTGCTCAACCTTATTAATAATTAGACAGATGTAAATTAAAACCATAATGAAATATCGCTGTATACACCAAAGTAGCCTAAACTGAAGTCTGAAAATATTGTGTTGACAAGAACATGGAGCAAGAGAAACTCTCCTACACAGCTAATGAGAGGACAAGTGGTTCAACCACCGTGGAAAAGCATTTAGCATTATCTAATAAAGTGGAAGATGCCCATCTATGATGCCGTAATTCACTGCTACACGTATAACAAATACACGCAGTATTATTACATGTGTATCTTCAAAAGCAGACAAAAGGAACTATATTGTTAAGGCATGTAGATACATACAGGGAAATTATTAAGAAAATCAAGGAAGTGATTGCCATAAAAGTCAAAATACTACTGATCTACCGTGAGGAGGGAATGGTATATGTTGGAGTAAGATCACAGAGGTCCTTTTTGAATACTGGCAAGACTCTTCTAGTTGGCCTAGATGGTGGTTACATGAGTATTCCCTCTCTAAGTATTCCTTTTATAACTGTTCAATATACTTTATGTTCTCATTGCATTTATCTTTGTGTTATATTTCACAATAAAAATTGGCTTTGAAAAGCATTTAATTCAACAACCACATGTGACAGAACTCTTAGCAAACTAGGAATACAAGGGGGCTTCCTTAACTTGATAAAATTTCATAATAAAAAAAAAAAAACTACGGCAAACACCATTCTTACTGGGAAAACGCTGGAAGTGTTTCCTTTAAAAGCAGGAACAAAAGAAAGAAGCCAGATATTACTGTTTGTGTTCAACATTGTACTAAAGGTCCCAGCCAGCACAAGCAGAGAGAATTAAAGGCACAGCATTGGAAAGGAAAAAGCACACTGCCATCATCTGCAGATGACATGACTGTCTTTGTAGAAAATTCCAAGAGTCTATAGAAAAATTAGTATACATAAAAGGGAGCTTATTAAGGTGGTTAATAAGCTAAAATCAATATTTAAAATCAATTGTGTTTCTATATACCAGCAAAAAGCAATTCAAAATGCAGTCTTAAAAAATACCATTTACCGTAACAGAAAAGCAGTAAAGTACGTAGGAATAGGTAAAACAGAAGATGGGCATTATCTGTATGCAGAAAATGATACAAGTTCATTGAAAGACATTAACGATCTAAATAAATTGAGAGATACCCAAAATCCATGATAGGAAGTTTCAATAACAAAAAGGTATTGGGCTTCCCTGGTGGCGCAGTGATTAAGAATCCAGCTGCCAATGCAGGGGACACGGGTTCGAGCCCCGGTCCAGGAAGATCCCACATGCCGCGGAGCGGCTGGGCCCGTGAGCCGTGGCCGCTGAGCCTGCGCGTCCGGGGCCTGTGCTCCGCGGCGGGAGGGGCCGCAGCGGTGAGAGGCCCGCGTACCGCAAAAAAAAAAAAAAAGTCACTGAAAGAATGAATCAATCAGGAATATGAGAAATAATTCATAATGACCCAAAGTCTTCAGTGTAAAAGTCACTTACACTGCTAGTGAATATTCACTTGATAAATCTGACCCACACCCATCATATCCTCAGGATGGAGCTGGGGCTCACTGGGGCCCAGGATTTGCACACCCTGCCTGACATGGCCCGGTTTGAAGCCAGTGTGCACCGTCTTTCCCTGCCACTGGGAGACACTAGGAGGAGGGCTCGCTCACTGTCTTCTGACCTCGGAATGAAGGGCTGTCAGGGACAGACAAGCAGGAGGGCAGTCACTGCAGATGCTGGTCAGAACAGCAGGTTTCCTTCCGGGAGGCGAGTGTGTCAGGCTAATGGCAGTAATAACGCAGGGGATGAGGCGTGAGAGTCTGGAGGGGCAGAGCTGTAAGCGGAGGCTTGGCTTAAAGCATTCTGCGCAGGGAAGAGAGCGGGGGGGCAGGCAGACGGACCGCAAAGGCAGGTGCAGAGCAGAGGAGAGAATGAAGAGTTTGGAGTGGGCAGGGTAAACAAGGCAAACGAGGTCTTTGTTCTCTAGTGTATGTGCGGGTGCGTGGGATCAGACAATAAACAGTAAACAAATATAAGATCATTTCAGAGAGTGATGAGTTGGAAAAACAGTGAAACATACGAATGAGACAGAGTGGGTGGCTGAATGACAAGAGGGAGCCAACTAGGTGAAGATGCGGGGGGCAAAGCATGCCAGGAAGAGGGGATGAAAAGTACAGGGGTGCCAAGAGGATCATTTCGGATGTTTAGAACATCAAGAAGTCTGACCTGGCACGTTGTTTGAATATTGAGGAGTAAGAGCTGGAGGGCCTCTTCTAACAAGGAGTTCAGATTTCCTCCGAGCACAATGAAAAGCCACTCAAATATTTTAAGCAGGCAAGAATATGATACAATTTAGATTTTCAAAACATTACTCGAGGACTACCTGCTCTTTGGTGGGGCTAACGGCGGACTCTGGGAGGGCTCACGCCAAGGATCACTTCCCAGAACTTCTGCCGCCAGTGTCCTTGTCCCCGCGGTGAGCCACAGCCCCCTGCTGCCTCTGCAGGAGACCCTCCAACACTAGCAGCAGATAAGCCAATATTTCCAGTTAAAGGTGCTTATCCCCAGTGCTGAACTTTCTTTGGAGGAATCCAATCAAAGGGGCTTGGATCCACAGTCAAATCACTGCCCACAACTGGCGAAAGGTGACAGGGAGTGTGAAGAGTTCTCTTTTGAAAGGGATCTCAAGAAAGAATGGCTGAACTAAAAACCAAGCTGACATGAAAAGTGGGGCCAGGAGGAGGGATAGCGACAGGACATTCTAGAGCCTCCTGGGGGCTCTTATCAGGAATAGATGCATTAGAGGGCAGACAGCACAAGCAAGAAGAACTACCATCCTGCAGCCTGTGGAACAAAAGCCACATTCACAGAAAGACAGACAAGATGAAAAGGCAGAGGGCTATGTACCAGATGAAGGAACAAGATGAAACCCCAGAAAAACAACTAAATGAGGTGGAGATAGGCAAGCTTCCAGAAACAGAATTCAGAATAACGATAGTGAAGATGATCCAGGACCTCGGAAAAAGAATGGAGGCAAAGATCGAGAAGATGCGAGAAATGTTTAACAAAGACCTAGAAGAATTAAACAACAAACAGAGATGAACAATACAGTAACTGAAATGAAAACTACACTAGAAGGAATCAATAGCAGAATAACTGAGGCAGAAGAACGGATAAGTGACCTGGAAGACAGAATGGTGGAATTCACTGCTGTGGAACGGAATAAAGAGAAAAGAATGAAAAGAACTGAAGACAGCCTAAGAGACCTCTGGGACAACATTAAACGCAACAACATTCGCATTATAGGGGTCCCAGAAGGAGAAGAGAGAGAGGAAGGACCCGAGAAAATACTTGAAGAGATTATAGTCGAAAACTTCCCTAACAAGGGAAAGGAAATAGCCACCCAAGTCCAGGAAGCACAGAGAGTCCCAGAGAGGATAAACCCAAGGAGAAACATGCTGAGACACATAGTAATCAAACTGGCAAAAATTAAAGACAAAGAAAAATTATTGAAAGCAGCAAGGGAAAAACGACAAATAACATACAAGGGAACTCCCGTAAGGTTAACAGCTGATTTCTCAGCAGAAACTCTACAAGCCAGAAGGGAGTGGCATGATATACTTAAAGTGATGAAAGGGAAGAACCTACAACCAAGATTACTCTACCCGGCAAGAATCTCATTCAGATTCGATGGAGAAATCAAAAGCTTTACAGACAAGCAAAAGCTAAGAGAATTCAGCACCACCAAACCAGCTCTACAACAAATGCTAAAGGAACTTCTCTAAGTGGGAAACACAAGAGAAGAAAAGGACCTACAAAAACAAACCCAAGGGCTTCCCTGGTGGCGCAGTGGTTGAGAGTCCGCCTGCCGATGCAGGGGACACAGGTTCGTGCCCCGGTGCGGGAAGATCCCGTATGCTGCGGAGCGGCTGGGCCCGTGAGCCATGGCCGCTGAGCCTGCGCATCTGGAGCCTGTGCTCCGCAACGGGAGAGGCCCGCGAACTGCAAAAAAAAAAAAACAAAAAACCCAAAACAATTAAGAAAATGGTCATAGGAACATACATATCAATAATTACCTTAAATGTGATGGAATAAATGCTCCAACCAAAAGACACAGGCTTGCTGAATGGATACAAAAACAAGACCCATATATATGCTGTCTACAAGAGACCCACTTCAGACCTAGGGACACATACACACTGAAAGTGAGGGGATGGAGAAAGATAGTCCATGCAAATGGAAATCAAAAGAAAGCTGGAGTAGCAATACTCGTATCAGATAAAATAGATTTTAAAATAAAGAATGTTACAAGAGATAAGGAAGGACACTACATAATGATCAAGGGATCAATCCAAGAAGAAGATATAATTATAAATATATATGCACCCAACATAGGAGCACCTCAATACATAAGGCAACTGCTAACAGCTATAAAAGAGGAAATTGACAGTAACACAATAATAGTGTAACACAACAGTAACACCCCACTTACATCAATGGACAGATCATCCAAACAGGAAATTGATAAGGAAACACAAGCTTTAAATGATACAATAGACCAGATAGATTTAATTAATATTTATAGGATATTCCATCCAAAAACAGCAGATTAAATTTTCTTCTCAAGTGCGCATGGAACATTCTCCAGGATAGATCGCATCTTGGGTCACAAATCAAGGCTCAGTAAATTTAAGAAAATTGAAATCATATCAAGCATCTTCTCTGACCACAACGCTATGAGATTAGAAAACAATTACAGGGAAAAAAACATAAAAAACACAAACACATGGAGGCTAAACAATACGTTACTAAATAACCAAGACATCACTGAAGAAATCAAAGAGGAAATCAGAAAATACCTAGAGACAAATGACAATGAAAACACGACGATCCAAAACCTATGGGATGCAGCAAAAGCAGTTCTAAGGGGAAAGTTTAAAGCTATCCAAGCCTACCTCAAGAAACAAGAAAAATCTCAAATAAACAACCCAACCTTACACCTAAAGGAACTAGAGAAAGAAGAACAAACAAAACCCAAACTTACCAGAAGGAAAGAAATCATAAAGATCAGAACAGAAATAAATGAAATAGAAACAAAGAAAACAATAGCAAAGATCAATAAAACTAAAAGCTGGTTCTTTGAGAAGATAAACAAAATTGATAAACCATCAGCCAGACTCATCAAGAAAAAGAGGGAGAGGACTCAAATCAATAAAATTAGAAATGAAAAAGGAGACGTTACAACAGAAACTGCAGAAATACAAAGCATCCTAAGAGACTAATACAAGCAACTCTATGACATAAAATGGACAACCTGGAAGAAATGGACAAATTCTTAGAAAGGTATAACCTTCCAAGACTGAACCAGGAAGAAAGAGAAAATATGAACACACCAACCACAAGTAATGAAATTGAAACTGTGATTAAAAATCTTCCAACAAACAAAAGTCCAGGACCAGATGGCTTCACAGGTGAATTCTATCAAACATTTAGAGAAGAGCTAACGTCCCTCCTTCTCAAACTCTTCCAAAAAATTGCAGAGGAAGGAACACTTCCAAACTCATTCTATGAGGCCACCATCACCTTGATACCAAAACCAGACAAAGATATTACAAAAAAAGAAAATTACAGACCAATTATCACAGATGAATATAGATGCAAAAATCCTCAACAAAATACTAGCAAACAGAATCCAACAACACATTAAAAGGATCATACACCATGATCAAGTGGGATTTATCCCAGGGATGCAAGGATTCTTCAATATATGCAAATCAATCAATGTGATACACCATATTAACAAATTGAAGAATAAAAACTATATGATCATCACAATAGATGCAGAAAAAGCTTCTGACAAAATTCAACACCCTTTTATGATAAAAACTCTTCAGAAAGTGGGCATAGAGGGAACCTACCTCAACATAATAAAGGCCATATACGACAAACCCACAGCAAACATCATTCTCAATGGTGAAAAACTGAAAGCATTTCCTCTAAGATCAGGAAGAAGACAATGATATCCACTCTCACCACTATTATTCAACATAGTTTTGGAAGTCCTAGCCATGGCAATCAGAGAAGAAAAAGAAATAAAAGGAATCCAAATTGGAAAAGAAGAAGTAAAACTGTCACTGTTTGCAGATGACATGATATTATACATAGAGAATCCTAAAGATGCCACCAGAAAACTACTAGAGCTAATCAATGAATTTGGTAAAGTTGCAGGTTACACAATTAATGCACAGAAATCTCTTGCATTCCTATACACTAATGATGAAAAATCTGAAAGAGATATTAAGGAAACACTCCCATTTACCACTGCAACAAAAAGAATAAAATACCTAGGAATAAGCCTACCTAGGGAGACAAAAGACCTGTATGCAGAAAACTATAAGACACTGATGAAAGAAATTAAAGATGATACAAACAGACGGAGAGATATACCATGTTCTTGGGTTGGAAGAATCAACATTGTGAAAATGACTATACTACCCAAAGCAATCTACAGATTCAATGCAATCCCTATCAAATTAGCAATGGCATTTTTTATAGAACTAGGGCAAAAAATCTTAAAATTTGTATGGAGACCCAAAAGACCCTGAATAGCCAAAGCAGTCTTGAGGGATAAAAATGGAGCTGGAGGAATCAGACTCCCTGACTTCAGACTATACTATAAAGCTACAGTAATCAAGACAATATGGTACTGGCACAAAAACAGAAATACAGATCAATGGAACAGGATAGAAAGCCCAGAGATAAACCCATGCACCTATGGCCAACTAATCTATGACAAAGGAGGCAAGGATATACAATAGAGAATAGACAGTCTCTTCAATAAGTGGTGCTGGGAAAACTGGACAGCTACATGTAAAAGAATGAAATTAGAACACTCCCTAACACCATACACAAAAATAACTCAAAATGGATTAGAGACCTAAATGTAAGACCAGACAGTATAAAACTCTTAGAGGAAAACATAGAAAGAACACTCTTTGACATAAATCACAGCAAGATCTTTTTGGATCCACCTCCTTGAGTAATGGAAATAAGAACAAAAATAAACAAATGGGACCTAATGAAACTTAAAAGTTTTTGCACAACAAAGGAAGCCATAAACAAGACCAAAAGACAACCCTCAGAATGAGAGAAAAGATTTGCAAATGAATCAACGGACAAAGGATTAATCTCCAAAATATATAAACAGCTCATGTAGCTCAATATTAAAAAAACAAACAACCCAATCCAAAAATGGGCAGAAGACCTAATAGACATTTCTCCAAAGAAGACATACAGATGCCCAAGAAGCACATGAAAAGCTGCTCAACGTCACTAATTATTAGAGAAATGCAAATCAAAACTACAATGAGGTATCACCTCACACCAGTTAAAATGGGCATCATCAGAAAATCTACAAACAACAAATGCTGGAGAGGGTGTGGAGAAAAGGGAACCCTCCTGCATTGTTGGTGGGAATGTAAATTGATACAGCCACTATGGAGAACAGTATGGAGGTTCCTTAAAAAACTAAAAATAGAATTACCATATGACCCAGCAATCCCACTACTGGGCATATACCCAGAGAAAACCATAATTCAAAAAGACACATGCACCCCAATGTTCACTGCAGCACTATTTACAATAGCCAGGTCATGGAAGCAACCTAAATGCCCATCGACAGAGGAATGGATAAAGAAGATGTGGTACATATATACAATGGAATATTACTCAGCCATTAAAAGGAACGAAATTGGGTCATTAGTAGAGACGTGGATGAATCTAGAGACTGTCATACAGAGTGAAGTAAGTCAGAAAGAGAAAAACAAATATCATATATTAATGCATATATGTGGAACCTAGAAAAATGGTACAGATGAACCGTTTTGCAGGGCAGAAATTGAGACACAGATGTAGAGAACAAACATATGGACATCAAGCGAGGAAAGCGGCGGGGTGTTGGGGGGGGTGGTGGGATGAATTGGGAGATTGGGATTGACATATATACACTAATATGTATAAAATGGATAACTAATAAGAACCTGCTGTATAAAAAAATTACTAGATATTGTGAAGACTAGTTTGTAAAGGGCAAGGGCAGAAGCAACAAGATTATAGCAAGATTATAACAATGGTGGAGAGAAGGAGATGAATTCAGGACATATTTTAGATGCAGAGCTCACAGGACTTGCTGATGAATTAGATACACGGTGGGAATCAGTGAGAAAAGGGAAAGGGAGGAAGGATGTTTCCTAGGTTTTTAGCCTGAACAAGCAGAAGCCATCATATCCCCGGATGGGGAACACTACTGGGAGAGGAATGGATTGGTGGGGGGCAGCAGTGGTAATTGGAGACATCTATTTGAGCCATAGGAGCTTTATATGGCTATTAGGCATCCAAGTGGAGATGTCAAGTAGGCTGTTGGATAAACGAGTCTGGAGCGCTGGATATAAATTTAGGACTTGCTGACATTTACATAGTATTTAAGCCCTGGGACTGGATGACATCACTGGACAGAGAATGTGGAACGAGAAGGGGGCCAAGGACTAAGCCCTAGCAAGTTCTCACATTTAGAGGTCAGGCAGAAGACAGAGAAGGAAAAGCCAGGGAGGATGAAGGGAAATTAGAAGAGTGTAATGTCCTAGAAGTGCAACTCAAGTAAAACAGGGTAACCTGAAGTGGGGGCGGGTAGGACAGGATGAGAGTGGGGGCAGGGGAAGCCCATTTAGATAGAGAGGTTAGGGAAGGCCTCGCAGAGGAGGTGACATTGGATCTAACTGAAATTTTAATGAAATGAGTGAATCATTGTGAAAAGCCAGGGTAAAACATTCCAGGCAGTGGGAACAGCAAATGCAAAGGCCCTGTGGCAGGTTAAGCCCTTCTAACTATAGTAACATAGATCAGGTCCAGTGTGGCTGGGGCATGAAGAGTGTTAGGAGGGGCGGGGCCAGGTTATACAGGGCCCTGTAAGTCACGGTGAGGAGTTTGATACTCTGAGCGCCAGAAAAGCTGAGTAATGCAACTCGGTCTACCTATTTTAAAGATCGTTTGGTTTGCTTCGGGGAGAATGCATTGCAGCAGGACCAGAATGGAATCAGGGGATCAAGCTGTTGGGATAATCCAAGGTCTCCACTCCCACCCTGACCCCGACCTCATCCCCAGCACTCAGCACTCTCCAGCAGGGGCGAAACAGAGTTGGGGGTCACAGAGCTTTGGGTGGCTCAGAATCTCAGAGATTGACCGGGGCAACCAAGGGTGTCCATGGAGGTGGGGTGAAGGGTGGAGAAGCCCGCCACAGGAACCCGGGGAATCGGACGGTGCTCACCCTCCGCTGCCCTCTCGCATTCTCCACCTGGGACGCAGCCGGGCGCGGCTCCCCGGGCGCGGCAGCGGGAGGGTTAAACCATGCGGGATGGGGAGAGGCGGAGACCAAGCGCTCCGAGCTGCCGCGCCGAGCCCCGCCGGGCCGAGCGCAGCCCGAGCCGAGCCGAGCCGAGCCGAGCATCTCCCGCCGCCGCCGCCCCGCGCCCCGGGCGCCCGCCCCCACCCTCTACAGCACCCCGCTGCCCTCAGAACCCCCCGACCATGCCCAGTGCCCCACACGCTCCCGCGACCCCCCAGCCCGGCGCAGCCCCGAGCTCCCGCAGCCATCGCGCCGCCGCGCCAGGCATGCAGGTGAGCGAGAGGAACCCCCACGCCCCCGCCCGAGGGAGCCCGGCCCTGCCCTCCCAGACTCCGCGCCTTTCGCCCCCCGCCCCTCCAGGCGCGGTCCCTCGCCCGGCTCGAGCCTCCAGCCCATAAGCGCGCCTTCCCCACCACGCTTTCCTTTGCTCCGCGGGTCCCGACTCCATCCTGCCCTCCTGGCGCAGCGGTCGCCGTCCCCGCCGCTGCCTTCCTCCCGCCTTGGGCTCAGCCCCCGGCTCCTTGCATCCTCCAGCCTCGGCTTCCCTTTCTGCTCTCGGCGCTCCCGCCCGAGGAGACCCCTCGCCTACCTCCTGGTCCTCGTCCCCCGCCCCCCTTATCGCTTTCCAGCCCTGTCCAGGGAGCGTGGGCCTGTGGGAGGGGTGGGCTCGCGGCCGCGCTGGGGATGGGGCCCGGTTCCCCCAGCCCGAGGCTCCCGCCCCACCCCCAGCTCGTCTCCTGCGCACAACAGGTCGGTGAGGAGCGAGGGGAGGGTGGGGTGGCGCGCCAGCCAGGGGACTTGGGGCTTCCTGGACGGGGTGACTAAGGGGTGCGGGGTCCGGGGACTGGAGATGACGTTGGTTGGGGAGGTGGGATGCACAGGCGGAGAGGCGAGTGGGTCCTGGAGTCAGCTGGCCACAGACGTCCCTGGGAGCCCTTTTCCCCTCCCCTGGCTCACACGCCTTCCTCTGTCCCTGCAGCATCGTTCTTTTCCCGGTTCCGTCTCCCTTCTTCCCACCTGGCCCCCATCCCTGCCTCTCTCCGTAGCTCCGTATCCCTTTCCGTTGGAAGAAACAATTTCCATCTCCTCCATCTTTGCTGTTCCCGTTTTCCGTGCCCCGTCCCTTCCTTGTCTCAGGTTGTCCTCAGTACCATGTTCTCGCCTTTCCCCCTTCCTTCCTCCCCATCCCCGGTCCCCTCCATCCCTTTTCTCCCTTCCCCTTCCACGATCTCCACTTCCCATCCTGCCTGGACCTTTCCTTCCTCCTCCTCCTGCCCTTCCTCCTTCTTCCCCGCTCCTGTGACCGCTTCACCCTCTCAGCTTCCCTCCCTGACCTTTACTCTCCTCCTCAGCATCCTCCAGCTGCCGATCTCCTCTGCACCCCCCAGTCCATTCTTTCAGGACTAGCCCCCTTCATCTGCTTCCCCTTCACCTTTCTCTTCCCTTCTCACGCCTCACCAGCCTTCCCTGTCTCAGGCCATCATGCCTTCACATCTCTCCCCACAGCCCACTTCCCCAATCCCTTCCCCAGACTCTCCCACCTACTCCCCTGTTATTCTCTGAGAGGGTTTAATGTCCAGATTTAGACCCAGAATCCAGAGGACACCAAGTGTCATATCCTCATTCACTGGGGAACCTGCTGCCGCAGCCTGGATCCACCACCCTCAGCTCTGAGAACGTGTCCTCCTCTTTCAAAACCATCCATCCCGATTCTCCCAGGACTCTTTACCCAGGAGAGCTACATTTGAGGGGGTGGCCTCTCCCCAACTCCACCTCCCTTCAGAGGGCACCTATGCATTTGGATGATGGAACATTGAGCAAATATTATATTCTGTAGTTTTCCTCCCGCCCACCTCTCTCTTTCTCTCTTTCCTTCCATCCCTCCATCTCCTGTTCCCCTGCTCCTGAAGACGAGATTCCTGGGGCCATTCAATCATAAGAGAAAGGCCTCAGACAACAAGTGGGGTGGGCAGGCGGGGACGCTCCCCCTGTACAACCGCACACGTTCACACACTCACTCAGATTGACTTCCTCTTCCCTCCCCCACTCAGACTCCCTCCCTCCCTCGGTAGGTGCTCAAGGAATCACAAGGTTCTTGGCTCTAAATTAAGATCTAAGAAAAGCTAGGAGCTGTGGGCAGAGGAAGTGAGACGGAAGGAAGCCAGAGAAGTGAGAGTAGACCCTGGGGTGGGGAGGTAACAGGGACCTGGGAAGTTGTGTAGATAGAGGCTGGGGACTAGACAGGGGACCACTCTGGGGGTTCCCCTCCCCGCTCCCCACCCCCCCACAAGAGGATGCTAGGCAGCCATGGGTCCTGAGTGGCAGCAGCATAGCTGGCAGCCACAGCTGGGAGGGGAGATGGAGGTGAGTTGGTGGATGAATGAGCTGGGGAAGTACTCAGGGCAGGGTTGGGATGTGATGACCCCTCTCTCCCCCAGTAAAGGCTGAAAATCTGGGTCATCTCTGAGGAAGATCTCGGACATGGAGTCCAGAATGTGGTAAGTCTGGCCCAGCAGGGGAAGCTTGGAAGCCACTTTCCCTGGGGTCTTGGCCCTTTCCCTCCTAGGCCCACCCGGGGCCTTTCATCCTGAGGGCTAGACCCTAGGAAGATGGGAAATGAGACCAGTCTTCCCAAGGCCCACCTACTTTTTGCACAGAGTCTTGGAGGGAGGCGGCCTGTCCTCTGCACACAGAAGCCCAAGATGGCCTTGGTTTCACCCGCTCTCTCTCCCTTCCCGCAGGCCTGCGCTGCTGCTGTCCCATCTCCTCCCTCTCTGGCCACTGCTGTTGCTGCCCCTCCCACCGCCTGCCCAAGGTTCCTCCTCCTCCCCTCGGACCCCACCAGCCCCAGCCCGGCCCCCCTGTGCCCGGGGAGGGCCCTCAGCCCCACGCCATGTGTGCGTGTGGGAGCGGGCACCTCCACCAAGCCGCTCCCCGCGGGTCCCAAGATCACGTCGGCAAGTCCTGCCGGGCACCTCGCCCCCGGCCACCCCATCAGGCTTTGAAGAGGGGCCACCCTCATCCCAGTACCCCTGGGCTATTGTGTGGGGTCCTACAGTGTCTCGAGAGGATGGGGGGGACCCCAACTCTGCCAATCCTGGATTTCTGCCCCTGGACTATGGTTTCGCAGCCCCGCATGGGCTGGCCACCCCACACCCCAACTCAGACTCCATGCGGGGTGATGGAGATGGGCTTAGCCTTGGAGAAGCACCTGCCACCCTGCGGCCAGTCCTGTTCGGGGGCAGCGGGGAAGGTGAGTGGGAGTTGGGGAGGTTGGTAGCGATTTGGGGGTGGGGAGGCTGGCTGAAGACTCTAAAGGAAGCAACAGAGGTCCTGCCTGTTAGCTCCTTCCACAAATGTGTCGGGCACTAACGCTGGCATGGGAGGCCGAGATGAAGATGCATCTGAGCCTCAGAGGAGCTCAGGTCCACTGGAGAAGACAGATGTGTAAACGCTCGGGGATGAGTCAATGTAATAAATTCTCTAATGGAGGTGTGCACAGCGTGTTTTTAGGCAGAGAGAGAAGGGAGAGACTACTTCTGCCTGGGGATCAGGACACCCTCCAAGAACTGACATTTAAGCTGGACCTTGGAAACAGTGGGAGTATTCCAGTCAGAGGAAATGAACGAGCCCTTCAGGGCCAGTGGTCTGGGGGTGGGGCCAGGGTGGAGATGGACGTTTCCAGCCCCTAGTTTCTGTGCAGAGAGAGATCTCTATGACCTTGGAGCCTCCTCCTCATCCCATATATACAGAAGATTTGGGGAAGTGGAGAAAAAGGATTTGGGAGGAAAAGAGCTGAAAACTCTGTGGAAAGCCGATGATAAAAATAAAGCGGGGAGGCTCCAGAGAAGCAGAAAGAGTTGGGCAATGTGGCTTCAAACGGCAACGCTCCAACCCAACCTCCAGCCTCTCTCAGCTCCCTCCACCTCAAGCCTCCCTAAAAATTTCTCCCTACCCCAAGCAGGTGTGGACCCTCAGCTCTATGTCACAATTACCATCTCTGTCATCATTGTTCTCGTGGCCACTGGCATCATCTTCAAGTTCTGGTAAGCTGGGGTGGGGGGAGGAGATGCTGGCATCCCCATCAATGTTTGGCTACATTTGGCTGGAAGGAGGGAAGGAGCCAGGGCGGCGGTTTTGCTGGCGGTGGGATAGGAAGTGGTGGGTTAGGGCAAGACTTTGGGAAAAGGTAGGAAGGATTCGGGTGGGGGAAGCTCTGAGAAATGAGTGCAGATTCCTTCTGGGGAAACACAAGGGTGATGGAAGAGGGGGGGAGTCATTTGTGTGCACGGGGGCTTTGGTGGCCAGCCCTTGTCCCCGTATCCTGCACGACCCATTCTGCAGAGCCCCTTCTTAAGGCTGCCTGGGGAGGAGGGAGAAAAATCCGAGCTTCCTTTGCACACACTTAAGATCGGGTCGCTCAGTCCTTCCCACTTTACTGCAAGAATCGTTAGACTCAGGCGTCCAGGTCATTAGCTGACTTTGAACTAGAACTAAACCTGCCAGGCGCCTGCTGCGGAGGTTTGAAATGGCTCTGCTGGGTATGCGTGGGGGAGAGGCGGTTCTGGGGGACTCTGTGTGTCTGTGGGGAGGAGCTACTCATTCTGTGGATCTGAACCAGGCGAGAGGGTGGCTGAGATTCCCGAGCCCCCTGGCGGGGAGAGGAAGTGGTTTTGTGGACGCGGTCTCAGGACACGGGGCTTAGGGACCTGTTAGAGGCTGGTTTCTCTGCTGTAGGATGTTGCGGGTGCCTGAGGGAGGCTAGGGGTGGCCAGCGCTGGAAGCCCAGGCTGGGGGCTTCCTGAGTGTGTGAGAACCTCTTTCCTTCCGGGGCACCAGCTGGGACCGTAGCCAGAAGCGGCGCAGGCCCTCTGGGCAGCAAGGTGCCCTGAGGCAGGAGGAGAGCCAGCAGCCCTTGACAGACCTGTCCCCAGCCGGGGTCACTGTGCTGGGGGCCTTCGGGGACTCGCCCACCCCCACCCCTGACCACGAGGAGCCCCGAGGGGGACCCCGGCCTGGGATGCCCCAGCCCAAGGGGGCTCCAGCCTTCCAGCTGAACCGGTGAGGGCAGGGCAGAGGGCTGGGAGGGCGGGCAGGGGAGGCACCTCGGGGCTGCGACTGTGGGATTGGGGCGCTCCCTCCCGGGCGGGTGGAAAGGAGGCAGACCTGCCCCCCCCACCCCGGGAGACTGGACCCCTCCTCGCCGGGGCACCCTTCCATCTCCCGCTGTCTGTGGATCTGCGTCCTGTTCTCATGCTGCCATTTAACTCCAACTCTGCCCTCCTAAACTTGATCCCTTTTATTTCTTGGACTGCCCTCTCGATTCTGGCCTGCCTCTTGGTTCCTGACGGTGCCCTTTCCCTTTTCCTCTCAGGATTCCCTTGGTGAATCTGTGATCCCCCCCGAGCCTGGGCTGCCACCAAGCAGGGGGCCAAGGGGCCAGCACAGCCCCCGTCCCGCAGAGGGCGGGGCGGCCGTGGGCGCCTCGGAACACTCGCTAGCCTGCGGGTGAGCGCACCCGCTCAGCCTCCTTTAGGTGGGGGCCCCACATATCTGTGGCTTTTGGCCCCCGGCCCCGCCCTGGCACACTCACGTGAGAGCCTTGCACACTCACCTCTCCCCCCACGAGCCACTGCACACACTCCTGCTCTTGTACGGCCAGTCTCCCTAGCCACGTCTCTCCCCTCCGCGGATCCCTCACGTCCTCCCTTTCGTCTCACACTGTTCCCTTTGTCTTCTCCCCCGTCCCACCCATCGCTCAGTGGCCCATCACTCAGAGGTCAGGGGGTGACTCCCGTGGACTCTCGTGTGCATGTCCCGGCCCTGCGCTGCGGCGTTGTGTGTCATGCTCACACTCTCGCCTCATGAACACTCACTGATTGAGTTTCTGTGGCCCCTGCATGCTGCCCCGGAGGTGGGTGGGAGGTGAGCTGGGGGCTCCATGGGCCTCCATCTGTCGCGGTCCCGTCCCGCTCCGCGTCACGTGTTTCGCTGTCTCCCCCATCCCGCTCCGAGGGCTCCCTGTGGGAATGGGAGTACTGAGGGCGCAAACTCCCACCCCCTCCACCGCTAAATTCTGTTGTCTGGGAGATGGCTTTTGGGGAGTCACCCGCTGCACCCGCTGAGAAAGGGGCTCCCATGTGCCCTCCCCTGCTTCCCAAGTCCTTCCGTCTCGTCTGTCCTGGCTGGCTGTGTGTGTCACTCTGGAATTCAGAGCCCCCTGAGCCAGTCCTCCACTTGCCGGCCTCCCTGAGGGCCTCCGTAACTCCACCTAGGCTGCCAGGGACCGGAGCCAGCTGGTTCAAGGCCATCGGGAGCTCTGCCTCCCAATCCGCCCCTCCCTCCCTCCCTCCCTCCCTCCTTGGTTCCTCCACTCTCCTTCCTTTTGCACCGCCCCCCCCTCAGGTTTGTCCTGACTTCTCATGGCTTTCCCACCTTCCTTCCTACTTCCCTCTCTTACCTGGCTCCTATGCTGTGATATATATTTTTGTATTATCTCTTTCTTCTTGTGGTGATAATCTTGAATTCTTGTGGGATGTAAGTTTCAAAATTTTCAAATAAAGCCTTTGCAAGATACCTGAGTCCCCTGGTTCTGCCTTATGAGCCCCACAGAGAGAAGAGGAGGAGGGGCGATGGGCAGCTAAGAGGGAAGAAAAGAAGGATGGGGGGGGTGCGTGTAACCCCTCCGGACCCGATGTGACCTGGCCTGCTCTGACCCGGGGTTGGGATTCGGGGGCTTTGACTCGGGATGGAATGGAAGGAAGAGACTCTGAAGGGGGCAGTCTTGACAAGGAGCAGCCGCAGCAAGAGAGAAACCGGAAGAGTGGTTTGTTAATTGCTAGAGAAGGTCAAGAGAGACCACGAAAAAGGAGGTAGAAGAAAAGGGAAACTTACGTAGAAGCACAGGCGATGGCGCAAGCAAGAAAAGGAAGAGGAGAGCGCTGATAGACACATGGAGGTTGAAGGGCAAAAGGAGAAGAAAAAATGGAGCAACGGGCAAGTGATGAGAGGGAGCCGCAGTAAAGAGGCTGGCTGCCCTGCTTGCTTTATTTGCAGCCTTGCTCCCTCACCCGCCCCCGCCCACAGCTGCCCCCAGAAGCCCCGCGGTTAGCTCTCGTTAGCTTTCCCCGCTCTGCCCTCTCTGAGAGGCACTGCTGGGGTGTGGGCGTGGAATCGAGGGGTGCGTTTGGAGGAGGGAAAGCAGGCTGCCCAGCTGGGATCAGTCACCTCTGAGCCCCCAGTTCTAGGTCTGGCTCTCGTAACAGCCCTGCAAAAACCCACACGGCAGCCTCTCAGCTGTTGCTAGGTTCTGTTGCCATGGTAACCACCCAGGTCCCATTTCTCCCCCCACCCCCATCTGTGCCCCACTTGCTCCCTGGAAATGGGGGCGCTCCAGGGAGGAGAGGAGATGGTCACGTGCAAGAGGGGGGCTGCCCTGGCCTGTGTTGGCCTCCATGTATTTATTTTTGCAGTTAGAATCAGGAATGTCTATGGATCTGTAGGTGGGTGCTTTAGGGGTTGGGGCGCTTTACTGTGTACTCAAGTGAAGTGTGGCTGAGTCCACGAAGCACACAACAGTGAGCGAGGTGGAGGGAGTGTATTTCTCAGGATCAGAGCTGTTTGTGGGTTCGGGTCATCAGACTCCCTAAGAAAAAGAAGAAAGAAGCAGATCCGGGCCAAGGAGTGATGAACCAGCTAAAAGCAGAGGTGCGAGGCAAACATTCTGCTGAGGCGGGCTCAGCATCAACCCAGTGGGACCTGAAGAGACCCCAGCCTGAAGCTGGTGGAAGGGAGAGGGCTGGATGAGACCTGAGAGTGCAGGAAGAGGTGCTGCTGGGATGGGCTGGAGGCAGTGAGGGACGGACCTGAGGAGGAGGGGGAGGACGAGGGGGGGAGGAGATTGGCGGGAGAGGAAGCCTCATTACCCTTTCCCTTCCTTCCCCACAGGAATCTAGTCCTTGTCAGGTGGGGGTTGGGGGGAAGAGGAGGCGCAGAAGGGGAAGAGCTGAAGTGCCCGGACAGCACATGTCTCTTACCACCTTCCTCTTCAGAGAAACGGTGTGACCCCAGGGCTCATCCATATGCAAAAGGCACACATGAAGGTCCCTAATGAAGAGGGACTTAATTATCACCTGATTAGACTGCTGTTTCCCTAAATTTAAATAACTTAAAATACACCAGCAAGACACAGGAAATTCTTACCTGTTCCTTCTCCCTAAATGCCCTCCTTCCCCATGGAAAGTCAGATGGCAGGGAGAGACAGAGGAGAAAGATGTCCGAGTCTTCTGAGTTGTCCTAAAGGAATGATCCCAAACTAAATCCCATTGTAATGCTAACCAGGAAGAGTCAGGAGGCCCTGGGGAAGGATCCTAACTTTATCTCATGTAGTCTTGAAACTGAAACTATGGGGCCTCGGGAGGTCCTTAGAAGGCTCCAAGTGGCAAAGGAGTCACTGCTTAGTCACAGACCAAGAACACAAACAGTGGCCATGCTACCCCTTTGCTTCTTGGAGGCCACCCATCACTACCGGGACCAGCATCTCTCATCTGTATGCTTTCTTTGCCTCCTGAGCTGTGCATCAAATGACTAACCAGGTTTCTCTTAAGCATTTTTCTGGAATGCTTACCATTGTGGCTCAGACCAAACCAGGGAGTGGGGAAGCCCCCAGGAGGAGGGATCTCCCAGGCAGAGCTCAGGGTGTGGAAGTGATTCAAGATGGAAACAGTGTGCCAGCTGGAAAACCCCAGGCTAAAATTAACAGCCCTCCTCCCCCTACGCCCCACATTTATCTCTCTAAAGCTTTTCTCTAAGGAGTTCAAAGCACTAAAACTTGCTTCTTATAGCAAGGGCAGCAGCAGGGTTGACAATTGGAGACACCGAGGCCCGGGGGGGTGCCAGTTATTGTAAATAGGAGAAGAACAGAAAGAGAACCAGAACTTACAGTGATTACCACCATTTTGCTCCCACTTTTCTATCTCTGCCCCCAAAGTCAAGGTTTCTCAAATCATCGATCTCTAACCCATACAGCAACTACGTCTGGTCACATCTGCGCCCTTAAGACCCTTATCCTATTGTGTCACTATTGGGTTGACACAGACAGGTTACAGAGTCCCAAAATGTGATAAAGAGAGCGGACGCTTTTAAAAAGATACAAATACATATCTTCTATTTAAACATTTAATTGCAATTTTTATTTTTAGGTATCTTTTGCTACTTCCTGGGGAAGCTGTGACCTTGGGGAAAATCACTTAAGTCTTCAGAGTCTTATGTTCATTATATGTAAAATTTGGCATTACAGTTATTCCTATCGGGGTTATTTTGATCTCTAAGCAAGGAACTATTACTGTTAATAGGAGGCACTTCGATTCTGTTTCACTCAAAATAGAGCTGAGCCCAGAGGGATTCTGGTCAGATCTGGGACAGGCTGGTGGCAGCATTCATTTACTCAAATAGCATGTATTTATTTAGCATCTACTGTGTGCTCAACAAAGCAGTGGGAGGGTACCATGTATGAGACAGTTTCTCCCGAGTTGCTGACAAACTTGCTGAAGAGTCACATATATGAAATAGTTAAAACAGCCAAAAAAAAAAAAAAAAGGTACGGACTAAATGCTGTGGAAATTGAGAACGAGACCGTTGGAGCAATCAACGAAGGCTTCCTGAAAGAGTTCACATTAATTGTTCATTGATGCAACAAACGTTTACCAACTGCTTACTAAGTGCCAGGCTCTGAGGATACAGCAGCGAACAATTCAGAGTCCTTGCCCTCGTGGTGCCGATATTCCAGTGAGAAGAGGAGGACATCCAACAATATAGAATCAGGTAGAGGTGAGTGCTATATTTAAAAGTAAAGCCGGGTGAGTAGGAGATAAAGATGTGGAAGAGGGCCACAAGAACTTAGAGACTAAAGCAAAGACAGTAAGGGGTGTGGTTAGGCAGGGGTAGGAGTCTGAGGCCTGGCCGGGGGGGGGGGGGGGGGGGGGGTTAATTAGTCACGCTTTGGGCCTAAGGAGGGACCTCAGAAAACTACTGACACATCCTTTTCCTTTCTTTCATATTCAAAGCATTGAGACCTTCTGGAGAGTATGTAAGAAAAAAGAATGGTAACTCCCTACGTCTGCCTATCGCCCCTTGAGGGAAGGGAACCAGGACCCGTCTTTTAAGACTCCATACCGCCCCTCGTACCTTGATGTATAATTCATGAACCTGTCGCGTTTCCACCCTCCCACTTCCCCTGAAGTCCCTTCCGGAAGCCCGGAACCGCAGTCGTGAAGGTTCGGCTCCTGCCTTTAGAGCAGAACCCACCTTCACTTCCGCTGTGGCGTCACATCCCTGGAGGGTATACCGCGTCCCCGGCCAGAAGCTACTTCCGCCCCTACTTGTCGTAACTTCCGCCCTGAGTATGCTGGAGCGCTCACCGCGCCGGATGTGCTCTAGCTGCTCCCGGAAATGACTCGACCTTTGCATTTTCACCCCCCCCTTTCCCCATTGCCGCCCCCCCCAACATTGCTATTTCCCTCCCTCCCCCCTTTTCGTTTCCGGCGCTCCCGCCTTCTCTCAGCCGCGGCTCAACTCCGAGCCAGTGGGGGGAGGGAGGGAGGGGGCGTGGAGGAATCGGGGTTCTCGGGAGCACGAGCTGCGGCACCACTTCCGGGTGAGTGTTAGGGGAGGGAGGGAGGGAGGGGGCCACCCACTGCCTAGCGCCCCCGCCCTGCGGGTGTCTCGCGCACGATCCGTGCGTGTGAGTGTGTGGGTCTGCCTCGCGCCTAAAGTGCGTGCCCGCGCGCTCGCCTGGCGCTATCCCCCTCCCCTCGCCCCCTCCGGGTCCTCCCACTGCACTCTGCTCCCTCCTTCCCAGCAAACGCCGCCCCTCCCGCTCTTTGGCTCCGGCTCTGGCGCCGCCGCAGCCGTTGCCGCCGGGTGAGTCTCGCGCCGCTGCAGCCGGCGCGCGCCGAGCTCTCTGCTCCTTCCCCCTCCCCTTTTCCTTGGGGGGGGGCGGGGAAGGGGGGGTCCACGATGGGACTGTACGTGTGTCCGTCCCGGAACCGGAAGTGGTTGTGGAGGAGCGGGCGATGGGGAGGAATGGGGGGGTTTAGGGGGCGGGTGTCTGTCTGGTGGGTGGCAGAGTTCAGCTCCCTGGAGAGGAAGGAGGGGCGTCCCAAAGAAGGGTCTTAGAGGGAGGGGTGGTGGGCGACCTCAGGAGAAGGCGCCCAGGGGCTGTCTCAGGGCAGCGAAGGTGTTTGGGGGACAGCCGGGGTCTCCAGTAGCTAGACCACTGTGCAGGCTGAGGGAGGTACTTCTTGGCGCAGGGCCTTGGGTAGGCAGGGGCGAAGTCCTCGCGGCGGGGGGGGGGGAGGCCAGAGGAAGTGCCTGGGCCTGAACTGGCACTGTGCCTGACACAAGGGCTTATGCATCCCCCCCCCACACCCGGGTCCTCAGCTTTGCCTTCTGAGCCAATCCTTGGGAGGCAGGGACGCTTCTCTTCTTCCAGCTCTTCTGTTCTCTAACCGTCCCCACACACCCCCGCCCCCGCCTCCGGCTACCTGCGGCCCCGGGAGACCAAGAAGAACCAGTGTCTGAGCCCAGGGGTGGACCCCACGCACTGGTGGTAGAGTTCATCTTAGTTGCTGGGAATTGGATGTCTTTCCCTTGTATCCACATAGCGGGTGGCCCTGCACTGCTGTCTTTCTGTCCTTGCATCTTTGGATGGTTGGTCGGGGGTCCGCCTGCTTTCTGGACTGAGTGCTGGTGGTCAAAGAATTCCTGAGGTTCTCCACAGTTCTCCGGTGGCTGCACCCTTACCGGCCCCTGTAACCCAGACAATTTGTTTACAGAAAGTTCAGGAGCCCTGGAAAGGACAAGGAATAAGACGACAGGAGGAAGAGAGAGAGAGGGTAAGACAATTTGGTGCTAATGGCTTTTCCAGTTTTGGGGGGCGAAGGGGTCATAATCAAATGGCCCTTTTGCGGACAGCGTGACAGAATTGTTCAAGTAATAGCAATTGTAATACTGGTGTTTGCTGTAGGAGAAAAATCAGCCTCTTCGTATTATCTCTTGAGGATACCCAGGAAGTTTTGTGCGAAAGTTGGCACTGTACCCCATCACCTTCCATGCCCACCAGTCCTCAAGAAGAATGAGTTGTGAGATGCTCAAGTGAACTCACTAAGCAGTGTTGCATTGTGTCCAAAGGAGAAAGTTATTCTGCTTTGGAGATAAATGGGCCCTAGTTGCCATTGTAGCCTTTGTGGCATAGCTAATGGAATTGCTTTCTCGTGTTTAGAACAAGCAGAACTGAGTTTAGAGTGGAGTTTGTATCCTTAACGTTGCATCAGTGTTTGGAGTGGATCTGGTGAGTGATTAGAATCCGTGGTGTGATGTTATTTGAATTTGACGTGGCAGGGTGAAGTTTGGGGGAAAAAAACTGATTCGTGGGTAGTTTGAAATAAAATGGATAAAACTGTATGGAGTAGACTCCAGAAGTAGCTCTGGAAGAATTCAGAATATGAGGTTTGATGGTGATTGAGTTTTAGGTTGCCTGAAAATGACAATATATCAACTCAAGAGAGTTTGAGTTCAGAGCTTATAATCTTAGAGGTGTCTTCTGAGAACCAATTCCAGGCTGGTTTATAAAATTTATTACCCATAGGTTTCTGAGCCAAGTTGGTGATTAAATATTAGGTGCATATTCCCTCTTCTCCAGACTTTTTTTTTGGTTTGTTTTTTCTTTCCTGCCTCACAATGCGCAGGTCCGTCAGTTAATAGCGGAACGGGCAGGACAGGGGGAACCACTATGGCGTTCTCCCTGCAGGGTGCAGGTCCAGTGGTCCAGTGGTGCCCAGGGTAGAAGGTGCTGGCTCAGATTGCCAGCTTTGTGGTGGTAGTGGTCCTGTTGGTCTCTTTGGGCATGGTGTGATGGTCTTTCCCAGTAGAATTGGGATAAACCTGTTCTCAGTTATTCTGTACTTGGGAGAGTTCACAGTAGGAAGTCCCCAGATCCTATTGGGATGGCCCTCCTTGAATGCCCTTAGGACCTGAGAAAAAGATTTGTTTCCTAACTGAGGAGAAATGGTCCTGTGTGTTTCCTCACTTCAAGTCCTTAGCTAATATTGCAACCTTTCTGCAGTTGTGCATTTTGGAACCGTTTTTTTCAATAGAGTGTCCGAGATCCATGTGTCAAGTTCTTTCCTTTTTTCTTTTTCTTAATAATTTTTTTAGTTTTGACTGCGTTGGGTCTTCGTTGCTGCGCGCGGGCTTTCTCTAGTTGCGGCAGGCGGGGGCTACTCTTCGTTGCAGTGTGTGGGCTTCTCATTGCGGTGGCTTCTCTTGTCGCGGAGCACGGGCTCTAGGCACGCGGGCTTCAGTAGTTGTGGCTCGAGGACTCTAGAGCGCAGGCTCAGTAGTTGTGGTGCACGGGCTTAGTTGCTCCGCGGCATCTTCCCAGAGCAGGGCTCGAACCCGTGTCCCCTGCATTGGCAGGCGGATTCTTAACCACCGCGCCACCAGGGAAGCCCCTCCAGTTCTTTCTGTAGTTGAATTTGAGTTGGTTGTTCTTTGCATCTCTCTTTCTTGTTAGTGCTTCTTCTAGTTGGTGATTAGTAAGCTGGGGGCTATAGATCTGATACTTTTGGGTGGTTCCTTTATAATTATGTGGTCTCTATGTAATTTCTGCTAATTGTCACGAATAGTCCTCATCACATGGAAGTGTTTCTCTAACTCTCCTCAGGAGTACTTTGAGCATTTTATTCTTTTTCTTCTGTGTGTTGTCTCCATCTCAATTCCATGTGCCTTATGAATTTTTTAGGGGTTTGATGCTCTTCCATCCTCTACCCAAGTAGAAATTTAGGAGAGTCGTAAATTACTCAGAGTCATTTACTGATGTAGGGCCTAAACCTAGATTCTGGAAGCTTTGATTCCTCGGTCCATCCTCTGGCTACTAAATTGGGTTGGTGTATTCCATGATTTCCTAAAGGTTGGTTGTGTGAAAGAATGTTATTTTCTTGAGAAAAGAAAACCATGCTTTATTTTGGGGGGAAAAAATGTAAAAATTGTAAGTACCAGGAAAGAAGTGGTAGTCTTCAGTACTTCTACGAAAACTGCAGTGCTGGAGGCAGTGATGTCTTTATCCCTGGATGGCTGGTAGCACTGGGGAAGGATGAACAGATGGACAGAACTCTGGTGCAAGAGTTCAAGTCCTCCTATGTATTTCATGGACGTAACTTAATATTGTCTTTTTTCTTCACCTTCTCAGTCTTCCAAGATTTCTTTTGAGATTGGAAAAGGAGTATGTAGTTCCTGAACCTCTTGAAAGGAAAATGCTGTCCAACTTAATTATAGTAAACGTCCCTTCTTATTGGAGAACAGCAGAGGCATGGTGCGGTAGTAAAGTTGGAATTAGAACCCAGATTTTCAATCTGCCAACATCATCTTTCCACCTACTGTGTTTTTCCTTCTCTCCTGAGCTTTGGGGCTATAATAGAAGCCTGCCTCTTCCTTCCCAGTCTAGGGTAAACCCCTTCTGGTTTGTTTTTAATGTGTTGGCATAATCATCAAAACTGATGCTCTGTGGGGAGTTCCTGGTGGCCTAGTGGTTAGGATTCGGTGTTGTCACTACCATGGTCTGGGTTTTATCCCTGGTCGAGGAACTGACATCCCGCAAGATATGCGGTGTGGCCAAAATATAAAACAAACAAAAGAAAACTGTCACTCTGTGTAGAGATGAAGTTTCCCTGTAATATCATTACTTTCTTCGGGTTTTAAGAATGTTCATATGTGTGTACCTGGATGTCAGGATGGTTTGGTGGGCGTTCCTCCATGCGTGATAGAGAGTTGAAAGGAGAAGTGGTAAGACAACAGTTGGCAGGTATTTGAGTGAGCTGGTGCCAGGGCACCCTGTGACACAACCCCAGGGGGCGCCATTTACATCACATTCTGGCATCAGGACAGTGTTGACCCTTTCTCCGGTGTCATCCTGCAGGCGGATATTGCTTCCAGTTGGGCAAGCAGGGCTCCCCGTGCACCCGCTTTTGGGCTGATGTATTTATCAGGAGCCCACAGACACGTTTATCATTTTGTCCTAGGAGCGGCTGTGGTTCTGATCTTCAGCTTTGTTCTTTTAAGAACCAAAGCAGAGTGAGAGACTGGGTATCCAGGGAGGTGGAGGGGCCTTTTCTTCTATTTACCCCTTCTGGACATTCTGGCCTTTTAATTCAGACCCCATCATTCTAAAATCAGTTACCTTGGTGGCCAGGTGAGGTTTCACTGGATGTGGACAGAGAATACCATCTTTCACTGCATTTTGCTGTCATTGAAAACTTCGTTTTTGGTGTTTGCTTTTTTTTTTTTTTGGCAGCCATGCTGTGGCTTGTGGGATATTAGTTCCCTGACCAGGGATTGAACCTGGGCCCTTGGCAGTGAAAGTGTGGAATCCTAGCCACCGGACCACCAAGGAATTCCCTGAAAACTTCATTGTTGAAAGCATTTATTGAGAACTACCTGAAAAGTATATAGTCCGTTTCTGGAAATAGTCTAAATTCCGATTTGTGAATCAAGCCCCAGCAGCAGAGAGCATGTACTTGAGTTGGTCTCTTGTAGGACCCTTTTCTAGCTTGCTCTTTGGTCCTGGGTTCAGATCCCTGTCCTGCTATTTACTGTTTGCCTCCAGTTTCCTCATTTGAAAAATGGGTAACACAACATTATAAATCAACTATATTTCAGTAAAATGTTTTTTTAAAGAGAAAGAAAAAAGAAAAACAGGGATTGCACTGTCCTGCTTCATAGAATTGCTGTGGGATTAAATGGTGCGATGGTTGTAAAGTGCTCAGAACAGTACCTTGAACACAGTGGGCTCTTAATAGATGCTAATGGTGGTGGTGATATTGTCCTCCAAGTCACTTCGTGCCCCTTTGTAACAACCTACAGGCCATGTTTGACTCAGAAACTGCTTCCCCTGCACCCCTGGCAGGACACTAAGAGTGGATGTAGTTTGGGCATGGGGAGGAGCCTTGTTCGCCAGAATCCTGAGGACAGCCTTATTTTCAGGCTCTCAGTTCCTCCCTCCTAAATTTTCACATCCGTAATGCATTTACTTCCTTGTCTCTTTAGGGGGATAGTATGATTAGATCCTCCTTTCCTTTACTCTCCAGCCTGATTCTCTAGTGCATTTCCACCACAGCCGCCACCCTTGTTGATTTCATGCATCTCAGCTAGAAGGTTAGAGGGGTGGGGGCTGTGGGTCCCAGTCGGAGCCCTTGGCTTGGCTTTCAGGGTCCGTATGCGAAGTCTGCTGCCACTCGGTTCACCAAGTATGGAATTGCCTACTGGGTGATGGGTCCTGTCTTAGAACCTGGGGGCAGTTCAGGATGTGGCCCCTGCCTCCCCCAAAGCTGGGCAAGATCGGGTCCCCTTACACTGCCATCTCACTGTTTCTCAGCGTCCATTGCCTCCGGAGGGCCTGAGGCTCAAGGCCCTTTACAAAGCTGGCAGGGAACTGGGTGGCACCCGTGTGGAGAGTGTCTGGTTTTACTGTGTTTATAACTTGGGAAGCAGAATTGGTCTGTGCCTGACCCTCAGGGCATTTAAAGTTGAGTCTCATTTGTGTGAAGCTGTGGTAGTCACAGATTTGCTACTCTACTTTGCTACTTTTGGGGAAAAATAGGCTGAAATTCAGTTCTGCTTCCCTTTATAGGTTTTATGAAAATTCAGAGTGTTGTTCAGTAGAGCAAAAAACGTGATGAGACTTCTGGAGAAGGGCCAGGAACACCGTTACATTTAGAGTGAGATCTTTTGCTTCACTTCCTGTGCTGAAGAACTTTCCTGGTTTCCTTAGTCACTGCTTGAGACCCAGTCTCTCTGCCCAGTCCACCCACCCATCTCTTAGAATCCCTGGTGTCCCCCTGCAGCATGTCCTCAGTGGGACCATGTGTGTGACCAGGCTACAAGTCACAGCGTCCTGTAGTCCTTTTGCCCCTCCTGGAGCTCGGCCGCTCTTGGCCCGGGGCAGCGCCGCGGTGTTAATGTTTATCCCCTCACTTCCCCTTCCCACCCGTGCCCTCCCCCCGCTTCACCTGCCTCTGCCAGCCTGGATCTCTCCTGGTCCAGGCTTTTGGGAAGCTACTGTGGACCAATAGCCTGCAATTAAGCCTTGTTAGGAGAAGCGATCAGAGTATGAAAATGAGTGGTGGGATGCCTGGGTTCCGGACCCATCTGTGACTTGCAACGTGATTCTGAGGGATTCCTTTTCTTGCTCCTTATTCTTCCCTCCCCAGGTTTTAAGCTTACTTGTCATCCGCGTACAGAGGAGAACTTGAACTCTTAGAGGTATAGTGTTTGAGAACTACAGAGGAGTCTGGTAATGTGTGTGTGTTCTGACCCACCATTGTCCCTGTTCTAAATCCCTTTAGGTGGAGATCTGGGGTCCTGGTGCTGGAAACAGTCCCCCTTTTTTTTTTTTGGCCGTGCCATGTGGCTTGCAGGATCTTAGTCCCCCGACCAGGGATCGAACCCGAGCCCTTGGCAGTGAAAGCGCAGAGTCCTAACCACTGGACCGCCGGGAAATTCCCTAGAACCCCTTTTAAAACTGGTAACTCCTAGGTTCTTACTGGTCAGTCCAGTGTGTGTGGTACCCAGTGCAGCATCACAGATGTTCTCAGACCTTGGTGGGATCCATGGGGCGTGGTCCCCAGATATCATCTGGTACCCCAAAGACCTTGATTCTGATTCTTGCCAATTTCATTCTTTAATTCTCTTGGACATTTTGTATTCTGGCCTAGAACCTTTTCAGGCTACAGGGAAATATAGACATGTCAGTTGGAACCCTTGAAATTGTTTATTTCAAGGAAGATGGATTTGAGGGGTGAAAGGAGAGGAACAATGACAGGTACCCTGGCTGTTTTCAGGCCGATCGGTGACCTGCTTTGCGTGGGCCTTGGGTCCGAGCCTTCCTCTCTCAGGACTTCAATTTCTCTTTTTGTCAGCCAAAGAAAGAAATACCACTTCTGTTTATTTGGGGTACAGGAAACATTGTGTGGGTAAATGAGATGTGTGTAAGTTCTTTCACCAGCATCTGAACTGGGGTAGCCTCTGTTGGATGGGGATGTAGTGGTGAGTGGCTCTGACCAGCGGGACTAATATGCTAGATCCTGAGGCCTTGACTCCTCACTCCCAGCCCTGTGGGAAGAGACCCGGAGCTCCTCAGCGCCCCTTCGCCCTTGCTCAGCTGCTTCAGATGATTCCTGAGTGTGATGTGGTCTCGTTTCCTTCTTCAGGTAGAATGGAAGAATCTCACTTCAATTCTAACCCGTACTTCTGGCCTTCCATCCCCACGGTCTCAGGACAGGTACGTGGTGTTTGGTTTTTTGCTTCTGCTCCACTGGGTACTTTTTTCAGCTCTGAGTAGCAAGTCCTGTTACCGTGGACACTGAAGCAAGATAAATCCCATGCTGTTTCACCAGGCCCCCCATCGCTGAGAATTACACAGTGTTTCTGTTCAGCTTCTCTCTGGAAGCACAGATATTAACCACCCGCCTTTTGATCCCCACAGAGGATGGACAGTGTGAGGTGCCGAGGGAGCAGACAGACTCGGGACTCTCCCTCAGAGGCCACTGTCCTGTTCCGTTTCTTTCAGATTGAGAACACGATGTTCATCAACAAGATGAAGGACCAGCTGTTGCCAGAGAAGGGCTGTGGGCTGGCTCCACCCCACTACCCCACCTTGCTGACAGTGCCTGCCTCGGTGTCCCTGCCCTCGGGCATCAGCATGGACACAGAGTCCAAGTCAGACCAGCTGACCCCACATAGCCAGGCATCCGTTACCCAGAATATCACGGTGGTCCCTGTGCCGTCGACAGGACTGATGACCGCTGGTGAGCACCCTCTGCTCTTCTCCAATCTGAGGTGTTGATCCTCCACGATCAGTACCCCAGGCTGGAGGGCGCCAAGGACATGGGGAGTGGGATATGTGTTTGATTACTCAATCAGATTTTTATTAAGTGCCTACTGTGTGCCTAGCAATGCGCTAGGCATTGTGGGCGATACAAAGAAGTAGAAGATGCGGTCCCTGCCTTTGAGGAGGTGACATTCTTTCCTTCTCTGAATCAAGGAGTCTCCTGTTCTCAGAGGTGGAGAAGAGAAGGGAGTCAATCAAGGGGTAAATCTCACTGTTACTGGGGGCGGGGTGGGGACAGGGGTTAGGAGACCGTTGTCTTTCTACAGGGTTTGGGGTTTCCTGTATACTCTGGGCGGGGGGGGCGGTGGTGAGGGGTTAAATAGACCATGATCTGGGGAAAATGACGTAGGACTAGGATCCGGACTGGGCAACATGACACCATCTCCTTTTTCTCACAATCCTAGGTCCCGGCTTGGTTATCACATCCCCCTCAGGCTCCCTCGTGACCACAGCCTCGTCAGCTCAGACCTTCCCCATTTCGGCTCCCATGATTGTCTCAGCTCTTCCCCCTGGCTCACAAGCCCTGCAGGTGGTCCCTGACCTCTCTAAGAAGGTAGCATCGACCCTAACAGAGGAAGGAGGCGGCGGCGGTGGCGGCGGCGGCACTGTGGCCGCTAAGCCCCCCCGGGGCCGAAAGAAGAAGCGGATGCTGGAATCGGGGCTTCCCGAGATGAACGACCCTTACGTCCTCTCCCCTGAGGATGACGATGACCATCAGAAAGACGGCAAGACCTACAGGTGAGGATCAGAGCCGGGCAGGGTGGGGTGCGGTTCTCTCAGCTTCCCTGCCCCCATCGGGCTCCGCGCTCCGGCAGCTTCCGCCTCGGATCCACGTGCATGTCAGGTGTTCTGTTGAGGGTTAGGACGGTGGAGCTTCTGGCCCTTCTCTGGCTCCTCTTCCCCAGGATGCAGACCCATTTCACCCCTTCCTTCTTTGAGGTCTTCAGCATTGACTTATTTTGGGGTGACGTAATGGAATTTCTTTCTTGTAATGAGGCTTTAGACTGGGTTTGAGACTCTTGTCTCCATCTCCTTTTTGGTTTCTACATTTTCCGTTTCTATTTTTTCAAGAAACATTTCTGGTAAGCCCCTAACCTTAACCAGTGTGCTCTCCACCGGTTCTTGGGCCGTATTTGAGGATTGAGCCTGCCTGACCCTGCATGGTTGGGATGATGGGAGGGGTCTGTATAAAAAGGTGGAACGAATAGGATACCTCCCCTTCCCCCTGTGGAATATATGCTTGTGAGATGGCTGTTTTCTCACTTTCTCATTCATGGAAGTTCTTTTGATCCTCTACTTCCTTTAAGTCGTCCATTGCCAAAAAGCATTATAAGCATATTTGCATGTGGTACTATATGAAAATAATTACGTATCTAAACTCCCTGCCCTTTGAAAGGTGGAAATCTTTTAATCCCCTTGAGAACCGTCAAGGGCCCTAGTGGGTTTGGGGAGTCTGGTCCCAGTGTACAGAGTGGAATAGCCACCGTCACAGCTTTGACACAGACAGGGGTAGATGTGCATGGCTGGGAGACTGGGTCTGTCCTTAGTGTACCGAGATGGGCAATGTTGTTCCCATTTTAGGAGCGAAGGGAACTGCGGCACAGGAAATGGACAGAGCCTTGGGCTCATGGATTCAGTTCCCGGCTCCACCACGAACTTGCTGTGTGACCCTGGGCAAGTCCTTTTCCCCTCTCTGGGCCTCAGTTTCCTCATCTGTAAAATGGGGAGAATTCTGTTTATGCCTCCCAGCTGTTGGGAGTTATATATCAAATGAGATTTGAAATGTTGGGAACTTCGAAAGAGATGAGAAATAGTCATCATTTAGCATTTACTTTTATGTGTTGTACACTTCTACCATGGAGAGTTCAGAGCGTTTAAATCCGTCTTTGTAAGTCAAAATGAGGGGAGTGTTGCTATGCAGAAAGTATTGAGCACTGCAGAGTTCCAGCTCATAATCTGAAAGTTCACTGCAGCTTTATTATTACAGGTGTACCCCCCTTATACAGTAAAAGTGTTCCTGAGCAATGTTTACATCATATCATACTATAAAGGTACTTGACAAGTTTGGTTCATTTAAAGATATCATACATTCAATAAAATGAAAATCCCTTTTAAATTTATTTTGTAGAAATTTGGATTTTTATGTGTTGGCTTAAAGTGAGGTCATTGTGACATGGAGCTACACCTGAACAAGACCGGTTGTTGCAGGAACGGTGGGGGGGCTCCCTGACACTCTGTAGGGCCCTTCACGTGGATCAGCGTCATCTGGTTCTGCCAAGGTTTCTCTCTCTTTGTCTTCCGGACGCACATTAAAGCTATTTCTGGACTTCCCACACTGCATGTGCAAAGAAATGTGAATGTACAATTGGAGGGCAGCCCTGATAGGATTTTCCACACACTACCTCCAGGTGACTAAAGAGAACTCTGGATTTAAGGGGGATCGATTATGTTATAGGTAAATGGAATTTCTTCAGAAACTCAGAACTCTGGGCTCCAAAGGAATCTTTTTAGTCATGAGGAGTCCCTGTTTCGATACAGGTGTGGGTCAACCACATCCATTCCTGTGGTCTGTGGCATTTGACTGGGTATTGGGGGAACTGGGTTCTTTTTCTCTGGGCAAGTCAACTTATTTCTAGTAAAATTTGAAGACCAGTCATGGCCCTCATCTATCCTGTGGAAATGTTTTGAGGGAAAATCAGAGTATCTGAAAGTGTTTTTGAACATCTTAGGGAAAAAGGCGTTGATAATTCACTTCAAAGCGGTTACTGTAACCAAGGCCATTGCCTTGCAGGTCTCCAAGGGAGCACCCTTGTGGTGTCAGGTGTGAATGGTGCCCCCTGGAGCTGTGCGCCCAGCGACACGGCCACAGCTCTCCTAATCGGGTTTCTTTCCCAGCACCTGACATCTTGTATTAGGCTTGTACTTATTTGGCTTCTCTGTAGTTTCAGTGTTTAAACATTCCTGGCAGATGATAGGATGGTCCAGCTTCCCCCTGGATACCTCTAGTGTGAGGAGTCTTAAGGTTAGGTGAGAATGAATCACTGTTCGCCCTTTGGCAAATTGCTTTACCTGTCTGAGCCTTTGTGCTCCTGTCTGTAGAACAGGGATAGTACTTGCCAGGTTGTTTTAGGGAACGGAAACAATGTGTTTAAAGGACCTGATTGGAGCCCGGCAGCGTCAGGCACAACAATAGGTGGCACCTCTTGCTACCACCATTACTGTGTTATCGTTACGATTATCCCCTCTGGAGACAGCTCATGTTGTTGCCAGTCCATTATCGATGAGTTTAAGTTTTGCAGATTCTTCCCTCGTTGAAAATTTTGAGGAAGAGGGTTATTTTCTCTTCTATAACTAATTTCAGGTTAAGGGGTGCAGTTATGTGTTCAGCATTCACAGGCAAACTAATGAGGTTTTGCTTGAGCTAAAATCACTCCACCTGTCTGAGAAATCTTAGTGGAGGGAAGCTATTTTGTAACTCTAGTGCAGTTCCTCTCCAAGTGACAATGTGTCTAGTTTTCTAACCTCAGTTTTAGTGAAATATATAGTAGCAGTGCTGCTAACATTAATGCAGTTTTATTGTTAGAGAATGCTTGGCTTACCATTGACTATCCTGGGTGTTTGCTGGCCCTTTTGGGGGCAGTTATTTATCTCTCCATTTTACAGACCAGAAAATTGAGGTCTAGATTGATGAGCAAGCCTGTAACTGAACCCTGAGTAGAACCCCAGTGTCCAGACTTCTGTTGGCTGTGTCCTTTGGACCCTGCTAACTATAAACAGAACCTCCCACCCTCCCACACAATGGTTGGGCATCCCAGACAACAGCCAGGGGTTGGTAAACAGGTAATCAGATTTCTTTCAGAATTATCAAGTGACTAGAGAACTAGAAATTGGCCTCAATGATTGGATTTTTAATGGAAGCATTAATACAGGAACCATACCCCCAAGTAACAGTGGTCTCTTCTTCTCTGAGGAGCTCAGAGTTCTTTTTAGTCTGCGTCTCAGTTATTCTCTGAATATTCTCTTGGGACCAGGAAAAAAGCAGAAGTCACCCTTCACCATCCTAAGCCCCTCCTAGAGAGAGAAGTTGTGGGGGGGACCCAGAGAAGAGGGACTTGCCCCAGTGGCCTGGCTTCTACATTGTGTGCTGGTGAGTTGTTTGAGTGATAGGGTTCCAGCTCACATATAGATAGCTTTCGCCCAGTAAAGTCTGAATAGCTGTGACTTATCTTGCCCACAGGCCTCCTTATTTGATATTGTTGGGCAGTATCAGAGCAGGAAGAAGGATTACCAGCTCAGATGATGCATGAAAGTGTATTCGGATGATACTGTTGTCAACCCGAAGTGCTGGCGTTGAGCTAGGAAAGAGGAAAGGTTTAGCGGGGAAGCTCGGTATTTTGCCAGTCTTTTTTTTCTCCTTCATATTTGAGGGATACAACCCACTCCAGCAGTTACCTTGGCTCGTTGCGGAAGTAATTCTCACTTGATTGCCAGGGGGCCGGGGGACGGGGGGAGTCGGTGGAACATCAGATCCAGAGCGGAGGCTGGACATGTGGTTTGGGAAAGCCCCCTCCAAATAACCCTGATAATTCTTACCTCATCCCTCTAGAAATCACTGGCAAAAAGGAGAAAATCTGAGAGAAGACAGTTACCTGAGGAGACAGGAGAAAAGTCCTCTGAGGAATCTAGTCAGTTTGTCCTCATTGTCACCTCAGGAGCTTGAGGATTACCTGAGGGATGTACTTTCTCCACGGGAAACTGGGGAAAGGGGTTCTTCAGAAGTCTGAAGTCAAGTTACAGGCAGAAGGAAGACAGAGGCTAGGTGATATTCCTGGTCCGGTGAAAGCCGTGTCAGCCCAGGGCCCGTAATAAGATTTTCCTGTCTTACCTGGTTGAATTCTTGTTTGTGTACACACTTAGGGAGTCCAGGCATTTCAGCAAACACTTATTAAATACTTGTGTTGGGCTGTATTAGAAGGGCAGACTGTAAAGATAGATAAAATAGAGCTCCTCCTCTCGAGGGCCTCGCATTGTCGCTGGAATAGAAGAGAGATCAGATAGGTTGGCATCTTTGGAAGTGGAGGGGCGGGTTCAGCAACGCCCTCACGGTGGGCAGGGTCCTAACCGCTGCCCTCCCTTGGCCCAGGTGCCGGATGTGCTCCCTGACGTTCTACTCGAAGTCGGAGATGCAGATCCACTCCAAGTCACACACCGAGACCAAGCCTCACAAGTGCCCACACTGCTCCAAGACGTTCGCCAACAGCTCCTACCTGGCCCAGCACATCCGTATCCACTCGGGGGCCAAGCCCTACAGTTGTAACTTCTGTGAGAAGTCCTTCCGCCAGCTCTCTCACCTCCAGCAGCACACCCGGTAAGGCTGCTTTCAGTCTCCCCCCGACTCCCTGCCGTGGACCCCTCACCCCGAGGCCACATGGCCCACGCCTCCTCTTTTCTCCACGTTTTCTTTTGTCCCTTTCAACTCTGCCCTTTGGGAGCCTCGATTCTCTCCCACTGCTGTCTGTGAAAACTAAACTGCGTTCCCCTGCAGCCTGGGGGTGGTGCCTGGAACATTGTGCTCTCCGGTCCCAAGGTCTGCAACGATTTATGTGGCTTCTCTCTGTGTCTGTGTTCGGAAATCTTCTGCAGAGCAGGCCCTGCTTTTACTATATGCGTCAGTTCAGAGCCAAGGTGTGCATTCAGCCTCAGGTCCATGGGGGACAGGCGGTGTTGGTCTTTGTTCAAATTACTGTTTGGAAGCAGGGTGTCTGTGGTGAGTGTGTAACCTTGGCACAAAGCAGAGGGCTGACGAGACCGAAATCTTTAAGGTTACAGGAGCCAGGGGTGCAGCTCTTCATCATCTCACTGCCATTCTAGCCACCGACTTAAGATGAGCAGCAACCTAGATGTGGGTGTCCTCTTCACGAGCCTCTCCAGGCCGGCGCGGGTTTGTGGGGGAGGGAGGAAGGGGTGCTGTCATCCGTCAAGCAACATCATTTCACCCAGCGGAGAGCTGAGCCCGTGGTGTCGAACCGCTCCCTCCTCCCCCCTTCCCTCCTCTCCTCTCCGGCAGGATCCACTCCAAGATGCACACGGAGACCATCAAGCCCCACAAGTGCCCGCACTGCTCCAAGACCTTCGCCAACACCTCCTACCTGGCCCAGCACCTCCGTATCCACTCGGGGGCCAAGCCCTACAACTGTTCCTACTGCCAGAAGGCCTTCCGCCAGCTCTCCCACCTCCAGCAGCACACACGGTAAGGGAGAGTGGCGGGCTACTGCCCCCGCCCCGCTGGCATGCCCTCCCCACCCCCGCCCCGGACACACACAACAACCCGCATGCGGGGGGCGGGGGAGAGACCCGGCTGGAGGAGAGAGCTGGCCGGAGGAGAGCACAGCTGGCATCTGGGAGGAAGACCAAGCAAGACTGGAGACGCAAGCGGACGCTCAGAGAGCCTTTCTGGGGCAGAAGCAGCGCCGAGGAGACACAGTGACTGTGGGACATTTCCCTGATCCGAGGGAGGAGGAAACTCACTGGGAGCAGAGCCGACGTTTCCTTCCCTCATTTCCCTCCCTGGAGACACCTGTGCACACATCCTGCAAGATTCTCGATGCCAAAGCAGGGCCACTTGGTCGGAGAAGACCATGCCTCTAGCCCTTAGGGCACCGATTATGAACGGGAGGAGGTATAATCAGACTTCAGCTGGGTACCAACTCAGCGACACCTACAGCACCAAGCGAGGCTCCAAGGATTGCCAGGGGTACGGGAGAGAACAAAGCGCAGCGTAAATGTTCACAGAGAACCGGCAAATGAGACGAAAATGCTCGTACTCCGTAAGGATGCGTCCTTTGTCCCGTGAGTCTGGAGTGGCTCGGAGGTGAGCCTGCCTCCTGGAAGAGCTGATGGTCTCCTTCAGTGGGATCTCAAGTTGAGCTGGAGTCCAGACTCCTGCTGGCTACAGGTCTCCTCTCCCGGCTGCTTCTGGAGGTGGCAGTCCCTCTTAAAGTGGTCCGACAGCTTGCTTCTCGAAGAGGAGGAATCGGGCTTTCCTCACAAGGAGACGTGTCCTGCGAGGTTTTCAGGATTTCATGCCCGGGATCTCGAAAAGCACCTGGTCACAGAGATGCTTCTGAAGTCCCTGCCGAGGAGCAGGGGTCTGCCAACTTTCAAGTCCTTGGCTCGTCTCAGCAGAGGGCCCTATAGTGTTTGGAAAGAGGTCAGATCAGTACTAAACTCGGCATTTCCTGCCGCTAGGGGCTGAGCTGGGAAAAGCCCCAAGGAGCTTCCACCAGCATCGACGTTGCTGCCGCCCTTCACAGTTCGCATAACTCTGTGCTTTTCTTTGACCCCAGAACTTGCTCTGGGATTGGTGCTAAGGCTGAAGGGGTAGTTTCTGGCTGTGTGTTGGGGGCCAAGGGAGAAGTGTTATGTGTTTCTTTTTTCTCGCCGTGTGTTTATCTCACGTTTCTGAACTCTCGTGAGGGCCGGTGACCGTAGGAGCTGCCTTGGCTGCCAAGCCCCCGGCCCTCCGCCAGCAGAGAGGAGCCCAGCTTGAGCGGAGTGGTGCGGGCAGCGAGCAGCAGTCGGGCCCGCTGGCCTGAGCCGGCGTCTCCTGGAGACCCACCCTGTGCTCCCAGAGGAGGCCCGTTAAGGCGCTGGTCCCTGAGCGGCCTTGCTGATGTCCTTCCCCTTTCTTCTTCTCTCGTCCCGTGCAGAATCCACACCGGGGATAGGCCGTACAAATGTGCACACCCGGGCTGCGAGAAAGCCTTCACACAGCTCTCCAACCTGCAGGTAGGTGTTCCACCCTCCACACGAGGCCTTGAGTCTAAGACTTGGGGTCACAGTGCCGTTTGACTGGTACAGTGGTTCTCAAGCTTTTTCAGGCCGCTTTACGTTCTTAACAGTCACTGGGGAGCCCAAAGAGCTTTCGTTGATGTGGGTACCACCTAATTACGTAGACATTAGGAAACTGAAAAACGATTTAGTAATTTGTTTAAAAATAACAAACCCCATTGTACATTAACATAAATAACATATCTCTTAACCTCCCTCCCCGCAAAAAGCCTAGTGAGAAGAACGGCATTGCTTTATGTTTATGCACGCTTCTCTAATGTCTGGCTTACCAGAAGATAGATTCTCTTGTCTGCTGCGTTCAGTCTTTACGATACTACACGTCGTGTAATCTCTGTATAGTCATGAAAGAATGAGAGTGAAAAGGCAAACGGTGTCATCTTATTATTATTATTTTGAAAATAGTTTTGACCTCGCGGGCCCCCTGAAAAGGTCTTGGTGTCCCCTGGCAGTCCCCATGCCTCCCTTTGAGAACCACTGGACTAGTGGGACCAGGCGTAGCCGCCATTCTGACTTTAAGGATCCTGCCTGATGCTGCTTCCCTTAGCTGGTAGCGTCTGAAGCTTCATTTGAAGCAATTTCTTCTGCCTTCGGATGTAGGAGAACCCAGGAGGCCTGGCGCCCAGCCCAGGGCTTTCCATTAAGGTCAAGGAGGCAGGAGGGCGGAGTCTGGTGCAGCCGTCCTGATTTCTCCTTGTTTTCTCAGTCCCACAGGCGGCAGCACAACAAAGATAAACCCTTCAAGTGCCACAACTGTCACCGGGCGTACACGGACGCGACCTCGCTGGAGGTGCACCTGTCCACGCACACGGTGAAGCACGCCAAGGTGTACACGTGCACCATCTGCAGCCGGGCGTACACGTCGGTGAGTGCTCGGAGCCCCCCCCCCCCCGCGCGCACGCGGCTTCACCCTGCCTTTCCGATAAAGAGCTGCTGCACTGAATACACCCCATCCATCCCTGGCTCCCCCTTGCCGGGATCAGTAAAGAGAACAGAAATTGAACAGGCGCAGAGTTGAGGATTTGGGGGATGCCTGGACCCTTAAGCCTATAGCGATTGCTCAGCAGTGATCCTTCATTTTACTTAGACACAGGACAAAAGAAAGCGTCTTGAAATTGTGAGAGACGAGAGATTTCAGTTAGATGTTTTCCATTAGACTCCAGAAAAAGGTGGTCAGGTTGTTCCATTCAGAGATCTTTGAGAAAGTGACAGCTTTCCCCGTGCCAGCTGAATGCCCACGGTTACCCTAAAGGTCCCCCCCAACCTTGTCCACCCGGTGCGAGCTCTGAAAGTGGCTCGTGGGGAGAACCTGCGTGGCTCCAGAGCACCTCTGTATAAGTGTCGTTCTGTTCAAGGTAACAGCCCAGGGTGCTGGTTACAGGGAGCCTCCTTCCTTCTCTTTCTTCCCTCAACCCCTCTTCCATCCCCCTCAGGAAACGTACCTGATGAAGCACATGCGCAAACACAACCCTCCTGATCTCCAGCAGCAGGTGCAGGCGGCGGCGGCGGCGGCGGCAGTGGCCCAGGCCCAGGCCCAGGCTCAAGCGCAGGCCCAAGCGCAGGCCCAGGCCCAGGCCTCCCAGGCTTCGCAGCAGCCACAGCAGCAGCCGCCACAGCCTCCGCACTTCCAGTCCCCGGGGGCGGCCCCCCAGGGCGGGGGTGGCGGGGACAGCAACCCCAATCCCCCGCCCCAGTGCTCCTTCGACCTGACCCCCTATAAGACGGCAGAGCACCACAAGGACATCTGCCTCACCGTCACCACCAGCACCATCCAGGTAGAGCACCTGGCCAGCTCGTAGAGACCTGTGCTGCCGCCCCCCGGGGAGAGGGGAAAGAGGCTCTGGTCCCTTCTTTCTCCAGCTCCTCTTGGTGGGAAAAGTCCTCTTCTTCCTTGACAGGCCACGGCTCCATCTCCTTGGGCCTCAGGCATGGCCTTCTCTCACAGGATACCATCCTTATTGTCTCAGCTCCTCTTCCGAAGGGACGTCAGCCCTCCTGAGTGGCAGAGGAGTACTGAGCTGGTCGCGTAATCCAGCAGCCTCCCGCCTAAGCGTAGCTTCTAACATCGGGGGTTGGTGCTCAGGGGAGGGGTTTGCTATGACCTCATAGAGACTTTTCCAGCGTGGGCACTTACTCTCTCCTCACCCTCGTAATCCTCCAAGCTCGGGCTGACAGGACTAGAGGCTGGCACTCCCAGACGGCACAGAGGAGGGAGCCCTAAATGCAAGCAGCCTCCTGTTCTGTTCTTGCCTGCGAAAGAACAGAGGTTCCTCCCGTGCCCCTGTCCCTGGGAGCCGTTTTCTTCCCCTCATGATCTCACTTCACTTCCTACCTGATGCTGGAGGGAGGTCTGGGGCGGGTCAGACCCCCTTTATTTGTAAAGGGGCAAGGGCCGAGATGTGGTCCCCAAGGGGCCGGAGATCCCCAAAATGGCCGACGGTGGCTTAGAAGTGTGGGTTATGGTTTTCCTTGGAGCCTCTCCCCTTCTCTGCCAGCCGAGGCCCTGTGCTCAGTCTCCCGTCCCCAACCTAAGGAGCTGCGGGTTCTTTATGAAACCCCACGATAAGGGGGCTGCAGAGAAGGGAGAGTTCGGGGCAGATGCAAGGACTGGACTTAGCTCCCTAGGTGCCACGGTCAGTTGCCGGACACGGATTTATATATAAATATATATATATAAATATATATATACCCACTCATCACGGCCATCTTTGTTGTAACCATTTCTGTGTTTATAAATGCATTATCTCTGAGAATTTTCATATTTGATGTTTATTTTTGTCCCTTTTGTTTTTCTCCACCCTGTCTTCTGGCCAATGGCATTTTTATTTCCTTTCGTCTTTTTTTTTTTTTTTTTTTTTAAATCATGGCAGATTTCAGAGAAAAGAGAAAATGGAAAAAAAAATCAGGAAACCAGTTGTTATAAAGTAATTTAAAATGAGGAAAAAAAGAAAAACTTATGTACAAAACCAAGGGGTGTTTTTAGAACCTTGTATAGAAATAAATTCGTGTAAAAGGATCAGAGGCAGTGGAGCTACTGATGTGAGTATAAGCGTGGGAAACAGCTATTTGGGGAGATGTTCAAGGCCAGTACTAAGGATTTACAGTAGAGTGTACGAACGGTAAGAACGAATGCTGTGTGATGGGGGCTGTGTGTGTATCCCTAGCCACAGAAGGGCACAACTTTGAAATCTCTGAAGTGAAATCTTGGTTTATGAGGGTTCCTACATACAAATCCCGCTGTGAGGACTGTGTCGCCTAAGGTGTAAGAGCAGGGTTCAGTCGTGTGTTAACAAAATACCTCGAAGCTCTCCCTATCCAGGGAATGGAAGCACGGCCTCCTGGAAGGACCTGCACTGCTGCCAGAGCACCTGTGGGCTCAGTGCTAATTCCAGCTGGCATATCCTGTGGCACCTAAAACCAGAGGTTTCCAGTGGTGGAGCCCATAACCGGGATTGAAGAATGAAACAGGACAGTTGTAGTGCTGAGGGGCAGAGCAGGGGCGGGAAACCGGGACTTCCGCCCTGGCTCTCCCATCAACCAGTGTCGGCCGCAGTGCTTCTTCAGCTGTTAAATGAAGGGATTGGGCTAGATCGCCTCCAAGATTCCTGAAAATTAAAAATCTTTTAAGCACTGAAAAAGTTGTGACAAAGCTCCCACGTCTGACAACGTGGCCATCCTGTGTGGGACTGCTGGGCAGCCACGCTCATTGGCTGGTGGCGTGTGGCTAGGCAATGAGACAACACCTCTTAGCTTTAGGGCTCGGGCTCTTGTGTGGGCATCCAAGATAGTCTCAGTCCGTGGTGTGATACTAACGACTGTATCACATATGACCGAACGTGCAGTGTGTGTTTCCCGCATATTTACTACGTTTCCCCCTGTTCTCACCAACTGTTGAATTGACATTGAGAGCCCTACCTTCATCACAGGTATTACAACCAGCATCTCTTTTGAAGGGTACCCCCACACTTCAACAGCAACAACCCTATGAAGTAAGCAGGATTCCAGGCATTTTGATAGACAAGGAAATGGGCACGGAGTTTAGATAATCCAAGGGTCTGCCGCTTGCAACTAGAGGGACGTCTTCTAGATTCTATTGCTCTATCTACCACCTGCTCAGTAGTAAACCTGGGGTTTCACCTTCCCCTTTTTTACATATTTGAGCTAAATTATGTGGCTGAAATGTTTCATTGAAAACCTGCCATGTGGGCGTTCCCTGGTGGCCCAGTGGTTAGGATCTTGGGCTCTCACAGCCGCCACCCGGCTTCACTCCCTGGTCGGGGAACGACCCGCAAGCCGCGGCACAGTCCAAAAAACAAAAACAAAACCCCAAACCAAAACCTGCCATGTGACATTAATACTTATTAAGAACGCGTGATTTGGGGTGACAGTGATCTCCAAAACTGTCTTCCTAACACTCTCCGGCTCTGGGCGTTGAGTTCTGCGTCCCTGGTGTGGTGGCGGCCTGTCGTGCACTTGGTGGCTTTCCATGCGGACGAGGAGCGTAGTTGTCGCTGTGATGTCGCGGACCAGGGTGATAGTCGGCATCCAACTGGCCCCGTTGTGACAGCTCCGTGCCCCAATCCTTTCAGAATTATGGTGCCAGTTAACATCGTACCCAAACTCGAATAAAAAGGGAGACAAACAGGAGGGCAAGGCCAGAAGCACTCTTGTCACTTTACAGGCGAGAACGTCCTCAAGTGACAGGAACCCTGACAAAAGGTGTGGAGAGTCGCAGCTTTATTGTGTGAGTAGTTCTTTGTATTTATAAGTAGAGTTTATTAATAATTGTTTCCACGTTAAAACATAATCCTGGGGAGTTGGTGGTAGCGCGAGTGAACAGAAACGGGGAGGATTTAAACCTCGCACCGCCAGGCGCCTCCTCAACTTCCTAAGAAACTAGTGACGCGGAAGAAGGCACCTGCCCTGATCGCCAGCTTCACATTCCGCCAAGGGGCCGATTCACATTCCCCAGCTGCTGAGAAGGACTCTCTGTGGACTGAAAGCCCAAAGAGACAGGTTTCCTTGCTCTCACGCCCGCACGTCCCCGTCCTGGAGGGGACGGACGTTTGAGCGAGGACGCAAAATGGCGCCCTCGGCCGCGGCGGCCACCGCCGCCGGCCCCGCACCCGGCCGACCCGCCACGGACCAGTGACTGCGCCAGGAGAAGGCAACTCGGCGGGCCCTGTACTCAGACCGGAAGTTCGTCTCGTGAGGGCGGAAGTTCTCCTCGTGAGGGCGGAAGGGAGGAGGGCCGGGTAGGAGCGCTTCGTCTCCCTTCGCGTTCAGTCACTTCCGGGGCGGAGCGGAAGTTGCTTTGTTTTGCTTCAAGATGGCTGCGGGGATGTATTTGGAACATTATCTGGACAGTAAGAGCAGGCTGGAGGAGGGGGTCAGGGGTCACAGACGGGTTGGGGGGAATCGGGGCTGAGGAGCTTCACGGCTCCGAAGTCTCGGTGGTCAGAAAGTCACAGTCGTGAAGGGTTGAGCGAGAGAAAATACTGGAGGGTGTGAAGAAATAGGGGGCGGGGCACCGGGGTCGAGGCCTCGCTCTGGGGTGTAGACGGGGGAGGGGCTGCGCGGCAGGGCTGGGGGACGGCTCTTGAAGGGCTGGTGGGCATAGCCGGGAAGATATTTGCTGCCCCCGTCTGCAGAGTCTCTGGCCTCAGCACATATCATTTTCTTAAAATCGTTCCGAATCGGTCGTTTTCGTATTAATATATCATCCACTGCCATTTGGAGCAGCGATGAAGATCTGCTCGCGGCTCCTCCAACCAGTTCTTTCGAAGAAGCGGCTTCTCGTGGGGATGGGGGGTTACGAGTGACCACTGTCAGATGATGAACCGGAAGGCTTCTCCTCTTGGAGTAAAGATCCAATTCCCATCAAATGGAAATATGGTGTTATGTTTATGCCATTTGTGTAACCTACCTCTTCACAGAGTCCGTCACCCTATGCCCTTACGTTTGTCTTATCGTTGAGCGTCATTAATTCATTCGTTTTTTGAGGTTCTGCTATGGTTCAGACGTAATGGCAGGTACTGGCGATATACAAGAATGAATAAGACCCGGCTCTTGCCCTCAAGTGCTCATAGTCTAGTAGAACACAGGTTCTGCTAATATTTATAAAACAGTGTGACAAATGAAATAATAGAAATACATTAAAAGGACAGTAGGTAACACTGGAGAAAGAGGGGCTCGTTACCTGGGGGTGTAGGTAAAGCTTTACAGAGGATGTGATGTATAGAAACTTGAAGGTTGAGTGCGGAGAGGGAATTGCAGGTTGGGGAAAGCATCAGCAAAGGTGTTATGGGTTTGTGGCAAAGCCAGGGAAAAGTGAGGCCAGAGTGTTTGATGTATAGGACTCCGAGGTGCAAGATTGGGAAACGAGACTGGAGAAGGTAGCTGGGGCTAGGTTGTGAAAGGTCGTTTAAGCCAAGCTAAGAAGCTTGCACGTTATATTTATTTATTTGTTTGTTTGTTTGTTTGAGCTGCATTGGGTCTTCGTTGCTGCCCGCAGGCTTTCTCTAGTTATGGTGAGCGGGGGCTACTCTTTGTTGCGGTGCGCGGGCTTCTCATCGCGGTGGTTTTCTCTTGTTGCGGAGCACGGGCTCGAGGCGCGCGGGCTTCAGTAGTTGTGGCACGCGGGCCCAGTAGTTGTGGCTCGCGGGCTCTAGAGCGCAGGCTCAGTAGTTGTGGCACACGGGCTTAGTTGCTCCGCGGCACGTGCGATCTTCCTGGATCAGGGCTCGAACCCGCGTCCCCCGCATCGGCAGGCGGACTCTCAACCACTGCGGGTGGGCGGATTCTTAACCACTGCACCACCAGGGAAGTCCACCAGCGTGCACTTTAAATAGCGAGGAACCAACAGATTTTCTAAATAGAGTGATTTTTTTAATATAAACGAAAATAAATGTTGCATGATAAATTGGAGCATGATGACATTGGTAATAGGGAGACCAGTTAGGGATAACAGTTCTGGTCAGAGATGAGGACCTGATCTCAGGGAGTGACAGAAGTGTTTAGGAGTTAAATATGACAGGATTGACTGACTGAGTGGTTGAGAGAGAAGGAGTCGTCTAAGGTGACTTCTCTATTTCCTGTTTGGGAAGTGAGGTAGACAGTAAATCATCAACAAGATAGGAAATTCAGGAGTAACAGTAACATATTTATTCAACTTAGATTTAAGCATGGGAATGGTAATTGTATCTGTAAGAGTAAATAAGATGGAGATCATTCAGAGAAAGCAAGTGAGAAAATTAGAGGATTAAATTAAGTGTAAGTTCAAGAAAATCTTAACATTTAAGGGACAGGCTAAGGAAATGTCAGTGATGGAATTGCTAGAAAGTATGTGATGAGATTTGGAATCTTAAGAGGAAGAAAGTTATTCGAAGACGAGAAGATGGTGCCAGATCCTGCGAACGTAATTTTTTTAGGATAGGACTAATAACCCATCATTTGACTTGGTAAGTCACTGATGGCTTAGTCTCAGTAAACTGGTGGTGGTGAACCTGAGTTTATAGGTTAAAGCAGTGGAGGCATTTTAAAAGTTGGAAGTGGAGTCATGGGAAGAGATTTTTCTTTTATGAGAGAGACTTAAGTATTCATGCATTTATTCAAGTATTTATTGAGGATCCTCTGTATGCACATCCAAACTCTAGAGAAATAGGGAAGAAGACAGATACATCTAACCCTTCTGGAGAGCTGGGGAGACATACCAAATAACTAATTACACAATTACTTATTTAAGTACATTGGATAAGAGCCCAAAAGGGTAGACACAGAATACCACGACAGGGACTTCCCTGGTGGTCCAGTGGTTAAGACTCCGCACTCCCAATGCAGGGGGCCTGGGTTCGATCCGTGGTCAGGGAGGGAGCTAGATCCCACACGCTGCAGATACAAGATCCCACATGCCGCAACTAAAAGGTCCCGCACGCAGCAACAAAGATCCCGTGTACTGCAACTAAGACCCCACGCAGCGAAATACGTATTTAAAAAAAAAAAATAGCACGACAGCATAATCCAGGGCACTTGTTGGAGTTTGGGGCAGTCAGGGTTGAGCTGAACTTTGAAGAGTGAACAGGAATTTGAAGGCCAAGAGGTATGGTGGAGGTGGGATGAAGAAGACTGGGCAGGGCATTCTGGGCAGAGAGAGTAGCGTGTGAAAAGCCAAGTGTCATGAAGAGCACTGGCAAGTTCAAGGCACTCAGAGGAGGCAGTATGATAGAGCAGGGAGAGCACAGACGGGGACTGACGTGAGTTAGGGCTGGTGTGACGGAAGCAAGGGCCAGAAAGTGCAGAATAGCTATAGGAATATTGCAGTAGGAGGTCACTAGAGGGTTATAAACAGGACAGTGACTTGAGCAGATCTGCATTTTTTTTTTGCGGTACGCGGGCCTCTCACCGTTGTGGCCTCTCCCGTTGCGGAGCACAGGCTCCGGACGCGCAGGCCCAGCGGCCATGGCTCACGGGCCCAGCCGCTCCACGGCATGTGGGATCCTCCCGGACCGGGGCACGAACCCGTGTCCCCTGCATCGGCAGGCGGACTCTCAACCACTGCGCCACCAGGGAAGCCCAGATCTGCATTTTTTAAAGAACATTCTGGCTACTGTACGGAGAGCAGGTTGGAAGTGTGTGTGTGATGAGTGGTGGAGGATGCCAGGAGGGTATTTGTAAGTTGAGGGCAAGGAGCTTGGAGACAGAGATTGAAAGGAAAGGAAAGGGAAAGGCTGATTTGTAAAGTCACTGAAGGGAGGAAGGGTGGGAATGCTCTGTAGAGATGGAGGGGTTAGTTGTGGAAAGAGGCAGACGTGACCTCTCCTGAGAGCAGAACGATGAGTGCTGTAACAGATAATCCAGCGGTTTGAAGGAGGGAAAACCGAGTGTTGTTTTGGACCTGTTCTTTAAAAGCAGCTGTAGGGCCTAGCATTCCAGGGAGGCTCAATTTCTCCTCTTCTCCCCAGGTATTGAAAACCTCCCATTTGAACTGCAGAGAAACTTCCAGCTCATGAGGGACCTGGACCAAAGAACAGAGGGTACGTACAGAGTAAGGAGTCCAGTGTATAGTGAGTGTGTATATGATCGTTTCTTCTTCTGTTTGGTGTTAGCATATCATCTGGTCTGGATTGCTGCAGCTTCTCTCTCTCTCTCTCTTTCTCTCTCTCTCTCTCTCTCTTGCAGTTCTTAGAAGGAGGGTAATAATGACCCGTATTTGTGTGTCAGCTTTTCCGTAACACATGGCGTGACAGTGCCTCAAGAATTCAAAGATGCTATGCTCTTTATATCTCCCTCAAGAATAATTAAAAAAACCAAAGTCATTCCTAGAATCATTTCTGTTCTCCATGTTCAGTACGTTTATAGGAAGACTAGAATGTTTCTGTTCCATTGGACTGTTAATGTTACTGTCACAAAATTCACTGTGGCTTTAGACTGCAACTCATGTTGGTAGACAGGAACTTTGCTGCGTGAGAAGATCTTAAAAAGAAAGGAAAAAAGAAGAAAAAGCAGCAATTAACAAACGTCGGGATCTCTACACTATATTCAGCCGCACAGACGCACTGGGTACCATCTGTGGCCTTGCCTGGGCATTGAGCAAGTTGGGCTGCATTGAGGCATTCATTTGGAGCCTGAGGCCACACTACAGTGGTCAGGTTTGTCTCTTCAAGGTCAAAGGTATTTGTTGGCGCTATCCCCCCACACCTGCTGATGGATATATAGGTGCATCCTCATGTAACTCTGCCCAAGGATGTAACAAGCTGTTGTTAGAATACCTAAAGCTGTGATTCAAGTTACTCTTGGTAAGTTTACTCATGAAAAGGTGAACATCATCTAAAATCCTGGACGTAGGCCCTTGAGAACTCCCTGCTGAATGCTGAGCACCAGCTCCTTGCTTTGTAATACAGTTCCAGCTCTTGAGTTCATGCACAGAAAGACCAGTTGGAGATTACTGAAGTACATACATGCTTTTCCAGCTTCCTCCAAGGGCCTCGAATGAAGCGGGGCGTAAACCTAGTGTGCGCGCAGGTCTTCCCTGTTGCCTATTGCTGCCCCGTGTTGCAGTCATACTTTTTTCTCCATCGACATGTTTTGTGAGCACTACCAAATATTGGGCGGTGCGCATCTAAAGTCTCAGTGCCTTGGGACGTCACCAGCCTTGCAGAAACATTTGGAGCAATATCTAAACTGAACAAACAGAAAAAAAAGTGATGGGAAATATAAGCAAGTTGCAAACGATGAGCAAAACAGGGTGGGCAGTAAGTAGAAGAACTGTGCTGTGAATGGACCAGGGCCTAATTTTAAATGATGAGGTATACAGACCTGGAAGCCAGCAGCAGCAGATGACCCAGCCCGGTTTGTAGCACTCAGAGCTGTCGTGGGATGTTTTTGAGACGAGAAACCAGATGGCTTTTGAGACAAAGTTCATGGTTCAAGAGGCAGCAAGCCCTGCAAAGAAGCATCTTCAGACAGCGACAAAAACACGTTTCGTATTAGTGCCGGGTGCCAGGAATCCCTCATTATGGTTCAATAAATTCAGTTCCAACTATGATAGCAATGTTTTCAGCACCCGAAGGCACCTTTGAAACAAATATTGTGAACATGTTGCATTACTTGAGTACGTGGCACAGTACCTAGGAATGTTCAGTACGTTTTAATTCGAAGGTTATGATGGTCAATGGAAAAGGTCCAAGGAGCAAGAGGAAGAAGTGTGTTCCACCTAGCCACTCAGGGGCCATTGTGACCAGGCCTCTGTCTCTGTTGTAGACCTGAAGGCTGAAATTGACAAGTTGGCCACTGAGTATATGAGTAGCGCCCGCAGCCTGAGCTCCGAGGAGAAATTGGCCCTTCTCAGACAGATCCAGGAAGCCTATGGCAAGTGCAAGGGATTTGGTGACGACAAGGTGCAGCTTGCCATGCAGACCTATGAGATGGTATGGCCCTGTTCATGGCTCCCCACCTGCCTCCCGTCTATTCCTCGGGGTCCTAGACCCCCTCCTTCAGCCGTGTTGGGATCTGTTTTGGGTCTGGGAGATCCATAGAATCTGCCTCAGCCTGTTTTCTTTAACTGGAACCAGCCCTGTAGCTCTTCCTTCTCCTTCCTTCCCACCCAGGTGGACAAACACATTCGGCGACTGGACACAGACCTGGCCCGTTTTGAGGCTGATCTGAAGGAGAAGCAGATTGAGTCAAGTGACTATGACAGCTCTTCCAGCAAAGGCAAAAAGAGTGAGGAGGGGGGCGGGGCTGTGAGAGGTGGGGCGAGGGGTGGGGCGAGGGGTGGGCCCGAGGACCCCAAGGGAGAAGCCAGCCTGCTCCTCAGCTCCGAGGGAGGGCCACAGGCTTGGAGGAGGGGCAGGGGGAGGGGGGCTTAACCCATCCTTCTGTCTCCCTGCCTTCTGGCTTCCCCCCCTCTTGCCTAGAAGGCCGGACTCAAAAGGAGAAGAAGGCTACCCGTGCTCGTTCCAAAGGGAAAAACTCCGACGACGAAGCCCCCAAGGCCGCCCAGAAGAAGTTAAAACTTGTTCGCACGTGAGTGTGTCAGGGAGCATTTTGCCAAGGGACAGACTCCTCTTTCCCGCCACCTCACCCCAGCCACAGTGCCCCTTGCCACTTTGCTGTCTCCTGTGCCAACAACTCTCCTTGCCATTTTGGTATCTGCTGGATACAGAGGAGAAGCCACAAATCACTAGCCCCACAAGGACCTCCTCCTCTGCCGGCTCTGAGCATCTCAAGCTGTAGCTTCCCTTCGTGCAGATGACACTTTCTCTTCTTCTTGGCACGCAGAAGCCCTGAGTATGGGATGCCCTCAGTGACCTTTGGCAGTGTCCACCCCTCTGATGTGTTGGATATGCCTGTGGATCCCAACGAACCCACCTATTGCCTTTGTCACCAGGTCTCCTATGGAGAGATGATTGGCTGTGACAACCCTGATGTAAGAACTGTTTTGCCTCAGGATGGGGGGGGGGGGTTCTGGTGAACACGAAGGGAGTTGGGTACAAGAAGGGGGGTAACGGTTGAATAGGGGGACTTCGGGATAGGAGAAAGGTAGATGGAGTTGGTTGGCCTTGGACCCTTCAAGAATTCTCTCAAGGGATGGAATAAGGGAGTACTCCTAAGGGATGGGGGGGGAATGGAGGGTGGGGGGAGTTCTTTTCTTTCCTCTGCCCCACCCTGGTCCCTGAGTTCTGCTTCTTCCATCCTCTTCCTTTCCCAGTGTTCCATCGAGTGGTTCCACTTTGCCTGTGTGGGGCTGACCACCAAGCCTCGGGGGAAGTGGTGAGTGAGAGCTGCGGTGGGGCTGGACTGTCACGAGCTGAGTGAGTGACAGAGGGCATCCTCCCTTTTGCTCACTCTCTCCCCCTTCTCTGTCACGTTCCTTTGTAGGTTTTGCCCACGCTGCTCCCAAGAACGGAAGAAGAAATAGACAAGGGCCTTGGATTCCAACACAGTTTCTTCCACATCCCCTGACCTGGGCTAGTGGGGAGAGGGATGCCTGGCTGGGGTCAGGGAGAGGTGGGTGGCGCAGAGTTGTCATCCCCTCTCCTCCCCGCCCCACTCCTGGTGCTGACGCTGCACCCAGACCCTGCTACGGGGGTTGCTGCAGCCACTAACGGTATGTGCTCTCATTCAGCCCGCCCCCTTCAGAGGGAAGGGGTCTTGCCCACTGTCCTTTTGCCTCCATGGTGAGGTTGGTGCTGTACTTTTGAGGGATGGTCCTCTTTACTCCCCTTGCTTTGTATTTAAGGACTGGGGCAGTAGCATGGGGCCCTCCCCCAGCCTCCTGATCCCCTCCCCTCGTGGGGGGCCATGGCGTGATAAACTTTCTTCACTCTCTTCCTGCTTTTCCAGCGGGGGCTCCTCCAGATCATCTGGGCTGTGGCCCTGGCTGAAGGGTCACCCCTTCCTCTGTGCCAAGAGGATTCGTCCTGGTTTGTGAGTGGGAGGGGCAGGGTGGAGTGCAGTATCTCGTATGTAAAGGAATTGGGTCGGTGAATAGAAGCTGTACATGTTGGCCTGCTGTGTTTATTGTAGAGACACTATTTCAGTACATGTGCTAAGCATGTTTTGCCTCCTCTGAGTTGGCTAAAAGGTGGAAGGATGACATGCCAGAAGTGGGACAAGATGTGGAACCAGAAGTGGTACCTCCGCCCCAGAATCCACAACTTGTCAACTTCTCTGGAACCACCCAAGCTGCCTGGGGACTCTGCCTCAGACCAGGGTTTCCAAAACCTTTACGATTCTGCATCTCTTCTCCCTCAGATACCTTTCACTTAATTTCCAGTAAATGTGTATTTTGTGCTTTATACGTGACGAAGTATCAGGCTGACTTATTTTAAACACAAAACAGAAAAACGCGTAGTTTGCCTTACACCAGTGAGCTGTCTGGCCCGCCTCCACCAGGAAACCACCTCCTTAGACTGAGCCCCCCTCATGCCCCATCTCCTCCTCACCCGAACCCCCTCTTGCTTCTCCTTCGGCTCCTTACCTGGAGGCGCCCTCTCCAGACTTTGCGTTGTACGTCCCATCTCTGCGCGCCTCACTTCCAGGCCTCACCCCTTCTTGAGCAGATTGTGAAATAGGGCTAGTAACTATCCACTTTATGGGATCACCTTGAAATGAAAAAACGTCACGCGTAAGGAACAACACAGGAGCTCCGCCGTCCAAGGCACCGAGTCAGTGATCACTCCTGCCCTCCTTGTCCTCTCGTGCTGGAGCGTGACACGCGGGGACCGGCACCCGCCCTCCGACCGAGCCCGGCCAAACGTCCGTTCCCCCGTCCCCCACCCCCGCGTGGCCCGCCCCGCCCTTTGTGACGTCGGCGGCCTCGCACCCGCGGCCCCCGCCCGCCGGCTAGCCCTGGCTCGGCCCGTTAGAGGCCGCTCGGTCCCGGGAACACGGGCGACCGTCCGGGGCCATGAGGCAGCTCGCCGCCGCCTTCCTTCTCTCACTCCTGAGGGGTGAGCGCGCGTCCGCCCCCGGAGCCCTCCCTGCACCGCCTCTGAACCGCCTTCCCCTGGGCCGGCCGCTTCCAGCCCCTCCCACCGCCCCCCCCCACCCCAGTTCTCTCGCCCTCGCCCGCGGGCTCGGCGGCCAGACGACCCGGTCCCCGTGTGCACGGGCCGGCTCGCCCGGTGTCGGAGTTGGGCCCATCCGTGGTCTGTTTCCCGCCCCGCAGTGCTGTGCCTGCCTCCGGCACTGGCCCCCGCCCAGGATTCCCTCTCGACCTCCACTCCGGGCAGCCCCCTCTCTCCCACCGAGTATGAGCGCTTCTTTGCGCTGCTGACCCCAACCTGGAAGGCAGAGACCACCTGCCGGCTCCGCGCAACCCACGGCTGCCGGAACCCCACCCTCGTCCAGCTGGACCAGTATGAAAACCACGGCCTGGTGCCGGAAGGTGAGGGCCCGCCTCGAGGGCCAGACCTGTGCTCGCTGGACCCGGGGCGAGGGGGTGGCTGGCGCCTCACACTGAGCCCGCGTGCTGGGCTCTCCAGACCCCGGGAGCCCACCGCCCCGTCCCGCCCCCTCCCAGAGAGCGTGCCCCCTCCCAGAGGGCGTTCCCCCTGGTGTGTTCACTTCCGCCGCACGCCCTTCCCCAGGCGCTGTCTGCTCCGACCTCCCTTATGCCTCCTGGTTTGAGTCCTTCTGCCAGTTTACTCAGTACCGTTGCTCCAACCACGTCTACTACGCCAAGGTGAGGCTGGGACAAAGGTTGGATCTGGTGTCAAGGATCAAGGGACAGGCGGTGGCAGTGGCTCCAGTCTCACCTTGGGCATTCAGACTGTCAGAACAGTCCTGTTACTGCAAGAAAAGTAGGGAAGAGGGATGGGAGGAGGCAGAGATAAGCCCTTCCAGCAGGTCAGTGATGTCATTCAAGTCAAATGCAAAAGACTGAAGGCAGGAGTGTGGGCCAGACGGGAGTGTGATCTTGCAGGGGACCCTTTCTCAGGTCTAGAGAGTTCCACCGGGGGCCATGTGCCCTCATTCCCGCCCAGGAACTGTGAGAGAGGAGACCCGAGGGACAGGGACGGAGGATAAGCAGGAGTGGAAGTTCGCCCTTTGGGAAAGGCGTTCCCACTTTGCGTCTCTCCTTGCAGCGGGTCGGGTGCTCCCACCCAGTCTCTATCCTCTCACCAAACACTCTCAAGGAGGTGGACACTTCCTCTGAAGTGCCGCTCACGACGATGACCTCCCCCAAGTCCTCCCACATCACAGGTGAGACCCTCCCAGCACCCGGGAGACTCCCAGCCTCTCCTCCCAAGGAGTCCCGGAGCCCAGGGTTTAAGGCATCAGTGGGAGGGACGTGGGGAGATGAGCCAGTGGAGGTGGCCATGGGCAGCTATTTACATAAGGGAGAGCCTGCTTTTTCTGAATACAAGTTAGGGCTTTCCTGTCCTAGGATGTTTTCTGACATTACGTACATCTCTGCCCTGAACCGATTTTTCCTAGCTCCCCAAAACCTTCCTACATTAAGAAGTGCTCTGGGACTTTTCCCAGCTAAAATCTTCACTCTAGAAAGGATTGGTTGCTAGGTATTCAGAATACTTGGTGTTTCTTAAGTGAGGGGGACAAAAGGTGGTATTTGAGGTGGGTTAGGGAAGAGGACCACTTGTAAGGGAGGTGGAAAGGGGACCAGTAACGCTGCCTCCACTGTCGCCATGGTAACGTTCTTTTATTTTGATATTTGTATTCTCTCCTGTGTTTTTTATGCTCAACTAAATGAATGTGTACAGTTTGCACTGCCTTCCTCTGCCTTTGTGTTTATGTATGTGTTTGTGTGTGTTTATGTGTTTTTGTCTGCGTTTATGTGCGTCCCTCTGTGAACAAAGACACGGGAGTTCAGAAACCTGACCATCCCTTTCCCTTCTCTCTCTTGGTCCCTCCCAAACCCTGCTGCAGCCACAGAACAACAGGCCTTCCAGCCCTGGCCCGAGCGGCTTAACAGCAGCGTGGAGGAGCTGCTACAATCCTCCCTGTCCCTGGGTGGCCAGGATCAAGGGCAGGAGCGGGAGGGACAAGAGGAGGAGCGGGAGGAAGGACAGGGCACAAAGCAGGCGCTGGAGGCGACGTCTGGGTTGCAGGCAGACCCGGAGCCCAAGACCCAGTCTGAATTTGTATCCTCCAACCCTTTCTCCTTCACTCCCCGGGTGCGGGAAGTGGAGTCTACTCCCATGATGATGGAGGACATCCAAGAGGTCATCCGATCTGTGCAGGAAACGGATGAAGTGAATGATGTATATGAGAAGAATATCTGGAAAGCCCAGAGCCCTGGCAGGTACAGGAAGTTCTGTCTGTCCCACCGGCCCTACCTTCCCTGCTGTCTTTGGGAATGAGAAGCCCTCTTTGCCAGCCTCGGCCTCCAGACCCACTCACATCTGCCTGGGCTTCAGGTGCACCTAGCCGCTGCCTGCCACGCCTGCTCTGTGGCCGTCATGGGCTTAAGCACTGCCCTAGACATCCATCTCTGAAGTAGTGGGGTGTGCCCTGAACCTAGAGCTACTAGACTTGGGTTCTGGGGTTGTCTCTGACCCCAAGAAGCACTGCAACTTTTACTTCCCCTTTCTGGATCTCAGTTCCTCATTTGTAAAAGGAGGCAGTTGGTCTGGAGGCCTCCGGGGCCCCATCCAGCATGCTAAATGTGTGTGACTAGGACTAGACGCTAAGGGGAGGGGAAGAGAGTGGGTGGGCTTTCTGCCCCAGCCGGTGCCATCTTCTTGCAGTCTCCTGCAGCTGCCTCACGTGGAGGCCTTGCTGGCACTGTGCTACTCGATTGTGGAGAACACCTGTGTCATAACCCCTACAGCCAAGGCCTGGCAGCACTTGGAGGATGAGATCCTTGGTTTCGGGAAGTCGGTATGCCCACCATGCTGTTTAATGGCTCCATGCTCACTGGGCATCCTCTGGGCCTCAGGAGTGGTTAATGGGCGGGACTACATAAAGCCCGAGGCATCATTGGAGATTCTCTCCAAGTGAGAATCCCTTCTTTGGAAGGGTATCTCCAGCTCCCCTTAAAGGAGGAGGTCACAGGACGAAGTCTGGAATCCACTGCAGTCCAGAATTCATGCTGTGGCTGCGCCTTGTTAGGTTTGAGTCATCTCCTGAGCCAGTTCACCACCGGCAGGACTTGGCTTTACCTTAGATGTAGCTATTCTTTCCAGAGGGATCATAGAACCGTTTCCAGGGATCTGTAGAGAGATCCCAGCCTCGACGTGTCCTCAGCACCCAGCAGGTCCTATTCCCAGGAAATAGGGCTTTCAAAAAGTGCAAGTTAGCAAATGTTTGTTGAGAGCTCGTATGCCACCCATTCATCCGTTTGTTCAAATATTGATCGGGCTAGGTATTTGAGATGTTAGCAACTCTGTCCTAGGTATTTTAGCAATGAGTACAACAGATCCCATTCCCTCTCCTCCTGGAGTCTGGTGGGAGAGACAGACGCGGAAACGGAGAACGGTGTGGCAGGATCAATGCATGACGGACAGGCACAAAGTGCAGAGAGCAGATGGAGAGCACAAACGTCGCGTTGGGCTGGATCGGAGAATTGCCTCTTGGAGGAACTGATGTGTAAACTGAGACCCGGAGCTAAAAGAAGTTAACCAGGCAAAAGAAGGGGTTGGTAGAGGTTCCTGCTAGAGGGGTTAGTATCAATATGTGCAAAGTCTCTGAGGCAAGAAAGAGAAGAAATTCCACGTGGAACCAAAAAAAAAAAAAAACAAAAAACGAGCACACTGCTGTTCTTGGCCCGCAGGGAGCAGGGATTCAGTAGCATTACAAAAGGAGTGTGGTAGGTGCTGGAGAGGGAGTTCTTCTGGGTCTTTTTGTTTTTGTTTTGGAGTGTAGGAAGTTCAGGAGTGGTGGAGGGCTCACTGGATTTTTAGAGTCAAAGAGAGAATAAGGGTCATGATGTGAATAATCCCGAATGGCAGTCTGAAGCATTTGTATTTAATTTGGTAAGAAAAGAGAATTCGGTCATGATTTGGGGTCAGGGACATGGTGATGCGTCCCCCGTGTGCTGTCAGGAGGAGCAAGGAAGGCGACGTAAGAGATTTTGTGACTGTGACACGCTGACGGGATGGACTGGCGATGCTGCAAGGCGAGATCCTCCTTCCTCCTGGAAGGCTGGGGAGACTTGCTCAGGGCAAAGAGCCCCACCGGGCTCCACATACAAAATGTCACCCAAGAACTTGGAGGTTCTGAGCCTAGGTGCTCGGGCAGAGGACAGGTTTTGGAGTTGGAAGCACCAGGACCAGTGCCTCAGCTCCACACGCACTAGACGTGGGTTTGAGCAGTTGACTCAGCCTCACGGAGCCTCGGTTTCCTCGTCAGGCACACGACGGAGGCCTGCTTAGTACCTGTGCTAGTAGAAGGTTCCTGTGGAGACCAAAGGAGATGACGGCACTCATCGCCATGGTGCGCAGCACCCTGCCGACTCTTTGTGAATATTAGCGGAGAGGAAGGGAGGGTTACGAGTCTTTTTCAGACGGGCTAAGTTACATGTCTGCCAGGCACTTGGCCGTGGGGATTTGGAGCTCAGGAAAGAGATCAGAAGTGATGGTAAAGGTTTGGGTGTCACCAGCAGGGAGATGAATATTACCTGTGAGTAGATAAATAATCCAGGAAGAGGGTGAAGAAACAGAGAGCCGACGGGAGGTCCTTGAGGACCCTTGGGGAGGGGGGCAGGGAAAAGCCACAGGAGCTTCTGGAAGAGACTTAATGCGGAGACATTCTGCGGAGCGGCTCTGGAGGGCGGAAGCGGGGAAGCCTCAGCCTCAGTTCCCCAGCCGCGCTCCTCCTCAGGTCTGTGACAACCTTGGGCGGCGCCACGTGGCTACATGTGACCTCTGTGAGTTCTGCTCCCTCAAGCTGGAGCAGTGCCGCTCGGAGGCCAGCCTGCAGCGGCAGCAGTGTGACAGCTCCCACAAGACGCCCTTCGTCAGCCCCCTGCTCGCGTCCCAGAGCACGTCCATCGGCACCCAGGTACCGAGGAGGGTGGCCTGCAGCGGCCGGGGGCCTCAGGCCCCAGGCAGGATGGGGCAGCAGGGGGGCCGGGACGCCCACCTCTCCCCTGTGCCCCATGCCACAGATAGGGACCCTAAAATCGGGCCGCTTTTACGCGCTGGATTTGTATGGCGGGCTGCGCATGGACTTCTGGTGTGCCCAGCTGGCCACCAAGGGCTGCGAAGACAATCGAGTCGCCAGCTGGCTCCAGACTGAGTTCCTCAGCTTCCAGGATGGGGACTTCCCCACCAAGGTCAGCGCCTTCCCCAAAGCTCAGCCCCACCCTGCTCACCCCGGTTCCCTCTGGTCCCCTGCTCTGGGGAACCCTAGGATGTGGAGGGGGGCTTGGGCCCCTGGCCTCACTGAGCCTCCTGCCACTCCCCAGTAGACCCTCCAGACCCCCAAGAGAGCAGGATTGCACTTAGCAAAGGAGTAGAAACCTGGAGGGCCGGGAGGGCACAGGCCATGGGGGCATGAGACAGGTCTGGTCCAGCTCTGCCGGTTACCTGCAGGGGGTGGGCTGGGGGACTTCATCTCTGCCCCAAACGGCTGCTGACGGTGACCCAGTGCTTCCCTGCCTAAGTCTGGAGGCTCCTTCTCAAATCTTCTAGTGCTTTCCCTCTCAATGGGATCAACTTTGCTCCCCGCCTCCAGAGTTACCTCCCCCCATGGAACTAGCTGCTGTAGCTAAGAGCCCGGCCCCTCCCTTCTGTGGTTTAGCAGGAAAAATCAAGACCAGGAAAAGCAGAGGCAGCCTAAGAAAGGGCTTTTATCTGAGCCGAGAGGTCTCCGCCCAGCTCTTCTCCCTGGGCCCCTAGATCTGGAAGGGGTCTCGGACTGCCTCAGCTGCTCCCCTGGATTTATAGATGGGCAGGCGAGGTTCGTAGAGGGAAGTGACTGGCCCAGGGTCATACATTAGAGGCACTTCTGACCTCTTCCGCACTAAACAGTCCCTAGGAAGCTCCCTGAGATGGGACCGCTGCCTGGGCCCCTTCCCGCGTACTGGGCCCTTAGTGCCCCTTCCCTGGCCCTCGTCGCTCAGCTGCTTTCCCAGCTAGGTGACCAGCAGGGCACCCCCTTCTCAGCTCCAGCTCCTGGCTTCTTCCCAGCAACTGAACCATGGCTGAGGGTGGGACGGGAAGGGCAGAGGGGACACCCCAGGTGCAGACGGTCTGGTTCTGTGCCCTGGTCCTGCCATCGTGGGCGCACTCTGCAGGGCTGGTGTCTGTGAGGCTTCTGATGTCTTCCCACCTCCCATTCCCCGCTCCTGACTTAGATTTGTGACACAGAATATGTGCAGTACCCGAACTACTGTGCCTTCAAAAGCCAGCAGTGTATGATGAGAAACCGGAAACGGAAGGTGAGCCCCTCCCTCTGCAGCCCCCCGCCCCCGCCCCTGCTGCCTCCCCATCAGCCCCAAGGGCTGGTCCGTTCTGGGCCCCCCGTGGTGTCCAAGCATCAGGGGTGTGGAGAGTGGGTGCATCTCCGGGCAGAGCCTCCTCCATGGAGCTCTGTCCCCACTCCTCCTGCCTTGGGGTGAGCAGCTCTCCCAGGCCCCCAGGCAGAGGGTTCCAGGAGGGAGGGAGGCTGCAGATCAGAGGCCCTGTGGATACGCCAGGAGGGAAGAACCCCCAGCCGGGTTGGGCCTGAGAGGCTGAGGCCTCAGTCTTGGCTCTTGCTGTTACTCACCAAGTCGTCTGAGCCAAGTCACTTCCTCTCCAGCCTCGGGCTCCTCATTTCTGAAAGGGGGAGTCGGGCTACGTGGTGCGCCTCCCCGCTTTAAAAACCCACATCTGAGTTTCCTCCTTGCCTCTGCTCCCTGTGCCTACACCCGCCCACCTCCTGTTCTTGAATTTCCGACACCTCGGGCTCCTGGCTTTCCTAGCTGGACCACGTGCGCCCAATCCCCATGCAGGTGTCCCGCATGAGATGTCTGCAGAATGAGACATACACCGTCCTGACCCCGGCCAAGAGCGAGGACCTCGTGCTTCGATGGAGCCAGGAGTTTAGCACCTTGACTCTCGGCCAAGCCGGCTGAGCTGGACTCTGCCCTCTCCCCACCCACTTTCCACACCCTCCATTGCTCTCAGGCCCCAGGTTGTCTCTTACTTGGCCCAGACTCAACGTTTCCCTCGGGTTGGGGCAGCCATCCCGGAGAGGTCTGCGATGGGAGCTCCACCTACCTTAAAGGATGTCTTTACATAAAATGTTTATTTTCAACCTGTGTGGCCTGTTTTGGTTCTGATCCCCTCGTTGGCCCTGCCCCGGGGGAGTCAACCCTCCAACCCCTGGATCCATCTGCAGGTGAGGGAACCATGGGGATGGTACTCAGGGAAGCAGCCCCCTGCCAGGAGGAGAAGCCCTGAGAAATCAGAGTTGGATTGAAGAAGGTCACAGCCGGTGGGTGTCTTGGGGACCATGTGGGCCATGAGGGCGTGGGTGTCTCCATTTCTGAAGCCCTGATCCCATGATCTCAGATGTGAATGTAGGACTGTCCCTCCGGAGGACAAGCTGAATGAGATTGTGTCCAGGGGGACCAATCCCAGACAGTAGGGTAGGACTTGCTCTTTATAGGAGGAAGGAAACAACTGGGCTGGAGCTCAGGAAACCTTTGCTGTGACGTCCAGTCATGGGCCCGATGGCCTGAATGTGGGGAGGAGCTGCATCTTGAAGCATTGGCCTTTAATAACCTGGGATCTCCCAAGACGTGTTCGGAGGACACACGTGTGGGGAGCTATACAGCATTCAAAAGAAAACATTTATTATGGAAAAGCTCAAACACGCACACGTAGAGAATAGTGTAATGCACTCCCATGCACCCTTCACCCGGCTTCAATTACCAACACGCAGTCAACCCCTTAAAGGCATGTCAAAGGCTCTGAGAAGCCCTGAAATAGAGAAACCTGTTCGACTTAGAGTTTCCCATACTCGTTCGACCGCACTGTCCTTTTTCACCTACCACTTAAAGCTTGTTTTCGAGTACTGAGCGCAGACAACCTGCCCAGCCCTATTGATCCAGAAGACAAGGGGCTCAGCCCAGGGTTCAGAGACTGGGGGCTGCCACCCCCCACACAGAGGGAGGTAAAAACCACATGTGGCAAGAACGAAACCACCTGCCGGAACCCAAAAGAGACGAGACAGCCAGGGGGAACTGCCGAGGCCAGCGGGAGGCTGGGGGTTAGTCATCTGGCATCTGTGGGTGGGTGTGCCAGTTAGCCTTCCCGGAAACTGCAGGGAGTGTGTGAGCCATGGATGGGTGGTTGGGTGGGAGGCATTACTGGGGGAGAGTCGGGGCTGCATTAAGTGTCATGATCTGCTGGGGTTTCTTCTCTGGCCGGTCCGTGGAGGCCACTGAGGGCACCGCTTCCTCCTCTCTCTCTCTCCCTGCCCTGCCCGGGGTTGGGTGCGTGCAGGGAGCTGGGATCTGCCGAGATCTGCTGAGGTGTGTGTGTCCCACCCACCGGGAACAAGTCCTACCAGCCCAGCCCGGCCCAGAGCAGGCAGAAGCCGGCTTGGAGCAGCGGCTGAGCCACAGCGGCGAGCACAGGTATGGGGGCGTCCCAGCTGCGGTTGAACCTCACAGGGGCACGTGGGGCAGCACCCCGTCTTTAGAAACGGGAGACATGGGTGGGGATGGAGGTGAGAGGGGGCCCTGGGCCCTGGGAAACCTTTTTGAATAAAGAATTCAAAAGGATGGCCTCAGGCAGGCGGACCTCAGACAAGAGGATGCTCCCTAGACCTGAAGCACCAACGCACCCTGGGGCCTGTATGCCTGGGAGCTGCGTCTGCCCCTTCACCCGTTAGGCCCCCCCCCTCCACCGCTGTCATGCTGAATCCCAGATCCCAGGCCACTGGGGAGGGAGGGCCCTCTGGGGATGGTTTCCAGCCCTTTCCCACTCTCAGATAAGACAACCCCTGACCCTCTCACCCCAGGGCTGGGCCTCTGCTGGTGACAATGATCTGATCTGATTAAACACCACAGGCGGGTTCACGGCACAGGTCTGCTCTCACAGTTATCCTTCCCAGCGAACCAAAGTGTTCTAGTGGTGCCTTAGAGAGATACTGCCTTCACCCAAAGTGTTCTAGTGGTGCCTTAGAGAGATACTGCCTTCACCCAAAGTGTTCTAGTGGTGCCTTAGAGAGATACTGCCTTCACCCAGTGCCGTTGTCTTTACAAGAAGATTAGGGACTTCCCTGGCGGTCCAGTGGTTAGGACTTTGCGCTTCCACTGCAGGGGGTGTGGGTTTGATCCCTGGTTGGGGAACTAGGATCCCACATGCTGTGCAGCGAGGCCAAAAATATATATATAAAAGATAAAGAATAAAGTGTTGGTAAAATTAGTTTAAAAAAAAAAAGGAAAAAAATAGAGGATTAGACCAGCTGTCTCCCATGTTCCTACAGCTATGGTAGGATGTGGCCCATGGGTGTCATGAAGTGGATAAAATTTCAGATACTGACCATGAGGTTGGGGGGGGGGTGATATGGGAGGGTGGGTGAGGCCTTCTGATACCTCTGCCTCACACCACTGAGGGCAGCTGCCCACCTGTTCCCCGGGTCTATGGGGGCCTCTCTGATGGGAAGGGGCCCTCCCATCAGGTCACATCTCCAGTCCCTTCAGGATGAGCTGAAGTTGTCGCTGAAGGGGAGGTGGAAGCAAGGCTTGAGGAGGAAGCAGAAACTTATTCGACCCGCAAGCCTCACCTCCTGGCCACCCAGAGACCCCAGAGCCCAGCTGTGCCTCTGTCTGATGCCCCCAGTGTGTACCCCTGCAACACGGAAGCCTTGCATGCCCAGGCCCGCGGGGAAGGGGGCAGCAGAGGCGTGAGGGCTACGTGTGGAGCACACTCAGTGCCACCCGAGGTCAGGGTGAGGTCCATGAAGCCACAGGCTCCAGGAGGTTTCTCTGAGGCAGCGGGACCCAGCCAGGCCCCAAAGCAAGGACCACCCAGAGCACAGGGCTGCGGAGGGTGGCTTGAGCCCATCTGAGTCTTGACTGGGACTACGTTTCCTGTGTTTTTCGGCTCTTGACAGCAGGGTGGAGAAATGTCTGCAGGTGGGGAGGTGACAGCCATGCACTGGGGAGACTTAAGTATGGAGCTGTAGGTCGCCTTTGCTTTCTGCCTTTTCCTAGAAAAAATTTCGGGAGGGATGAGATGAGAATACCCAGGGATGGTGCTGGAAAGGCAGGAAGAGAGGCTCAGGTGGGGAAGGGTGGGGGAGAGGCTGGAGCAGGAATCTGGGCTGGAGAAAGCAGAGCAGGCTGGATCAGGGAGGAAGGAGGATGGAGAGAAGATAGGACACCCAGCAGCGGGGGAGAACGTGGAACGTGGCCCCGAGGGCAGGAGGAAGCCATCCACTCAGTCCGGTGACCTGGTACTATCTCCACCCCACAGGCTCCCCAGACCCAGGACAAGCTGATGGGCAGGATTCGTGTGTACCCAGAGCAGCCCTGGGACAGAGCTTTTCACAAAGCCTCTAGACTTCTTGAAGCTTCCGCTGAAGGCTTAGCACGGTTTGGATCTGTTTGGGGAGTCTGAACCTACAGGCATTAAGAGGTCTTCACAATTACGAGCGTCTGTTGATAAAGGGTGCATCTTCCCGTGGCTGCCGAGGTGTAGCGGCAGAGGAAGTGGGCTCAGCCAGCAACGCGCAGGTCGCAGGTCAGGGAGCGCGCGCCGTGCGGGGGAGGTGGAGGGTGGACACGCTCCCTGGTGCCTGGCCACCAGAACCTAAAAGAAGGTGGGAGCTATTCCGGAGCTGGTCTTCTGGGGCAAGGAGGATGAGGATTGACATCCGCACTTTCCAAACTTCTGAAGGACGTGGATTCCTGAGGAGAGGAGGTGGGGAGTAGGGGGGCAGGAAGCACATGGAGAGGGTGGCAGACAGGAGGAAGCTGTCCAGAGACGGGGTGCCTCTCTCCCCTCCCTTTCTGTCCCAGATCACCCATCCCTTTCTGTTCCGCTCCCCTCTGCATCCCTGGTCAGGCGCCGGAAGGGTGGACACCACGGGCCAGCTGTGTGGAGGAGAGGAAGGGAAAGATCATGATGTAGCCTCCTGACCACTTTTATCCTCCATTCTCACTTCCTGCCAGGGCAGAAAATAGCCCTGCCCCTCTGACTTACCTCAGCAAAGAGTAATGCCCAGCCCAGCTCAGAGGGCAATGGGACAGGTCCCAGAGGCCCCGAGGACATAAGGAACCTGGGCCCCGGGTGTGCAGGTGGGAAGCTGAAGGACAGAGAAGCAGCGTGGAGGAAGGTGGCCGCGCACCATCTGGCGAGTGCGTGGTGTCGGGGGCTGGGATGTGGGCGGGGCCGTCCCCAGGGCCTCTCTTTGCCTCTCAGTGCCTTGGGGCCGGAATCTGTTTGTGCACATCTGCATGTGTGTGTGCTCCTGAAGCTGCCCGTCTGTCTGTCCGGCTAAGGATAATGTCCCTAGGCGGGGACGGTGTCTGCTTTCTCTCCCCTGGCTCGGCTGTCTGTGCCTCCATGCGTGCACACGTGTGTTACAGGCTGTGGATACACGTTGATTCGTATGTTACTAGGGATCTTGTGTGCACATCCCTCAGTGGACCCTTACCTGCGTGTGGCCTTGCACGCGCCCGTGTGTGTGTGTAGTGGCGTGCTCATATGACCTCCGGGCGTGCTGAGGTTACGGAGCCAGCGTGGGCCTCCACGTCCCCCTTCTCCCTGGTGAAATGAAATCCCAGTGTCTGTGCTTTTCTGGGGCACCTGCTGCCTCTTTGCTTTCCGTCTCCCGCACCCCCAACCTGACCTCTTGCTCAAGGCAGGATTGAGGAGAGTGCCGTGCCGCTCCTCCCCCACATCTAGAGCCCTCCTTCCACTTCTTGTTTGCCTCCTTTTTGGCAGTTTTTCCCATCTTTGCCATCTGGCCTGGCACTGTGCCCATTCAGCTCCACTGATGGGGAGCCCTCGGGAAGCAAGCGGATCGGGTGGGGACCAGGGCAGGGGCCTGGCAGCTCTCAACAGCTTGGGCCATTCTGTGTGAGTCTGTGGGAAAGGGGTGGCTTTTTGACAAATAAACTCAAGGGCTTCTCCGCTTTGGAATGGAGTAAGGCGAGAGCATCGCCATCTGCTTTCCTGAAGGATTCCTAACTCTACCTTTTAGCAGCAGCTCACCTAATACATTTTGGTCTCTTTAACCTTGCAACTTTGTTGACGAAAGACTTGGGATTCTTGGAAAATAATTTTCCATTCACTCGAATGATCAAATGTGGGCTTCCCTGGTGGCGCAGTGGTTGAGAGCCCACGGGCCGATGCTGGGGACACGGGTTCGTGCCCCGGTCTGGGAGGATCCCACGTGCCGCGGAGCGGCTGGGCCCGTGAGCCATGGCCGCTGAGCCTGCGCGTCCGGAGCCTGTGCTCTGCAACGGGAGAGGCCACAGCAGTGAGAGGCCCACGTACTGCCAAAAAAAAAAAGAATGATAAAATGTTAACTGTGATTGTAGCCGTAAACTGTTATTGAAGTTTTAATGCAAGCTGTTTCCAAACGAGCTTTTCAAAAGGGACATGCCTTTCTCTGAGTTATACATGTGGACAAGATAGTCAGGAATGTGATAAGAAGTGGTTGGACTGATGCAAGAAATATTATAACAGGATTACAGGCTGGGCGGACATGGGGGGAGGGGGCAGATTTCCTGAAAGGCAGCCAATGAATATCACAAGGGCCTGCTAGGTAGAGAGACTGAAGTGTGAGTGAGCCTGGGAAGAAAGCTGTGGAAGGTGTGGTCTGCACCCCCAGGACCCTACTGTCTGGCTGGGGAAGTGGGACAAAAGCACACGTCATAAAAAAAAAAAAAAAAAAAAAAAAAAGCACACATCATGACCTAAGGAGTTCAAAGCAGCAAACTGTGTCTGTAGGTAAGGGGAAATCATCAGGAAGGGCGTATCTGTGTGTGTGTGAAAGAGAGATGAATCTGTGTTGCCAGTGTTTGAAGTGGGAGAAAGAAGGAAGTGGGTTATTAAAAAGTATACGTTTCAATTGGACAAAGGAGGAAGTAAAACGATTCACCTATGGGCACAGATTTGATATAAGCAGCTATAAAAGTTAGGTGCTCTGTGCGGCATCCAGCCTCATACCCACCCACCCACTCTTATTGGAAGCAGCTTTTTGGACTTTGGAGCCCGGATGTCCTGGATTTGAGTCCTGACTTCACTCCTCACTGACTGAGCTCTTAAGTAAAAATCAGGAGAAACTCCTACCTCAAAGGGCTGTTGGAAGGATTAGAGCTTGTGCGTGTAAAACACCCTGCAAGATGGTGAGGGATCAGTAAATGGTAGCCATTATTTTTGACCCAACATTTATGGAGGGAGGGCTGGGACTACAGAGATGAGTAAGTCACAGTCCCCAGGCCCTCCCTCAAGGAGCTCCCAGGCGGGCGGGAGAGGCAGACCAAGAACAGCCAATCATAGCACTGGTGGGAACAGCTGACCTGTGGCCAAAGTGCTGGGAAAGCTCCAGTGAGGGGACTCGCCTGGTGGGAAGGGAAGGAGTCAGGAAAGGCATCGTGGGGACCTGAGAAACGATTGAGTTTGCCAGTTGGAGGATGGGAGAAAGGGCATTCCCAGTTGCAGAAGCAGCGCGTGCACAGACAGAGCCCTGAAGATGTAAGGTATGTGCAGAATTATCACTAGTTTGGCATGACTGGAGCAAAGGAGCATGGGAGGTGGACACGTTTCAGGAAGAGAGCCTGGCGTTACTTGCTTTTCAGCACGTTTAAGACCCATCTAGCATTATTTTCATTGATGAAATTGGTATTTTGCAGAGAAAGTGTTTCCTTATTCCCTTCAACTGTTGTACTATGCTTCTTACAAGTCTTAAACTGCTGGAGTCAGCGTCATGGTTGGGGGGAGAACAAACAAACGAACAAAAAAACCCTAGAAAACTTGTTATACTCATGTTTATAACTTGGTTCCATGTAAGGATTTAAGTGGTTCCTTTTGAAGGGAGTATGTTCCGTATCTTGGGATAATCGCTCAGGGTCTTTGGATAACTCCTCTCCCTAAGATGGCCCATGGAAGCCCATGATCATTAACATTATTTACAATAGTCAAAAGATGGAAAAACCCAAGTAACCATCAACAGATGAATGGGAGAACTGAATGTGGTGTGTATATATAGGAATATATTATTCAGCCATAAAAAGACTGTAATTCTGATACAAACTACCGCATGGATGGACCTTGAAAACATTAAGCTAAGTGAAATAAGCCAGACACAAAAGGACAGATATATGAGTCCACTCAGATGAGGTGTCTAGAATAGGTAAATTCAGAGAGACACAAAGTAGAATAGAGGTTGCCAGGGGCTGGAGGGAGGGAGGGAGGATGGGCAGTTATTGGTAATGGGTATAGAGTTGTTGTTTGGGATGACGAAAAAGTTCTGGAAATAGTGGCGATGGTTACACAACATTGCGATTGTACTTAATGTCGCTGAATTGTACTCTTAAAGATGGTTAAAATGGTAATTTTTAAGTTATGTATTTTTACAACACACAAAATAGAGGGCACCTGGGGGTTGCAATGCAGGGGTGGCTGCCGTGGCCTTATGGCATTAAGGAAGGTGGAATCCTACGACCAAGTCCTGTCTTCTAACTCCTCCGCCTCTGACCACATCCTTCCTCTGGCAGCTTTTGCCTGGGGACGGCAGTGGCTGTGTTCTGCTCTCTCCAGTAGCCTCGTCAGCACGCACGGTACTTCCCTGTCTCACTGCCACCCTCTCTGGGCCCCCTTCGAGCCCTTAGGACGAAACCATTATCTGCCCCCATCACGGAATCCCAACTAGGAAGCACCCGAGTCAGACTCTCCAGGGGAGCACCAGGAAAAGTTCAACCCACGGGGCCGTCCCCTGCCCGGAAGGACTGTGCTGGTGTATGCGATCAGCCTACGGCAGCGGTCCCCAACCTTTCTGGCACCAGGGACCGGTTTCGTGGAAGACGATTTTTCCACGGACGGGGTGGGGGATGGTTTCGGGATGATTCAAGATCATTACTATTTCTATTATTATTACATTGTAATATGTAATGAAATAATTATACAACCCACCGAAATGCAGACAGGAGGCAGAGCTCAGGTGGTAATGTGAGCAATGGGGAGCGGCTGTAAATACAGATGAAGCTTCGCTCTCTCACCTCCTGCTGTGTGGCCCGGGGGTTGGTGACCCCTGGCCTAAGGGACCCCCATTATATTACTGTCCCCATTTTACAGATGAGGAAACTTAGAGGGGTCAAACAGTCCAGCTGAACCAGGTCGCTCTGACCACAAACCCAGCCCACACAGGAGCAATCGTGGAGATGAGCTTGGGATTTTGTCCTGTACTTGGGAGTTTGAACTTTATTCTTTAGATAATGGGGAGTCAGCGGAACGGGCTGGTGCCAGGGGAGGGGCTCCACAGTACTTCTCACCACATAACAAAATACCTTTTTACATGGACTTTATTATCTGTCTCCCTTCAATGGAAGGGAACATAGGTGGGGGCAAGGCCTTTGTTTTGTCCACTGCTGTGAACATGCCTGGAACCTTCTAAAGTCTCAGTAAGCATTTGTATGGACTTCCCTGGTGGTCCAGTGGTTAAGACTCCGGGCTTCCACTCCAGGGTGCACAGGCTAGATCCCTGGTCGGGGAACAAAGGTTCCACATCCTGCATGCCGCGAGGCCAAAATGATAATAATAATAATAATTAAAAAAATAAAATCCTGGTAAGCCTTTGTAGAAGAAAGAAAGGAAGTAAGGGAGAGATATTAGTAGATAATAACAGTAAGCAAAGCACTTTAAATATATCATCTCGTTGAATCTAACGACCTCGTGAAGTAGGGGCCCCTCTCCTTTTTTTTTTTTTTTTTTTCCAGGTAAGGAAAATGAGGGGCAGAGAGATTAAGTCACTTTTCTGAGGACAAAAGCCCAGATTTAAACCTAGGCAGGACTGACTCTAGAGCCTGGGCATTTAGCACTGTGCCATAGAGCAGGCTGCAGAAAGCTGTTCTGGCCAGAAGGACGGTGGAGGAAAGATGTGAGGCTGAGAAAAGGCCCAAGAGGCCAGCAGGTTCAGCTATATGACATTTGTGTCTTCAGCCCTTCCTTGCACAGTCTTGACTTCTGCCTTCCCTCCTATGCCAGGTCTCCACTGAGGCTGATGAAGCTCTGACCAAGGGCATCTGATCCTTCGCAGCTGTCGACCCTGCAGCCACAGCCACAAGTCTACGTCCGGCCCCCGCTTGCTCTGGGGCTCTGTGCAGCCTCCAGGCCCCCGCCGTGGAGACTGGAGATGAACGCGAGGCCAGCACGCGGGTGCGCCCCCTGATGCCCCCGGCCTAGCTCCTCCTCGCCCTTTGGCACGATGCTGGCCAACTCCTCGGCCAACGACTCTGATCTCAGGTGCCCGGACCACCAGTCCATCCACCACCTGCACTTGGTGGTCTACAGCCTGGTGCTGGCGGCAGGGCTCCCCCTCAACGCGCTGGCCCTCTGGGTCTTCCTGCACGCGCTGCGCGTGCACTCGGTAGTGAGCGTGTACATGTGCAACCTGGCGGCCAGCGACCTCCTCTTCACCCTCTCGCTGCCCTTGCGCCTCTCCTACTATGCGCAGCACTACTGGCCCTTCTCGGACCTCCTGTGCCAGCTGGCGGGCGCCGTCTTCCAGATGAACATGTACGGCAGCTGCATCTTCCTGACCCTCATCAACGTGGACCGCTACGTCGCTATCGTGCACCCGCTGCGGCTGCGCCACCTGCGGCGGCCCCGCGTGGCGCGGCTGCTCTGCCTGGGCGTGTGGGCACTCATCCTGCTGTTTGCCGTGCCCACCGTCCTGGTGCACCGGCCCTCACCCTGCGCCCGCGACGGCCGCTGGGTGCACGTGTGCTTCGAGAACTTCAGCGACGAGCTGTGGAAGGGCAAGCTGCTGCCGCTCCTACTGCTAGCCGAGGCGCTGGGATTCCTGCTGCCCCTGGTAGCCGTGGTCTACTCTTCGGTCCGTGTCTTCTGCACCCTGGCGCGGCCCGACGCCACGCGGAGCCAGCGGCGGCGGAAGACGGTGCGCCTCCTGCTGGCCAGCCTGGTCATCTTCCTGCTGTGCTTCGTGCCCTACAACGCCACGCTGGCCGTGTACGGGCTGCTGCGCGGCCACGTGGTGCTGGCCAGTCCGGCGGCGCGCAACCAGGTGCGCGGGGTGCTGATGGTCATGGTGCTGCTGGCCGGATCCAACTGCGTGCTCGACCCGCTGGTGTACTACTTCAGCGCCGAGGGTTTCCGCAACACCCTGCGCAGCCTGAGCTCTCCGCTCCGGGCCAGGACCTCGGCCAACAACGGGGCTCGGGGGGCACTCGCCGAACCCACCGCTGAGACCTCCCACGCCACCGTGCCGGCCGCCGCCAGCCAGGGGCTGCTCCGGCCCTCCGACCCCCGGGGCTCCTTCACCCGGTACCCCGAGGACTCGTCCCTCTGAACGCACGTCGTGCCAGAGCGCCGTCCCCTCACCCCACCCCCACGCCTCTCGCACTCGCAGACACGCAGGGTGTGTGCACAGCAGGGCGGTGGGTTGGGCACTTGGACTTCTGAGCGGCAGCTCCGGCTCACAGATGCAGGAGGGAACAAATTGTGGGGGGCAGGGGCCCGGGGAAGGAAGAGCGCGGCTGCAAATGTCTTTAACTAGGTGGTGATGGCGAGCGCAGAAGGACCTCTTCCTTAGTACCTAGGAAGTGCTGCCGTGAGCCTGCCCGTGCAGAGGCGGGAGACTGGATGAAATGCCCTTGGCGGGGCATGAAACACGGCCCGGCCCGTAGCTGGTAGCTGGAGCAGAAGATGGGTGTCCTGCGTTTAGACCGACCACAGAGGTCTTCGGGCCATGGACGCCACCCACTCCCCTTTCCACCTGGGCTCTGCCTGCCCAGCACTGAGGCGTAATGCAAAAGCGTATTGGATGCCGGCTGAATTGGTTTCCTTCTTGTCTAGTGACTTTTAACAATTTAGATCTGACGCCCAGCGTGGGTGGGTGGGGGCAGAGGGGGTTTTCCTCCAAGTTCCTGGTCACTGTTCCCCTTTCTAGGTCCTGCCTTCCCCTTCCACCTCACCCACCCTTTCAAAAGCTCCTCCATTCTAGATCCTAAATCCACCCCCCCCCACCACCACCGTGTGTGTGTGTCTCTGCTGCTTCGTCTAGAATAAGGAGAACATTCTCTGTACTAAAGTGGTAGTTCTCCAATTTTGGGGTCTCAGACCCTTTTACAATCTTAAAAATGGAGAATTCCAAAGAGAGTTTGCTTATACTTTGTCCTTTTGATACATGACCATACTAGAAATCAAAAATAGTAAGTTTTTTAAAACAGAAATACCCAAGCACACATTCCAATAGCTATGAGAGCAAGTGTCATCACACTTCATGAAGCCTCTGGAAAACTCCACCGTCTACTCGTGAGACAATGAGTGAAAAGGACAAAAGACATCTTAGTAGTAGTATCATGAAAACGGTTTTGTTCTCGTGGACTTCCTCAAAGAATCCATCCTCAGATCACACTTGGAGAGCCATACCTGTACTGGAGTATTAGAGTCATGTGTAAAGTCTTCCCAGGCCATTATGTACATTGTTTTTTATCGCTGCAAGGAGAGGGCAATGCTCAGCAAATCAATTGCTAATTGTAGTCCGTAAGGCTTGGGGTTTTCGGGGTGGTGGTGGGGGGAGGAGTTGCACACCCAGTGAACACCACCTGGGGCTTCCAGGAGCTGCAGCGGGAGGTGGGGCTGGAACTAGTTGCACAGATACTCAGGAGGAGGTGGAGGGCTTCTCTGGGCAGGGAAAAGGGAACTGTGCCAGAGCCAGACAAGAAGTTTATGGGAAAGTAATAAGAGTGTGATGGACGGGAGGACGGGAGTAAGCTGACTGCTCTTGGCAAGCTGGAGGTAAGGAAATGGAAGTCTGGTTTACAGGCCACCTACTGTCTTCCCTCTTTAGCGTAGTCGGGGCTGGGAGGAATGGCGGAGTTGGCACTGTGACATCTTGAGACCCTGACATTAGTGAGATTCGTGAGGGAGTTGGTGCCATGCACACGTCCTGCATGCATTTCTGTCCCTATGTCTCTCAATGCTGTATGTTTCTGTATATGTGCGTGTGTGTGTGTGTGTGTGTGACAGTGTCAGAGTATTCCCGGGTGTGTCTCTGTGTGTTTAGTTCGGACTAAGACTTTTGTGTCTTTACGTGATCGCTCCAGATGGTGATTTACAAGGGTAAAATGACCCCTGGTGGCCAAACCGGAGAACTGACCCAGATTCCTCAGTGATGGTCGTGAAGTCGGGCTTTCCTCCATCTGGCGGGTTAGAGCCCTCACCTCCTGCTGCTCTAGAGAGGGCTTGATGGTTAGCACCTGCTCCATCTTGCTCCATCCTTAGGGTTCAGGACCCATGCCCTTCCAGCCCTGGGGGCACCAAACGTCATCACCGTCCAAAGTCTCAGGACTTTGCCCTATCCAAACTGAACAGAATACAATTTTTAAAAATTACTTGAGTATTTTTTTTTTTTTTGCGGTTCGCGGGCCTCTCACTGCTGTGGCCCCTCCCGCCGCGGAGCACAGGCTCCGGACGCTCAGGCTCAGTGGCCATGGCTCATGGGCCCAGCCGCTCCGCGGCATGTGGGATCTTCCCAGACCGGGGCACGAACCCATGTTCCCTGCATCTGGCAGGCGGACTCTCAACCACTGCGCCACCAGGGAAGCCCTACTTGAGTATTTTTATATGGAGATAATGTGAATGAATTCCAAAGTAATTAAAACTCACATAGCAAGTTTCTTCTAACATAGTATATAATTTATTTATTTATTATAACTTTTATAGTTTATTTTCTGTCCCCCACCCCACCCCCGAAGTAGAATGTAAGCTCCCTGGGGGCAGGGATTTTTGCTTGGTCCGTTTCCTGATGTATCCCCAGCATCTAGAACAGCGCCTGGCGTAAAAGAAGTACTTAATAAATATTTGTTGAATGATGAACAGTTGAATCTTCTTTCAAATTTATTTTTTATTGAAGTATAGTTGAATTACAATGTTGCATTAATTACTGCTGTAAAGAACAGCTGAATCTCTCTGTGAAGTAGTTTACTATCTAGTGGGGACCACAGAACAAGTCAACAGTAATTATCATTCAAGATGGAAGATGAAAGAATGCAAAGTAAGGCTCTGGCCGTTAATTTGGTAGGCAGTGGGCCGTCTCTGGAGGTTCTTTTCTTTTTTAAGTTTTTTTAAAATATATTTATTTTATTTATTATTTTTGGCTGCATTGGGTCTTCATTGCTGCGTGCGTGCTTTCTCTAGTTGCGGCGAGCGGGGGCTACTCTTCATTGCGGTGCGCAGGCTTCTCATTGCGGTGGCTTCTCTCGTTGCGGAGCACGGGCTCTAGGTGCGCGGGCTTCAGTAGTTGTGGCACGCGGGCTCAGTAGTTGTGGCACGCGGGCTCAGTAGTTGTGACACAGGGGCTTAGTTGCTCCGCGGCATGTGAGATCTTCCCGGACCAGGGCTCAAACCCGTGTCCCCTGTATTGGCAGGCGGCTTCTTAACGACTGCGCCACCAGGGAAGCCCCTCTGTAAGTTCTTCAGTGAGATTTTGCCCACCCTGACACACTGGGTGGGATAAGCTGTAGGGAAACGAGGTGGGGAGAGTCTAAGGGGAAGGAAAGACTGGTGAGGGAGCTGGTCTAGGAGAAGTGTGCTCTCGGCCTGTGGAGGCAGATGGAAATGAATTTTCTCCAGTGTGGAATCCCCTCTGTTTAAGCTCTGGTGGACTGTTTCCCCACATTCAGTATATGCAAAGGGTTTCCATCCTGAAGACAGAGAGGCAAGAATAGATTCAGGATGGTACTTCCCAGGTGGCACAGTGGATAAGACTCTGCGCTCCCAATGCCGGGAGCCCGAGTTCGATCCCTGCTCAGCGAACTAGATCCCACATGCATGCCGCAACTAAGAGTTCACGTGCCGCAACTGAGGAGCCCATGGGCTGCGACTAAGGAGCCCACATGCTGCAACTATGGAGACTGCCTGCCACAACTAAGACCCCATGCAACCAAATAAATAAGTATTAAAAAAAAAAGAATAGAATCAGGAGATGTTGCAGGCAGAGGAGGAATGAACAGAAGCTAACGCTAACAGGAAGTTTAAGGAAGCCTGTAGCCACTGCCTGCCATTTTCACAGGATCCTCCAACTACTGGGTGGCCAGTATGACGGGGGTGAGATGTGGGAAATCCAGAGCCCTCACCCCGAGCCCTGGAGTTACTTGCCACTTTGAGGCTTAGGAAAATCGAAAGGAGGAAAAGGATAAAATCTTAGATGCTGGAAGAAGAGCGTTAACAAGTTGTAAAAATACTTGCTATGCCAAGACCTCAATTTAGTGCTTAAAATGAATTATTTTATTTTATTATTACAATAACCTTCTGAGTTAGGAATGATGGTTATCTCCATTTTACAGATGAAACACCCCGGAGAAGCTGAGGTCTAAGGTCACACAAGCAGGAAGTGGCACAGTATCTGTTAGACTCTGGAACTCCTACTCTTTGCAGGACACCCTACAGTATCTCCCTTTCCTTTACTGCCCACCTTCCCATCCCTGGTTCCCTTACACCCACCGCTCCCTGGTTTCCTTTCCTCTCCTTCCCTCCTCATGTAGGCCACCACTCTCTCACCTTGAGTCTACTGTATCATCTCTGGCCACCTTGTGCAGCTTTTCCTCCCCGCTCCTAACCCACGCACCCTACAGCATACCTGCCCCTTCCCGGTGTGGCTGTGTGAGCGCTAAGAACTGGGCTCATTCATCGTTCCAACGGTGGTGGGTCCTAAAACACACCGCATCGAGGGCTCAGAAGGGAATGGCTCGTGGGTGGCACCCAAGGCAGGATGGCTCAGCCTTCAGGCACTTGGCCATGACTCCCCTCCCCCAGCTGGGATGTACCCAACATCTCCAAGACAGCGAATTCCTGATTGTCCACCAGCTAAACTGAAGAGGACACTTCCCCTTGGTTCTCCTCAAAGTCTGTCTCCTCCGTAGAATGGTCCCTCCATGCACTGAGAGTAGTTGGGGGAAGATTAACAATCATTGGTCTTGAGATAAAACAAAAAGTTCAGGAGAACCAAGGGAAAGGTAAGTGATCCTAAAAGGGAAGAGATGCTTGTTAGCCCTGGACCGTCCTGAGGGAAGTCCCTGTGGGGTTGCCACTTGGGGTCCCCTGGAAGAAATGGGGAGGGGGAGGTTAATCTCACATGGAGCCTTCCTTCTCCCTTCTTTCAGGAGACCCTGGAGACAAGGGAGGCTGGGGAACTGTCACCATGCTATCTTTTCCAGAGGAGCCCTGGAAACACTGAAAAGTGAAGTTTCTCCCAGGGGCTCGGGGAATCCCGAAGGCTCTCAGAACTTCGCAATCAAACAAACCTGGGTACTAATTTCAGCTCTGTCACTTCTTGGCAACGTGATCTTAGAAGCTATTTAACCTCTCTGAGCCTCCATTTTCTCTTCTGTGAAATGGGGATCATAATATCTACTTATTGGGTTGTAGTGAGGGTCAATGAGGTCACCTTTGAAAGGCACCTGAGAGACATCCCATAAGGTGGATCTCTCTTTCCAGCCAGGGTGTGGGGAGAAGATGCTGTTAGTAAAGTCTGCTTGTGATGCTCAGCGGGAGTGTTTCTGGAAGACAGCAGGGGTTCCAGGTGAATCCTCACCCAGACAGAGCTCTGCGGGCAATCAGAACCAGGGCCAGGGATGGGTGAGCGAGGCAGGCTGGGCCAGCTGCCAAGGTGCTTGGTCAAGGAGGCAGGGGCAGTGACTGGCCTGTCGCCCTCTGGGGGCACTCTCTCCCCACCGGCCTTGCTGTCCACCCCACAGACAGAAGAGTGGGTGGGAAAGTGCCTGAAAGGGAGAGGAGAGGGGCCATGGGATGAAGAACCAGTCAAGGGAGAAAGGGCAAAAGAGGAGGCTGGAGGGGAAGTGAGGGCCCAGGCAGGCACAGGGTGGGGCCGGGAGAGGGGCCCAGGGCCGGAGGGCGGGAGACAGCCTGGGAGGGAGAGCGCTGGGGAGGGAGGAGGGAGGGACAGGCTGGGAGACCGGGGCGGCGCTGACACAGCCTCGATGTGTGGAACGGGCTGGGGTTTGGCCCACAGGTCAGGCGTCTGGCAGTATTATGGGATGGAGAGGCCTTAGGAGACAGGGAGAGTATTATGGGCTGGAACAGCCTTAGGAGACAGGGGAATATTATGGGCTGGTGAGGCCCGGCTCCAACTGGAGGCGGGAGGAAGGGGTGCGGGGCGGGAAGGGGGGGTGGTGGTGGAAGGGAATATTATGGGCTGGAGGCCTCCTGCGACCAGAGGCAAGAGTATTATGGGCTGGCAAGGCCTTCGGTGGCCAGAGGGGGGAGCAGCGGGGGATGGCACCGGCTGCATGTGACCGAGGGGGGGGCCAAGTTGGGGGGGTGGCGAGTGGGGGTGGGGGAGCATATTATGGGATAGCTCTTTGTACCTACTGCGGGGACTGCTTCTCCAGAAGATATTATGGGATGTCGTGTGTGGGAGGGGGAGAGGGGCTGGGGGATTATTATGGGATGGTGGTGCAGAATGGGGAGGGCCTGAGGCGCTCTTCTCCCACCGCCCCCCCCACACCCCTTACTCTCTTGCCATCCTCTCTAAGGTCTGCCTTCTTTCGCAAATGGCCCAAGGAGAACACCTGAAATCTACCACCCCCCCACTCGCTCTGTGGGCACCTCAACCCATCCTAGGCATCCCGCCTAATTAGCAGCCACCTCGCGGTGCTGAGGGGGAAAGGAAGCCCCTGGGGATGGGGAGAAGGTCCCAAAGTGGGGATGTGGTGGCCAGTGGACCACACCTCCCACCTGTCCGGCGTCCCCTAGGCTCCCCATCCCCGTGGGTCACTCTCCGTCCCCTTCCCCAAAGTGGGGGCCCTCGATCCTTCTCCCCTTCCCCCTCCCCTCCATTTCCTCTCCAGCTCCCTCCACAGCCGTAACCAGTAAAACAGGCGGCCAGTTATTATGGGATGGCTGCTCCCGGCAGCTCTGCAGGGAGGGGGCGGTCACCGCGGAATGTCTCTTGTGGGTGGCTATTATGGGATGGCCGCCTCTCTTTTGGGGGGGTGGGGGCTCGCAAGGAGAAGGATTATTATGGGATGTGCCCAGCGCAGCTGGGTGGGGCTGTCCTGGGTAGGTGAAGCTCTGGGGAAGGGGGATGGGGAAGGAAAGGAAGGAAAAGGGAGGGAAGAAGCTGGGGAGGGTGGGGTGAGCCCTGGAGCCAGACCTGAGGCCTGGCAAGAGTGACTGGCTGGAGAGGTTCTTCAGTGACAGCTGTTTGAAGAGGCCTCTGGGGGCAGGCTAGAGCTAGCCGGATCTGAGCCCTGGACACCTGGGTCCCTAAACAGCTTGTGAGCTACGGGGTCGCTGAGTCCAGGCATGCAGTGAGGAGGCCTGGGTTCTGGCTGTGTAACACACGAGGTAGTAGTGCTCCTGGGTGACCACAGCACCAAGTACTCCCCTTGCTCCCTGCCTTCCTGGGTTTGAGCCTTGGGACTGTAGCTCAGGTAGGGGTCAGGCCAGGGGAGCTCTGCCACCTTGCAGTCACACCCAAGGAGCTGAGACTGTGTTGGCTCCTGCAGGACACATGCCTGTGTGGTGCCCCCCAGTCCTGCACCACCTGCATCCTGTCTGGCTATCAGAGTGCACTGTCACTGTGGCTTTTCTGTCCTATGTCGCCTTCCCAAACCCCCTTTTCTGGCAGAGCAGGGGAACCCTAGTCCCTTAGACGTCTTATGAGCAGAGTTTCTGGGACTCACAGAACAGAGATGTAGAGAGAAGAGCTATAGAGCATGTGCTGAAAACTCCATGGACAGCCCACTCTGTTATTCCAGGTTCTTCTGTACCATGGGATGGAAGCAGAACTCTAAGGTGACCAGCTAGAGAGGCTGTCCCCCTGGGTGCATTAATCAGGAGATTATCCCACCCTTAGTCTCTGTGGGCCAATCATGCTGGTGGTTTATTTATAATTTATCTGGGAGGGTAGCATGGGGCTAGGGTATGGAGGCGAAGCACAGAAGGACCACAAAAGCAAAACACAAACACATCCTAGCCCTCTGGAACTCAAGAAGAGAGGAAGGGACTTTAACCTTCTCCTTGTGGTGGTATCATGGAGAGGTGGGAAGTAAGGGGAGCCGGGGGATAAGTGGATACAACCTGCAGGGGTGGGGCAGAGGGGCTGTGGTGGACAAAAGGGACCATGTTTGTAATCCCAGGCAAGAGGCTGTGACTACCCAGTTACAAAACTCTCTTCCTGGTTTATATTATGAGTCACTGTAGTAACGTTGTGGTATATATATGCGAAGAAGAGGGTATGGGGCAGATGGAGATGTTACAGAAGGGAATTTGAGCCCCGGAGGCAGGCTGGATCCCCTAGAGAAATGGGGAAGGAGGAGGGCGCACTAAGTACCTGGCAGTTCATACACGAATGAGAAACTTCTCGAAAGGAGTTATGGTATCTTAATGAAAGAGCTGTCTGCTCTCCCCCAAGTAAGGAGTAAAAGTTTTCCTCTTAGTACTCAGAATAAGCATGGGGGAGGGGTTGCACAAATGAATGGGGCCCAATCTTGATGTCAAGAGAATTTAATGAGAAGACTAGGCAGCCTTGCACAAAGGGGGAAACAGCCTGTGTGCCACAATGGATATGCCGAAAGGGTGGTCCAGGGAGTTAAGTCAGGTGGGAGCTGGGGGAAAGCCTTATCAGCATCACTGGTGGTCTGCTTGGGGGCACAAGGAGAGTGATTTCCCGAAGCAAGCTCTTGCGTCTCCTGAATTCATCTCTCCTCACCAGTTCTCCAGTCCTGAGGTTCTCAGAGGAGGGAGAGTCATCTGGCCAGGCCCTTTCTCTAGGGAAGTGAGATTAGAAGGGCAGTGCAGAGATGATGTGAGGTTCGTCCCACTCACTTCTGGTCAGGAAGGGCCTCTCTTAGGAGGAAGTTCCGGTTTCTCTTCAACCTGTCCTACCACCAAGGGTCTTGGACTTGTGTGAAAAGCAGAGGAAGATGTTATCTGACTTTGGGGTCTGGAGCGGTGGCAGCAAGGAAGTGGCATTGGGATATTGGTTTTCACCCAGGTCCTGGTTCTCTGGGGATCAGGAAGAGGGAAAAGTGACAGGCTGTAGACTTAGGTTCTCTTAGGGCCAAAAAATTCTAAGATTGGGCTCTCTGACTTTCTTGGGCTGGGTCCTCAGTGTGGCTGCAGGGTAGGTGCAGTTAGGGAAGGGGGTGGTATGTGTTGGGAGGCTACCTTGTGGCATAATAAATGAAGAAGGCATTCTGGGATGTTGACTTGTACACAGGAGGGGAAGATGGTGAACGTTATACAAAGATCAGGGGTGTTTTTTGGGTGGAGAATGGGACCTCAACAAGATGAAGATGGGGACAGTTGGAAGTATTATGAGATTTCAGGATACAAAATGAGAAAGGATATAAATAAGAAACATGGGGCTTTGAGGGTAAGCAGAACTTGGCGTTCAAGCATGATGATGACAATTCTGGCATGTTGATGAGTCTCTCAAGAAGGAAGCACGTGGTGATATTATAGGATTTCGTATTAGAAACGCTAGATGGATGAACATTGCTTTCCAATCAAAATCCCTTAGTATGTGGGGAGCAGATAGGAGATTGTCTTGACCATCCATCTATATTGTAAATCCTTTTGAAATACCTTCCGGGCTCTAGAAGGACCTCTGAGAACTTCTACTGGGATCTGATCTCTCCTGAGGTCAGTTGGCATTTGTTTTATTCTCTGTAACAGAAAATTAGGAAATAGCACTCAGTTTTCCGTTGACACCAGACATTCTATCTCATCTTGGAGTTTGGTTGTTTATGCTTCTTGAAGGGAGGCACTCCCCATGGTGCCCAGCTTTGTGCCTTGCTAGGTACTCCGTCAACATCTGTTGCATAAGCATGAGTAGCAGTGAGCAGAGGGAGAGCAGTTCCTGGATCTTTGTGTGTATATAGCAGATCCTCAGTTCATACCATGCTGGGATGTCCATCCATAGGAATGGCCTAGGGGTGAGAATAGACCACTTGACCTGGGGAGGCGGTGTGGGAAGAGGACTGCTGGAATGTTGAGAAATAATCTTTAGGTGGGAGTTTGTAATTTTTATGGGATGCTTTGGGGTGAACTCAACTTTATGTAAGTGGCTCATCTGGCCAGTATGGTATTTGGTTGGTCTTACTCAAAACTCAACTGGAGGTAAGTGTCTGGAGAACACCTGGATTTTGGTGGGATTGGGTGGGGCCCTAGGATGACTCTCAGTTCCTGCGTGTCTGGAAATGATGGACGAGGGAAGCTAGGGTCCATCTTAGACATCAAGGGGCTTTGTGCCAGGACACTGCTTTGGCTCATTAAGGGATGAAGGTGTGTACAAGTCGGGGTGGGGGAGAGGGCAATGTGGGTAGCCTGTTTCATCCTCGCTGGTGTGGGTGTTAGAATAGACTGACAGCCTTGGAGACAGGGGAGATACGAGTATGAATATTATGGGATGCCTGGCTGGAAAGGTAGAGGGGTGGTGGAGTGGAGATGAAGCATTATGGGATGTGACTCTGGGTTGTGCTGGGAGTATTATGGTATGTCTGGTTGACCACGGGTTCTTTGCAATTATTATGGGATGTCAGGGTGTGGGTGGGGGAGTAAAATTATGGGATATCTTTCCAGTGTTAGAGGAAAGGAGATTAGTTGTCCCTCTGTGGGGTGACAGTAGGGCTCTTGATCATTATGGGATATCTCTTTGATAGGGGAGGAGTGGTTATTACGGGCTGTGAACTTAAAATGAATGTGCGAAGCTTGGGGGTCATGTTGTGAGGATCTAGCCTTGCAGGGGCCGAGGGCAGCGCCAGGGGGTTGGTTATTATGGGATGTCAGTATAGAAGGTGGGAGACTGATTATTACGGGATGTGTGTGGGAGGAGGCCGAAGTGTCCGTTGTGTGTGGGGGGTGAGTTTCTGCCTATTATGGGATATCAAACTGGGGGTGGATGAAGAGTGGTTATTATGGGATGTCTGTGGGGGATGGGGATTGAGTATTATGGGATGTGAGGCTGAATGGCTGGGAGGGGTGCTTATTATGGGATGGCCACGGGGAGGGAGAGGTGACGAATTATTATGGGATGTTAGCATTAGGGCCAAGAGTGAAGAAGTTGGCAAAGGATGGCTATTATGGGATGTCTGGGGGTGTAAAGGGTTAGTTGCAAAAGGTCGGCAATACCATGAGATGTCAACAGCCCTGGCATATATGTGTATGGAGTGTGTGTGCGTGGGGGTGGTGGTGGTGGGGGTGGTGGTGGGGGTGGGGGTGGTGGTGTCCGTGTGTATTATGGGATGGCCAGGGGGTGGGTGGTTGCCCGGGTGACACGCGCGCGCGCGCTCGAGGGGGCGTGGTCAATGGTTGCCGGAGCGACGAGGGGGCGGGGGTTGCCCGGGAGACCTAGGGAGGAGGGTGGCGGTAGTGGAGGGGGGGTTGGAGTTGGTTGAGGTTATTATGGGCTGTCCGTGGGGGGGCGGGGCCTGTGCGGTGGGATTTCCCGGCCGGTGTTTCGGGCCCTTTAAGAGGCGAAGCTGGAGCCGGAGCCATTTTCCCCCCTTCGGCCGCGGCGAGGAGGAGCCGGAGCGGGAGTGACACCGGGCCGGACCCAGCGCGACCTGCGGCGGCTCTGGGGTGAGGAGAACGCGGGGTTCCCAGAGAGACAACCCCTCTCAGCCCGACCAGCCCCGAGGGTCCTCCCTCCACCCAGCCGCCCCTCGGGCGTCCCCGGACCCGCGGACCGCCCTCTGCCCGGGGAGCCGACCCTGCTTCTCCCTTTCCTGCAGGGTGCCCAGCCCCCGCCCTCGTTCGGCCCGAGTCTCGCTCCCCGCGACTCCCCACCTCGGGCTTGGCCTCCCACAATGCCCGGCGCCCCCCTCGCCCTTTGCTCACTTGCCCCCCGGGACACGTGGCCCGGCCCCCTGCCCGGTGGGAGCTCCGGCCCCCCACGCCCCTGCCTCCAGCCCCCTGGAGCGCCGAGCCTCCACGCCCCCTCGTCCCCGCGGCTCCTCCGGAGAACCCGAGTTGTCCCAGAGGACAGCCTTTGGAGAGCTACCCTGTCTGGGGACTGGCCCCTCCCCAGGCGCAGGGAGGCGCCCCCCCACCCCCCAGTGACCTTGTGTCCCTGAGCGCCTCGCCGCCGGCCGCCTCCCCCGGCCCCCCCCGCGCCGCGGCCACTCGGACCCCTTCCCCCGTCACGCCCGGCTCCGTCCAGCGGCTTCTCCCCTCCCCACGCCGGCACCGGCCTGCCCTCGGGGGCGCCGCTCCCTCTCGTCTGGGGGGGCTCCAGCCGGGGAGCCGGCTTCCGGGCTGCCCCCGGGAGCGTGGAACTAAAGTTCAGCCTGAGTGGTTCGGGTGCCCTGCTCGGGTGGCTGTGGGGCGGCCGGGGGTGGGCGGAAAGCGCGGCGGGGTGGGGGAGGGGGCCGTGCGCGTCACTGTTCTCTTTCTCTCCCCCCTCCCCCGCACAGTGACTCGGGCCAGTGTCGAGGGCCCCAGGCCGCAGGCAGGAGCAGCTGGGCCAATTCCCTGGCCGGGAGCGGAAGGGGATGGCGTCGGGCCTGGGCTCCCCGTCCCCCTGCTCAGCGGGCAGCGAGGAGGAGGATATGGATGCACTTTTGAACAACAGCTTGCCCCCTCCCCACCCAGGTAACAGCTTCCCCAAGGGCCCCGGGCAGGAAGGAGCCATCTGGGCCCTCCCTGGCGACTCTGGTGCGGCAGGGTTGAGTTTCTGGGCTTTCTCTGTGCAGTCGGAGGTGGAGGGCATCCGAAGGGAGTGGTTCCCTTCTGCGGAGCTGTTGTGCGAGGGGGCTGGAAGCCATGTGCCTTCTGGGCTCCGCGGACCGCGATGCAAGCTTGCTGCACTGTCTTCGGGAATGCTGTGCAGATCCCGGTTGAGGGAGCTCTCCGGGCTGGCAGGCTTTGCCTGGCGTGGGTCCTAGGAGGAAAGCAGGTAGCTGGGACCCCTGGAGGCTGCGCGGCGGCGGCGGCGGCGGCGGCGGGGTTGAGGATTGCGGTTGGAGGAGACCAGCCGGGCATCTCTGCTAGTAGGATCCTGTAGCTGCTGCTGTGGAAAGGAAAGAGGGAGTGCGGGTTACTCTCTGATTATTTTTAGCTTCTGATCAGTTACCGGCTTTCTGTGCAGTTTCAACCGTGTGAAGTTTGAATCGCGCTCCTCAGCTGGGATCTAGAGCGCTTTTAGTCAGGCAGATCGCTGGAATGTTGAGTGAGGCTAGGGGTAGGATGTCATAGCCTGCAGGATATACTAGGAGGAGCAAAAAGAAGGAAGGTGACACCCTGGGCACCCCTCTTCCCCTGGCAAGTGGACTTAATCCTGGCTTTTTTCCCAGGAGGCTTCTGCCCTGTGCAGGTAGCCTGGGGTTTGGGCTGGTGGTGTGAAGTGTTTGTGTCGGTGTGTTGGGGGTTGTGCTGTCTGTGTTTTGGGGTGGCTCCTTGGCCTGGCCGAACCCCGGTGGCTATAACCAGCCTGCATGGTTGGCATGGCTCTTGTCTATCCTCAGCTGATGGTGGATGTCATGTTTCTAAGTGGATGTCTCTCTCCTCTGTCCTTCGTTCTTCAGGGCGCTTAGCTAAATCACCTACTTGTTTCCTTGATCTCTTTTTAGTTTAGTGTTTTTTTTTACACGCCATTTCTTCATCTTCCTTGTTTATATTTTTATTTTAATCCTGGAGCCTGCTGGTCCTGTTTTTGTTTCCCATCAAACATCTTTCACTTTTGCCTTCTCTTTCCTTAGCTCCAGCTGCACGTTGAGGTGGTCTGGGAGAGATGTTTCCGCATTTGGCACTTTCTAAGTTGGAAGTCTTCACTTCAACCTGAGGCCACTTAGGAGAGGGTCAGTCTTCTTACTGAATCTTCAGCTGTTGGGATAAGAATCTTAGGCTTGAGCCTCATCACCGTGTAGGGCAAGGTGGTAGATTTCTGTGCTGTTGCCCAAGGTGGGGGTAGGGTGGTGCTAGTGGTGAGGCAGTCCCATCCTTTCTGTGCGGGGCGTGAGAAGTAGCAGTGCCATCCAGCCAGTGTTGGTTCCACATCTTGGCTTCCTTGGTCTGGGGCTTGGCCCCTTGGCCCCTTGGTCTGGGGCTGCCCCTGTGTTGACTGGGAGCCTGTGGGCTCCCAGGGTGAACTCTGCCCCAAGCTGTAGCGTGACCCAGTTTTTCCACTTGCCCCACCCCATTCCTGCCCCTTTCCCAAATCGTTCTCTATATCTCAGCCAGTCTGCCGCTTGCCGTGTCAGCACATCTGCCTGAGAAGTTTGAGGGTCTTAGGTGGATGGAAGGGTGTCCCTTTTGCCTCCGCGAGTTTGTCCTTGTCTCTACTTCCAGCTTTTAGGGAGGCGTGGCTGATTGGGAAGGTGGGCACCACAGGGATTGCTGGGGAGAAGCCCTTAAGAAAATGATTCTTTCTGGTGAGAGCCAGGCTGGTGTCCCACTCCCAAGGGAATGGGAGGGGCTGTCTTGTGCCTGGCCTGATCCTGGGCTGAGAGGGAAAGGGGGAGGCCGATGGTGCTTTGTCCAGCCCAGCGCCGCCTGTTCCCTGGTATCTGCCTCGCACAGGAAGGGCGGAGTCAGAGGCATTTTCGGGCCAGTTCTGGGGGTCAGGAGCAGAGAGCATGTGTAGGAGAAAAGGAAGCCTTCTGTTGTCACCACTCTCTAGGTACTGCTCCTTTTTCTCTGTTGGATAGGTGGCTACCTCTGATCTGTTAGCGGTGGTTTAGGATCTGTGGCCTGCACTCTGGTAGAGGTGATGAGGAAACTGAGTTTCAGAGGCGTCTTGTGGGCTCCCATTCCTCAAGGTAAATCTTTTGGGTGTCAGAAGGAAGGTTGTGTGCTCTGCCCACAGCTCCACCGAACTCTTGTTAAGTCTAAGCTCCGATGATTGAAGGCATAACGAGGGAGTAAGTCAGCCCCTCACATGGTGTCACCCTTCAAGGTGTCTTGGGTTTCCTTGCCTAAGACATTATTAGAATGGCCTCTTGAGAACAGTGTCATCCCACAGTAGGTGTTTGAAGAGGTGGCATTTGGACCTGGGACCAGGTAGTAATTTGGGAAGTCTTCTGTGAGAGGGTAGTCTTTCCCCGGCTACCTCTCTCAACCGCACTCCCTCCCCTGCCACTTCCTGTCTGTCCTCTGTTGGCAGCTGGGTGCCCTGGGTTGGCTTCTGTGGTCAGGAGCCATTTTCCCTCTCCTCAGTGGGTGAGGCATTCCCTCCTTCTCTCCACTCCCTTCTCCACTCCTCCCACCTTGAGGGGGCGGGTGGCTTGGGAAGCAGGAGGGGGAGGAGGAGGGAGCCGGTGCGCTGGTGTGAATGTCTGTTACAAAGGAAGCTGCCTCCTGGCCTTCTCCTCCCCCTCTGTGCCCCTTCCCACCTAGGCCTGCCCAGGAGCTCTCAGTATTACCCCAGGCTTTGTGTGTGCTCCCAGCCAGGGGAGGAGGTGGAGCCAGATGGGGGGAGGAAGGGGGGGGGATGGTGACAGCTGGGCTGATTTGGGCCCCTGGGGAGAAGAGGCTACTGACCCAGGAGAAGCTGGGGAGGAGCAGTAGAGCTGGAGATGGGGAAAGGAAATCAGCTTTGGGAGGGGGCGTGGTCCTGGGCTGGCACCGAGCCTGGGCTTGGAGGTTCTGGTGGTTCTGCGCAGTGATGAGCCAAAGGGGTTCGTGAAGGGCGTGGTTTCTGGGACCCTCGAGCAGGTACTGTTCTGGGAATGTGCTGAGGGTATATTCTTTAGTTTTTACCTTCTGCGTAGGACCGCTTATTCTCATTTCCCGGCTTATTGAACACTTGGTGGCTGGTTATAGGAGGACTAGGCATATTTCTCTTACTTGGTTAACCGTATGCAGCTTGATTCAGCTGTGCCGGTGAACACATAGAGGACTCGTGTTAGGGATGAGGGAGAGGAGGCAGGGGTCTGGACAGCTGCCCGAGGTGGGCCTGGTCTGGCCCGGCAGGCCTATTTCAGGCATATACAGCTCTTTCTTTGTCTGTTTTTGTCCTGAGTATCAGCTTCCTTCTGTGGCGTGTATAGCAGTTCTCTTCAGTGGAATCTGGGACAGAAGGTGGGGGAATAAAGTCTAAAGCCTCTGGATTGGGCTCTAACCTTTTGCTATTGATCTGTTCCCTGCCTACCTTTCTTTGCCAAAATATATGTAGAAAACGAAGAGGACCCGGAAGAGGATTTGTCAGAAGCAGAGACTCCAAAGCTCAAGAAAAAGAAAAAGCCTAAGAAACCTCGGGACCCTAAAATCCCTAAGAGCAAGCGCCAAAAAAAGGAGGTGAGTGGGTGAGTGGGTGTCATGGGCAGCGGGGGGTGGGAAGTGCTCCGTGGAGGGCTGGGGCCTTCGGTGGGCCAGGTCCCGGGCGTGAGCCTCAGGGCCGTCCTGAGGTCAGCATGTGTGTAGCATGTGTGTGTGTCTCCCTCCCCCCTTCCCTGCTCCAGCGTATGCTCTTATGCCGGCAGCTGGGGGACAGCTCTGGGGAGGGGCCGGAGTTTGTGGAGGAGGACGAAGAGGTGGCTCTGCGCTCAGACAGTGAGGGCAGCGACTACACCCCTGGCAAGAAGAAGAAGAAGAAGCTCGGACCTAAGAAAGAAAAGAAGAGTAAGTCCAAGCGGAAAGAGGAAGAGGAGGAGGATGACGAAGACGATGATTCAAAGGTGCCTGGACCTCCATCCTCTTCTCTGTACTTCTGTCCTTTGTTTTCCAGACACTCTGCTGCCCCTTAGAATGTTTTCTCTCCACCTGTTTCTGATGATTGCTTCTTAGCCCTCTTACCCTGGACTTGCCAGCCTCAGTGGCAACTCAAACTCCCTTGGCGAGGGTGGGCACTCGGAGTCAGGCTTTGGCTTTGCTCTCTCCGCAGGAGCCTAAGTCATCTGCTCAGCTCCTGGAAGACTGGGGCACTAGGAGTCAGGCTTTGGCTTTGCTCTCTCCGCAGGAGCCTAAGTCATCTGCTCAGCTCCTGGAAGACTGGGGCATGGAAGACATCGACCACGTGTTCTCAGAGGAGGATTATCGCACGCTCACCAACTACAAGGCCTTCAGCCAGTTTGTCCGGTAAACAGGAGGGTCTTGGGGGCAGGAGATGGAGAGCGCTTCTGTAATCTCTTCTCACCTCCCTCGCCTCCTTTATTTTTAAACTTTTTCTCTTTTCTATTCCTGCCATTTTTTCCCCCAGACCCCTCATTGCTGCCAAAAACCCCAAGATCGCTGTCTCCAAGATGATGATGGTTTTGGGTGCGAAGTGGCGGGAGTTCAGCACCAACAACCCCTTCAAAGGCAGTTCTGGGGCTTCTGTGGCAGCAGCGGCAGCTGCGGCAGTGGCCGTGGTGGAGAGCATGGTGACGGCCACTGAAGTTGCACCTCCTCCGCCCCCTGTGGAGGTGCCTATCCGCAAGGCCAAGACCAAGGAGGGCAAAGGTGACATGGGACTCAGTGGGAGTGGGGACTAGTGCGGGCTTGGGATGTCGAAGTTGGAGGAAGCGCGGACGCGCTATTCTGTCAGCCCAAAGATGGAAGCTAGGAGGTGGGAATGAACCGTGGGTTAGGAGGGAAACTGGGGAAGCTGGCCACGTAGAAATATTTTAGGTGGGGAATCTTTTATTGGGTTGGCCAAAAAGTTCATTCTGTTTTTTCCACGAGATGGCTCTAGTAGCACTTAGTAGTTGTCTTTAACTTCATTTGAAACAATTTCGTTAGGTTATATTGTGACAGCTGTCATATCAGCGTGCATTTAAAAAAAAAACTTATCAAAATTGGTGAATTTTTGTGTAGCCATTTTAATATTGAAGATGGAAGAAAAAAAGCAACATTTTCGACGTATTATGCTTTATTATTTCAAGAAAGGTAAAAAGGCAACTGGAACGCAAAGATTTGTGCAGTGTATGGAGAAGGCGCTGTGACTGATCGAATCTATCCAAAGCGGTTTGCGAAGTTCCGTGCTGGAGACTTCTTGCTGGATGATGCTGCACGGTCAGGTAGACCAGTTAAAGTTGATAGTGATCAAATCGAGACCTTAACTGAGAACAGTCAACATTATACCACGCGAGAGAAGCCGACATACTCAAAATCTCCCAATCCAGCGCTCAAAATCATTTGCACCAGCTTGGTTACGTTAATCGCTTTGATATTTGGGTTCCACATAAGTTGAGTGAAAAAAATCTTCTCGACCGTATTTCCGCATGCCACTCTCTACTTAAATGTGAGGAAAATGTTGCATTTTTAAGACAAATTGTGACAGGTGGTGAAAAGTGGATGCTGTACAATAGTGTGGAACGGAAGAGATGGTGGGGCAGACGAAATGAACCACCACCAGCTAGGCCAAGGGCCGGTCTCCATCCAAGGAAGGTGATGCTGGAACGGAAGAGATGGTGGGGCAGACGAAATGAACCACCACCAACTATGCCAAGGGCCGGTCTCCATCCAAAGAAGGTGATGCTGTGTATATGGTGGGATTGGAAAGGAGTCCTCTATTATGAGCTCTTTCTAGAAAACCAAATGATTAATTCCAACAACTACTGCTCCCAGTTAGACCAGCTGAAAGCAGCACTCGACGAAAAGCGTCCGGAATTAGTCAACAGAAAATGCATCATCTTCCATCAGGCTATTGCAAGACCGCATGCTTCTTTGATGACCAGGCAAAAGCTGTTACAGCTTGGCTGGGAGGTTCTGATTCCTCCGCCATATTCACCAGACGTTGCACCTTCGGATTTCCATCTGTTTGAGTCTTTACAAAATTCTTTCAATGGAAAAGATTTCGATTCCCTGGAAGACTGTGAAAGGCACCTGGAACAGGTCTTTGCTCAAAAAGATACAAAGTTCTGGGAAGATGGAATGATGAAGTTGCCTGAAAGATGGCAGAAGGTAGTGGAACAAAACGGTGACTACGCTGTTACCGTCAATAAAGTTCTTGGTGAAAATGAAAAGCGTGTCTTTTATGTTTACTTAAAAACCGAGGGAACTTTCTGGCCAACCTAGTATCTTTCCCATGTTCTGCTCTGTGGTGTGTATTTGGATTGTATGCTCTTACCTGCTTTCTCCTGATTTAGGTCCCAACGCTCGGAGGAAGCCCAAGGGCAGCCCTCGTGTCCCTGATGCCAAGAAGCCTAAGCCCAAGAAAGTAGCTCCCCTGAAAATCAAGCTGGGAGGTTTTGGTTCTAAGCGTAAGAGATCCTCGGTGAGAGCCCAGCCTATCCCCTGGCGAGGGTGCCTTAGCTAACGGGGAGGATGTGGTCTTATGTCAGGATTCAGGGTTCACGGTAGGTGCATGAGGATGTGGGGAGTTGGCCATAGAAGAGGTGGTTAGGCTTCCTTGCGGGGATTCCAGCACCCCTAGTAAAGGGTGATCCCTTCTCCATCACTCTCTCCTTCCCCTTGGCCTGAACCTCTGACCTTCTCATCCTGCCAGAGTGAGGATGACGACCTGGATGTGGAGTCTGACTTCGACGATGCCAGTATCAACAGCTACTCCGTTTCGGATGGTTCTACCAGCCGCAGTAGCCGCAGCCGCAAGAAACTCCGGACCACGAAAAAGAAGAAGAAAGGTGTGTTTCTCTTCTGTCTCCGCATGTAGTGGAGTGAGGGGGCATGACTGGGGAAGCATCTCCCTAAGGAGATAGGGGCTGGGTTTAGGGGGTGGGGGGAGGTAGGTTTTTTCTAATAACTGGGCTTTCCCTCTTCCTTGCCTAGGCGAGGAGGAGGTGACTGCTGTGGATGGTTATGAGACAGACCACCAGGACTATTGTGAGGTGTGCCAGCAAGGCGGAGAGATCATCCTGTGTGATACCTGTCCCCGAGCTTACCACATGGTCTGCCTGGATCCGGATATGGAGAAGGCTCCCGAGGGCAAGTGGAGCTGCCCACACTGCGTGAGTGCCGGGCCGTCGTGGCCCTCTGGGACCCTTGAGCAGAAGGGTGGGATGAGGAAACTCTTTTGGGCCTGGGTGGGGGTAGAAGTGGTGGCGTTGCTGGCTACGGGCTTTGGGAAGCTTTCAAAGGAATGATGGGCGCGGTTCAGACGGGGGTTGGGTGGGGGTGGGGGTGGGGGTGGTGGTAATCTGACTCTGTGGTCCTTGACTGCAGGAGAAGGAAGGCATCCAGTGGGAGGCTAAGGAGGACAATTCGGAGGGTGAGGAGATCCTGGAAGAGGTGGGGGGAGACCCTGAAGAGGAGGATGACCACCACATGGAGTTCTGTCGGGTCTGCAAGGATGGGGGGGAGCTGCTGTGCTGCGATGCCTGTCCTTCCTCCTACCACATCCACTGCCTGAACCCGCCCCTTCCAGAGATCCCCAACGGAGAGTGGCTCTGTCCCCGCTGTACGGTGGGTGCCTGGCCCCGGCCGGTGGTCCAGCAGCAGGGTTTACCCCTCTTACGTGTAGGTGTCGTGAGGCTGAGGTGCAGGAGAGGTCACTGGAGAGCTACAGGCCTTTTAGCCCTGAGGCATGGATTTTCCTTCCTCGTAGAGTCACGGGATACCTTTGTTCTGGGAAACTGTAGGACTAACTTTGAACAGAGTTGATGCTTTGCCAGCTCTCCGAAGTGGGATGGAGCGGTGTTCTTTTAGCCCAGAATGTCCTTTCCCGTCTTGACACCCAGCCTCGAGGTCTTGGTGGCATAACAGGGCCACTGAATGCTGTTAGATTGCTTCAGAGAGGACTTCTGAGCCCCAGGTCTGTGACTTCTCTGTGCCTACTTGTTCTGGGTTATTGTTGAAGTCTAGCTACTGGCTCTGTTAGGCAGATAGGAGTGATAATGTCTCACAAATCCTGGATGAAGTCCAGAAACAGAGAGGGAATTCTGTTCTTCTCTCCTGGGATTAGGGTCCTGGGATTAGGTCTTACTTGAAATGAGGTTTTAATAATGCTTTGATGAGGTTGAAGCTGCCTGTGGGCTGTGCCGTGGTAATGATTCGGTGTTGGATCATCTCTTTTCCTCTTAGTGTCCAGCTCTTAAGGGCAAAGTTCAGAAGATCCTAATCTGGAAGTGGGGTCAGCCACCATCTCCCACACCAGTGCCTCGGCCCCCAGATGCTGATCCCAATACTCCGTCCCCCAAGCCCTTGGAGGGGCGGCCGGAGCGGCAGTTCTTTGTGAAATGGCAAGGCATGTCGTATTGGCACTGCTCCTGGGTGTCTGAACTGCAGGTAAACCTGGGATAGAGTAGATGTGGGGCTGCGATGAAGAGGGTAGTGAGAGAAAACAGCCTTGTGGGTAGGAGTGGACATGACTCCTCGCGGACTTCCTTCTCTTGCCGCTTCTGCAGCTGGAGCTGCACTGTCAAGTGATGTTCCGAAACTATCAGCGGAAGAATGATATGGATGAGCCACCCTCTGGGGACTTCGGTGGTGATGAAGAGAAGAGCCGAAAGCGGAAGAACAAGGACCCGAAATTTGCAGAGATGGAGGAACGCTTCTATCGCTACGGGATAAAGCCTGAGTGGATGATGATCCACCGAATTCTCAACCACAGGTACCGGGGGAGCTGGGCCACGCTGCGTTTGTCGTGGGCATACTGGAGGTGGGCAGTGCATCCGTGGGGGATTCATTAAGAAAATGGATGTTACCAGTAAGTTACAGTTGGATGAGACACTCAGTATGTTATGAACTGACTGAATCCTGGTATTTGAGCCATAGGCTGTAGACTAGAGATCATTTTTGGTGCAAAGACTGGTAGGCCAGATGTATTTGCTTCTGAACACGTGTGGTGTCTGGCCTCCTTAGAGGTCTGGTTTTTTTGAGGGGAGCAGAGCAGGGTGGCCTTCTGGCTCTGAGGGTTTTTTCTCCTTGACTTTGCAGCGTGGACAAGAAGGGCCATGTCCACTACTTGATCAAGTGGCGGGACTTGCCCTATGATCAGGCATCCTGGGAGAGTGAGGATGTGGAGATACAGGACTACGACCTGTTCAAGCAGAGCTATTGGAATCACAGGTGAGGGGCTTTGATGAGTAGAGCTGCTGCTCATTGAGAAGGACTCCAGGCAGCTGTGTGACGTATCTGTCTTCCTTAGGGAGTTGATGAGGGGTGAGGAAGGACGACCAGGCAAAAAGCTCAAGAAGGTGAAGCTGAGGAAGTTGGAAAGGCCCCCTGAAACCCCAACGGTTGACGTGAGTCATCAGGAGAGGGAGGGCGGTTTGTCAGGTAGGACGACGTATGTTGTGCGCTCCAGTCTGAAGGCATGATCTCAAGTGATCACTGTAGCTAAGTTGCTTCACACAGACTGCTTCCCTAATTCTCCACATCTCTGTAAATCAGGGGGAAAATACTAGGATTACTTTATTTTCTCTCTTCCTCATCAGAAAAATAAAAACATAGATGTTAGTGTTTATATGACTGAGGAGGTGTTTTGTATGGAGGGGTCACATAACCGAGCTTTTGTGAAACTTATTTTGGAAACTGGGCCTTCTGACCCTTAATTCATGGCTCAGTTCTTCCGGGGTTTTGTGTAATATAAGGTGAGTCTGGTTAAGGTTAAACAGATAAATCTAGAGGGGGCATAGGATCATTTACCTGGTGCTTCCTGACCAGTAGAATTTACTGTACTGCCAAGGAGACTGTGATGTGTCTTTCTTGGATGTCTGTAGGACCAAGATCTGCGTCTTGCCTTGCTTCCTGGAGGATCCTAAATAAAACACAAAGTTACAGTAACCATTAAGCACCTTTTCCCACCATTTTTTGTGGCCCCTCAAGCAGGATCTAGTGAGAGTGTGTCAGGAGGAGGCAGCTGCTGTCTTACGGAAGGAAGGGAATTCCTGGCCAGCTCTTGACTTCTTTATTTCATCCTTCAGCCAACAGTGAAATATGAGCGACAGCCAGAGTACCTGGACGCTACAGGTGGAACCTTGCACCCCTATCAGATGGAGGGTTTGAACTGGTTGCGCTTCTCCTGGGCTCAAGGCACCGACACCATCTTGGCTGACGAGATGGGCCTTGGGAAGACCGTTCAGACCGCAGTCTTCCTCTACTCCCTCTACAAGGAGGTAGGAGAGCTGGGGCTGTTAGTTTTTTGTGTGGGTATTTTGTGTTCGTGGTCTTCTCTTACACTCTGAGGAGACAGAAAAAGGAAGAAAAAAAATTGGTCTCTGGCCCTGGAGAACAGTGTTGAGTGACAGTAAGATAGACGCAAGTACACAGAGACAGACTGGAGGGAATGGAGCTGTGGGTGGGATTAGTGGTGGGTGCCTGGAGCCTCGGTCCTGGGGGACGGATATGCGCTGAGACAAGCAGAACTGTGGGTAGAAGTAGTGTGGAGAGACATCGAGCGGCAGGGGTGCGGTGTAAGCTCCCTGCAGGGCAGGCAGGGCGTGTTGGTACACGGAGAAGGGAGGGAGAGGAGCGGCCTGTGCACACGCCCGTCCTCCGCCCACTCCGGGGCAGGGTCAGGGTCAGGGTGGGCGCTCGGGTTGCGTGTGGGACCCTCAGTCCTTACTCTCCGTCTCCTCTTCTTCCTCAAAGGGTCATTCCAAAGGCCCCTTCCTAGTGAGTGCCCCTCTTTCTACCATCATCAACTGGGAGCGGGAGTTTGAAATGTGGGCTCCAGATATGTATGTGGTGACCTACGTGGGTGACAAAGACAGCCGTGCCATCATCCGAGAGAATGAGTTCTCCTTTGAGGACAATGCCATTCGTGGTGGCAAGAAGGCTTCCCGCATGAAGGTACCTCAGCGGGAGGGAGACCCACCCTCGGAGAGGGGAGTTCTTGCTCTGGGCCCCTCGTGCCCCGGTCCCTGGGGTGAGGCAAAAGGATAATAGCCAGGAGGAGGGAAACCCCCCGGAGTCCCTTGACTTGGCCTGTACCGGCAGAGTTGGACAGGAGTGACCAGGTTGCCTTCTTGCGCAGAAAGAGGCATCTGTGAAGTTCCACGTGCTGCTGACGTCCTATGAGTTGATCACCATTGACATGGCCATCTTGGGCTCTATTGACTGGGCCTGCCTCATCGTGGATGAAGCCCACCGGCTCAAGAACAATCAGTCTAAGGTGAGGGGGGGCGCGGGAGGTATGGCCTCCAGTTTTAGTGTTCTAGTACTGCCTACTCATTAAGGGGAGACCTAGGAGGACAGGAAAGGGAGAGAGGCTCTCTGCCTTCCTTCCTCACTCGTGATAGATGACCCTTGGAGGCCAGGCCTCGAAAGTAAGATGGAGGGCTTTCCTGGCGGTCCAGTGGTTAAGAGTCCACGCTTCCATTACAAGGGGCACGGGTTCAGTCCCTGGTCAGGGAATTGGGATGCCGCACGGTGCGGCCAAAAAAAAAAGAAAAAAGAGTTAGTAACGGGAAAGAAGATAAAGGAAAAAAAAAAAGGTGGGGATGGGGGCGTAACTGCTGGGCGGCAAAGCAGAAGTCTGTGGACATGTGCTGGAGCCCTCTTCTTATTGAATTCCACTTCTCTCCTGCCTCACCAGTTCTTCCGGGTCTTAAACGGTTACTCGCTCCAGCACAAGCTGTTGCTGACAGGGACTCCACTACAGAACAACCTGGAAGAGTTGTTTCACCTGCTCAACTTCCTCACCCCTGAGAGGTTCCAGTGAGTGTGTGCTTATCCATAATCGGCTCCGCATTCTTCTAATTCTTCCTTTTGCCCGTTTCCTATGTCACTTTCCTTTCTTCCTTTCCCCCTCTCCAACAACTTTTTCCTTTCTCTTTCTGAAGCAATTTGGAAGGCTTCTTGGAGGAGTTTGCTGACATTGCCAAGGAGGACCAGATTAAAAAGCTGCATGACATGCTGGGGCCTCACATGTTGCGGCGGCTCAAAGCTGACGTGTTCAAGAACATGCCTTCCAAGACAGAGCTCATTGTGCGCGTGGAGTTGAGCCCTATGCAGAAGTGAGTCTGAAGGGACAGAAGCACTGGCTCCGTTTTGCAGACACACTTAGACACCTGCCAGTCTGCACAGTGTTTCCTTCTCCATACTCCGCCACAAGGCGTGTGGTGACAGGAGCCAGCGAGGGCTAAAGAAACCTGTTGCCAGGTTGCTGGGGCCCAGAGTTCTTTTTTTTTTTTTAACATCTTTACTGGAGTATAATTGCTTTACAGCGGCGCGGCCCAGAGTTCTTATTGAGTTAATCCTTACCTTGTTTAAAATGATGATGGTGGCGCTTCTTAGGTTTCCTCGGTCCCAAAGTGAGATATGTTGGAAAGAAGATCCCAGACCCTGGGACTGCATTATGAGTCACATAAAGGCTCTTGAGCATGACTTACTTGCTGTCTTGCCCACATAGGAAATACTACAAGTACATCCTCACTCGAAACTTTGAAGCGCTCAATGCTCGAGGTGGCGGCAACCAGGTCTCTTTGCTAAATGTCGTGATGGATCTTAAAAAGTGCTGCAACCACCCGTATCTTTTCCCCGTGGCTGCCATGGTACGTTGTGCCACCTCTTGTTCCTCCCTGGGCAGGAACTGCTCCGTTTGGGGTTTCTTTCAATATTTTTTTCTTTTTTGCTTATTTCCTCAGGAAGCCCCTAAGATGCCTAATGGCATGTATGACGGCAGTGCCCTAATCAGAGCATCTGGGAAGTTACTGCTCCTTCAGAAGATGCTCAAGAACCTTAAGGAGGGTGGGCACCGTGTACTCATCTTCTCCCAGGTATTGTGTGGGAGCTTTTGTGGGTAGCAGTGGACAGCTCAGTGACATAGGGGAGGAATTGTCATCTGATTAATCCCATAATTAAAGTATGCTCATTTTCCAGATGACCAAGATGCTGGACCTGCTAGAGGATTTCTTGGAACATGAAGGTTATAAATATGAACGTATTGATGGTGGAATCACTGGGAACATGCGTCAGGAGGCCATTGACCGCTTCAATGGTGAGAGGGAAGGAGTGCCTTCGGTCCTGGCACCCTCACTCACGGCCCTGGACCGATCACTTGTTCTTCTTGAGCATCTGCTTTTCTGTGTAGAGGTTTAGGGTCTTTTGTCAATTGACATGGAAGAGTACTGCCGAATGTCTTGATTGGAAGGATGTTTGGATTATTGCTAGGAGATTGTTTATTCCCTTTGGAGTCTTTGTTCTTTCTGCTAAAAAGAAGGGCACTTTATTTAACCCTCCGCATTGCATCTTGAGGCCCAGGAGGGACCAGGACTTACCAAACCCAGATAGCAAGTTAGTGGCAGGCTTGTCTCAGTAGCCACTACCACCTCCTCTTCTTTTTTTTTACTTTTTGATTCGAAATAATTGTGAACTTAAAGTTCAAAAAATAATACAGAGAGTTGGTGTATACACTTCACCCAGCTTTTCTTAATAATGACTTACATAACCTCAGTACAATGATCAAACCCAGGGAATTAACACTGGCGTCATACTACTACCTAAACTGTAGACTTGAATTGAATGTCACCACTGTTCCTGTGTCAGGATCCAGTCCCAGATCCCACGTTGAGCGTAGTTGTTGTTTCTCTCCCAGTTCTTCATTCTTTCCTTTCCTTTCATGACGTTGATACCTCTGATGACGACTGGTTAGCTCTTTTGTAGAACGTCTCTGTATTTTTTTTTTTTTTTTTTTGCGGTACGCGGGCCTCTCACTGTTGTGGCCTCTCCCGTTGCGGAGCACAGGCTCCGGACGCGCAGGCTCAGCGGCCGTGGCTCACGGGCCCAGCCGCTCCGCGGCATGTGGGATCTTCCCAGACCGGGGCATGAACCCGTGTCCCCTGCATCGGCAGGCGGACTCTCAACCACTGCGCCACCAGGGAAGCCCTAGAACGTCTCTGCTTTGATATTTTCTCGTGCTGAGATGGACACTAGACATTTTGGACAGGAATCCCGGAGAAGCGATGCTGTGTCCTTTTCAGTGCATCATTCCCAGGGAGGACATGATGTTGATAATGTTCCATTGCTGGTGTTAAGCTTGATCACTTGGTTAAGGTGGTGTCTGTTGAATTCCTCCCGTGTAAAGTTACTCTTTTTTTTTTTGCATTGTGATTAATAGATATCTTGAGGGAGATACTTTAGACTGTGGTGACATCCTGTTTCTCCTTAAACCTTCACACTGATTTCAGTATCCATTGGTGGACCTTGCTTATGAGTATTACTTATTAATATTATTAGTTCTGTGTTTGCCTAATGAGGTGGGTATTTTAATTCAAATATAGTTGGTTTACAATGTTGTGTTAATTTCTGCTGTACAGCAAAGTGACTCAGTTATGCATATATATACATCCTGTTTCATATTCTTTTCCATGATGGTGTATCACAGGATATTGAATACAGTTCCCTGTGCTATGCAGTAGGGCCTTGTTGTTTATCCACTCTATATACAACAGTTGGCATCTCCTAATGAGGTTTTATTGTTCTGATATTCCTTAAACATGTATTAACTGGAATTCCAGAGACACCTCTAATGGTGTTTTGGTTCCTCTCTTAGCACCAGGTGCTCAGCAGTTCTGCTTCTTGCTTTCCACTCGAGCTGGGGGCCTTGGAATCAACCTGGCCACTGCTGACACAGTGATTATCTATGACTCTGACTGGAACCCCCATAATGACATCCAGGTGAGCAGAGGTAGCAGCCTTGGTCTACAGTGACTTTTTGGAAATGCATAGTGTTCTCTGTGAGGGCTCCACCATCTGGGATTAGTTGTTTCAGGGGGAAACAATAGATTGTTTTCAAATGTCTTTTACCTTATTGTAAGCCAGAGAGTTTGGGTTAGCTATGGTCCTATTTTGGGTAACATGATAGAGGGTGGTATCTTGGGGTAGGGGTGCAAAGGGAAGTTTTGTGTGAGGGCAAGCTGCAGCTCCTGCCTTATGCCGGATTTAACTTATTATGTGGAAGTCAGGGCAAGAGTAGAAGTAAGGAAATACGATTACTTCAGTTCTTGCCTCCGTTTTGTGCACAACTCCAGGCCTTTAGCAGAGCTCACCGTATTGGGCAGAACAAGAAGGTGATGATCTACCGGTTTGTGACGCGTGCGTCAGTGGAGGAGCGCATCACGCAGGTGGCAAAGAAGAAGATGATGCTGACGCATCTAGTTGTTCGGCCTGGGCTGGGCTCCAAGACTGGATCCATGTCCAAACAGGAGCTTGATGACATCCTCAAGTTTGGCACTGAGGAGCTATTCAAGGACGAAGCCACAGATGGAGGTGAGCTAGGCAGGAGCTTGTTTTGGTGTGGGGCTTGGCTTCTCTAAAGGGTATCTTTGATACCTAGGGTCCTGAGACTCAGACCTAGGGTCCTCTGGGACTTGCTTTTTCCACTGCAGCTGCTGAAGTTAACTGGGGGTATGGACCCCTGATTCTTTATAGGAGGAGACAACAAAGAGGGAGAAGACAGCAGTGTTATCCACTATGACGATAAGGCCATTGAACGACTGCTGGACCGGAACCAGGATGAGACAGAAGATACGGAATTGCAGGGCATGAATGAATATTTGAGCTCATTCAAAGTGGCCCAGTATGTGGTGCGAGAAGAAGAAATGGGGGTGAGTATGAGTCCAAAGCAATGCTGTGCTTGGTGATTGGTCCAAAAATTGGAGTTGAGACCACGATGGTATTTGAGATGAGAGGAAACCATCTGTAGGCAAATTAGTACATTGCTGAATTGATATACCTCTTCCTTTGAAGAAAAATTCTGTAACATAGGAGCAAATCACATTCTCATCTTTGACGTGGCTGTCCGGCCACTTTTCACACTCAAAACACTTGTATTAGCTCTTCTTTTTTTTTTTTTTTTTAATAACTTTTTTATTTTTGGCTGCGTTGGGTCTTGCTGTGTGCAGGCTTTCTCTAGTTGCGGCCAGCAGGGGCTACTCTTCGTTGCGGTGCACGGGCATCTCATTGCGGTGGCTTCTCTTGTTGCGGAGCATGGGCTCTAGGCGTGCGGGCTTCAGCAGTTGTGGCTCGCGGGCTCTAGAGCGCAGGCTCAGTAGTTGTGGCGCACGGGCTTAGTTGCTCCGCAGCATGTGGGATCTTCCCAGACCAGGGCTCGAACCCGTGTCCCCTGCACTGGCAGGTGGATTCTTAACCACTGCGCCACCAGGGAAGCCCTGTATTAGCTCTTCTTTATCAGAATCTCATCTTATTTTCTCTTATGTATTTTATTAGCCCTATAAATAAATTTTGGATTGCTATCTCAAGTCTCTCCGGAGAAAAGGTAGGAGATACGATACATACTTAGCATATCCCCTGTGCTTTTTTTTTTTCCCCCTGTGCTTTTTAAAACTTTAGAATTGTTTTCCCTTTTTGTTTTCTTGTGTATTCTTGGTCTTTTTTTTTAGTAGAAAACAAAACATACTCAGTTATAAATGCTTGGCCTCTGTAATGAAGTTTTTCCTCCTAATGATATCTAGGGTATAAAATGAAACAAAAAATTGCTTTCGCTTCTGGTCCTCTTTTAGCCACCAGGTCAGGGTTCTTTGAATTGGCATCAGTTTCTGGTGGTCCTTGCCATCTTTTCTCATCCTTCCAATTCAGAACCATCCCTCTTGTTGTATTTTTCTTTTCTTTTTTTTATTTTTCTGATACGTATTATCCTTGTTCTTGAAAGTGATTCTACTAACTTCAGTTGGGTGTAACTGTGGCTGAAAAGTCTGACAGGTCTACAGACCAGTAGTATTCAGCCAAAACTGCCCTTCTGTCAGGGTGGTGACCGCATATGGGAGTGACTGACTGGGGCAGAACGTGCTGAGTGGTTGTAGGGGAGGGGTGGCACTCTCCCTCCCACTGATGACCTCTCCTGATGACTACACAGGTATACAGACAGCCCTCTCATTAGTGGCTGAGGCTGCTATTTACTTTATATATATATATATATATATTTTTTTTTTTTTGCGGTACGCGGGCCTCTCACTGTCGTGGCCTCTCCCGTTGCGGAGCACAGGCTCCGGACGCGCAGGCTCAGCGGCCATGGCTCACGGGCCCAGCCGCTCTGCGGCATGTGGGATCTTCCTGGACCGGGGCACGAACCCGCGTCCCCTGCATCGGCAGGCGGACTCTCAACCACTGCACCACCTGGGAAGCCCCTACTTTATAATATTTTTAAATGTTATTTTATTTTATTTAACTTTTATACAGCACGTTCTTATTAGTTATCTATTTTATACACATCAGTGTATACATGTCAGTCCCAATCGCCGTATTCATCCCCCCACCGCCCCCACCCCCCACCGCTTTCCCCGCTTGGTGTCCATACGTTTGTTCTCTACATCTGTGTCTCTATTTCTGCCCTGCAAACCGGTTCATCTGTACCATTTTTCTAGGTTCCACATATATGCGTTAATATACAATATTTGTTTTTCTCTTTCTGACATAACTTCACTCTGTATGACAGTCTCTAGATCTATCCACGTCTCTACAAATGACCCAGTTTCGTTCCTTTTCGTGGCTGAGTAATATTCCATTGTATGTATGTACCACATCTTCTTTATCCATTCCTCTGTCAGTGGGCATTTAGGTTGCTTCCATGTCCTGGTTATTGTAAACAGTGCTGCAGTGAACATTGGGGTGCATGTGTCTTTTTGAATTATGGTTTTCTCTGGGTATATGCCCAGTACTGGGATTGCTGGGTCATATGGTAGTTCTATTTTTAGTTTTCTAAGGAATCTCCATACTGTTCTCCATAGCGGCTGTATCAATTTACATACCCACCAACAGTGCAGGAGGGTTCCCTTTTCCCCACACCCTCTCCAGCATTTATTTGTTGTTTGTAGATTTTCTGATGATGCCCATTCTAACTGGTGTGAGGTGATACCTCATTGTAGTTTTGATTTGCATTTCTCTAATAATTAGTGATGCTGAGCAGCTTTTCATGTGCTTCTTGGCCATCTGTATGTCTTCTTTGGAGAAATGTCTATTTAGGTCTTCTGCCCATTTTTGGATTGGGTTGTTGGTTTTTTAATATTGAGCTGCATGAGCTGTTTATATGTTTTGGAAATTAATCCTTTGTCGATTGATTTCGTTTGCAAATATTTTCTCCCATTCTGAGGGCTGTCTTTTCATCTTGTTTGTAGTTTCCTTTGCTCTGCAAAAGCTTTTAAGTTTCATTAGGTCCCGTTAAACTTTATTTTTTGAATAGATAGTGTAGCCCTCCATATCTGTGGTTCCTCCACATCTGCAGATTCAACTGGCCATGGACCATGTAATACCGTAGTATTTACTATTGAGAAGTATCTGCATATAAATGGATTCCTGCAGTTCAAACCTGTGTTGTTCAAGGGTCACCTGTAATTCACCTAGTTCAAAATTCAAAAGCTACAGAAGTATCTCTTTCCCACTCCAGTCCTTTGGCTACCTAGCTCCCTCCCTGGGGATAAGTGGTATTTATTTTATAAATTATTTTATGTGCACACAAATTACATATATATGTATATATACATATACACGTATATACACACGAACGCCTTTTTTCCTTTTCCTTTTAAGGAAAGTAGTTGTTTTTTTTTTTTAATTGAAGTGTATTTGATTTACAATGTTGTGTTAATTTCTGCTGTACAGCCAAGTGACTCAGTTATACATATATATACATATATATATATTCTCTTATTTTATATATACTCTTTTCCACTGTGGCAGTTCCCTGTGCTATACAGTAGGACCTGTTGTTTATCCATTCTCTATATAAAAGCTTACATCTGCTAACCCCAGCCTCCCACTCCATCCCTCCCCCAACCCCCTCCCCTTGGCAACCACCAGTCTGTTCTCTACATCCGTGATTCTGTTTCTCTCTCTGTCCGTGATTCTGTTTCTGTTACATAGATTCATTTGTGTCCTATTTTAGATTCCACATATAAGTGATATCATATGATATTTGTCTTTCTCTTTCTTACTTCACTTAGTATGATAATCTCTACTTGCATCCATGTTGCTGCATAAGGAAAGTGGTTTCTTATACGTGACATTCTGTACCTTATTTTTATCCACCTAATAAATCTTGGAAGATTTCGTCCAAATCAGTACCCAAAGAGCTTTCCCCCCTCCCCACCCCTTTATTTGCTGCATAATATGTCCTTGTTTGGAAGTACCATAATTTATTTACTTTAAAAAATTGAGATATAATTGACATATGCCATTATATTAGTTTCAGGTGTACAACATAATGATTTGATACATTTTTTTTTTTCCTATGAGAACTTTTGAGGGCTGCTCTTTTAGCAGCTTTCAAATATGCAGTATGGTATTAACTATAGTTACTATGCTATACGTAAAGTCACCATGACTTATTTATTTTATAACTGGAAGTTTATAACTATAGTTACTATGCTATACATAAAATCACCATGACTTATTTATTTTATAACTGGAAGTTTATACCTTTTGACTCTCTTCACCCTTTTCACCCCCCATAGTTTATTCAAGTTCCATAATGATGGATACTTAGGTTGTTTCTAGTATTATGCTGTTAGCAGCAGCTTAATTCTAATGTAAGGGATTTGGAATTAAGTGGTCCTGAACGATCTGAAAAAAAGTAAGACTTTCAAAGGAGCATAAACATTATTGGGATATAAGAGGATATATATAATTTTTTTTCACAGTTGGTAAACTTTTATGAAGTTTATGAAGAACAGAAAGGGCTTATGGCCCTTCTGCTTTATCTCCTGGGAGAATCTTTTGCAGTATTTCAGAAGCTTCTCCATTCTACCTCGCTAAGGCTGTAACCTCACTTTTCTTCATTTTACTGTCTCGCAGCTGTATATGCATCAGTGAAAGGGGTTAAAAGAAAACATACTGTCTCTTCATTCTTCTCTTGTGATAACAGCTCCATCCTATATTTTTCTTTAGTTATTTTGACTGCTAATCTAAACATAACCACGAGGAACCAACCATGTCTTGTCAATTAAATTTCTTTTAAGCTCTTAGGTCCAAGCAGGCTCACCAAGTATTTCAGAGTCCAGTCATGAGAAGGAGCTATAGCAGAATGGGGACTGTGAGGACCAGGGGTAGCTGGTGGTGCCGACTTCAGCACCCCTGAGTCCTGGCCCTCCCTCTGTCCCAGGAGGAAGAGGAGGTAGAACGGGAAATCATAAAACAGGAAGAAAGTGTGGATCCTGACTACTGGGAGAAATTGCTGCGGCACCATTATGAGCAGCAGCAAGAAGATCTGGCCCGCAATCTGGGCAAAGGAAAAAGAATCCGTAAACAGGTCAACTACAATGATGGCTCCCAGGAGGACCGAGGTGTGTGTGGCCGGCCCCGCCCCCAACCCATGGGCCGTTCCACTAGAGCAGTGGGCCCCGCTCATCTGCCCTCTCTCCCTCCAGATTGGCAGGACGACCAGTCCGACAACCAGTCCGATTATTCAGTGGCCTCAGAGGAAGGTGATGAAGACTTTGATGAACGTTCAGAAGGTGAGGGCTATGCCTTTCTGCTGGATTTTTAAAATACTGCCTTGTCTAATATCCCTATCGGTGTCACTCACGCATCCTTTTCTTCTCGCAGCTCCCCGCAGGCCCAGTCGCAAGGGCCTGCGGAATGATAAAGATAAGCCATTGCCTCCTCTGTTGGCCCGTGTTGGTGGGAATATTGAAGTAAGTACCGTTCCATTCTAGGGAAGGTTGGGTGAGTGCTGCTGTCGGGTCTTTGGTGGGGTAAGGTCTACTCCTTCTCTCACCTAGGTTCCTTCTCCCCCCAGGTTCTTGGCTTTAACGCTCGTCAGCGAAAAGCCTTTCTCAATGCGATTATGCGATATGGGATGCCACCTCAGGATGCTTTTACCACCCAGTGGCTTGTGAGAGATCTGCGAGGCAAGTCAGAGAAGGAGTTCAAGTAAGTTGAGAGCAGGAATGACTGGTGTAGAGCAAGGGCTTTTAGTCTCTGGTCACTCCACAGTACTAGTGCAGGCTGCGCAGGACAGCGGCTGTCTCCTCTGCTGACCTTGGCAAGGGAAGCTGTTAGTAATAGCGTTCCTTGTACTCCTCGCTTCCCTGGAAGAGGACCTGGGACATGGTGTGGGGTCTGGAGACCAGCTTTCAGCACGATGGTGGGCTTTGCCTCAAATGCAGCCATAGTTGTTGTCTGGGGTGATGCCTGACTGCGGGTGGGAAAGAATCTGATCTAGGAGTTGGCATGATTGCTGTTTAACCCATTTCTCTATTTGTTTACTGCAGGGCTTACGTCTCTCTTTTTATGCGGCATTTATGTGAGCCGGGAGCAGACGGGGCCGAGACCTTTGCTGATGGTGTACCCCGAGAAGGCCTGTCTCGCCAGCACGTCCTTACTAGGATTGGTGTCATGTCCTTGATTCGCAAGAAGGTGAGCCCTGAACCTCCCTCCATCGTTCAGGGGTTTCTAGGTGAAACTGGAGAGCCAGCAGGAAAGGAACCTAGATGGAATTGGGTCTTCAGCATCTTGTCCCGTTGCTGCAGGTTCAGGAGTTTGAACACGTTAATGGGCGCTGGAGCATGCCCGAACTTGCGGAAGTAGAGGAAAACAAGAAAATGTCACAGCCAGGGTCACCTTCCCCAAAGACTCCCACACCCTCCACTCCAGGGGACACACAACCCAATACTCCTGCACCTGCCCCACCTGCTGGTAAGTCTGCCTGGACTGTTGTTTTCTATCCTTTTCTTCTTGTCCTGGCCTTTGCTTTTTCTGTTTCCCTGTACTCAGTTCTAACAGGGGAGTCTGGCAGGACACACAGCAATCTCCCTCTCAGTTTAGGAGGGCTGTCCTAAGAATAGGGCTGGCTCTTAAAGGCACGAGAGGACAGTTTAAGATGAGACAAACTGAGAAGGTGTGACCTTCTCTCTGATCTGGGACCTTCTTCCTAATGAATGTCTATTATTGGTGTGCAGAGGATGGGATAAAAATAGAGGAAAATAGCCTCAAAGAAGAAGACAGTGCAGAAGGAGAAAAGGAAGTGAAATCTGCAGCCCCTGAAGCCACTGTTGAGGTAAGAGACGGGGGTGACTGGATGCCACACCAAAGGCAGACGGATAAGCCTGTTCTTCCCCTTGGGTGCTGGCCTGTCTGCTTCAGCCTCTTTCTTCTTTCCTTTGAAGTGTATACAGCCCCCTGCCCCTGCCTCAGAGGATGAAAAAGTCCTTGTTGAGCCTCCCGAGGGAGAGGAGAAAGTGGAAAAGGCAGAGGTCAAGGAGAGAACAGAGGAACCAATGGAGACAGATCCCAAAGGTATGTACATTTTCACACACTGCAGATCCCTGTGAACCACAGTTGCTCTTGGGCTTGCAGCCCGGCTGGAGGGAAGTCCAGAGGAAGTGACACACTGAAGAATCTTGTACCCTTGATTTTAAACTGTGGGCTTTTTCTCTCTCAAGACATCTTTTATGACTTTCATCATGATTTAGGTTCAGGATATAGTGTAGAACAGAGAATACACTTCCTTAGATATGCTCTCAGTGCCATCTGTTCTCCCAGGTATTGCTGATGTGGAGAAGGTGGAGGAGAAGTCAGCAGTCGATCTGATTCCCATTGTGGTGGAGGACAAAGGTGGGTGTTTGGAGAAGCTGACTGTGCTTTTAAAAGGACTCTAAAGCTGAAAGGAAGGACTTTATCTCTTGGACACCCCTCCACCCCCAGGTTCCCCGATCCATACCCATATAATCATTTTATCCCAAGCTAAAAGACTCCACCTCTCCCCACACGTGGCTGTCAGTGGGCCAGTGGCACCTTTTCCTGGGTTTAAGAACACTTCTGTGGAGAAAGGGTGGAGGTGGGTGGGTATCTTGTAGCATATGGTGCTATGTATGGGTAAGGGCTATGGTGCTGGCTTCTGTCTGGAGCTGACATTTTTCTTCTGCATGTCCTGTAGAGGAGAAGAAAGAAGAAGAAGAGAAAAAAGAGGTGATGCTTCAGAATGGAGAGACCCCCAAGGACCTGAATGATGAGAAGCAGAAGAAAAATATTAAACAGCGTTTCATGTTCAACATTGCAGATGGCGGTTTTACTGGTATGAAAAAGAGGGGCCCACGGGGGTTAGATGGATTCGAGGTGAAACCAGGGTTCTTGTCAGAAACCAGGGTACAGAGACTTTACCTCTCATAGAGAGAATGCCAGGCTGACTGCACACCCCTCTGGGGTCCATGTTAGAAAGCCAGAGGCGTATCAAGTTGGTATCTGGGAATCAGGAATAAATAGCTTTTTGAATTCTCACAGATGTTTGCCTTTCTTTTTCTCCCCAACCTTCCCTAAATTCCTCTTCAGAGTTGCACTCCCTCTGGCAGAATGAGGAGCGGGCAGCCACAGTCACCAAGAAGACTTATGAGATCTGGCACCGACGGCATGACTACTGGCTGCTGGCTGGCATCATAAAGTATCCTTTGCCTGAGTTGGGGCTGAGGTCCTTGGTGAAGGTTTCTGAGGGTCCACAGTTTGAAGTTCTTAATTTCCTTGTTTCGTTTTTCCTGAGCAATTAATTTTCCAATAGCCATGGCTATGCCCGGTGGCAGGACATCCAGAATGACCCACGCTATGCTATCCTCAATGAGCCTTTCAAGGGTGAAATGAACCGTGGCAATTTCTTAGAGATCAAGAATAAGTTTCTAGCCCGAAGGTTCAAGGTGAGCAGGACGAGGAGGAATACAGCGTTGACGTGGCAGCCTTTAAAGTTCAGAAGGGACTAAAGGAGGGGGTCTGCTCATTCAGCCACATCGATTATTGTGTTCCCCTGTGCACTTCGCTTTGTATCCTGTGAAAGGCTTTGCTCCCAAGTATCTTAAATATTAGAGATCAACACATACAGACCTGAAGGTTAACCAGCTGGTTAAGGGCTGAAGGTGACTGTGCCTGACGCAGGACACAGACCAGTGCAGTGGGTGTGCTGGGGGAACACGGTAGGCTGGAGTGTTCAGGAGGAAAGATGCAGAGGTGGGACTGAATTGGATCTCTGAGGAGGCAGCGCTGCCAGTGGGCTGGTGGTACTTTTTTCTGGGTCTGTGTGGATGAAGGGTGGGGTAGACGCAAAGGTGTAGAGCTCCATTTTCAGAATCACTAGGGCTGATACGCCCAGGACTGAAGGGGAGTTTTCCTCAGGAACTCAGCAGATGCATATTAAGGGCACCTTGTGTGCAGACCATCATAATGGGATACCATGGAGATGAGACACGTGGATCTTAACGCTGAGTATAATTGGGGGAATAAGAAACGTACACTAATAAACCTTCAAATATCACGTGCTAGGGAATGGGTGGGCCAGGGGCAGGCCCGGTGCCTGTTCTCAAGGAGCTCTCAGTTTAACGTAGAGGCAGATGTGTGGTCAGATGAATGTCATTCTGTGTGTTGTGAGGGAGACTGCTAAATCCTTAAGGAAGTTCTCCAGAGGGAATGTGGGGAGTGGGGAGAGCTCACAAATGCTCCAGGGAGAAGATGGCATTGGAATGAAGTTTTGGTGAATGTAATAGAGATCGCCGGATAGAAATGGAAGGCCCTTTGATCAAAAGAATTAGGTTAGGCAAAGACAGAGCCTGTAGAGCTTATGGTGTTTGGAAACAGCAAATAGTCCAGGTGGGGTGTAGAAGACACTTGTGTTGGTGATGGTGGGAGGTACGTTGGAGAGAGAAGTAAGGCTGGAGGTCGGTAGGTAGGTTTTTGGCACCAGATGAGAGAGTTTGGACTTTACCTTATAGTTCATGGGCAGCCATTGAGGGTTTGTGAAGGGTTTTGATACAACCAAGGGAAACTGAAACAGAACATTCATGAGATTACAGAACTATCATATAAGTCATGAGGTAGTAAGGGCTCGTCTGTGATGCTGGTTGTGGAAAATGAGAAGGATAAGATAAAGGGAACGAGGGACTTCCCTGGTGGTCCAGTGGTTAAGACTGCACTCCCAGTGCAGGGGGCCCGGGTTTGATCCCTGGTCAGGGAACTAGATCCCCCGTGCCACAACTAAGGTCCAGTGTGCTGCAACTAAGACCCGGTACAGCCAAATAAATAAATACTAAATAAATAAATAAAAGATAAAGGGAATGAAGCACCAAGGAATTTACAGGATTTACTGATTTACTGTAGGGGTCAGCAAACTTTTTCTGTTAAGGGGCCAGAGTAATTCAAGCTTTGTGAGACACTGACACTCAGCTCTGTCATAGTGGGCAAGCAGCCATAGGTGATAAGTATGAATATGTTCCAGTAAAACTTGATTTATTGACACTAAAATTTGAACTTCATATAATTTTTATGAAGCTTTATAAACTATTATTTTGATTTTTTTTCAACCATTTAAAAATGAAGAACCCATTCTTAGCTCTTGGGCCATCCAAAAACAGGCAGTGGCCCAGATTTGGCCCACAGGCCATAGTTTGCTGACCCCTGAGTTACTTTATTGAATTTGAGATACAAAGGAGTGAGACTCCAAAAATAACTGAAGTTTTGAGTCTGAGTCACTGAGAAAGTAAATTGGCAGATCAGGGAAGTGAGGAGAGGGAGCAGTTTGTAGAAAAAAGTTCAGTTCAATTTTAGACAAGCCATTTGGTGTTCTTCACAAGTAAATATCCTCCCAGTACTCCCACTACCGTTAAACAAGTGGGATCAAAGTGATCAACCATGCACGAGTGGGGTCAGAACTATCAGTGCTTGAGATGCATGTTTGAAAAGCACCAACTCACTTGCATAGAGGTGCTGGCTGATGCCAGGAGGGGAGAGAGCTCTTGGGAGAATGCTGATCCTGGAGAAAGCTCATAGTTCGGGGCAAGAGGGAGGGGAGTTGGTGAAGGAGACAGGGTGGTATATAGATTGAAAGGAGGTGCTCGGTCTGTTTGGGGATAAGTTAGGCCTGAACGGAGCCAGGTCTTCTGGAAGAAACAGTAGTCCATTCTCATACTGTCCTTTCTCCTGACCCCTGGTGGATTCATTCTTTTTAAGAACCAGTGGATACTTGAGTAAAATAAGTCTCGTAAGTCATGAATCAACATTCTGTCACTTGAAATGTATTTCAAAGGCCGTTTTACACAGCTCCATCAGGTGACATGTGCAGGTGTTCGTTGCATTATGATTTTTGGTGGTGGGGCCTGGAGGCAACCTAGATGTTTGACATTGGGAGTGTGGGTAGGTAAAATGTGGGTTCACATCACCGAGCATTAAGAAACAGTTGGCAGCAACAAAATACACGTTTTGTAACATAAATGGACCTTTTAAAAAGGTATGTAGTGGGGAAATGAAAAAGCATTTTATAATGTACAGAAAAACATTCTGTAAATGAGAAATGTGCACATGAAACAATACTGTCTTCAAGAAAACCCACAAAAAGACACACAGTAGGTATATTAGAAGGGTTGCCTATTGAGGAAGGAAAGGAATGGGAGTGAGATATAGAGATGAAAGAAGAGAAACAACAGGAATAATTTTAGAGAGTAAAACAACTTGATAGGGTAGATGGACTGCCATGCAACCATTAAGTCATCTGTATTCTGTAATAACCTAAACGGGAAAAGAATTTGAGAAAGAATGGGGGAAAAATGTCATCTTTTATAAAGAGCAGCTAATAACAAGGGAAGAGGCTTACCATGTAACTTTGAGTGAAAACAATATAAATACGTATATAGAATCTTAATTTTGTAAAAAACATGTAACAGAAAACCTCAGAATGTTAACAGTAGCTCTCGGAGGTGGAATTGTGATTTTAATTCTTTATACATTCTGTATTTTCTAAATTGAGGATTTATCATTTTTGTATAAGAGTGAATCAATAAAGGGTAAAGAGCTTTAAAAACACAGACCTTCAAAGTGGGGTGAAAAAGGCAATGGAATGTTGAACTGGCCAGGTGTGGGTTCTGAGAGGCCCATGAGAAATGAGCAAAGTGAGTGTCAGTCCAGCTGCCATCTCCTGTTTCTCTCTTGTCCAGCTCTTAGAACAAGCCCTGGTGATTGAGGAGCAGCTGCGTCGGGCGGCTTACCTGAACATGTCAGAGGACCCCTCTCACCCTTCCATGGCCCTGAACACCCGCTTTGCTGAGGTGGAGTGTTTGGCAGAGAGTCATCAGCACCTGTCCAAGGAGTCGATGGCGGGAAACAAGCCAGCAAATGCGGTCCTGCACAAAGGTAGCCAGTGGCTCCCCTGCCTCCTGTGGACTTGGCCTCCTTCCTCCTCTGCCCCTCCCCGACACACACCTACTTCTCAGGTCGGAGCCTTTTTTGGAGCCCCTTTCTTTGTCTGGGAGCTTAGGGTGTGCTGGGGGTCCTTGCGTTCCTTCTTAGGAAGCTAACATCTTAGAGACGGTCAAGGACAGTAGTTCTTTGCTTTTTAACTCTTGAATGTATTCCAGTTCTTGGAGGTGGAAAGCAAAGCAGAATAATATAGTGTGATTTGGGATAGTTTAGAGGTAACAAGGTGATTTAAGATCCTGTCAAATTCTAGACTGCTTTCAACATTCTGTTTTTAATTAAAGTTAAGACATTGTGAGGGGGATGGAGGGTGAAATGAGGAAAAGAAAGCTGTTACAAAGGAAAAGGGAGACAGCTCCAAAGGTGCAGAGGAAAGATAGTGAGAAGAGGAAACAATAGGAATAGCTATTGAAGAAGTGGAGGAAATAGAGACAATAGGGATCAAGGGACAGTTGGCTTTAGAAAGCACAGAATCATGGACAGTTGGAACTGGAATATGAGGGACAGGAATTTGAGTGTGGTGGAGCCAGGTCAGGTGAGTCGGTGACAAAAGACAGTACTCCGGCACATCAGTCACTTGGTCATTGAGAAGTAATGGGTGTGTGTGGGGGGTCCACTTAATGGGAAAGATGGACCTCGGTCTTGACTACCATGGCTCACCGCCTCTTTTTCTTCCCCCTGCAGTTCTGAAACAGCTAGAAGAACTGCTGAGTGACATGAAAGCCGATGTGACTCGACTCCCAGCTACTATTGCCCGAATTCCCCCAGTTGCTGTGAGGCTACAGATGTCAGAGCGTAATATTCTCAGTCGCCTGGCAAACCGGGCACCTGAACCACCTCCACAGCAGGTATAGGACCATTTTCGTCTGGCCAGCCCTTCCAACAGAGCCATTCTAGAACTTTTAACTCTGCTGTCTGTCCCTAGCTTTACATACTGGGCAGGTGGGGCTGGCTTACCAGTGAGTTCCCTTGGGATCAGGTGGGTTCCTGGAGTCTGGAATTCTGACTCCCTTGGCTTTCTCTTCCTATAGGTAGCCCAGCAGCAGTGAAGATCCAGATTGATGATACCACCTCCACCGCTGAGCAGTGACCTTCCTCACTTTCCCTTGCCCAGCTTCTCCCCTGGGGGCCTGAGAGACCCTCTCCTTCCTTCTGCCCCATCTTCCAAGTTGTAGAGGAACAGCCCCGCTGAGCACTGGGGGAGGGGAGGGAGTGAGGGGCAGTGGTGCCCTTCCTGCTGGAGAGACATGCAGCAGTAGCGCCGGCGCCATCTGCGGGGAGCTGGCGGGCTGGCCTTCCGGGCCCTGGCTTCTCCCCACTGTAACGTCTGTTACACACAAACTGTTGCGGGTTCCCAACAGGCTTGAAGAAAATGATCAGAATTTCTTCCTCCTTTTGGTTTTATTTTGTTGGTTTATTTTGTGTTTTTTCTCCTTTTTTGGGGGGTATTCACAGTGGGCCGGGCCCCTGGGTGAGACACAGCTACCTCTGTTGGCATCTTTTTAATACCAGGAACCCAGCGGCTCCAGCCCCTGAGTGGCTAGAATTAAATAAAGTGGAAAAAAAAAAAAAAAAAAACCAAAAGCATAAAAAAACCACAGCAAATTTCTTGACGAAAATTGAAAATAAAAGTTTCCTTGTATTTTAGTGCTCTCGTTCAGTGTGGGTGTAGGTGCAGGTGGATGAATGTTTCTGATGGGAGCCTTGGGACGTGTGTTTGGAGACGAAGGGTTTCCTTGTGTCCTGAGATTTCACGAAAGAGCCGAGTTCCCACTGTGCACGGGCTGCGTGCTGACAAGCCCACCTGTGCACAGCGGGGTTCACAGCCCACACCGCGGCCTCCTGGCTCCGCGAGGGTGCGGAAGCGGACTTCTCCGGGCTGTGGACGTCGCGCGAATAAAATGAAGGGGTCTTCCTCGCAGAGTTGGGAAAACAAAACCAACGAAGGGCTGGAAGAGTTTTTACAGCTAAGCGCCACCTTGCTGTCTATTTGAAGAAAGGCTGAAGTCGGTTTTTCTGTTAACTTGCGTGAATGAAGTCAGGACGCGAGATGCCTTCCTCCCGACCTCCAAGACGGGAACCTGGGCGGAGAGGACCGTTACCTGAGGGGGAGCGCGGGGTCTGGGGTCAGGGAAGAGGGTTTCCGCGTCGCAGGCGTGGGGTCCCCCGATCTTGAGGCGACGTCGGGCGGAGGAGGGCCCGGCTCTGGCGCCTCCGTTCGAGGGGAAGGGGCTGCTTTCGGGTACAGTATTTCCGACAAATCTGCAGTGAGGCGAAAGGCCCATGCCCGGAGAGGAGGGCGGGGAAGCCGAAAACGCCTTGGGTGCACCACCTTCGCCCGGGGGGAAAGCAGAGCGGTCCGCCAGAGAATCGTGCCCGGCCGCACTGCCCCCCCCCCAGCCCCGCGCGGGCCGGGGAAGCAAACGTTCCGGCTTCCGCGGCGGACCGGAAGACCGGAAGAGGCGGGGCCTCGGCAGGCACACAGGGCGCCTGCGCAAGACGTTTTCGTGGTGCGGCGTCGGAGCGCCTGACCTGGGCTGCACGTGGAGCTCCGCGCCTGCTTCCGAATCCCGTCTCGGGGCTGGATTGGCTTCCAGGTGAGCCGAGGCTTCAGGCGGGTCTGGAGGAAGTTGGGGAAGGAAGGGTGAGGCGCTGACCTGGACTGGGGCGTGGGGAGGGTGGGAGTACGCGGTACCTAGGGCGTGGGACCCAGGGCCCGGGGCTCAGCGTGGAGTGGAGGTTTGGCCAGGCCTCGAGGGGCTGTTGAGTCGAGGTTTTGGTGGAGGCGATACCCTCTCCCGCTCCATTTCGCTTCGTCTGCGTTCTGCCTTTCCCTTACAATACGCGCTCTTCTACTGTCTCCCGTTTTGTTTTCCCCAGTACCATGGGGCGTAAATTGGACCCTACGAAGAAGGAGAAGCGCGGGCCGGGCCGAAAGGCCCGGAAACAGAAAGGTGCCGAGACCGAACTTGCCAAATTCTTGCCTGCAGGTAAGGGTCTGGCGTGCTCCCTCTCCCGATTCTCCAGCTTTTGCGCTATTCTTTTATCTGTAGCGCAACCCTTCCGTTTTTTTAGTCATTTTGTGTGTTCGCTTTCTGTTCAAGCGGAATTTTCTTTTAATGAGTTAATAGGAAATAAGTAGGAATGAGGTACTCTCTTAGCGTTTAGAACTTAGGGAAGATGCGACTGGGACACAAGTACCCATGCAAGGAGAGGTGTGGTTTAACACTGCGGGAGTTCAGAGGAAGGGGGATCCCACGGAGTTAGAGAGTTTGAGAAGGTTTTGTTTGAAAAGATTTTGTGAAGCAGCTGGGTTTTGAAAAATGGGTGACATTTTAGCAAGTGGAAGTTGGAAGGGGATAGTCCAGTCACTGTGAACTGCATTGTTGAGGGCATGGAGATGGGAAAGCACAGATCTGGTTCCTGCATGGTTATTATCTACTGCATGGAAGACTGGGTGGCAGGGAAGAATGGGCAAGTAGTTTGTGTTGAACATCATATAAAAGATGCAGTTTACTGAGGTGTTGGCACATGCTAAACACTATACGGAAGCCTTTGGACACATTGTATCCTCTCATTCTCAGTGTCCTGTGAGAGAAGCCCTGCCAAGGAATTGGGTGCTGAGAGGTTAACCTGTAAATAGTTATTAAATGACAGAGCTGAGATTTAAATTTTCTGTTTCTTGGAGAACATACGAACAGCAGCAATTGTAAAGGTAAAATCTATTGTGGTTGGTGACTGATGAGTTGAGAGTAAAAGAAAGGGGAGAAGAAAGTTTTGAATCTGTGTCACCAGAATGATGGTGATGCTGTTTGTTGAAACCAGTCTGGAGGGAGGCCCTGTTTGGATTTGGCTGGTGAACAGCCAGGTGGAATTCATCTCCTCTACATCTCTTATCCAGCTCCCGGTAGAGCACAGTGGAGTGACTTATCATCTACTGCTTCTAACTAGTGTTCTAATTCTCTTCCCTTTTATTTCCTTTCCCGTTGCTTTCTTTTTCATTTCCCCTGTAACCTCCTGTTCAGCCTGTTTAAAAAAATTTTTTTTTTAAACAGGTGGTGATGAAAATTTCAAGAGGCTGTCCAGTCGTGCCCGAAAGAGGTGAGTGTGCATGTCTAGACTTACGTTACCCAGGTTAAATTGGTCCCACTCATCTTTAGGCACTGCTCCCATGTGATCATGCTGATGGAAAGAGCTGTTGGGGACTGTCAGGTTTCCCTGCACTGGGAAGTGGCAGAGCCTAGAGGTGTGTTCCATTTCCTCACTCCTTTTATGTTTTCAGGGCAGCCAGGAGGAGGTTGGGCTCTGCTGAAGCCCCTGAGATGAATAAGTCCCCTGGGGCCAAACCATTGCCTGGAAAGCTATCAGAAGGTCAGTGGACATAGGAGCAGGGTGCCACGTGAGGAGTCCTCTGGGTCCTGGGTAGGGAGGGGCTTGTTGAGTATTTCTGAAGTGAAAGGAACAGCCAGAGGACGTTCTTGGGGGTAGAAAGTACAGAGGCTCCATCAGCGTGTGGCTGCCCTCAGTCCAGGATTCTTCAAACCCTCTGGGATCTCTGCAGGAGCTGTCCAGGCACCCAGTAAGAAGGGAGCCCCGTCCTTATTTAACAGTGCTCGAGGCAAGAAGCGCCCAGCACCAACCCACAGCAGTGACGAGGAAGAAGAGGAGGAAGACTCTGAAGGGGGTGGTGTGGTGAACCAGGGGGACCTTTGGGGCTCCGAGGACAGTGACGCTGATATGGTAGATGACTATGGAGCTGACTCCAGCTCAGAGGACGAAGATGAGGATGACGGTGCAGAGGTGAGCTTTATCTCTCTGGGTCTTCAGAATGCTGTCCTTGCCTTTCAGAGTCTTTCCAGATCCTTGAGACTGTCTCTCGGTGACAGGGATAAGCCTGAGTGGAGAAAGGGGATTTTAGTGTCCGTCACTTTCGTGGCCCCTCACCTCCTCTCAGCGCATGTGCAAGTTTAAAAGAGCCACAGGATAGAGCACTTTAAAATGTAACGACGCTCAGTGCTGGTGAGGACGTGGTAAGGCGGACACTTGTATGGCCCCAATGATGGGACTAGAAATGCACACAATTTTTTTTTTTAAGCATTTGGTATCTGAGAACCTTAAAAAGGTTTTTCCTTTTCACTTAGTAATTCCACCTGAGGAAGGTGATCCAGAACGTAGACAGAGGTTTACTTGCCGAAGTGTAAAAGTTATCGTGTATTATACAGTTTAAGTATATGAGTGTGTTACTAGGAAGATTCAAGCATAATCGAAAGAAAGTTCCCACTTTCACCCCTCTCCCCCGACCCCCCTTCTCTCTGCAGAGCTACTGTTCTGCGATTTCCAGGCACCACGTGGACCATAATGCCAATACTCTGGAAACTTCCAAAATGCCTAACATGCTTAAGTGAACTATGGTTCACTCGTGTGCTAAGTTAACGTTTGGCCATTACGTCTGCGAAAATGCTTGTGATCTGTGAATGAGAAAAGGCGAGAAACAGACTCGAAAATGAATCATGATTTTAACTGTGTGAAAAATGTAGAGTAAGCGTGGAGGAAAATATGGCAAAATGGGTGCCCAGGGCAGTGTGTGTGTGTGTGTGTGTGTGTGTGTGTGTGTCCCGCCCCCCGTGTACATACGGTTATGGGAAGAACAATGTAACGAACTCTTTCAATCCATCATCTCACTTCAGTAACAGTAAATATTTTGCCAATCTTATATTCACTTCTTTTTTTTTTTTTTTTTTTTTATTCACTTGTTCAGGGTCTAAATTTCTTTCTGGGAGCAAGAGTTACATTTGTATTTAGGAAAAAAACAGAGGTAGGAAGTATTTTGTGGGCTGGTGGAAGGGCAAGCTTTGCATCACCAGCCTCTTGTCTCTTTATTCAGTTGCTGCCCATTGAAAGGGCTGCTCGGAAGCAGAAGGCCCAGGAGGCTGTTGCTGGGTGAGTTTTGGAAACTCTTAGGGCGGAGAGTAGGCAGTGGCTGGGATGAAGGAAAATGTGAGGAAGGAGGAGGTGTCTGCTTTGATCTGTGAACCACTCTGTTCTTGGACCTGTTTATAGGGGCCAGTGGAGTGAGGAGGAGACCTACGAAGAGGAGGAAGAGGAGAAAGTGTCCCCTGAGTCAGGCCCCAAAGAGGATGATGAGATGGAAGGGGACCTGCAGATCAACGCAGACGCGGGGGAGACTTTTGTGCTGCCCCCTGCTGGGGAGATGGAGCAGGATATCCTTCTGGGGCAGGGGGAGCCGGAGGGAGATGCTGGGGAGAAGGCATTTCCAGGCCCCAGGAAATCAGGAAGCAGTTCCTTAACAGGTCCACATGCCCAGGTTCCAGACTTGCAGCGAGTTCACAAGCGCATCCAAGACATAGTGGGAGTGCTGCGCGATTTTGGGACTCAGCGGGAGGAAGGTCGGTCTCGTTCTGAGTATCTGCAGCGGCTTCGGAAGGATCTGGCCACTTACTACTCCTATGGAGACTTCCTCCTTGGCAAGCTCATGGACCTCTTCCCTCTGTCTGAGGTACCGACTTGCCATTCTGATGCCCTTCATGCTTTTCTTTCCTCGCCCTCTCTTCTCTTACACTGTGTAAGAAAGCAACCAGCCCCCTTGCTCTCTGCTTTTCTGGCTGCGCTCCTAGGCCAGCCTGACCTGCTCCCTGCCATGCTCTGTCCCAGCTGGTGGAGTTTTTGGAAGCCAATGAGGTGCCTCGGCCCATCACCCTCAGGACCAATACCTTGAAGACCCGGCGCCGGGACCTCGCTCAGGTGAGGGGTGGGCCCTGAGGTTTGCTTGTCTCAGGGAGGCACTGAATCCCAGAGACACCCGCCCCCGCCATCCCACCCCACTGGGCGTGGGGGGGGGGTCTTAGTACCTAGGCATTTCTTGGTACAGGCATGGTCCCAGGAGGCAGACCTAGGCCTGGTGTCACGCTGGGTCTGTCTGGCAGGGCTGAGGACCTCTGTCGATTGGGGAGCTCGTCCCTTCAGCCTCTGCTCCCTGTGACAAGGCTGAGACATCCGCATCACGATGAAAGTGCCGCCTCACAGAGAAGTGGGAGGGGGTTGTCTGCCTCGTAGATCGTTGAGAAGCTGGTGTATCCCCAGGAAAAGACGTGACACACACTCACAAGCAGTGTTTTAAGCTCCTCGTTTCCAGGGGTTCAGGGGCCCCAGGTTAAAACCCTGGTGCCAGAGGCAGTGGTGTGGCCTTGTGTGTTGTCTGTCTCCTGGTGTCTATCTTCTGTTGTCTCTCCTGGAAGGTAACTCGATAATTATCTTTAACGTTGCTATAACCAATAATGCTAGGTTTTAGGATGGCAAGGGGGCTGAGGCTCTTGGAAAGTCGGGGTCCATTTCCAGGAGATGAAAGGACAGGAGCTGGCAGTGTGCTCCATTGGGATGGAATTCGGACCTTGAGTTAGAACCTGAGGAAGAGGAGACCACGGGACGCGATGGGACAGTCTGTTCCGTGCGCCTGTGATGATTGTGTCCTGACTAAGCTCTAGGGGTTGTGGTGCCACGGGCCTCCTGCCAGGACCAGGGTTTCATATCTCCATTCCCCTACTGGGTGTAGTAGCTTCCGAGGTTTTAACACTTTCATCCATCTTATTTTCAGGCGCTGATCAATCGTGGGGTTAACCTGGATCCCCTGGGCAAGTGGTCGAAGACTGGACTCGTGGTATATGATTCTTCGGTGCCCATTGGTAAGTGTTCCCCGCCCCGGAGCCCTTCCGCCCCTGCCCTCGTCCCAGCATGTCACAGGCGGGTCCTCATCCACAGGTGCCACTCCCGAGTACCTGGCTGGACACTACATGCTGCAGGGGGCCTCCAGCATGTTGCCCGTCATGGCCTTGGCACCCCAGGAACATGAGCGGATCCTGGACATGTGTTGTGCCCCTGGAGGAAAGACCAGCTACATAGGTATGAGAAGGGCCGGCAGGGCTAGGCTTCAGCTGGCTCTCCGCTTGTGAAAGGAGGTGGGGTTGCACAGGCGGTCAGCAGGGTGGGCAGCAGCACAGGTTCTGGGCCTCTTACTGCCCACGTGACCTTGGGCACCGTGGAACGGCGAGGTGATGGTGCTCGTGTTGGCCGTTACGTTACGCGTGGGTCGTGAGGGTCGAGGTGCGCATATGCAAGTCCCTGGAACAGTAACAGCTACGTATAATTAGTCGTAACCATTTTATTAAACTGTTACCCCTTGGAAGAAGTAACTTAGTCTGAAGGATCAGAAGCGCGTTCAGTAACAAACAGAAAAGCCATCCTGGCGGGCTCGCTCATCACAGGGCCGGTGCGGACCGGGCAGCCGGTGGGGTTGCAGCTTATTTGGGGAAGGGGGTGAGACTTCATAGGAAGAGTCTTGGGCTAGAGGGTGGCCGGCAGGTGTGGAGGCACAGGAGCTGCCGGTGAGCACTGCCCTCCTCCCTTCAGCCCAGCTCATGAAGAACACAGGTGTGATCCTCGCCAATGACGCCAACGCCGAGCGGCTCAGGAGCGTCGTGGGCAACCTGCACCGGCTGGGAGTCACCAACACCGTCATCAGCCACTATGACGGGCGCCAGTTTCCCAAGGTGGGGCTCCCCGCTGTGCGTCTCTCCTGGGGCGCCTCACCTGCTCCCTTCCCGACCTCAGGATGTTGAGACCTCCCTTTAGGAAATAATCGGTATGGTTCAGGTTGCCGAAAACATCCACTTAGCCTACCTTTCTCCCCAGGTGGTGGGGGGCTTTGACCGAGTCCTGCTGGATGCCCCCTGCAGTGGCACCGGTATCATCTCCAAGGACCCAGCAGTGAAGACGAACAAGGTGCAGGGGTTGGGGGACCCGCTGAAAAGTCTCGGGGAAGTGGGGCTGGCGAAGCGGAGTGGGAGGTGGGCAGTCAGCAGCTCACGTCTCCTGAGGCCACCTTTAGAAAGTCCAGCGCTGTGGGTCTCTCCGTCCTGGGACAGGATGAGAAGGACGTCTTGCGCTGCGCTCACCTTCAAAAGGAGCTGCTCCTGAGCGCTATCGACTCTGTCAGCGCCGCCTCCAAGACGGGGGGCTACCTCGTCTACTGCACCTGCTCCATCATGGTGAGGCCTGTCGTGGGGCGAGAGGGGGCAGGGCTGGCGCCGGCACCCCCCAGCACCCCCTCGGCTCCAGCTCCGCTTTCCCTTCCGTCTCTGTCTCCCCCACACGTCAGGTGGAAGAGAACGAGTGGGTGGTAGACTACGCCCTGAGAAAAAGGAACGTGCGGCTGGTGCCCACGGGCCTGGACTTTGGCCAGGAGGGCTTCACCCGCTTCCGGGAAAGGCGCTTCCACCCTACCCTGCGCTCCACCCGCCGCTTCTACCCTCACACCCACAACGTGGACGGTTTCTTTATTGCCAAGTTCAAGAAATTCTCCAATTCTATCCCCCAGTCCCAAACAGGTAAGCAGTGTGCTCTTTGTACCTCTCCTCTCCACCTTTCCTCCCTCTCCTGGCCTTTGCACGCTTGGGTGAGAGACCCCTTTCATCCCAGCTAGAGTTGTTCCCAAGGCTGGGCCCCATTCGGTATGTTACAGGGTTCACGTGAGTGGGGTCTTTTCCTTGATCCTGCCAAATGGCTGCAATTGTTCGGCACTAAACGCATTCCCAGCGCGAGTGTGGTTTCTTGGCCGAGGGTTGCCTTACTGGTAATAGGCCTCTGCCAGTCCAGCCTTGTCAGCATTGGGTTGGCACGCGACTCCTCAGAACTGTCCGTTCTCAGAGCCCATCACACTAATTGCAGATCGTTTCCTCAGCCATCTTGAGGAGTCTGGCCTTGATCTCAAGGGGAGGGGTGGGGTTTTCTGAAACAAGCCTGAGGGCTCTGCCTGCTGGGATGCCACCCTGAGCTGAGTTGGAAGAGGGAGAGGCGGGCTTCTCTGGACACAAACAACATGACTTATTGAGTTGATTTTGTTTCCTCTTTATAAACAATGCCTCTTAACAAAAGTCACATCTGAATGTTAACAGAACAAAAACCTCTTTAAGAAGTAGCAAAATTTCTTGCATTTTTTTTTTTTTTGCTGTAACTGTAAAGATACATATTTAATATGTCTTCATTAATGAAGACTAGCTTTTTCTAGTTGCTCTGTGTGCATTCTTATTTTCCTGCATCTCATCAAACTCTGCATGAAAAAAATATCTTTTCTGATGGAAAGAAAAGCCCAGTGCTTCAGGTTTTTTCAGCGTTCGCCTCCTCCTTAGAGTGTCTTGTCACCTGCTGGCCTCAAGGGGGCACAGCTTCCTCTGAAAACCTTTTGGCCCAAGGATGGGGATGGGTAGCGATGCCTTCTCTTTAATACAGGGTTCAAATATGACTTGCGTAAAGACCAGGTGATATTAAGTGATATGAAGCCAGGTAATCTGCTCTTAGGCACCGTCCCAGTTGTGTGGAACACTTGGCCAAGAGATAGTACCCCGGCAATCTCCTTATTTTAATACCTCTGCCTACCTCCTCCTCCACTAATGATCAAGACCCAGTGATGAGGCCTGTTTTCTCAAACCATCTGTTTAATTTTAACCTCAGGAAATTCTGTGATATCCACCCTTACAAACCTAGACTTGCCCCACCTGAAAGGGCAGGTGACCCCCCAGCCTGAGAGCAGCAGCCAGCCTGCTAAGAAGGCCAGGGTGGCTGGTCAAGCAAAGCAGCGGCTGCAGAAACGGAAACATCCCAAGAAGGCTTCCTTCCAGAAGCAGAACGGCGTCTCCAAAGGGACAGACTCAGAAGTGTCCACTGTGTTTTCTGTCACAAAGGCCCAAGCTTCCTCAAAGCTGCAGGATAGCAGTCAGCCAGCTGAAAAAGCAGCAGGGGTCAGGGAACCAAAGGTAGCTGGGAAGCTACAGCAACAGTCACCCGAACGGCAGTCCTCCAAGAAAGCTGCCTTCCGGAAGCGGCATGCTCTTCCCAAGGGCACCTGCACGGAAAGACGTGCTGCGCCGTCCCTCTCCAAGACCCAGGCCGCTCTCCAGCCTGAGGACCGTGGTCAGCCCCTGGGGAACACCACAGGGGCTGAGGAGGTGAAACAGCGGGTGCCAGAGCAGCCCCTCAAGAAAGCTGCCTTCCGGAAACAGAATGGCACCCCCAAGGCACCTAAGACTCCAGTCGTGTCCCCCTGCGGTCCCAGCCGGCCCCCACCAGCAAAGAGGAGAAAACCTCTGTCCAGAGGCGGCAGCCAGCCCCTGCTGTCTCCGATGGATGGTTGAACGATACTGGGGTGGCTCATTGCCGTTGTTACTGGGTTGGAACTCTTACCTCTGTGAGGATGGCTTCCCCACTGTGGATGTGAAATTTAATACACGTTTTACAATCTCTGGCCGCTGTGTGTTTTTTGGAGGGGACTGGGTACTGGCTTTGCTGCTTGAAGGGTAGAGGTGGGAGGGTGGGACAGGGAACCCCTGAAGAGAGCGGACAGTGTGGTATACTGAGAAATAAGGTCAGTTCCCAGGGACCCAGGGAAGGAGAGTCATGGAGTCAGAGCCTGGGTGTTTGGATTCAGGGGAGAGGAGGGCAGTTGGGGTGTAGGGAAGGTGAATTTCGTGCCACCAGAACCATGGAGTACTGGAGGACCTGGGTTTTATGTCCTGCCACGCTGGCTGGATTCTGGGCATGGGTCGGGGTCCGGTCGGCTCCGGGCTCAGCCTCAGACCCGGAAAGGTCGGTCCAGGTGCCAGCTTCCGAATGAGCCTTTCATTGGCCTCCTCCCTGGCCTCCTCCGCCCCGCTGACCTCTGCCCCTTCCGCCGAGCCGTCTGATTGGCTGCCCCTCGTCCCCCTGGCGCCTCATTGGCTCTCCTCCCTCGCCCTCCAGCCCTGCTCTTGCACGGGTCTCCATCTCCCAGCAGAAGGCGCAGCCATGAATCCGTTATTCGGCCCCAACCTCTTCCTCCTCCAGCAGGAGCAGCAAGGCCTGGCCGGGCCGCTGGGGGACCCCGTGGGAAGCGACCACTTGGCCGGCGGCGGGGACGTGCCCCCGGCGCCGCTCGCCCGGGCCGGCCCGGCTTCCTACTCGCCGCCCGGGCCGGGCCCGGCGCCCCCAGCCGCCATGGCGCTCCGCAACGACCTGGGCTCCAACATCAACGTGCTCAAGACCCTGAACCTCCGCTTCCGCTGCTTCCTGGCCAAGGTGCACGAGTTGGAGCGCCGCAACCGGCTGCTGGAGAAGCAGCTGCAGCAGGCGCTGGAGGAGGGTAAGCAGGGCCGGCGGGGCCTGGCTCGCCGAGACCAGGCCGTGCAGACCGGCTTCGTCAGCCCCGTCAGACCCCTGGGGCTGCCCCTGGGCGCCCGGCCGGCTGCCGTCTGCACCCCGTCGGCGCGGGTGCTGGGCTCGCCCGCGCGCTCGCCGGCAGGCCCCCTCGCGCCCTCCGCGGCCTGCCACCCGGCTCCCTCCACCTCCACCTCCGCCTCCTCCGCCTCCTCCTCGTCGGCCCGCTTCATGCCAGGCACCATCTGGTCCTTCTCTCACGCCCGCCGGCTCGGGCCGGGACTGGAGCCCACTTTGGTGCAAGGGCCTGGCCTGTCGTGGGTGCACCCCGACGGGGTGGGCGTCCAGATCGACACCATCACCCCCGAGATCCGCGCTCTCTACAACGTGCTGGCTAAAGTGAAGCGCGAGCGGGACGAGTACAAGCGGAGGTAGGGATCGGGAAGGTGGGGAGGGGGCTCAGCTCACGCCACACTGGGGCCGGGGCTAGGTGTGCGTACAGGAGCCGAGAGCAGCTGGGGCCCAAGAATCAGGGAGGAGTCAGTATGAGTAAAGTTCCTGCTGTGTAAGGAGGAACTTGGAAGTCCACAGAAGGAATTGGATACCCGGAGACTAGAATCCCTAGAGAATGCAGAAGTCGAGACTCGTGACCGGAAGGAGGCGTCTAGGAGCCGAATACTGCGGGGAACACTTGTTTTTCATCTAGGCTGCAGTGTTTGGAGGACTGTGTTAACTGGGGGTTTTGTGATGTGTAAAAGGGACATGGGTCGGAGAGGTCACATACGGGCTACTGCTTAATCCCCCAGTCTCAGCCCTCGGAGCGACTTTGTGATATAGGCTCCACATTACTGATCAAAAGTTAGAGGCAAAGGTTGTAGTTTTAATTTGGGAGTCGAAGGGAAATGAGAAGGGGGTTGGAGAGGGGCCGCACCTTGCAGTAGGTGATCCTGCCTCTGCCCAGGGTTTCCCAAAACGGCGTCCGAGGGAGCAGCAGGGCTGCTCTGCTTCCATCCAAACCAGAATGCTGTGGGGACCTTAGGGCATTTCTGGGAGTAGGTCAGAAAAGGAGGGAGGCGGGAAGAAGGAGTAAAGGGAATTCCCTAGGGAAAGGGGAAGGGCCTATGTAGTTGGCCCAGGGCTAGCCTTGGAAGCCGGGGGATCTGAAAGTGCAGAGCTGAAGGCGGAGGAAGTGTGAAGAGGGCAGCAAGGACCCGAGTAGGAGAAGGCTGGGAACATGGACACACCAGGAAGTGTGAAGAGGGCAGCAAGGACCCGAGTAGGAGAAGGCTGGGAACATGGACACACCACACCTTTGACACAAGGCAGCTGGGGCAGGCCGGGTCGCTCTGAAGATGAGGAGTTGGTTTACTGCAGGGAGCCCTGCGGGGTAGCACAAGGCGCCAGGGGAGGGGATGCGACGCGGGAGTGCTGGCTGCATCCAGGCGGATCCCCTAGACGGCTGATAACCACGCCATTAGGACAGCAGCGTGAGCACGGCCAGCACTTTGTACACTCTGTGCCTGGGACGCCATGGTTGAAGCCGAAGGAGATGACAGGTCAGAAAGAGGCTTAGGCTTCAGGTTTAACCTCTTAATGAGCTACGCTGACCCCTTGTGGGCAGGCCTGGGAATTACCCTTGCAGCCCAGGGGAGCCGAGATTTGTGTCTGGTGGGGATTGGCTGAATGCTCGGGCAAATGACTGCTGGGTCGGCTTGGGGGGTCGGGGGCGAACTTCAGGGGTCTGTAACCCGCCAGAGGCTAGCAGATCCCAGATCAGCAGGCTTGCTGAGGTGGAGTCCTGTCCTCATGCTGGCTGGCTTCCTTCCTTAGTTGTAGTCCACGATTGAAGTGTCTTTGGGAGTCTCAGTCATCCTAAAACCATCATTCAGATAGATGCCACCCAGAACCATCCTGCCCCAGCCACTGCAGGAGTTAATTAACGCCGTCAGCAGTGGAACATGGACAGTTCTGGAATACATCCATAACCACAGGAACAACTGCTGTTGTCGGGGTGTTTTGTTTCTAACTGGAAGAGTATTTTGGTCCAGCTGTCCAGGGCAGCAAGGGGTTATTCCTCGGGGGTTGATGAGCTCATAGCTCATAGCACCGCTGTGCAGAGGGCCTCACAGCCAGACGTGGGTGGTATGTGATACCGGCAGTTACTCATTCTTCCACCCCAGATCCCCTGCCCTTCTTCTCTTCTCTTCATAGCAAAGCTAACTCCCGTCTGTAGCCTGGAAGACGTGGGCATAGTATGAGCACTAAACTGGGAAGGAGCTGAGGCCTCCTGGTTCTGGGTTCAGCTCCCCTGCCTTGTGCGACCTTGGGTGGATCTCTTTTTCCTGGTCTCAGTTTTTCCGACATAGGAGTGGCCCCTGCTTCCTCACTTCACTCAGGGAGACCGTTTATTTGGAAGAAAGATGTTTGCTCAATGTAGAATACGTGGAAATTGCTCAGATTCTACCCATGTTTAAAGAACCTCGCGAGGGAGACCAGATTTAAATGGAGGTCAAAACGAACCCATTCGTGGGAATGTCTGGCTGGAGTACAGATAGAATTCTAGTGAGCTTCCAGATGGTTTGTTTTCAGATTTGTTTTTTTGTTTACCCTGTGAGATTTTATTAATCTTAATCCATACCTAACTTCCTTAAGTTTCTACCTGGAACAGTTGAGTTCACGGTCCTGCCCTTCCTGATGTGTCTTCTCCAGGGTTATGGTCCCCTTGTCTGTCTTGCTCCCTCCAGGGATGCGTGGACCCCAGGGGCATCAGGGTACTGCATCCCCTGCCCTCACGCTGTAGACGAAGAAACCAAGGCCCAGAAAGATAAATGTCTTCTTTAAGAAAATACATAACCTGACACTGCTGGGGCACTTCCCTGGCCCCAACTGTCTGAATGAGAATGCCAGAGCGAGGGGAGGGGCTGGGTGGGGAGCCAGGAAGACGGGAGGGGAGCTGGGCTGCCTTCTCCCGGCCCAGCCCAGCCGCCAGGAGGGGCAGCCACGGTGAGGTCGAGGAGTTATTATTAGGAATACTGCAGTGCGGAGAAACGGGAGAGCTAGGAGAGATGGGCCTGGAGGAGGAGCCCGGGGAAGAGAGCTGAGAGGCACCTGGGAACAGAGATGGAGGGGAGGGGAGGGGAAGACCAAATCCTGGGCCTGCGGAGTGTGTTCTCCGTGCTGCTTCCTAACCACCTTTCTGGTGTCGAGGTTTCTCCCTTGGTGCAGTTGCCCTCCTTTCTCAGCCTGGAGGAAGCTTTTCCAGGATGGGGGAGAAGTGCTGGGCTATGTCATTGGGGTCTGAGGAGTCCCGCTGTTCCAGCCAACCTTGCGGGGCCCTGAAATCAATCCTAAGCAGGGGTGTTGCCCCCGCCGCTGCCCTCCTGCCTGTGTGAGGAGGAGGGGGACGCGCCGGCCAGCTCCCAGCCTTGGCCAGGAGCGCCTTCTAGCCTCCTCATGGTCTTAGGCTCTGCATGCGGGGGCCCAGGAGGCCCTGCCGCTAGTTCTTATCCGCCACGGTTTCCCTCTCCCTCTGGGTGTGGGTGCTTAGTGATCCCAGGCTCCTGCCCGCACCCTGGCCCCTCTGCGACTCACCCGGGGCCTCTGGGTGGGCAGTTTCTGGAGCTTGTGGGGATGGACTTCAAGCATCTCCTAGCAGGCTCTTGACCACCTTTGCTGATGCCATATGTGTCCTGCAGCTGCTTTTACAGGATTAATGGTACCACAGGAGGCAGGGCAGCGGGCTAGACGAGCTCTGTTCTGGTGCAGGCAGCAGGCGGGAGCCCGGATCTGAGGACTGGAGGTGGGAGACCGGGCCGGGTGGTGTGGGCAGAAGGAGGGGGACGAGGCCAGCCGGACAGCTGGTCGGGCTGGGCCCTGCGAGGGACCAGAGCAGCCGCAGTTGCTCTTAAATGGTGCGAGGCCGGAGGTTCCGGGAAGGCAGCTGGTGAGCTGGGAGCTGGCGGGGAGCCTGGAGCCACACGTTTCTGCCCGGCTCCTCCCGTCTGGGGAAGCAGACCCAGGGCCGGGGCCTGAGCCAGACGGGCGGGGGGCGGAGAGCGGAGGCGGGAGGACCCCGCACCCAGGCGCCGGCCCTTCGCTGTCTGCAGGTGGGAAGAGGAGTACGTGGTGAGGCTGCAGCTGCAGGAGCGCGTGAACGAGCTCCAGGAGGTGAGGGCCGCCCTGCCCCGCCTCGTCCCACCTTGCCCTGCCGGCAGCCCGCAGGCAGTGCGGCTCACGCCGGCTTTCTCCCGACCTGTAGGAGGCCCAGGAGGCTGACGCCTGCCAGGAGGAGCTGGCCCTGAAGGTGGAGCAGCTGAAGGCCGAGCTGGTGGTCTTCAAGGGGCTCATGAGCAACGTGAGTGCGGCCACGCCACCCCTCGTCCCTACCCGCCGGGGCGAGGCTGCCTGAGGCCAGGGAGCCGGCCTTTTTAGTTGCACCCACTTCACTGACCCTCCCCCCAACGTATGTGCTTCCATTTCTTTTCCCCTTGCCCACCCCCTAACTCCGGAGAAGAGACAGCAGAAGTCCCCGTGGCCTCCATCGTTCCTCAGGGTGGTTTGCTCACAGTGTGGCCCTGGGTGAAGCCCTGACCCCCTCTGCCTTCATATGTGGGTCTGTGGAATGGGATAGTAAAGCGCGCACTTCGCAGGCTGGTTCGAAGGTTGCGATGCACTGAGTTAGGACAGCGGCGCTAGTTCAGTGTCGGCTGATGTCACCACTGCGATACTTTCTCCACTCCCATAGCCCCTGCTGGTCAGTCAGTCAGTGTCTCTTGGAGCCTGAGTTCCAGGAGGGAGCCCCCTGCATGTCCCAGCCACTGGGCTGTGCCCTTCGGGGGCCCCGTCTGGCCAGGGAGCCAGCTGTCCTGGGCAGAGTGCTGGAGGGGCACCCAGGAAAAGGGGTGCCTTCTGCTGGGAGGGGCCGTGTGTCTGGGAGGATGAGGGGACGTTGCCGGGCCCTGAGGACCCCCTCACCGCCCTCTGTGCTCCCCGCACAGAACCTGTCCGACCTGGACACGAAGATCCAGGAGAAGGCCATGAAGGTGGACATGGACATCTGCCGCCGCATCGACATCACCGCCAAGCTCTGTGACTTGGCCCAGCAGCGCAACTGCGAGGACATGATCAAGATGTTCCAGGTGAGGGCAAGGGGCGCCTGGGTCCGGCCCCCGCCCCGTCCCACCGCCTGGTGTCCGCGCCCGAGCTCTGTAGGGGGGCGCGGGGCCGCGAGAGCCCGGTCCTCCGCGGGAGCTGGGCCCGGCCCCTTCTCGGAGAGCTTAGCGCGGCAGCCGGGCCCTGGCGGGACGAGGCTGGGGGTGAGGGACAACCTCTGGAGAGGAGTTTGGAGCGGTCTCTAACGCCGTCTCTCCCCTCCCCTCTCTCTCCCGTCTGCCTCCTCGCCTCTCTGCCTTTCATCTTCTCTTGCTTCCTCCACAGAAGAAGCTGGTTAGTTCTGCTCTCACGCAAGCTTCCTGCGTCCCCGGCCCATTTCTCAGCTCCCCAGGCCTCCTGACCTGCAGGGCTCTCAGCGCAGACCCCTCCCCTCTATCTGGCTGCTCTGCTCCCTTCTTTCTCTCCCCACCCCTCCCTCCCTCTCCCCCCTCTCCCTCCCTCTCCCCCCTTCTATCCCTCTCCCCCTTCTCTCTCCCTCTCCCCCTTTCTCTCCCCCTCTCCCCCTTCTCTCTCCCTCTTCCCCCTTCTATGCCTCTCCCCCTTCTCTCTCCCTCTCCCCCTTCTCTCCCCCTCTCCCCCTTCTCTCTCCCTCTCCCCCCTTCTCTCTCCCTCTCCCCCTTCTATCCCTCTCCCCCCTCCCTCTCCCCCCTTCTCTCTCCCTCTCCCCCTTCTCTCTCCCTCTCCCCCTTCTCTCTCCCTCTTCCCCCTTCTATGCCTCTCTCCCTTCTCTCTCCCTCTCCCCCTTCTCTCCCCCTCTCCCCCTTCTCTCTCCCTCTCCCCTCTTCTCTCTCCCTCTCCCCCTTTTATGCCTCTCCCCCTCTCCCCCTTTTATGCCTCTCCCCCTTCTCTCCCCCTCTCCCCCCTTCTCTCTCCCTCTCCCCGCCTTCTCTCTCCCTCTCCCCGCCTTCTCTCTCCCTCTCCCCACTTCTCTCTCCCTCTCCCCGCCTTCTCTCTCCCTCTCCCCACTTCTCTCTCCCTCTCCCCACTTCTCTCTCCCTCTCCCCCCCTCTCTCCCTCTCCCCCTTCTCTCTCCCTCTCCCCTTCTCTCCCCCTCTCCCCCCTTCTCTCTCCCTCTCCCCGCCTTCTCTCTCCCTCTCCCCACCTTCTCTCTCCCTCTCCCCACTTCTCTCTCCCTCTCCCCCCTTCTCTCTCCCTCTCCCCCTTCTCTCTCCCTCTCCCCTTCTCTCTCCCTCTCCCCCCCTCCCTCTCCCCTCTTCTCTCTCCTTCTCCCCCTTCTCTCTCCCTCTCCCCCTTCTCTCTCCCTCTCCCCCTTCTATCCCTCTCCCCACCTTTTCTCTCCCTCTCCGCCCTTCTCTCTCCCTCTCCCCCCTTCTGTCCCTCTCCCCCCTTCTCTCTCCCTCTCCCCCTTCTATTCCTCTCCCCCTTCTCTCTCCCTCTCCCCCCTTCTCTCTCCCTCTCCCCGCTTCTCTCTCCCTCTCCCCCCTTCTCTCTCCCTCTCCCCCCTTCTGTCCCTCTCCTCCCCTTCTCTCTCCCTCTCCCCCCTTCTGTCCCTCTCCTCCCCTTCTCTCTCCCCCTTCTCTCTCCCTCTCCCCCTCTCCCCCCTTCTCTCTCCCTCTCCCCCTTCTCTCTCTCCCCCCCACTTCTCTCCCAACCTGTTCTCCCTCCAACCTGTTCTCTCCCCCCAACCTGTTCTCTCTCCCCCCACCTGTCCTCTCCCCCCACCTGTTCTCTCTCTCCCCCCACCACCTGTTCTCTCTCCCCCCCACCTGTTCTTTCCCCCCCCAACCTGTTCTCTCTCTCTCCCCCCAACCTGTTCTCTCTCCCCCCCACCTGTCCTCTCCCCCCACCTGTTCTCTCTCTCCCCCCCACCTGTTCTCCCCCCCCATCTGTTCTCTCCCTCCCTCTCATTCTTCTGTCTCCAGTTCTCTCTCTCCCTTTGCCCTCTGGCTTCCAGATCTGGATGTGTGACTCAGGTTCTGCTTTGTCAACTCCGTGTCTCCCTCCTCCTTGCAGCCTGAAAGTTTCCTCTCAGTTCAGTCATTTCACTAGAAGACTTTTTTTAGAAAAGAAATCCTCTGGGCCATTATGCACATCTTACTGTGGTCGAGGCCAACCATGTCCCCCTTATCTTACTGCTCTGTTTTCTCTGTTTCTTGTCTGTCTTCCTCCTAGTCTGCAGCCCCGTCCCCATCTGTGTCTGTCTGCCTGTCTCAGCGACGCTGGTGTTTCTGTTCCGTCTTGTAACTGTGTCTTCTCTCTGTCTGCCCCCCCTTCCCGCTGGTCCATGCTTCCCTCCCCTGCCGGCGCCCACGCCCTTCTCCTCATGCACCCGGCCTCGTCTCTGTAGTCTCTGCACTTGTCTCCCATTAAGGTCCCGTCCATGGGGGGGCGGAAGCGGGAGCGCAAGGCTGCCGTCGAGGAGGACACCTCCCTGTCGGAGAGTGACGGGCCCTGCCACCCCGACGGGGACGAGGAGGAGAGCACGGCCCTCAGCATCAACGAGGAGATGCAGCGCATGCTGAACCAGCTGTGAGTCCCGCAGGCCCCTCGCCGCCCCGCCCCCGAGGCCGGAGCCCCGCCCAGCAGCCCCTCCCTGCCGCCCGCCCTGACGCCGGGCTCCCTGTCTCTAGGAGGGAGTATGATTTTGAGGACGACTGTGACAGCCTGACTTGGGAGGAGACCGAGGAGACCCTGCTGCTCTGGGAGGACTTCTCGGGCTATGCCTTGGCAGCTGCAGAGGCCCCGGGAGAGGTAACCGCCCTCCCGGCCGCAGGGTCCCGGCTCCTCCTCTCCGGGCGCCACGCCGTCTCCTCCCCGCCCGCCGTCCACGCCGTGCTCTGTCTTCCCTTTGTGGCCACCCTCCGTCACCTGCTTCTCCCTGGTCCTTTGTCCTCGTCCCCTCTCTCTCCGGCTTCCTTTAACCTGACTCACTCTCTCCCTCGCCTTGCCCTGTGGTGCCCCGTCCCACCCCTCCCATCTGGCCTCCCCCTGTTTCCCTTTCCTCTCCAGCAGCCGGAAGACAGTTTGGAGAAGGTGATTAAAGATACTGAGTCCCTGTTCAAAACCCGGGAGAAAGAATATCAGGAAACCATTGACCAGATAGAGGTAAGGACGTGCGCTGAAGCCGAGGGACCCAGGTTCCCGGTGGGTCGCAGGTGCAATGGCCTCACCCCTGCGGGACCCCAGACACCAGGGCCTCCGCATTTCTTCCTGACGGGGGCGGAGTGATCTCCCCACTGTAGCACCTCTGGTGGGTCCTTAAGACCTCAGGCTGGGGAGGGAGGCCGACAGATGGGGGTTCAAACCTCCGCTCTGTCACCTCCACTCTAACTTTTAACAGGCCTCCTCTCTCTGAGCCTGCTTCTTTATTTGTAAAGTGGGGTTCTTACTAATACCTCCCTCAGGGTTGTTTGAAGGTCGAGTGAAGTAAGGCCCAGGCAGAGCGTGGGGCAGCGTCTGTCTCGTCATCAGCGCAGCCTATGGTCGTTGCTTTATTATCATCGCTGTTATTGTTAGGGCTGTGGTGAAGTCCACTCGGATGGACTTGAACTTTGCTGCGGTCGCGGCTCAACCTTTGAGCCAACGGGGAAATCTCCACTCTTACTCCCTAGCCTTGAGGAACCTTCTAGAGATGCGAGTGGAACTGGTGCTTCAACTTAAACTCTAGGCCTCTAGGGGCGGCGGGAGGGATTTGTGGCACCTGGGAGGAGGGCCTGTGGGACGAGGCTTGCGTGCGCGTGCGATTCTCGTGAGCCCTCCTGCCCGAGTGAGCGTGAGAGGGTCCTTTCCATGCACTCTGACTTGGGGATGAGGCTGGGGGCCTCTCTCCGAGCCCACTGCCCTCACAGCGGCAGTGGAAGTTGAGGAATTATTTTCCTACATCCTCGTTCCCCCAGCGCCCATTAGCCGACCCTGTTCCTTTCAGCAAAACCTGCTTTCGTTTTTTTTGCCCGGGCAGACAGGTGCTCACTTTTAAAGGCACTGCTGGGTACTTCCCTGGCAGTCACATGGTTAAGACTCCACACTTCCACTGCAGGGGGCGCGGGTTCGCCCCCAGTTCGCCCCACCACCCCCCGCCAAGTCCCACATGCCATGTGGCCAAAAAAAAGGGAAAAGAAAGGCACAGCCAGGCCACTAGCTGAGGAGCTGGGAGGGGGAACTGCACTCCACTCTCCCATTTACACCATCCCACTGTCCTCCTCCTCCCTACGCCTAGAATGGCATGATGGGAGGTGTCAGCGGGGCGGACACGGTGGTGGTGGCTGCAGTGTTGCTCCTGGACATCCAAATGGGACACCTGAGGTCCCTTCAACTCAGTGACCTTTGATCTCTCAGGGGCCCTGGGATGGAGGCAAGGACCATTTCCACCACTGGATGGTGAGACCAAGGCCCAGGTGGAGGGTGGGCGGGAATTCTTTCCCCCACCCCTTCCCCTCCATCTGCTCCCAGCCTCACCCCTCCGCCCTGCCCCGCTGCCGGCGTGCACGGGGTTTGCAGTGTGGCTTTTGGGGTCGTCTCCTTCCTGCAGCCCTGCTCTGAATGTGGCCGTCCTAGCCTCGTATTCTGCTGGAATATGTTTGGTTCGTTCCCTTGTTCCCTGCCCCGCTGAGCGATGAGCTCCAGAGCCCACCCCTCCTCTTTAATACCGGGGGGCTCTCCTGAGGTGTAGGGATTGGGCTGTAGGTGGCAGCCAGCCTGGACAAGAGCTGGCGGCGCCGCATTTCCCTCCTGGACTGAGCAGTCAGTGCGTCCTGCCCCCGCTCGTGCTGTTGCTGCTGGGCCCCGGCTGGGATCCCAGCTCTGGAGCCAAGGCTGTCGCTCGAGCCGCGCTCACTAGGGCTTCTGATCCACCCGGGCTGCCGTCTCTGTGTCTGGCTATGTGACTATTTTCTTTCCTCTCCGAGTTTCCCATCCTCTCTGCCCAGTTCAGACCGTTCACAGGTGGCTTCCCGCCCTTTCTCTTGGCTCTCGAGCAGTCAAGCACGTCACCTCCGAGCAGTTTCTCTGCCTCCCCTTGTGCCCAGAACAGAGAGAGGCAGCACACTGTCTGTGGCCAGATCTTTCACCCCCTCTGTGCCCGGCTCTCAGCTCTACCTCGGAGCCTGTGGCGCAGAGGCGGGGTCTGGGAGGGAGACTGCGTGCCCTCGACTCTGGGCCACACATCGTGTCACGCATGACGTGTCTTGAGTCGGGCTACATCTCAGAGCCCGTCGGACATTCAGCGGGGCAGGCAGTCCTTCCGTTCATCTCTGAAAAGGACTTACAAGTGAGAAAAGCAATGAGAGGAAATAGGTGGCAGGAGAGCAGAGTGCCTTTCAGCAGGGCCCAGCCGGCCTCGGGCCGAGTCTCGTGGACGCTGCTTGAAGTTAACTAATGACTCTGCCGTCGAGGTGTGGGGTGTGCACGCAGGGATGAGTAGGCCCCGTGGCCAGCCCTGCCAGGAGCTCCCAGCTTGCAGAGGGGGACAGGCTGGGGGGACAGCGCTGTGTGGGGAGTGAGGACTGGAGCAGGCCCCGGGGGGGGGCCCCGGGAAGGGGCAAGGTCATCCCCACGTCCCGCCCGCGCACTCAGGAACATCCCTTTCTCACGGCTCTCGTTGGGAGTCTGTTCCAAGAATGCAGGCCCAGAGCAGATTCCTTAGTGAAAGCCTCTGTGGGAGAGACTCCCGGGGAAACTAGAAGGAATGATGGGGTATCAGGCACCTTCTGCCTTGAGCTGGTTTAGTTTAAAATCTGAGTCCGTCACTTCCACTACGGCTGCCTGTGCCCCCGCCCGGGGCGCTTGGCGGGTTAGCCTCCCGGGGGCGGGGGACAGGCCCTGCTGACCCGGCGGCCCTGCCCTGCCCCCGCCACAGCTGGAGCTGGCCACGGCCAAGAACGACATGAACCGGCACCTGCACGAGTACATGGAGATGTGCAGCATGAAGCGGGGCCTGGACGTGCAGATGGAGACCTGCCGCCGGCTCATCACCCAGTCCGGGGACCGGTAAGGGCCCCCCCGGGCACAGGCGGGGCGGGGACAGTACCCGGCGCCCCTCACTGGGGAGCCCCGAGACCCTCCGGCAGTGACTCAAGCCCGTCTTGCCGTGGGGCTGCCCGTTGGAGGCCGCCTGGTCTGCTCGCCCCAGCCCGGCAGCTCCCTCCCCCTCGGCGGTTGTCCATCCGTGGTTGGACTGCCGAAACCTCCCGATGCCGCTGACTCTGGCGGTTCCCCTGGTTAGAAAGGCAGCTAAAAACTGACAGGGAGCACAAGGGGCAGAGTTTTATCTAAAGTCAGCGCCACAATTTGTGCCTTTGATCCTGCGTAAGTTTTTAAAAATCGCAAAACTACTTCATAGCCGTGAAGCTGGGGCCACAGAGCCGGTGCCCTCCGGCTCCCGCGGCGTCTCGTACTGTGACCTCAGATACTTCTGAACTCAGCCTCTCCGAGTCCCCAAGTTAAAGTGGGGACCGTTTCTTACCCCCTTCCCCCCTCCCTTGCCCTGCACCCGCCCTTGCCCTGTGGTCCTCCTGCCCTGCCTGAGATGCTGCCTGCCAGGGGATCAGGCCAGGGGTGGCGGGCGTGCAGGCCTTGTCAGGGCTCCTCCCGCCCCGAGGTTACAGCTGACCCGCCCCGAGGTCACAGCTGACGCTCTTTTCTAGAAAGTCTCCTGCTTTCACTGCGGCCCCACTTAGCGACCTGCCGCCCCCGCCGACACCGAGCGAGGCTGAGGACTCCGATCGCGATGTCTCATCCGACGGCGCCGTGAGATAGGGGCCTCCTCGGCTCGCTGGGACTCACCGAGGCAGGGGGCTGGGTGGTTCCCAGAAGGGAATGCGTTTGTCCTGCAGCACCGAGCCTGGCCCCGGCCACGGGGCGCTCCTCCCCAGCCTCCCCGCTTGGTCCTTGGCCTCTCTAGGGGTCTGGGGTGTCTGGAGCGAGGCTTGGCCTGCCCTTCCCGGGCGACCCCCTGCACAGCCGGCTCTCCTGCCTTCATGCGTGGGTGAATGCTACCTTCCCATCTTTAAAATGCTGCCGGAGCACTCGTGGCCCCTCCCCTCTCTACTGAGTAAGGAACGTGATGGACTGTCCTTCCTGCCGTCCCTGTGGCCTCAAGCCAGCTGGCTGTCTTGATTCTGTGCTGGTGGGATTAGGCTGGACATTCTGTGGCTCGTGCACCAGAGAGGGCTTCCCTCCGTGTCACAAGCGGAGGGAACGGGCCTGGGCAGGGCGCTCTGTCCTCCCTGTTGTCCGAGTGCTCACGGCCGGCTGCCGGTCGACAGCAGTGATGTGGCTGTGAGCCTTCCCTGGTGGAAGTGCCACGCGTTGCAGGGGCCTTAGTGCGTCCGGTCCCGGCGGCTTCTGGGTCTGACTGGGTGCAGTGTCAGTATCGTGGAGGGAGACAGAAGCCCCTGCTTGTTTCCCAGTCACCGCCCGGTGACAGAAAGGTGAAGCTGTGCGTGTGTGTGTGGGCGCGTGTGTGCACACGGGCGTGTATGGGCGCATGTGCCCTCAGGGTCTCAGCTTCTTCAAGCGTCCGCTGCAGGTGTGCCTCCTCCGTGTCCGTCACACGCTGAGACCAACCGGCTGAGTGAGATGTCCTGGACTCGGAAACGCTTGGTGAACTGGGGCTACGAGACCGAGGGTCCCCCGTCGTTGCCGCCCGAGGCGGGCTGGGCTGAGCTGATGTTTGTGTGGAATCTAATAATAATGAAACTGGTGACTATTTATTGAACACGTCTGTGTCACTGTTTCCAGCACTTTCTGGTCTGGTGGTGGTTATACAGTCCTCTGCGCGGAGTGCGCTAGATATCACTTTAAAAACAACATGCAGGTGCAAGGCAGGTGCGGAGGTTGTAAGTAACCTGCCCAAAGTAACGGTGCCTCGAGTGGCACGGCCACGGCCTCAGCCCTGGTTGCTGGCACCAGCTCTGTGCTTCTACCGCTAAACCCACGTGCATCCACAGGTGACAGATGACGTGGGAGCAAAGCCATCCCCACCCTTCCCGTGGACCAGCCTACTGTAACCCCTCCCTCCGGTGACACTAGGGCACCCACCCAGCTGCACTGCCGGTGATCACTGGGGCACTGAGACTTGCAGCCACTGGGCAGAGCTGGGGTCTGCACCCGGCAGGCTGGCCGCGCTCCATGCTGCTGCAGAGGTCAGCCGACTGGCCAGAGGCCAGGCGGACTCTGCCCTGACTTCCTGTGCCAGTGTCACCCTCGGGGAGCTGCAGACAGAATGGCATCTGGATACGTGGAGCCAGGCCATTCCTGGGCTCGGCCACAGCCATGTGGAGCACAGCGAGTCCCCGTGGCACCCAAAGGCCTCAGAGAGGAATCAAGGTGACCTGTGGACACGTGGCTCTTCAGGGGAGCCATGTTCGCCCTGGGGCAGGGCTCCTGCCTGGTTGGGTAGTCTCAGCAAGATGTAGTTCTCCTTGGCCCCAGCCCAGCTCCCATCCCCTTTATCCCAGACCCTGGAGCAAGACAGAACAGTAGCCTGGGTGCAGTGTACTTTATTGATGGTACATGACAAGGTAGGGCTCCCTAAGCCCCTCCTCCTCCCCTGCGTCAGGGGGTCTGGGATGGAAACCGCATGGAGGTCGGGAGATTCTCAAGTGTGTTGGAGGACGGAGTTGGGGCAAGGACTCCCCAGCAGCGGAGGGCCTCTCACTGCCTCTTGTGCTCCTGCTGGGGCTGGCGGTCCAGGGACTCTCACTCCTTGGAGGCCATGTAGACCATGAGGTCCACCACCCTGTTGCTGTAGCCAAATTCATTGTCGTACCTGGAAGAAGAGGGAGTTAAGCGTTGTTTTCCCGAGTCGGCCACCAGGGGGCAGCAGACTCAGTCCTACTCTGGCGCACCAACTCCCACACCCCAGCCACACACCAGGAAATGAGCTTGACAAAGTGGTCGTTGAGGGCGATGCCAGCCCCAGCATCGAAGGTAGAAGAGTGGGTGTCACTGTTGAAGTCACAGGAGACAACCTAGGGAGGGAGAGGGCCAAGAATAGAACCCAGTCTTGCTCACCGGGGCCACGTGGACACCAAGTTCCCTGACCCGTCAGTACCTGGTCCTCAGTGTAGCCCAGGATGCCCTTGAGGGGGCCTTCCGACGCTTGCTTCACCACCTTCTTGATGTCCTCGTATTTGGCCTGAGGAAGTAAAGACAGGCGGTTATTCAAGCTCCAGTCTTGCAAGCCCCAGCCCACCAAAGCTGCTCCAGCTGGAACTTACAGGTTTCTCCAGGCGGCAGGTCAGATCCACGACGGACACGTTGGGGGTGGGGACGCGGAAAGCCATGCCAGTGAGCTTCCTGTAGACACAAGGAAACAGAGTCAGGACCAGGCGTCCCGGATCCCCGGGTCCCCAGGGCAGAAAAGCAGCGACGAGTCTCACCCATTCAGCTCAGGGATGACCTTGCCCACGGCCTTGGCAGCGCCAGTAGAAGCAGGGATGATGTTCTGGGCAGCGCCTCGGCCGTCACGCCACAGCTTCCCAGAGGGGCCATCCACGGTCTTCTGGGTGGCAGTGATGGCATGGACCGTCGTCTGGAGACAGGAGGGGGCGTGAAGGCCCCGCCTAGTGCTCACCACGCCACCCCTCCCCCCTCCCTCCTACTGGGGGAAGAAGTTAAGTGACCTGAGCAGATCCCTTGGAACCCCGGATGCCCCTCAGCCCCACAGCCCAGGGCCACGCTCTGGGAGGGAGAAGGGTCCCACCCTGGGTGTGGACTGAATGTGCCCTGGCAAGCCCCGCATCACTCATACCATGAGTCCCTCCACGATGCCGAAGTGGTCATGGATGACCTTGGCCAGGGGCGCCAAGCAGTTAGTGGTGCAGGAGGCATTGCTGGAAAGAGGGAGGCAGGTCAGGGGCACGCCCATCGCATCACACGCAGCGGCCTGCCCACTTCTCCACACGCTCACCTGACGATCTTGAGGTGGTTGTCATACTTCTCATGGTTCACGCCCATGACGAACATGGGGGCATCGGCGGAAGGGGCGGAGATGATGACCCTCTTGGCTCCACCCTTCAAGTGAGCCTGCAGTGGAGGCGCACTTACAAACCCAGGCTCCCCCTTCCCGGCCCAGCTCCGCCCCACCCAATCTTCCTGTCACACCAAAGCCCAGGGTCAGTCCCCCTCCTCTCCCACCTCCCTGCGGCTCACCCCGGCCTTCTCCATGGTGGTGAAGACGCCGGTGGACTCCACCACATACTCGGCACCAGCATCACCCCATTTGATGTTGGCGGGGTCTCGCCTACAAGGGAAGACAGGGCAAAGCTCAGGGCCATGGGCTGCCACGGACCCAAGGAGGTCACCCCATTCCAGTACCTCCTCCAAGGCAAATTTCTTCCTGTTCCGTCTCCCACACTTACTCCTGGAAGATGGTGATGGCCTTTCCATTGATGACAAGTTTCCCGTTCTCAGCCTTGACTGTGCCATGGAACTTGCCATGGGTGGAATCATACTGGAACATGTAGACCTGGGGGGACGAGGGAGGGCATCAAGGGGCTGTGCCTCAAGGCTCTGCTCCCCGCCACCGGCACGGGTGGCACTCACCATGTAGTGAAGGTCAATGAAGGGGTCATTGATGGCGACAATGTCCACTTTGCCAGAGTTAAAAGCAGCCCTGGTGACCAGGCGCCCAATACGGCCAAATCTGAGGGGGACAACAGGTGAGAAGGCATGAGAAGGGAGGAGAGAGTCCTCCTGGGTATGCAAGCAGCCCCAGGCCCACTCACCCTCTTTCAGAGGGAAGAGGATGCCACTTTGCTACCAGCAGAAAAGTCCCAGAAGAGCTCACTTCACCTTCCTAAGCAACTCTGCCAGGCCAGCCTGGCTTCCCAGCACGGCCACAAAGTGAAGGCTCACATCCTGCCCCAGAGGTGATTAGGCTCAAAGACTTGCCCACCCATCTGAAATCTGCTGAGGAGCGACAGGGTGGTGCGCTGCTGCTGCCACCTACAGTCTGGGCACGCGGCAGGCACGTGGCACTCATCCGACTGTAAATGCTTGTTCCTGCCCGGCCCAGCTTCGGGCTACACCCTCTAGAGAGGGAAGACTTGTACACTCAGCATCACCAAGCTCAAAGGGCAAGAGCAAAGGTCAGAAGTGAACTGGCCTGGGGAAACCCACCCCTTCCCCAAGTCCCTCCTACAAAAGGGAAAGAGATAGGGAAAAGGACTGGTTTCTCAACCCCTAATCCCCGCACTCTGATTTGCTTAGTACCTGTCCTTCCTAGCTCTTCCCCAAAAACCAGGAGTGGGAGCAACAGACTTTTGGGTGTGGGGAGTGCAGGGGGAGGAGGTGGAAAAGAGCAGAAGCCCAGGACCCCAGCTGCAGAAAGGTCAGGCAGCTATATTTAACCCCAGCTTAGGGTGGAGTGGGGATCTGGTTTCTGGAAGACGGGATGGGGAGAAGGGCAGGATGCCTGAGGCTCACAGACACCTAATCCCTCCTGGTGACCTTTACAGCCTGGCCCTTAGGGTTGGGTCACCTCTACGCATGGATGGAAGAAATAAGCTTCGAGGAGAGCCGCTGTGAAGACAGGGGCTGCAGCTCCGGGAGCCATTTTGTGGTGGAAAATTTCTAAGCACCCATGACTCAGCTCCCCCAGCATGGCACCAAGCCACGGTTACCACACCTCTACGGAAAAAGGAAAGGAAAAAAAACCCCAAAACAACACAAGACCACCCCCATAAACCCACGTTTTTGATTCATCAGATAACCATCTAGGAAAAGCGTCCTATCATCCCTGGGGGGAAATGTGGCTAGCGGTTTAAGGGATGGTCAGAGTTGAGGTCTAGTTGAACAAGAACGGGAAAGCCTGGCCTCACCTGGCTTAAGGGATAAAGGCGACTCCACCCCACGAGACAGGGGTAGGAGAGTTAGTTATAGGCGAGGAAGGAGGAAGGCTGAAGGGCTAAGGAAGGTTTCCTAACGGGCGGTTCATTCATTTCCTTCCTAGTTGCAACATGGCGGCTGGTTACCGCAGATGACCAACACCCCCCCCCCCACCCGCCCCCAGCTGGTTCTGCGCGCAGCTGTGCCTCCTGCATCCCGGGGCTGCGCCCGGCCGGGGGCACGGGCTGCAGGTGGGGGACCGGCTCCTCCCCAGCACGTGACCGCGAAGGGCGCGAAATGAAAGAAAGGGCCCTAGCTGGAAGATTAGAGGATGGGTCCACATCAAGAATCGGAGACTCCCGTGTATCTGCCGCAGGCGGAGTGGAAGGCTCCGCAGGGGCGGAGTTAACAGGAGGCGCAACAGCCGGGGATGGGGGACACGAGGCCTGCGAGGGCCTCCTCCAGGTCTGAGCACCGACCTTGAGCTCTCCTTGGGGGGCGGGGTACGACCACCCCCATCCACGTCCCCCACGCGCTGGCAGAGACCCGGTAGGGCAAGACCCACAGACGCAATTCGGTGGGGAGCGCAGGACTTACTGCCCCACCCCGCGCCACCCCGCAACTCACCCGTTCACTCCGACCTTCACCATCTTGTCTCCGGGACGCAGCTGCAGGCAGAGGGAGGTGAGCATTAGAACGCGGGGCGAAGCGGTTGGAGTCCGGCGCTGCCCTCCCCGCCCCTCCCCCAGGCCTCCATCCCGGACCTGCGCTTCCGCACGTCCTTCCTCCTGCCCCTGCAATGCGGGGGCCCCGCGACCCGGACCCCGGCCTCCTCAGCCGCACCCCCGGCCCGCGCACGCCCCTTGTCCCTTTCGGGGCCGTCCCCGAGCCCTTTGTGGATCCTCTCCGCCAGGCTTTACCTGGCACTGCACACAAGACACGGCTGCCTGTCGAACGGGTAGGAGCAGAGAGCGCAGGGGCAGGCTGCAGCCGGAATTTATAGGGCAGGGGGAGGGGCGGGGGCGTGGTGACGCAGGCCCGCCTAGCCCAGTCCCAGCCCCCGGGTGCGGAGGCATGAGCTACGTGCGCCCGTAAAGTCGCGAGTAGTCGGCCCTCCGCTTCTTTTGGACCAGCCTGGGTCTTCAAATGTGCAGGCACCGCGCGTGTGGGCTGAGGGAGAGGGGGAGGGGACCGAGACTGGCCCAAAGGAGGAGGGGACCGGTAATGGTGCTTGGCGGGGATTGGGGGCGGGGGGGTTACTGCGGGATTCTGTGGACTCGGGGCCGTGGGCCCTGGTGAGAACAGGGATGCTGCACGGATGAAACGGGAGAACTTGGGGAGCCGGTTAGACAGGGAATTGGACCCGGAGCCGGGGACGGCTCGCGGCTGCAGGGTCCCCCTTCCTCCTCCTCTCCGCCCCCGCTCCCCTACTTTCAAAGGCTGAGAGGCGGGAAGGCTGAGGAACTTCTCGAGGCTCTTCGGTAGTGACACAGGAACAGCAGAGGAAAAGGCTCGGGAGGGGCCTCCCGCAGGACCCTGCCCAGTCCCCCTTCCCCCTCCCCCTCCCCCCCCCCCCCCCCCCAACGGCCCGGATTCTGGGCCGGGGGCCGGGGCTGGGCCGGGGGCCGGGGCTGGGCCCTGGGCTGTGGGGGCCTGGAGAGGAAGGAGGCTCCGGAGGAGGCTGAGGGGGAGGGGTCTGCACTGAAGGTCACGATGTCCTGCGGCGCAGGCAGCCTGGAGACCTGAGAATCGGGGCAGACAAACCAGGCCCTGTGCGCACCAGCTGCTCTCCCCTAGGCCCGGGCTGGGGCCCCGGGACGGGATAGCATCGCTGCTGGGGGCTGGCCCGGTAGAGGGCCGGAGGTCTCCCACAAATTCTCTCCTGGGAAGCCTGAGGGCTGTGCCGCCCGGGCTGGGAGACAATGCCTCTTTCACCCTGTCCAGCCCGTCCAGCCCGTCCAGCCCTGGGCCGAGAGCAGGACGCTAGGGCGGAAGTCCCTCCCCATCCTGGGACGTGCAGGCCAGCCCTGCAGCCAGGGCCTCCCCTTCACTGGCTGCGTACAGGGGCGGTTGGGGGCAGGGTGAGGAGTCCAGAAGAGGGAAAATATTGGGAGGTCTTGGGCGCATGGTGGGAACAGGCCCCCAGCCCCTTCCCACACGTGATGTGGAGGAAGGGATCCATTCCTCTCCAAGACGCGTCAGTCAGAAGCTGGCACTGTGCTGGGTGTGTACGCTGAGGATGGAGGAAGGGCTGGTTCTGAGGACTTGAAGGGTTGGGGATTTAGAGGGGGGCGGGGTGGGATGGACATTGCCCATCAGCAGGTGCTGGGGGACAGAATTGGGGCCTCTTTGCTGGCCCAGCGTAACCTGAGACCAGCCCCCTTTTCCAGCTGAAAAGCCTGTGGCTAACTTTAGCCCCGCACGGTGACAACCTTTGCTTAAAAGGCAGAGAGCACTGCCCTGCACCCCGACTCCAGCCCGTCCCTTGCCTTTCTGGGACTGCCCTCCCTCTTGGGGCCCCAGACCCAAGGCTGGCTGTGGCTGGCAGCCATCTGCATGGCCCATGGCCAGACTTCTGCAGGAGCACGAAGAGCAGGGCCACGGGGCAGCTAATGGTGGGGGAGGCGGGAAGCGCCGCACTGAGGGGTCTGCTGGGTGAGTGGAGGGGAGACGCCGCCTCCTCAGGCTCCACCAGGACGGCAGCGCCTTCCCTGACAAGGGCCTTAGGAGCCCCTCCACCCTCCCGTGCTACCCGAAGCACGTCCCCCTTTGCCGCGTGCTTGCCCTCTCTCATTACTGTCCTTTGCTGAAAAGGGAGCTCAGTGCTCCGAGAGCACAACTGGCTGATGCAGTGTGCCGTTGTCATGACAGCAAAGACACCACTGTGGCCATGACAGCAGCCTCACTGCCTCCAGTTCAGGTAATTCAGCAGAGAGGAACTGGGGAGTAGGAGGGGTGGACGGGGCCTGCATCTGAGGGGCTGACTTGCTGCAGCCCCTGTAACGTGGTGAGGAATCCCTGGGAGACAGCCCCCACAGACACTGTCTAGAGCTGACGGGGAATCATGACCTGATCTCCCATCAGCCTCCCAGGTCAGTCACCTGTCTTTAGAGATGGGGTCAGGGGCACGAGTCGGGGTGAGGGCAGGACAGAAGCCAGCCCTTGCTGGAGAGGAGGGTTTCTCAACTTCAGCCTCACGGACGTCTTGGGCCGGAGCATCTTCTGTGGCGGGATCTGTCCTGTGCACTGTAGGATATTTAGCAACACCCGTGGCCTCAGCCCCCTAGCTGCTGGTAGCACCCCTCCCCGCTGGGCTGTGACCACAAAAATAGTCTCTAGATGTTGCCAACTGTCCCCTGCAGGGCAAAATTGCCCCCAGATTGAGAAGTGCGGATCTGGAGTCTAGACGCTGCCTAATTCTGCACAGCGGAGCAATCCTGCCCCGCGTGCAGGGTGGGGAGGTCGAGAGGGAAAGATGAGGCACTGAGGGGGCGTGAAACTCAGCAGATGCTGGACGGGCCCCAGACTCCTGGGCTCATCGTCTTCTGGATCAATAACCCTCTGTCTGCTGCCTGCCTCTGGGCTAACGAGAAAGGTGAAACAAAGATGAGCTTAGGAAAAACCTCTAAAAGTATATAAAAACATTTATTCATTGGAAAACTAGGAAACTGGCAAATGTATATTCCAAGGAAAGCAGCTCAACTCGGTTCAGATAGGCTAGTTTAAGAGCAAAGCCGTCTGTTATAAAGACCATTTATGCATTAAAAAAACAAGGAGACAGGCAAACAAGTATTTTACAAGGGGAATGGAATTCAAGGTCACTCCACAAGACACCAGCACAGCAGGGTTGTGAACAGGCAAGGCTGCCCCTAGGACCTGTGCCTGTGAGCAGATGCTCGGCGGATGGGGGTGGTTTTCTTGGGCGTCTCATCTTCTGTCATCTCTGCTGACGGTTCTATTCAAAGAATTGAGGGAATAAGAAAAGCTGAGTCACAAAGATGGTGAAACACAGGTCTCAGAACAAATGGGACAGTCCCAGACCACACTGCACAGGGAGGAAGAGGACCTTGGGGGCAGGGGGCCTACGCAGCAGGACCCCATCAAAGCCAGCCTCGCCCCCCCGCCCCCCGAGCTGTGCATCTTCCGGGCTGGGTGTGGAAGGAAGCACCGTACCTTCCTCGCTGGACTCATCACTTGAGAAGACGATTCTGAGTTTCTTTCTTGAAACTTGCCGCTGGGTGGCTGGATGCCATCGGGTAGTACGGCGGGGCTCAGGTGTGACAAAGTCACTGTGTGACGCTGCAGAAGCCAGACGCCGGTGTCTAGAGACTAGAAAAGGCAGAGGCATGAGTCCAAAAAGGAAAGACAAAAGGAACCTCTATCTGAGAGGAGGGCCCCGCCTGGTCTGTCCCGCGAGGGGCTGCCTCACGTACCAGCAGGCTGTTTCCTGGCTGATGAGGCTCTCTGGCTACCCGCTTGGCCAATCTCAAGTTCCTCTATTGCATCCAAACCTCTGGTGTGACAGGCCCGAAGCTTCTGCTCGAATTCATCTATTACAGCCTGGAGGCAAAAAGAGGTGAAAAGCAGGCCTGGAAATATAGTTATTTCTATGATTAAAAAGAAACAAGTTGGGGCTTCCCTGGTGGTGCAGTGGTTAAGAATCTGCCTGGGGGCTTCCCTGGTGGCGCAGTGGTTGAGAGTCCGCCTGCCGATGCAGGGGACACGGGTTCATGCCCTGGTCCGGGAAGATCCCACATGCCGTGGAATGGCTGGGCCCGTGAGCCATGGCTGCTGAGCCTGCGCGTCCCCAACGGGAGAGGCCACAACAGTGAGAGGCCCGCGTACCACACACACACAAAAAAATCTGCCTGCCAGTGCAGGGGACACGGGTTCAAGCCCTGGTCCGGGAAGATCCCACATGCCGTAGAGCAACTAAGTCCATGTGCCACAACTACTGAGTCTGCACTCTAGAGCCTGCGAGCCACAACTACTGAGCCCGTGTGCCACAACTACTGAAGCCCGCGCACCTAGAGCCCAGGCTCTGCAACAAGAGAAGCCACTGCAACGAGAAGCCCACGCACTGCAACGAAGACCCAACGCAGCCAAAAATAAATAAATAAATAAATAAAATAAAAATAAAAAAAGAAACAAGTTCGTGAAAAGACATGGAGGAACCGTAAACGCATATCACTGGATGAAAGAACACAACTGAGAGAAGCATATACCGTGTGGGTGCGATGATATGACACCCTGCGAAAGGCGAAGCTGTGGCAACAGTAAAAAGACCAGTGGCTGCCAGGGCTTCGGGGAGGTGGGGTGAACAGGGGAGCAGAGGGTGCTCAGAGCAGGGAATCTACTCTGAATGTCACACAGCAGTGGGCACAGGTCACGATACATTCTAAACCCTCAGCGCGCACATCACCGAGAGTGAACCCTCCTGGAAACCACGCTCTCTGGGCGATGGTGATGTGTCCAGGCAGGTTCATGGATGTCCCGCTCTAGCCTCTGGCGGGGATGGGGGTAACCGGGGAGGCTGTGAGGCTGTGCCTATCTGGGGGCAGGGGGCACATGGGGGAACTCTATATTTTACTCAATTTTGCTTTGAACCTGAAACTGCCCTCAATAAAGTCTACTAAAGAAAAGAAAAAAGAGAAACAAAGAATCAGGAATTGGAGACAGAAAGATCTGGTCTCAGGTCACTCTGGTTACTTGGGTGCAATCAGCTGGGGCTAAGTCAGAAATCCAGAGCCTCAGAACAGCGGAATGAACTGCGGCTGGAATGCAGCGGGCGCCGCTCACCTTGCCCTCGGGCTTGGCTCCACGCCGCAACTTGCCCACAGCGGACAAAAAGGCGCTGAAGATGGACTCGTCTGACAGTTTATCTCCAAAGCAGTCAAAGTTTTCCAGCATCTTGCGGAGGCCCCGCTCTGTGAGGGGCAGCTGTGACACGCAGTAGGCCAGGTCCCGGTACTGGCGCTCGGTCCTGCGGGCGGGACGGCTCTGTGAGGAGCAGTGGGACCCAGGAGGGAAAGGCCTCCTTCCTCATCAGCCTCCCACAGCCCCGGGGAGGCCCCTGGGTGGGGGGGGGGGGGGGGGGGCTCTTTCCCTCTTGCCACAAAGAGCCCTCAAGGAAGGCAGCGTACTGGGCCGTGCGGAACCGCTGACACAGCTTCTCCACCAGGCTCTCGGTCTGCTTGTCCTTGGTGATGTAGGAAAGGAGCTGCCTGCCGGAGGGGAGATGCGGATGTGCCGTCTCTGGGGGCAGCTCCGAACCCACCCACTGCCAACACCAGCCCCGTACCCTCCCCAGCACCAGCCTTCTGTCATCCTCCTGACTCCGTAGCAGGCTCTTTGCCGCAGCCCAGGCCCAGGCCTGTACCTCCTGTCCTCTCTCACGCCTCAGGGAAGGGCCCACCACACCCTCCTGAGGAATTTCACTGTGACGAAATTTATAACAAAAGCAGCTGCCATCCAGTGTCAGGACTTTTACCTTATTGAATCTTTTCAAGAACTAATAAAGGGGAAGTATCTCTGGCCTCATTTTACAGAGGAACAGGCACAGAGAGGTGGTTATTGCTGAAGTCCACACGACTGAAGAGTAGCAGAGCCAGAAATCACATACAGGTTTGTCTGATTCCTAAGGCTGCTCTACAATGGAAAACGTGCCCCCAGGCCCAGGGAACTCTACTTCATGATGGTGTGGAAAGGCTCCTCCTCCACTCCTCCCTCAGGGGCTGACAGGCGGCTGATGATATCTGGAAGGAGGTTATAGATTGCATTGCCCTGTGAGAGAGAGAGAGTCATATCAAAGAGACGAGGTGACCTGCATGTTCCCCCGGCAGCAAGCTCTAAGCTGCCCCCCACCTCTCACCTTGTGGGAGAGCTCGTTGAAGAAGTTCTTGGCCAGGGAAGCGATCTGAGGGTCAGGGTCGATGAGCAGCACGGCCATCTCGCTCACCTGCCCCTTCACCTTCACCATGTCCTTCAGGATCAGGTGGGTCATCACCAGCCCGGCTGTTTTCCGCACTTGCTGAGCGGGGTCCCGGAGACTAAGAATGAAATCCGAGTCATTAGGACCAAGACCATGGGCTAAAGCTGACGCTGGCAGAGAGGCCCTCAGTAGGACTCTATGGCCTCTTCCTAGTGCCATTCTGGAAGCAGTTAGAGGATGTTTAGAGTTGAAAGCTGGGTTTGGGGAAAGAGGCCAAGGCTGTAACCAAGGCTTTAGAGAAGAAGCATCAATCCCACTGGGGCCACACTCAGCCAGGGCCTGCACAGATGTTCAAGGGAACACTAAAGACCAGGCAACAGTTTTGGGGATTCTCACACTGACTTCACCACAGCCTCCAGGGCTGGCAGGGACGGCGAAGGTGCTGTGAGGTGTCCCTCACCGAGCATACAGATGAGGTGTCCAGGGGTCCACCAGGTTGGGGAAGCGGATGGCCAGATCCCCAGTTGCAATCATGAGGTTAGATCGGACGATGGGGAGCGACGACTTCTCTAGCATGGTGAACAGAAGACGAAGCTGGGAGTCACAGAAAGTGGCACTAGGGGCGAAGAGAGGATAATCAGGGAAACCATACCATCCCCCATCCTCCTGGAGAAGGTGATGCCCACCCCAAGGCCTACCTGATCATGCAGAACTTGCCGAGGGCAAGTGAAGCAGCTGCAGAGAGCTCCGGGTTGCTATAGAGACCAGGGTTGTTGCAGACTTTAAGCAGAAGTGGAACAAAGGCAGCCAGTGTCTGTTTGCCTGGTGAAGGAACAACTCTAGGTTTGGGACAGCCTACCTAGCCAAGGAGAGGGTCACTCAGCAATTCTTCTCACCATCTAGCAGCTCCAGCTCACAGATGCCGCGGATGAGTTCTGCCTCGGTGTCATCAGCTGTAGCCCCAACCAGCCCCATCTCCTCCTCCATGGTGGCCTCAGAGCTTGGATTCTGATGGGAAAGCAGCCAGGTCATGGGTGAGCAGACGGTTTTGATTCCAGCCTACCCTTCATTTCGCACAAATGGATCTGGGGAAAGGCAAATTCTGCAAAACCATTCACAGGCTTGTCACGTGTATCCAAAGAAGGACTCTTGAATTAAACCGGAAAAGAACTAGGTCCATTTGTGTTTAAGTTGCCAAAGCATCCCACATCTCTTCTGAATTCCTCCTCAGAAGCATATAACTTCCTATACACAGTAAACAGATGGAGCCTGCCAGACAATGGTTCAAGGTCACAGAGAAGTCAGACTTTATCTCACTGCTGCAGGGCTCTGTCAATCATTTGTCTGCCAGACATCACTGCCTCTAGTGGAGAGAACACAAGGTCCCATCAGGTGCTAGGCCCAGTCACCAAGGCTGCCGGAAAGGGCCTGGGAGTGTGCTAACCAACAAACACTGCCTAGGGCACAGCCTGTGTCTTATGCCAAGGTCCCTATCTCAGTGCTCTGTAATTACCTAAAACTTTCCTTCCTGGGTGATCCATCTTTGTTCTATCGTTTCCAGAGTAGTTGCAGCAAGGAGGCAGTCTCCATCAGCTCATTTAACAGGAGAGAAGCAGAGATCCCCAGAAGGAAATGTGAAGGACCCCGAGGGCCGGAAGCAAATCTGGGAAACGCCTGGGACCCGAACCCAAATGCGCAGGCGTGCCACTCACCTTCTCCTTTGGCTCTTTCGCCTTATGCTCCTGTTCTTCCCGAAGAACTCGGCGCCGACAGAGCTCTCCACTCACTGCCTGCTCCAGATGCACCAGCTGCTGCAGAGCCACATCCCCGGCCAGCGACAGCAGGTTCATCAACAGGAAAGTGGGGAGCACAGGCGCGTCCTCTGCAGGCGGGGGAGCGGGAAAGCAGGGAGAAGAAGACAATCAAGTCTCACAGGCCCCCGCCATACTGATGGCCCCCTTGCTCACGTGCTCTACACCCCAGTGAAGAGGCAAGAATGGGGGTGGAGGGTGTGGTAGCAGTGACGGGCCCGGCCTGAGTGACAGAAGGGGACAGCGGGGGCTGAGGGGATCGGGAGTGGTTGTAGGAAGTGGTGGTGTCAGTGGCTCCCGGCCGGCAGGGACAGCAACAGAAGCTGGCTGCTGCCCGCGGGCCCACCGACCCTCTTGCCTACTTACTCGTGGCCTCCTGGGGGCTGCTTTTCTCTCCTAGCTTCTCCAGGGCCTGCTTTGCACAGCCCTGCAGCATCCGGGCACAGATCACCTCGGGGCCCTCTGCCAGCTGGTAAATGAGGGTCACTGCCGCCTCCTTGAATGGGATCCAGAGTGGGTCTGGGCAGACAACGCCTGCGCAGCAGAAGGGAGAAGTTGCCACTGCAGACAAAGGCCCAATTCTGCCCGAGGCCCTTCATGGTAGCTCACCTTTCGTGACGGTCTCCTGCAGTCGCTCAAACAAGCAGTGTTCCTGAGGCAGCCGGAAGGGAGGGTGACGTTTGCCCAGAGAAGGCTGTTGAAAGCAGGGAAGACAACACGGGTGTGTGCTGACGGCGGACAGGAGAATGCCCACTCTCCTTAGTTTGGACGTACCCACCCCACGTACCTTCCTCCTGTCAGAGATGTTGGCAATGGCACGGCACACCTGTTGGGCCAACCTGTAGTCCTGTGGAAGCTTCTCATCCAGCCCTATGCTCACCAGTGTGTCTAAGTTGCTTCCCACAATTTCTGGTTTTCCTCTAGGAGAAGGAAGCCATAGAGTTAAAGCCACTCACAGACCCCTCTGCGTGCGGGACAACACCAAGGGGGGTAGGAACCAGCACCAACTCAGGGCTTCGAGAGCCTTGGAGCGCTACAGAGAGGCTCTGGCATAGGGCTGGCCCCTTGGCATCCCTCTTGCTGTTGTCCCCACTGTTTCTGCTGCCTGGAGGTAGACTGGTGCGGTCACTGTTTTATTCTCCATTCAGGTGGCTGACGCGTGCAGAGCTCAGCTGGGCCTGACTGCTATTACTGAAGCAGTCTTTTTTTTTTAAGATGATGTTGGGGGTAGGAATTAATTAATTAATTTTTGCTGTGTTGGGTCTTCGTTTCTCTGCGAGGGCTTTCTCTAGTTGTGGCAAGCGGGGGCCACTCTTCATCGCAGTGCGCGGGCCTCTATCGCGGCCTCTCTTGTTGCAGAGCACAGGCTCCGGACGCACAGGCTCAGTAGTTGTGACGCACGGGCTTAGTTGCTCCGCGGCATGTGGGATCCTCCCAGACCAGGGCTCAAACCCATGTCCCCTGCATTAGCAGGCAGATTCTCAACCACTGCACCACCAGGGAAGCCCCACTGAAGCAGTCTTAAGAGAACCTTCCCTTCCTCTCTCGTCCTACCGCCTGTCTGGATCTGAGCCTCACCGTGCCATCATCCCAAGAAGCATGACAGAAGAACAGCGCTCCAGAGGAGAGCAGGGCACCTTCTTGGTTGCCCGCTCCCACAGCACTTGGGTCACTGCTGGTTTCAATTCATCCTTCTGCACAAACTCACAGAGCTGAAGAGAAAAGAAAAAGGGCTCAGGCCAAAAATAACAATTCCCCTGATGCTTGGTCCACCTGCTCTGAAGAGAATATCGAGAACCTAAGTAAGTAAAGGCAACGTTGAGGAGTGGGAGAGGAAGGAGAAGGCTCGAAATGTAAAGTGGGGTCTGGAGAGGTACTTCCATCTCTGTTCCTTTTCTGCTTTCGTGCCTTCAAAACTACGTTCATTAAGATGACACACTGAAACTGACCTCGAGTTCATGTGGATCTACAGTTTGGACTACATTCTGGAGATTTCTAGTAGGTTTTCTTGCTGTAACCACTAGCTCAACATGTCTGAAATGGATGCCATCGTCCTTTCTTGCCTTTTCATTTTGCCAACGGCACCAACACCGACAGTCACATATGCTTCAAACTTCACAGTCACCTAATATTTTATGTATCAGTCACTTAGTCCGACCTATTCTTCCTTTTAAAATTTATCTTCCATTAAAGTGCAATTCTGTACAGATCTTCCTCCCACCCCCAAAGTCTAGACCCCTGTCACTGCACATCTACAGCAGCCTCCAGGGACATCCCTGTCCCTAGCCTCTGCTCCAACCAACCTGTATGCTGTGACCTCCCCAGACGTCTGTTTCACCATGCCACAGCTCTGCTCACCATGTAGAGATAGCTCTCCTTTGCCTGCTGCATGGGCTCCTGGCCAGCAGCCACTCTACAAGATCTTGGGCCAAGTGCCACCAGCAGGCTCTTCTTTCCCGCGGTGACGCTCCTCCCAGTGGACGCTGGTGGGCAGCACCACCTCTGCCTTCTGTCCCATAATCCAAACCCTTCAAAGCAGCTCTGGCTCACTAAAATGCTGGAGTCCCTGGCTGACAAGGTTCAGGTCCTAGACTCTTGAAAGGCATCCCGGGATCTTCCCGATTTAGTTCCAACCCACATTTCCAGCTTCCTATCTTTTCCAGATGACAGTTTTGAGCCAGAACACCATCGTCTTCATTCTACAACATAGGCAGGGCTCTTTCGTGGCTTTCTGTCTGAAATGTTTTCATTTCTTTTTCATTTCTCTTTAACTCCCTCCTTTCTTTAATTCTCTAAATCCTACTCATCGAGGCCCAAATTAAGTCCTGCCACCTTCAGGAAGCTTTTCCCTCGAGTATTCCACCTCACACCGCTCCCTTTCCCACTCTACTCGTCAATATAACATACCAGGTAAGAGTATGCTTTCTGGAACTCTTATGCCTGAGTTTGAATCTCAACCTTTGCTCCTAAGTAGCTGAAATTAGCCAACTTCTTTAAGATCTCTGTGCCTCAGATTTCTCATTGTAAAACGCTGATAATAGCATAACCTCCTAGGGCTGTTGTGAGGATTAGCAAATTAATATGAGCAAAGTGCTAAATACAGTACTGGCATAACGTGTTATTATTATTATATTACTATCGCTACTATCATCATTGCCCGGGCCACCTAGCAATCCGCTGCATTGCTCTAGAAATGCTTTGTGTTTTGGGCCGCCAACTAGACTTGGAGGCGAGCGATCTTATACTTCTTTGCAGGGCTGGTAAGTCGCTGAGCACACAGTAATCACTCACTAACACGTGCTGAATGAGTAAGTCAAAGTGAGGAGACTTACAATTTCCTCAAGACACTGAATGGTCCCAACTGAGGCATCCACTAGCAGCAAAGAGAGATTGTGAATCAAAGTCTGGGCCTTGGCTCTGTGGGAACAGCAGAGATCAGGGGTCATTAAAAGACCAAGAAGCTGAACCTGGCAAACAGGTTATTAGGCAATCCCACCACAGTGCCAAGTAACAAATAACTGCTTTAGACTCACAGATATAGAGAACAAACTAGCGGTCAACAGTGGGGAGAGGGAAGGGGCAGGAGATTAAGAGGTACAAACTGTTAGGTATAAAGTAAGCTACAAGGATGCACCGTGCATGGGGAGTATTTTATAGTATAGATGGAGTCTGACCTTGAAGAACAGTGCACACTTCTAACACGTAACATTGTACACATCAACTATACTTCAACGGAAAGAAAACGAAAACCAAGTAACTGCTTAGGACGCGTTTCACTGGAGGTTCAGCCCCACCCCGAGCCCATTACAGACCTAGTGCCTCTGGAGCTAGAATGCCCCTAGAAGAAGGGCGCCCACTCCCCCCAACTCCTTCAGGAGGCGAAACACAGCCCACCTACCTGGCAGAGTCCCCCTTAGGTCTGAGGTAAAGCTGGCGGTAGGCGTTCAGCACGGCTTCCCGGACACCAGGCTCCTTCGACCAGATGAGAGGCAGCATGCGACGCACCCCGAACAGGGCCTGGGGCACCCCGAATTGGAACACCGCCACAAAGAACTCAGTCGCCTCCTGTACCACTGAGAGGACAGGCACAGACGTCACCTATCTGCTTGGCAAAACTCCCCCGACACGTAAAGGCGGAGCCTTTCTTAACGTAGCAACATGCGAGCGGAGGCCTTCCTCCTTCTTCCCCGAGGATGCCAACTCCCCTAAGTGCCCTGTGAAATACTATATGCACACTCCGCAGGGCTACACAAAGCAAATCGAAGAAAGAATCCGGGCCTTTCAAAGGAGCGGACAGACATCAACAAAATACGGACACGACTGGCTCTTCCAACTCCAAGACCCAGTCCTGGCAGAGGGGCTGCCGGCGCACCTGTAGTTGTGTGTTCGTACATCATCTGGCTTATGATGCCAACGGCCTCTGTGATCTTCAGAGAGAAGCTGTAGGCGTCCTGCAGATACTGCACCAGCATCTCCTGCTTCACCAGCTCATCGTTTTCCCTGCATTTCTCAGCCTCTGACACACTGGGCTTGTCTTTGCAGCCAGTCTCTCCTGGGCCTAAGTTCCCCGCAGCCCCCTGGGGATTCTTCTCCTGTGTGGGAGCTGCTGGGCCTAGAGTTAAAGAATTACAGGATGGTTTTCATTCAAGGGTATACGGGGAAACCCAACAGCTCGGAACATCGCTGAATATTTGTTTCTACAATAGGAAAGCTTATTTTTTTTTTTTTTTTTGCCGTGCCGCGCTACTTGCGGGATCTTAGTTCCCTGACCAAGGATCGAACCTGTGACCCCTGCAATGGAAATGCAGAGTCCTAACCACTGGACCACCGGGGAATTCCCACTAGGAAAGTATAAATTTAGAATTTATTCTAAAATATGTTGGTTCATTTCTCAAAAAAGATTCCTCAAGCCCTCTACAGTTTGGAAATAACCTTTTATACCCCGTGACTAAATCTTAGGCCCGTAGGCTGCTTCCATTCCAGAGCAGAAGCACCACTAACTCCCCTCTGGCCTCTTTCAGCACCGGGTTGCCAGCCAGGCCAGTGTCTGACAGAAAGTAAATGGTCTATAAATACAGTTGAAGTGTCTTGTGTGCTGATTGAAGAAGGAAAAGGAATTTACCTTTGAAGATAGTTCCTAAGAGATTCAGGAACGCGGTCTTCTCTGACTCCTCTGGGTCCATATGACAGAAGGGTTCAGATTCCCGGAAGTGGCCTATGGCTTCTTGAGTGAGAATGATGGCCTGCCTGACAGAACATCACCTGTCACCAATCAGGCACCCATAAGAGTGTCACTGCAGCCTTGTGTCAGGGAGCCTGTGTCATGATTCCATCAAGAACCTAGACCTACTGGTAGAGAATTCTGTCACTTGTATAAAAAGGGGGGAAAAATGTAGATATGTTTGACTGTGTGACTACATATTATCTCTAGAAGGAGGCTCGCTATGGAAAGGGAACTAACTGGCTGGAAAGCAGGTTTGGAAGGGATTTTTCATGGCACGTCCTTGTTCAAATTTTAAATACTGTACGATGTGAATATATTGTCTAATTACGAAAAAGTAGCTTCCTGCTTAAAAAAAAAACCAAAAAAAATCCCCCAAAACTCTGCTATTAAACCGTTAAAAAGTTACGTTCTAACACGTTTAAATTTGTACCTGGAAGCCAGAAGCTCAGCTATTAAGAACTTTACCCAGCACTGGCTGCCAAGGATCGCTGAAGGAGGAGGGGACGTCTTTAACATGAGAAGAAGCTTTTTCCTAACTCATCACTAGCATGCTTGGAGGCAGAGCAGGCTGCCTTTTATGCTTTAGCAAAGAGAGACACCAGAGAGACGTAGGGAATTAGAGAGCCAACTAGCCACCCTCTCTTCAGCCTTTCTGAGCAGCCTAATTAGGTAGGAAGTAAACTAATGACTTGTGGCTGAGGTTTAAGAATACCTGTGGACAGCTATAACGCTTTTGTTGCCAAGGTGCTCTCAAGTTCTAGTCACAAAAATCTTTTCTCTAAGATCAGGATTCATACCAGGTTGATTTAAAAATTAAGGTACGATTGAGCACGTTTGTTATTATTTATCAGCTCACGCATTTTGGAATTAAAAAGCCCCTAGAGATCTTATGACCTAATCAACTATTTTTAAATAAATAATGAAACTGAGGCCCAGAAAGTTTAAGTAACTTACTTTATAGAAAAAGGATTATACTTATAGGCCGTCTTCTTCAAATGAAGCAGGACTTTGGTCATATTTAATTATAACACGATTTATGTCTAGTTGTTTTAGTAGTTTCTTTAAACATTTGTAAAAGTAGAAAAGCATGCTTAATTGTAGACTTTGCCTTTGGCATATATCTGGTGTTCAGACTATTACTGCAATGAAAACACCCACCACCATCTGATGGCAGCATGCCCTAAGCGCAGTTCATTTAAAAAAACACCGTTAAGGAATGTACATATGTGTATTAACAGTCACTTTGCTGTAAAGCAGGAATTAGCACAACACTGTAAATCAACTATACTTCAATTAAAAAAAAATCTTGCGTCTCAAAAGTTAACTCTAAACCTGACAGGTCATGAGAGAATATCCCATTCTTTCACATACTTGTAACTAGCTTTGGCTAGCAATCGACGGATGCGTCCTTCCACCTCTCCTGCTGTCTCTGTTTCGGCAACCTCCTCGGGCATCCCCTCTCCTTCCTGGGGAAGCTTCAGCAGCTGATGCAGGGTAGCCTTCAACTCTGGCAGCATGGCTTCCCACTCCTCCCCTGGGTCCAGCGCTGCGGCTGAATGAGAAAGTCTCACTTAGACTCCTGCACTGAGCTTCCAGCTGCAAGGAGAAAGCTGTCTGGGGTGAGAACTCCCCGCAGCAACTACTCACAAGCAGCTGCAGCTTGCCTCTGGGCCCTCATCTCTTGTAATTTCTGGGTTTCCTTCTGCAGCGGTCCAGCAAGGTCAGTATCACTAAGCTACCAAGGTAAAAATGAACATCAGGGTCACTGAGTCATGGAATTTCACTGCTATTTCCATTTAATTCCTTCTCTTTTGGGTGGGCCCAGACTACTTACCTTGCAGGAAAAGGGATTATTGGCAAGAAAACTGGCAAGGAGCTGGATGGCATTTTTACAAACCAGCACCGACTTGTCTGCCAGACGCCCCACTGCTAAGGCCACCACTGCCTGGAAACGTGTCAGGGGCAGAGCCTATGTGGAACAGAAAGACAGGATCAGATCCCGCCCCACACCTTCCATTCTGCCCAAGATGCTCGTGAAGTACACTCTGCACGAGCTAGCCACTCATTCTAAGGAAACTTTTCTACGGGATGTGAATAGCTCAAGAGGACTGTCTGTAGTGGTTGAGACATACTGTAGTCCTTAAATGGAGCCCAGAATCCTTGTCCTTGATAGAGGAAGACCTTTATTACTGGTAGGAGAATCCTGAATTCTAGACTCTTCTTTGACATAGCTACTTTTCTTTTGACCCTGGATTCCTTTTCTTCGGCCTGTACATAGAGGGGTACTGTGTATCTTTATCACGTCAAAGGCCACTCACCTTCTGCTGGACGATTCGGGTAAAGAGTTGCAAAACACGGCTCCGCACAAAGGAGCTGACGTCGTGGCCGTGGGCCTGCAAGGTGTCCAAGAACTGGTCTCGGGTGTCTCGGGCTGCCGCCTCCAGCTGATCCCCATTCAGAACCTGCAGCACCATCTCCGCCATGGCCGCCAGCACGGCATTGCGCATCATGTAATTCTGAGAGGGATGTGAGGCTGATATGAGCCTCTGCACCCCCATACTGACTGTCGTTTTCCTAAACTCTTGTGCTCATCCAGGCACAAAGAAGGGGTAAGGCCTTTAGGCAAGGTTAAGCTTGCTTTTCTTAGCTCTGACTTTCTCTGGTCAACTGCTCAGCGGGTATTCCTTGACTCCTGAGGTCACTAGAAAAAGCTGAATCCCAGAAGGGCCTTGTCTGGTCAGAGGAGAATGTAGGGACAAAATAAACAAGAGCCCAGAGCAGTTTTTCCCCACAAGGCTCACCCAGGTAACCATGGTGGCAGCTGAATATGAAATCACATCCATCCACCAACACATGTTTGAAAAGCATTAATTACTACCTTTCATCTGAGGCCTCAAAGCCTTTGATCCTTAATAATAAACACCGCCTTTCTCTCACACTTCCCTTCCCACATCTTACTTACAGGGAAACAGAAATCAGCCCTAGTGCCAACCATGTCCATTACAGAATCATGGAGAATAGTGTTTGGGGTTTTTGCCAGGCCAAGAGCCTGAGAATGGGATCTTGCATAAAAAGTTATAGTACATTAGATGAACAAGCAGACTGTCTTTGTTCCTGACATTCACCGAGGAGTGCCAGCATCAGTTTGGGAAGCAGTCAGGCTAACACTGAGGGATAAGACAGATGATGTGGGTGGATCTGAGAACCAGGTGGGCAGGAAGGGGCTTCATCCTGAGGAATGGGTGGGAACCAGAATCACAGCTGAGTCACTCTCACTAGAGTCTCCCCTTCCAGACCTGGGTGAAACCAGTGTGATACTGAAATAGGATTAATAAGTGGCTCTTTATTTAATTCAATAAACTTCATCTGCTTCTCTATAGGAAGGAACTGCCACAGTGATTAGCCTAGACAACTTGACTTCAGTGAAAGCTTCCTTCTTGTTAAGAAACAGCCTTTCAACAATGCACTTAAAACCCCTAGAAAACCCTGAGATCCCCAGGGGACCGCCTACCTCTCCATCCAGATGATCTAGTAGAATGCACACACTGGACATCAGGGTGGCCGGGACACGCTCCGCTAGTTCTGTCAGGAAGGCGGCAAAGCCCTTGGCCCCTGAAGGGTCCCGACTCAGCTCCTGGGGACACTTCTGTCCAATCTCTCTACACAGGGGAATAAACACAGCCATAGCAGCATAACTTAACTACTCAGGTCCCAGTAAGGGAAGGTAAAGTTGGTATCTAATATCTGAAGGAATCTAATGTTACACAGAGAAGCAATTTCCAATCTTTATACTCTCCCTGAGGGAAATGAGAATTAGAAACTTAGAGAAGGAAGGGTCACCTTACAATCTCTCCTACTATGCTCTTCATTCCATAATCAGTTGCCCACAGACTCACAGCTGCCACCAGTACCGATGCCAGGTGTTCAAAGTGCTGCAGCATCTGGATGATCTTCACAGTGGCACCTGTGGAAGTGCTACACATGAGAAATCATGGGCAAAATGAAAAGGGTGGGGCAAAGCGGAGGGCTAACTTACTCAGCATATGGTTATAACGTGTCAAGGCGACACCAAGCAGGTGTGTTATGGCTTCCCGGGTGGAGCGGTTCTTCTGGTGACTAATGGTGGGGTTCTCCAGGAGGCGGTAGCAGCAGCCAGTAACCAAACTGAGAAAGGAAGAGTTGAGATGGTGACATCAGCGGTCTGGACTCAACTACAGTGGTCTTGCCTCACTCATTCCATCTCTGCTGCCCCAGTCAGGGTCTTCTAGTTTTCTTTATTCTATCGCCTTCTACACCAAGTTGCTTTGCTTTGCTGACCCTCAAAGGAGGAAGATAGGTACTTCCTCCTTCTGGATTACCAACTTTCAACCAGTTATAATGTCTACAGAAGCTGAATATATGATAAAAAAGACAGGACAAAATCACTACTGACTTCTCATTGTTAAATGGCCAACGCAGTCCTCATCTTAGTTGACCTTTCAGCTGCATCTGACACAACCGATCACTTCTTTCTCCTTGAAACATGCCTCATTTGGTACCAGGAGGCCAGACTCCCTTCTCAGTTTCTTCAGCTGGTTCTTCCTCCTCATCTCACTCTCCTGATGCTGGAGGGCCTGAAGGTACAGTCCTTGGATTTCTGCTCTCTTCTAGCTATGCTTACTGATTTAGTGATCTCATTCAGTCTCATGGCTACAAATACCATTTATATAAATACATTATATTCCCAAATGTGTGCTCTAGCTTAGACCGCTCTCCTGTCTTCCTCCAGCTTTGTACATTCCACAGCCAAATCTGACACTATTTGGATGTCTAATAGGCACCTCCAGCTTTCTATGTCCAAAGCAGAACTTCTACTGTCCCCCCAAACACGCTCCCACAGCCTTCCCCGTTATTTCAGTTACTGACAGCTACATTCTTCCAAATGCTCAGGCGAAAACCCTGGGTGAGTCACCTTCGACCAAACCCTCCCTCAAACCTCACGCATCTGTCAGCTCATCCCGTAGGCTCTCCTTAAAGAACAAGTACAGACTGCATGCACTTCTCCCCATCTCCAGCGCCCTCTCGGGCCTAAGCAACTGTCATCTCTTGCTCAAGTGACCGCCACAGCCTCCTTACTGGTCTCCCGCTTTCCTCCTTTCCCTCCAGAGTCTGTTTCAACACAACAGGCAGGGTGACCTTGTTGAAGACAAGCCAGACCACCTCACTGCCCTGCTCGGAACCTGAGTGGCCCCGTCTCACTCTGATAAATGTCAAACGGCGATGGCCTACGAGGATCCGCAGTTGGCTCCCTGTTGCCCCGACCTCACAGCCTAGCCCTCACCCTGTCTCAGCTGCCAGCTCTGGCCTCCGCGTTATTACTTACAGGTGCTCAACACACTCCCTCCTCTGTCCTTGCTGCTTCCTGCCCTTGCCCTTGCTCTCCCTCCAAACATCCTCATGGCTCTCATTACCTTCTCGAGGGCTTTGCTCAAATGTCACCATCTCAAAGAGGTCTTGCTAGAACAGCTGATAAAGATTACAACACTTTCCCATCAAACTTCCCACTCCCTCCACTATCTTTCTCCACAGTAATAAACTATAAGACGTACTATATATTTTTACTTATTTAAAAAATTGTCTTCTGATCCAAAATATAAACTCTAAGAGGGCAGAAACGCTGGTTTTCAGTGACTTTAATGACACCAGCCATGCACCTAGGAGATTCTCAGTAAATTCTGTTTCATGAATGAATAAATGGCATTAAAGATGAGAAATTCAACGCAGTTTCTAATCTTCATTATCTACTTCTGAACAATTCAACGTAATGGGAATACTTCTGCGTATTACAGACAGAACTGAGGGATGAAATGAAGTATTTAAAAGGCATATCTAGTAAAGCAAATGTGGTAAAATGTTAACATTTGAGGAGTCTGAAGGGTATAGAGGATTCTTTGTACTATTCTTGCAACTTTTCTGTAAATCTGCAATTATTTCAAAATAAAAAGTTAAAAAATTGGAAAACAACAAAACAAACAAAAAGCATATCTAGGGCTTCCCCGGTGGTGCAGTGGTTAAGAATCCACCTGCCAACGAAGGGGACATGGGTTCGATCCCTGGTCCGGGAAGATCCCACATGCCGCGGAGCAACTAAGCCCGTGCGCCACAACTACTGAGCCTGCGCTCTAGAGCCCACACACCACAACTACAGAGCCCACACACCAGAACTACTGAAGCCCATATGCCTAGAGCCTGTGCTCTGCAACAAGAGAAGCCACCACAATGAGAAGCCCATGCACCGCAACGAAGAGTAGCCCCTGCTCGCCGCAACTGAAGAAAGCCCGCGCACAGCCACAAAGACCCAACGCAGTCGTTCATTCATACATACATACATACATAAATATATATATATATATAGCATATCTAGCAACAGAGCCCTCATTCCTCATAGCCAATATCACCTATAGCAATCAACTACCCACCTGACAAACTCCTCTTCGATTACTGAGTGACTCCACAGGTGACGGATGTCCAACTGGAGCAGCTGTGTTAAAAGCTGAAGAATTGGTTGCCTCTCTTCTTCCCAGTCAAAGCCATGGGTTGCCTTGGCCCGGGCTTTCCTACCCTAAAAAAGGATATACTTAAGAAAAAATAAGGAAGCGAAAGGATCGTGATCTGCTAGTCTGAGTGCCCAAACTATCCAGTATTGAGACAAGGTAGAAGGTAAGACGGAAGTATTACAAGTTCCAAAATATTTAAGAGCTGCTTGTCAGCAAAAGATACATTGTGATACTTTTGAGTACCTCCTCATAAACCTTAAACATGGGTCAAGGGCAGAAAGGAAAAGATTCTCAGAATCACTGAATTCCATCTTTCCCGCCAATTCCCGTATCTCCCCAGATCCCATATTAAGTGAGCCAGGAACAACAAATTACCTTCCCACCAAGGGCCAGGTCCATGAGGCTTTTCTGGCTGGCCATGGTCTCAAAGGATTCCAAGAGGCATATCAGAGCATAGCAGTTCATCTTGAGGGCATTTAGGTGTGCGCTTCTATCTGACCCACTCAAAGTTGCATCATCCAAGATGGCGGGAAGTTCCTGGGTGTGGCGAGATACCACTGCGGAGGGGCAGGATCTGGAGTCAGTTTCATTCACTTTCCTCATACAACCCAACTTCAAAACCCCTAGCACTTGCAGCCATCAGATTACCAAAGATCTGTGTTTCATCTCTCAGTGGCTACAACACAAGCTAAGTCCTCTGGGACCCCTGACCTGATATCCTGAACACGCCCTATCCCTACTCTCTCACTCCAGTTACCCCAGTTTCTCTCTGGCAACAGGAAGAACTGCCTCTATTGAAGAGAGGCAGTTCAAGAGTGGGAAGAATTTATTGTTGGTCTGCCCTTACAGTGAACACACATAACTCTGTATTGCCCACCAAGATTACAGACCTATAGGTCAGAGGTCCCGGGGCTCAGCCAAACCAACTGAATCACCACAGCCTTGATATCATCATGTGGCAGGCAACAGTAAACAAACAAACAGCAACACACACCTTCCCCCCCCCCACCCAGAAACACCTTTTATCCCATAAACACCTTTTATCAGGAATTCCAGAGTATCTTCCTTGAGGCCAGGGTCTATACTTCGAAAGTGACTATGGGGGAAAGAAAGTGCGGGGGGGTGAGACAGGAACCTGCAGAGCCCATTCTAATAGATCAGATGGAACCTGAGGAATCTAATACTTAAAACAAAAAAACACGTGAAATTACTCGACTGAATAAATATGGTGGCAAGCTGGGGTAAATGCTCATGAGTAGAAATGTCAGCACCCAGAACCATTTATCAGTGAACTATAATTTGGAATTTCAGGACTAACATGCAAAGTTAGGGCAAAGAGCCACCAGTTCTTTTTAAAGTATCAGAGGGTACTTACTGCAGAATGCTGTAGATGGTATCAAAATGCTCCAGCATAGCCAGGGGCCCCTGAGCTCGAAAGGCAGCCTGAAATGCTATAAAGATGAAAGAAACTGATCACTACAGAGGGACAGGCCTTTTTGGTAAGTTCTACTCACGGCAGAAAATGGAGTTAATTGCTTTTCTTGGTAGAATCACAGAAGTAGACACTTCATTTCAATGTAATCTACTATTATAATAACATCTGACACTTTGTCCTGTTTTACAATTAAAGGCTTTCTTGAGTTTTATTACCACATCTCTGAACTAGATGAAGCAAACAGTACTGTGCCTATTTTATGGGAAAATAAATTAAATGTCTGAGTAGTTATGTGACTTGTCCCACTGAGTAATGAACACAAACTCAGGATCTTTTTTTTTCAATTTTGAAATTACAAAAGTAGCAAAAACAGTACAGAGTTCTTGTATTTTTCACCCAGATAATGGTAACATCTTATATAACCATAGTACAAGGATCTATTCTAAACCAAGAAATGAACATTAATTCAATGTTATTAACTAATCTACAGATCTTACTTGAATTTTGCCAGCTGTTCTATTTTTGTCCTTTTCCCAGACCAGGAGCCAACTTAGGGCACCACAATGCATTGATTTGTCATATACCTCCTTAGTCTCCTCCAATCTTTGTCCTTCATGATCTTGACACTTGAAGTGTATTTGCCAGTTATTCTGTAGAATGTTCCTCACTTGGGGTTTGTCTGCTTTTTTTTCATGATTAGATTGAGGTCATGCACTTTTGGCTAGATCACTGAGAAAGGGAGGATGAGTCCTTCCGATGCATCATACCCAGAAGGAGGTGATGTCAATGTCTTATTACTATAGCGATATTAACTTTGATCAGTTGGTAGTGTTTGCCTGGGTGTCTCCGCTACAAAGTTACTATTTTCCCCTTTGCAACTAGTAAGTATCTTGTGGGGAGATACTTTGAAAATCCTGTTTCTCACAACATTCTGCCCACTTATTTAAGCATCTATGGATGATTCTTGCCTGCCACAATTATTATTTTACTAAATGGTGATTCGTCTGTTTCTATCATTCCTTTTATGCTTACTTAATGGGAATGCCAGGCTAAGATGAGCTGTTACTTTCCCTTCATTTATGTATCCAATTATTTGTTTGTAACAGAATGGGCTCATGAACGTTTCTTTTATTCTGTGTTTTAATCATTCTTCTTATTATTAATTTTGTTGCTCAGACTGTCCCATACTTGACCACTGGGAGCTCCTTCAACTTGGCCTGTGTCTCTGACATGCTCCCTTCACTCTTGTTCTCCTACTTTCTTGTACCACAAGATGTTCCAGGCTCGTCTTGTACCTTCCCTGGCTCAGTCCTGGAATCAACCATTCTCACTGGAGTCCTGGTTTCTTTTATGAGAGAATGGTATGTAGAAACCAAATTCTAGGCCCTAGTTAAAATCACTGCTGTTGGAGCTTTTAGGCCCTGTCAGTAGAGAAAAGCAGGATATACATATATGTAGGTATAAATGCACACACCCCTATATTTTTATCTGTGTATATATTAAAAACATAAATTCACTTATATATTTGCTTAATCCTAGTATACACATAATACAGTTTCAGAATTGCTAACCCACACCTCTTTAAAAAATAAATTTACTAACTACCTTACGCTAATCGTGTAAAGTTCTTTCATATACAGTTTACAGTCAAAATGCTGGACTCCCCTGGTGGTCCAGTGGTTAAGACTCTGCACTTCCGCCGCAGGGTGCGCAGGTTCGATCCCTGGTTGGGCAAGACGCCGCACGCCACACAGCGCAGCCAAACAAAGCCCAACAAAAGACCCGAAATACTGGGTCTCCTGGTTGCTTAGGTTAGTTATGTTCTCCTGCGATCCTTTAGTGAAATTAGGTCAAACATCTGTAACACACTTAGGTTCATGTTACCACAGATTTTCCTTGATTTATGATGGGGTTACATCTTGAAAAATCCCCTGTAAGTTGAAAACACTGTAACTCAAAAACTTAATACACCTAACCCACTGAATATCATAGCTTAGCCTAGCCTACCTTAAACATGCTCAGAACACTTACATTAGCCTACAGTTGGGCAAAATCATCTACTACAAAGCCTATTTTACAATAAAGTGTTGAATATTTCTCGTAATTTATTGAACGCTGTACTGAAAGTGAAAAGCAGAATGGCTGTCTGGGTACAGGATGGCTTTAAGTGTATGGGCTGGGAGCTGCGCTTGCTGCCCAGCATCACGAGAAGAGTATCCTACTACATGCTGCTAACCCAGGAAGAGATAAAAATTCAACATTCGAAATATGGTTTCTACTGAATACATATTGCTTTTGCACCATCATAAAGCTGAAAAATCGTAAGTTGAACCATCGTAAGCTGGGGGACATCTGTACTTGTATTACATTTTAAAAATCCAGCATTTGTTTTTTTTGGCGGGGGCTGCAGTTCCCTGACCAGGGATTGAACCTGAGCCACAGCAGTGAAAGCCTGAAATCCTAACCACTAGGCCACCAGGGAACTCCCTGAAAACCCAGCACCTTTTGACGCTCAAACTCAGTGCTCTTTTCATCTTCACTGTACTGCTTCTATATAAAAACTGCAGTATAAAAGGGAGTAGCAGAGCTTCCCTGGTGGCGCAGTGATTGAGAGTCCACCTGCCGATGCAGGGGACACAGGTTCGTGCCCCGGTCCAGGAAGATCCCACATGCCGTGGAGCAGCTGGGCCCGTGAGCCACGGCCACTGAGCCTGCACATCTGGAGCCTGTGCTCCACAACGGGAGAGGCCACAGCAGTGAGAGGCCCACGTACTGCAAAAAAAAAAAAAAAAAAAAGGGAGTAGCAGCTAACTATGACTTACAACATGCAAGAGTAGCAAGGCAGTATGGGAGTTAATTTTTTTTTTTTTCCCCTGGCTGCGTTGGGTCTTTGTTGCTGCATGCAGGCTTTTTCTAACTGCAGTGAGTGGGGGCCACTCTTCATTGCGGTGTGCGGGCTCCTCCTTGTTGGCTTCTCTTGTTGTGAAGCACAGGCTCTAGGCGCATGGGCTCACTAGCTACAGCATGTGGGCTCAGTAGTTCTGGTACGTAGGCCCTAGAGTGTGTGGGCTTCAGTAGTTGTGGTGCATGGGCTAAGTAGTTGCGGTGCGTGGGCTCTAGGGCAGGGGGGCTTCAGTAGTTGTGATGTGTGGCCTCTAGAGCGCAGGCTCAGTAGTTGTGACGCACGGGCTTAGTTGCTCCGCGGCATGTGGGATCTTCCCGGACCAGGGCTCGAACCTGTGTCCCCTGCATTGTCAGGTGGATTCTTAACCACTGCGCCACCAGGGAAATCCCAGGAGTTAACTTTTGAACCAAGGTGTATATCTAGTTCTTTCTGTGGATGCGGAGGGAAAGAATTCCACCAAATTCTTCTTTTCTGCAGTAAGAAGTGGGTTTGCCTAAAAGCAAAGCTTGAACCTTGTACTACATTATCACTGCCGGCTCACTGACCTGATTCATCATATTGCAGTTATGCCGTCCAGCTACAACCTGGTCCTCTGCGATGCTTAACGAGCTATTCTATTTCTCCAATTCTTACTGACTCCCTAGCGCTATACCCATAGCATGTTCCCCCCTTTCTTTATACCTCTTCTTATGCTTTGCCTCTCTTCTTTTAGCAGATGACTGCTTTCTACTTTACCGAAAAGAATGAGACCCAAAGCTCCCTCATGTAATCCTGCCTCTCTGTCAACAAGTCATTCTGCCAACACCTTCCCATTCTTTGCTTCAGTCTCAAGCGAAAAGATTTTCTGTTCTGAAGCTAAGCTGTCTCACTGCCCCAAAGACTTGTCTCCTTTCTTTCACCTCTCGCTTCATCCTCTCTAGGGAATGCTCTTTTGCTGACAATGTGCTCAGGCCCCTACTTCTTTAAAACAAACAAACCAAAAACGATCAGTGCCTTTCATTTGACTTTGCTCTCATATCCCTTTAAAATTTTGTGTAATCTTTCTCAATTCCCTGAAACCTAGTTTCTGAGATTTACCAATCTAACAGCTATTCTCTCCAAGATTACCCATTACCTATTTTTGATTACACCCAATGATTCTCTCCATTCACACCCCTCTTTACTTCTCTGAAGCACCACCTGCTGATCTAGTCTAGTCACCCTGCTTAGGTTTACATGTGGCTTGGACATTTACTAGGCTAAGCTACTTAGCTTACCAAGTCTCAGTCTCCTCTTTTGTAAACTGGGAATAATAACAGATCATACCTCATAGGGCTTTTCAGAATTTTTTGGTAAAGATTAAGTGAGATAATCCACATGAAACAGTCAGGACAATACTTAGCACATAATGTAACTCAGTACTTGAAAGCTATCTCCCACTCTTACAAACCTCCTTCTGTAATCTGGAAAATACGGTAAAATGAAAATGAGAAAGAAATAAACACTGTTAACATCTGGCTAATTTTTTTCAGTTTATTTTCTATGCATACTATTTCTATTGTTGAGGTCATGTCACATATTCAACTCTCTGTTCTGTTTTTTAAAACTTAATATTACAATAAGGATATTAAAAAAAACCTTTGTAATCATTTTTAATGACTGCATAACATTCCACTGAATGCACCTCAATTAACTTACTGTTCCTCTATCATTAGACCTTATGATATTTCTAATTTTTTCCACTAATTATTAACACATTTACTCCCCTTGTAAATCTGGATTATATCCCACTGACTGATTACTCCATTCACGTAACTACACAAATAAAAGTGGCTTGAAAAAAACATAAAACCATGCCAACTATTCTCACTTCATGACCTCAAGTAGGCCCTTAGTATTTCTTAGTAAGCCTATAACAAGTTCCCAGGCCTACTGGCTTTCTTCTAGGCAATTATTTCACACCTTTCCTCTGTTCATAACATCAAGATCATTTTCCCCCAACTCACCTTCAGTTAAAGGCGTCACTTCCTATCTCACTGAGAAAACTGAATCGGACAGAAGAGAAACTCCAACTGCGCCAAGGTCTGTATTTATCAGCACGACCTGCACCTGTGCCCTAAGCTCTGCCTTTTTTTTTGCTGCTGGGGATAAAGTGTCCATGCTCTAATAACCCACCTCCTCCCCCAGCACCAGATCGCTTACTCTGACTCCTTAAAGGATACTGCTCCCGGCACTCATTCACTCTCCCTCCGTAGCGTCAGCTTTCCCCCCTCTCTGATCATTCCCATTCAGCACATACACATGTAATGTTGCCCATTCTTAAAAAAAAAAAAAAGTCCTCCCTTGACTCTGCCTCCCCCTCCAGCTACGCCCTATTTCTCTGCTACTCCTTAAAGCAAAACAACAAGAAAGGGTTATCTGAAATCATCATCTCTAACCTCTCTCTTCCCATTTTCTCATAAACTATTCCAATCAGGCTTCATTCCCACGGCTCTGAAATAGTGTTCAAGGTTACCAGCCATTGCCACATTGCTAAGTCCAGCAATTAAATGTGTAGCTGATCTCTCCTTTCCCTTTTGAAGCTTCTCTTAATTTAGCGTCTTTGCTCACTTTCTGCCGCAACAACTAGTCCTTAGTTTCTTCTACTGGTTCTCTCTCATTTTCCCAGCCTCTAAATGTTGGACTGTCTTAGGTCTTACGTCTTGAAACTGCTTTTCTTCTCCATCAATACGTACTCCAATCTCACAGCTTTAAACACTCTCTACATGCTGAATATTAAATCCCAAATGTGTATCGTTAGCTGGAACCTCTCCCCTGAACTCCACAATCATATAACCAACAGTCTAAACGTGCTCCTCTCATACTCTACCCATCTCAGTAAATGACAACTCCATTCTTCTAGTTGCTCAAGTCAAAAAGCCTTATTTATAATCATCCTCAATTCTTCTTTCTCGAACCCTGTAAATCCAATCCAGTCCATCAACAATCCTGTTGGCTCTACTTTCAAAATTCACTCAGGATCTAACCTTTTATGATCACCTCCGCCGCTATCACCCCAGGTAAGCTGCCTGGTATTATTATATTAGCCTCCTAATTAGTCCCCTGCTTCTTCCCTTCCCCCTTACAGTCCCTGCTCAACACAGCAGATATACTTTTAAAATGTCAGACCATGTCACTCCTGTGCTCAAAACACAATGGCTTTCAAGCTCACTCTCTCTGAAGCTAAAGTCTTTACCATGACCCACAACACCCTAGATCAGTGCTTCTCCAGCTGAAATGTACATATGAATTACCTGGGGATCTTCTTAAGAAATGGATTTCTGATTCAGTAGTTTGAGGATAGGTCTTCCTCCTGCATTTCTAATAAGCTCCTAAATCATGATACTAATTAACGCTCCTGGTCTGAAGACCACTCTGAAGAGCAAGACTCTAGAATAATCTGTACCACTTCCCATCTGACCTCTCTTTTCCTAGAGTACTCCCCTCCAACCACATTGACATTTCCCCACCTCAGGGCCTCAGCACTGGCTTTCCTGTCTGCTTAGAATGCCCTTCCTTGAGAATCTGCATAGGTAACTTCCTCACTTGTATGGTCTCTGCTCATATGTCATCTATCAGCAAGCCTTCTCTGATCATCCAACATAAAACGCTAGTCCATAACCTGGCTCACCGTAATCTTTTTTATCTTGCTTTATTTTTCTCCTTGGCATTTACAACCATCTGACATACTCCATATTTATTTATTACTTGTTGAAAGCCTTGAGAGAAAGAACTTTGTCACCTTGGCTGCTTTATTTACTGTTGTATCCCTAGTGCCTAGAACACTGCCTGGCACATAGCATGACACCAGTAAATACTTGAACAAATTAAATGACCTGATCTTGTGTATTTATAGTAGAACTTGTATTTAGGGTTCTAAATACCAAAAGCAATGCAATTGTTATAAAAAGGACTCTTTTTTTTCTTTTTCTGCGGTACGCAGGCCTCTCACTGCTGTGGCCTCTCCCGTCGCGGAGCACAGGCTCCGGACGCACAGGCCCAGCGGCCACGGCTCACAGGCCCAGCCGCCCCGTGGCACGTGGGATCCTCCCGGACCGGGGCACGAACCCACGTCCCCTGCATCGGCAGGTGGACTCCCAACCACTGCGCCACCAGGGAAGCCCTAAAAAGGACTCTTAAAAGGAACGAGCACTCATGTAACAAAGTGACGCATAATAACAACTGAAGAACAGTTTGCTAGAGTGTGCGGCTTGTGCCACTGGTGACGCACAGATCCACACAATACGGAGAGAATGGTCTCTCTGTGGACACCCATCAGTCAACTCCACACTCTGTTCTCTTCCTTGCTTACCAAATGGTGGTATGTTTGGGTTTAGGGAAGCCTAGCTAATGATCTTGATCAATTTAGCCAATCTGGATAATTCCATTTCCCTTACCAGTAGTTAGGGAAATAGGCACCTGATCCAATTCTGGCTAAGTCTGTTATAAGACTTCTGGTAGTTTGAAAACAAGAAAGAAGAAAAAGCACAAGATAGAAAAATCCCTTCTTCTACTTCTGCACATCAGAGCAAGGAGCTGTCATCTGGCAACAATGATGGGAAGGCCAAGAAGAAACAAGCTGAAATTATATTATCAAAGTGCTTGATAATTAATGAACCTTACCTGTTGTAGGAGATAACAAACAAAGTAGGTTATTATCCAGATGAGGAAACCAAGGCACAGAGAGAATCAGTAACTGTCCAAGGTCAGAGTAGTGGAGCCAGGATTCAAATCCGGGCAGCCTGGCTCCACAGCCTTAATCTCTACTCTCTATAACTCTCCAAAGCAATCTAACTGACACAAGACACTTCCAAGAAGTACAGTGGCATTATGGACGGGGTCTTGTCGATAACGCATGAATTGCTCTCGGTCATCTCTAGGCTTCAATGGGCCGCTGCACCATACATATATGCACAGCACTGCAGTTGTGCACATATGCTTTTTTCCATTATTGCACTCTTGGAAATGTGATCTAGACTCTAAAGAAGTATTACCTGAAACAGGTCAGGTCAAGTCCCAGACATTCTAGGAGCTATCTTCTCCTACAACTCTTAAAACCACCAGTACTTTATTTGGGCATATGGTAAGAAGTCAAGATCTGAAACAGAATTCTCCCCAAAGACAAACCATACACACCAAGGCTGTTGATTGAATAACCCAGAGCAGGTGGTCAATGAATACACTCTTCGTGTAATGCAACGCTAGGGAGAAAACAGTAAGGAATAGGAAAGACATGTTCCGTGCCCCCATGGAGCTTAGTGGTGTAATGGGACAGACAGACACGATATAATCACACGTGGGCGGTTGTTTTGAAGTGCTAGGCAAAGTGGCAGCTACGGAGTCTTACCTTTAAGGTGCGATGGAAGATGTCTGAGGGACAGTACCTCTTGCACGACATACTGATTCACCCCTCCACTTTTCAACAACTCCTCTGGGGATAAGGGCAGATGGAACTCATACAGTTGGGGAGACATCTTTCCCCCAGTGGCTCACAGGGCTAGAAGCCAAACAGCAAACAAATCAGGGTCTATATCTAAGGGTCATCTTTTTAATCTGGTTCTATTATTCCCCTCCTCCAATACATAACACTTTTTAGTCTTACATCAAGCTAATAACATTATCTTAGAGCGTGTGAGATTAAGCCTGGACTAGAATCTAATTCTAGTTGTGACTCTGACACTTGGCCATGTCACTTAACCCCCTGGGCCCCATCTGTCAAGCAGGATTACGGATCTCTGATTACTTTACAAAATTTCTCAGGATCAAATGAGTCAAGGGGTATTAAAGTATTTAAAGAACTGTAAAGTGGCATATCGATGCGTTAAGTTAGCACTGTTATTTCTGTTTTTATAGGCAAAACTTCTTAAGTATATAGACACTGTGTCATCTGAGGTCAGAACGGTGACCCAGTATGGGCTAATGGGCTTCCTGTCTCCAGAATGAGAGAACGTGAACATTTACTATTTGTTTACTCTGTGCCAGGTTCTGTTCGGCTATTTGAACGTCCTATCTGATCTAAGTCTCCAAATGCCAATCTCATGAAGTGCATAGTAATATAGCTCAGTTTACAGATGAGGAAACTGAGAGTAAGAAAGGTTAAGCGATTTGCCCAAATTCCACTGCGGATCTGTGAGACTTACTGTTTCTACCACGTCGTACCACAAGGACACACCCACTAGACCTCCCAGCCCAATACCGCGTCCTACAGCCCGGTGGCCGATTTTCCCGGCCTCTCCTTCCCCGCTCCCCCTCAACACCGCACCTTACAAGAGCACTTCGCCTGCCGTTCCTCCAACTCGGGATGTAGGGCTGAAACGAAGGAAACACCAAGGAGGGCACAAGACGCACCAATCTGCGACGCGGCACTCCCGTGGGTAGAGAGACCGACCAATACCCGCCAGGCGGAGGCAAAACCCCGCCTCCGAGCCGGGCGCCGCGCGGGCAAAGCCACAAAAGTGCAGTTCAAATCTCAACGGCCTCAAGGGAGCCAATCGCGACGCTCGCTGCAGACACCGGCCAATCAGAGCGCAGGAGCCGGAAGGCCGAGGAGGGCGGGGCCTAGATTCCGGCTCCCCCACCACCCCCCCACGCCGTAGTCTCGCGGCCGCCTCCTTCCCCACAGGGTCCTCTTTTTTTCGCGGTCGGTGGATAGGAAGCTCTGGCGATGCCTGCCGGAGATGCCGCCTTTGTAGCTGGGCAGTGGCCGTGCCCCTGGGACCGTGACCCACTCCATCACCCACAAGACAGGAGGCAAGTTCAGGCCGGCAGTTAGAAGGCTTAGGCTCTAGTCCAGGTTCCGCCATGTCCTCTGCCTTATGACGTCCAGCAGGTCACTTCACTCCCTCAGCCCCAGACTTCCTCCCCTGTCGAATAGGGGGAATAAAAACAGCTACAGCGCAGAACTGCTGTGGGGCACAGAGAAAGGAAGCTCGGGGTTCCAGGTTCTGGACCTTCCTCTCCCTCAGTTGAGGGACGCCCACGGAAACAGGAAAGGGTGAATTCGTTTGACCTTCAGCTTTGGGGGGGCCCTAGGCAATGAAACGAGTCCCTCAGCTCTTCCGGAGCTCCAAACCTTCCGGCGGGCAGACCGGAAGCGCCTCGGCTGGGCGGGGCGTCAGAGACCTGCTACGGAACCTGGAGGGCGGGGCTCGTGGCTGGGGAAGGCGGGGCCAGGCTGGGTCTCACCCGGAGCTGTCTGCGTAAAGCCCAAGATGGCTGCGTGCACGTAGTATCGTTGTGAGCCGGGCGGGGACGGTTCTTGTTCTCTCCTTGAAGGCCACGTCTGGCCCTCCCTCCTGTGCTTGTGAGGCGGGCTGTTGTAGGGGAGAGATGAGAGCAATGGCAGGCAGCCTCTCTTGGGTGGCAGGCAGCCTCTCTTGGGTGGCGGGCAGGAGCCTATGGGGCCAGGTGCCGCTGGCCTGCAGAAGCTTCTCTCTGGGTAAGTGGCTGGTGCAGAAGGACGCCCCGAGAACTACTTCTCAGTAAGCGGCTCAGATTCATTCCTTTTCTTCCCCATCCCTAGGTGTTCCCAGATTGTTCCATGTGAGGGTCACCCTCCCGCCCCGCAAAGTGGTTGATCGTTGGAACGAGAAGAGAGCCATGTTCGGGGTATATGACAACATCGGGATCCTGGGTAAGACTCGACTCAGTAGTGCAGAATTTCAGAGCGGCACTTATGCCGTAATGATTATCTTTTTTCGCCTGTGTAGAAATGGTACCTTCTTCGATAGTAAGAACAAACACGTGGCTATTTACGTTGTGTTCGGCACTGTTCTGTGTGCCCCGCATGCATTAACACACTTAATCCTCATAACCTTTTCACTTTGCAGGTGAGGAATCTGAGGCACAGGGAGGTTAAGTAGTTTTTCCAAAGCTAGTAAATGGCAGGTCCAGAATTTGAACCCCAAGCAGTCTTGCTCCAGAGCCTGTGCTCTTGTTACCCTAGCGTAATGTGTTTTGTCTCTAGGTGCTGCTAGGGAGATGCAACCGTGTTGAAGGCTTAGCTGGTGGAGGCTGGGTTCTCTCCTCTTGGAACTAATACCCTTTTTCACATTACACAGGAAACTTTGAAAAGCACCCCAAAGAACTGATCAAGGGCCCCACATGGCTTCGAGGCTGGAAGGGGAATGAATTGCAGCGTTGTATCCGAAAGAAGAGAATGGTTGGAAATCGGATGTTCATTGATGACCTGCACAGCCTGAACAAACGCATCAGCTATCTCTACAAATGCTTTAACCGACGTGGAAAGTACCGGTAGAAGAGAATGCTTGGAACTGTGGAAGAGGTGTATCTATCACCCAAGAGAGAGGGAAAGTACTTTTCCTTATGAGGAAAGGGATTTGTGTGGTCTCAGGAATAAAATGGGACTTCTTTGAAATCTGTTATCCACATCTTTATTTTCCTCTAGATGCTACTTTTACTCATTCATGCGACTAGGAAGTGGAACTCATCGCTAAGTCTTATAGTCTTAGGTTTGGACTTCACCACTTGCCCTTTGCAGTCTAGCCATACCTATGGTGTTTAAAAACTAAAAAATTATTGTTGGCATCTGTTGATGTTTGGCCCTTCATGTATTGAAAGTGGTAATTTTAAACTGCCCCACAGTGCCATCATGTTAAATGTATTTTTTGAAACCCTTCCGCACTGAAATGAAGTATAATAGAAAAATGGAATTACACTTCTGCACTAATCTTGTCAAAAAATACTTATTGAGTACCTTTTCTGAGCTGAGAACTGTAGGAAAGCCAAAATGTAATATATCCTCCCCCCAAGCTTTTCTAGTTATGTGTATAAAGTTACAGTCTCACATGTACACTTTAATATGAGGCATTAAGTACCATATGAGTGGTTTGCTTGAGTGGTTCCTAAGCCTGATTGATCATCAGAATCTCTGGGTAGTTTAACAATTTAAAAAGTCTAGTCCCTGCCCCCAAAGATTTGTGATCTGTAGAGCTGAGCTGAGTCTTGTGGGTCTATGTGGGTGGGTTTTTTTTTTTTTAATAATTTTAAAAAAATGTATCCATCCGTATAGGATAGATGGACATCCATATAGGATATATAGACATTTCAAATTAAGAGTAATCAGGGACTTCCTGGTGGCGCAGTGGTTAAGAATCCACCTGCCAATACAGGGGACATGGGTTCGAGCCCTGGTCTGGGAGGATCCCACATGCTGTGGAGCAGCTAAGCCCGTGCACCACAGCTACTGAGCCTGCGCTCTAGAGCCCGCGGACCACAACTACTGAAGCCCGCGTGCTTGGAGCCCGTGCTCCGCAACAAGAGAAGCCACCGCAATGAGAAGCCTGCACACTGCAACAAAGAGTAGCCCCCACTTGCTATAACTAGAGAAAGCCTGCGCGGCAACAAAGACTGAACGCAGCCAAAAAAAAGAGAGTAATGAGATGAAAAGTTTTCTCACAGCTTGATTTTTGTGCTCCTTGAGGCAACCACTCTTACGAGATTCTTCTTAATCTTTCTGGATATATACTGTGCATGTACAAGCTTATATTATCTGTCTATCTGTCTTCTTTATAAAAAAAAGTAGGATTCCATGCACACTAAGTTACATTTTCACTTAATGTAACTTAGGTATGGTTTTATATCCTCATGTTATATACCATAATGATTTAACCAGTTCCATTTTGATAGACATTTAGATTGTTTCCAGGCTTTTGCTTTTGCTTTTTCAAAGTATGACTCCTCTAATTTTAAGTAGTTCTAATTTTAAAAGCCAGGTGATTTTAATTAGCTGTGTTTGGAAACCACTGATGTGGGTGATAAATAACCTAGATAAGAGAATGTGTTTGGCCTAATCAGAAGAGCCTTCATAGAAGAGGTTGGATTTCTATAAGCAGAGAAAGAAGCAGAACATTTCAAGTGGGGAAGAGAAGAGTGATCTGTGGTGCATGGTGAGGGAATATACAATGTGTTGGGAGATGGCTGGGTAGGTCTAGCTATAATGACACTGTCTGCTTTTTCATCTTTTAATAATTTGCTTGGCCATAAATCAAGTTAAGTAAGTTTGACATTACTCAACTGAGAGGAGAAAAATGTTGCTACAATTTTAGAATTGTGTATTGATTAGAGTTAAATTCAGTGTCTCCAGAGCCTAGTCTATGTAAGGCTCTCAATAAATATTTGCAGAGTGAAGTAGGGAAAGTATTTGAGGGGCTTCCCTGGTGGTCTAGTGGTTAAGACTCTACGGTCCCAATGCAAAGGGCACAGATTCGATCCCTGGTTGGAGAACTGAGATCCCGCATGCCACAAGGCATGGCAAAAAAAAAAAAAAAAAGAAATGGGCAAAAGGAAAGTATTTGACATATTGCTTTTAAAGAAATCTTTTATGTGGGTTAAAAGTGCTATTTGTGTTTCTTGGGAGGGTTTTTTAGGTTGATTATGAGTCTCTAGTATAGTGTAGACTGTTGATTAAAAACATGTCCTTTGGAGTCAGACAAGTCTGGGTTTAAACTCAAGCTATACCACTCTATTTGACCCTAGGCAAAGTAGGTAATTTCTGAGCCTTAGTTTTTTTTAGCCTGTCAATTAAGAACAATACAATACTTTCCTCATAGGGTTATGTGAAGAATAAATGAAATTATGCATGTAAAACAGTACAGAGTTTGGCAATGTAAATGGTAATGACACTCCTCTGGAGTGTGTGTAGTTGCCAAGAATTAGAAAAACCTGAAGAAATGAATGGAAATAGGTGTTTTAAATTAACTTTTCAATAAAAGTATTGCAAACTAAAGAAAGTGAATTAGTTATAGATATAAACTGAGATTTGAAGGTAAAGGAATTAGGGTGATTAGGTCTCTTATTTGATCCAAATCCTTTAAAAGTATCAGTTTCGATTATCTATTGTTACATAATACTCCATCCCCAAACTTAGTGACTGAAAACAACAAATTATGAACTCATATTCTCTGGGTTATCTGGGCTCAGCAGGCCGGTTATGCTCCATTTGGTGTTGGCGGGGGTCAACCATGTGGTTGCATTCAGCTGGGAGCTTGGTTGAAGCAAGAATGTCCAAGATGTCTTCACTCACATGTCTGGTGCCTCAGTTGGAGTGGCTGAGATCTTTTTCCACGTGATTTCGTTATTCAGTAGTCTAGCTAACCTAAACTTCTTTACATGGAGGCTTGACTCCAGAGGGCAAAAATGGAAGTTGCAAGGTTTGATAGACATAGGCCAAGGAGTGACGTGTTGTCACTTGTGCTGCATTCTACCAGTCAAAGTAAGTCACAGGCCAGCGCAGATTCAAGGCTATGTGGAAATGTACCCCATTTTTGGATCAGAGAATGTGCATGCAATTACAGGGATGTGAGGAAGTGTCCACAGACATATTTGTAGGCAATCTACCTCAGTAACATTTTGTGTCTTTGTTGGGACTTTATCTTTTGGAAGGCTCAATAGAAGTGAAGCTAATTAAGTACGTGTTAGATTAACTGAAAAGTAGATTTTGGAGAAGTGGATTGATGGGTATACATGACCATACATTATGATCCTGGGTCTCATGTAAATGTATATATGAGAGTGTCAGGACTCAAAGGGAGTGAATTTTTAAAGGGATGGCTGGAAAGGAGCTGGATATGAGAATGGAGAGGTTGGTGTGAAGTATGAGTGGCCCTGGGATACTTTACATGATTTGGTGGGACTGGAGAAGAGAAAATCAAATATTTGAGATTCTGCTAAGTGCAAGGTGCCCCAAAGAATATGAGTACATGTTTTAGTAGGATGTGTGGTTCTTGGTAAAGAGGAAAATGATCATTTAATTCAACGAGCATTGAATCTTCCTGCTGTGAAGATTTATAAGATCATGTTTTCAAGGACAGAACAATCTTGGTTTTGGTGTGAAACAGTGTGTAATATTTTTATTCAATAAACACTGAACCATTATGTGCAGTGTTATTTGGAGGGACATAAATCACTAAGTCAGGGTTGGTTCCTGACTCTCAGTAGCTTTCAATCTACTTAAGAGATACAATATATAAACAATATAAATTTGGATATGATAATTGCATAGGAAAATTAGTTCTTTTTTGGCTGGTGGGAGATCAGAAAAGTTATTTGTTGAAGAGATGACATTTGAACTAAATCTTGGAAAATTTCAGCTGATGGAAATGGGAAATCCTTGTTAAATATGGACAGTAATATCTATAGGAAGGAGCTTTGAAGAATATGAAATAATTCAGAATGTGAAATAATTCAAATAATTCAGAAATAATTCAGGTGGGAATTACACAAGTCCGTAGGACTAGTTAGTGATCATTAACACACAGTAGGCTTTCTCTGATAGTAGGAAATAAGTTTGGATAGGAAATCTAGTGCCAGATAACTAGGAGTCTTGAATGCCAGCCAGGATGAAGAGCTTAAATTTATTTTTTCCCCTGCAGACGAGTGCTGTTCAATCCTGGCAACATGTTAGAATTCTTGTCAGAGCTTGAAACCCAGCGGGACCCCGTGGGGCCTTCCTGGGGACTGACACCCCACCACCACTTGTGTCCCCTGCCTCTTGATTGTAGAACATTTTTAGCCTCCTAGGCCTGCCCCAAGTTCCAAAGAGCAAATTTAATCAGAGGAGTGAGAAAATGCAGAAACAAAGGGAAACAGTCAAGCAAGACAAAATAAATAGTCTTAAAACAAAATCAAGGACCTTTAGTTCCTCTCTAAGGGTTATAAATAATATCCTGAGCCGTATCCTTGAGCTGTTTTGCAGATACTAAACCCCCACCAGGTGTAAGAAGTTAACTACATGCTGACCACAGGCACATAGACCCCAGACTGGCTGGAACCAGAAGTTGATGACTGAGATTCCTGAAACATCACCCTGTTACCTCACCACCAACCAATCAGAAGGAAGTATACGAGCTGATTATGCACTATGTGACTCCCTCACACCGTCTTTAAAAACCCTTCCCTAAAAGCCATTGGGGAGTTCGGGGAGTTCTGGCCTTTTGAGCTTAAGCTACCCATTCTTCTTGCTTGGCCTTGCAATAAATGCTTTACTTTCCTTCACCACAACCTGGTGTCAGTAGATTGGCTTTGCTGTGTATTGGGCAAGTGGACCCAAATCCAGGTTTCATAACAACAACAACAAAAAAAGATTAGAACCCATACCAATGAAATCAACCTGAGCTGGTGTCCCAAGCATTCATATTTTTAAAAGCTCCATAAGGGATTCTAAATCAGGGTCAAATACCACAGCTTTGGAATAGTGGAAGAAGACAAGGGAATACTTTTCAAGGTCCATTTACTTTGAGATGTCTGAGCCTCTGAACTCATATTTTTGCTTTTCGATCTTGCTTGGTTTTATGTATCTCTTTGTCCATCTTCCCCACTGACGAGGCCTCATTCCCATTGAGGGCAGGAACTGTCTTGCACATGTCTGTTCACTGTAGTAGTCTAATATCTGGTCTCTTTGTGTACTGGCTCTTAATAGGCCCTTGGTAAATATCTGTAGAAGCAATCCATTCAACAGCCATTTACTGAAGGTCACCAGTAGGTTCCAGGGATACAAAGAAAAAAAGATACAACTCCTGCATTTAAAGAATTCCACGTAATGCAGGAGGTAGCCAAAGAAGCATACGTATAAGGGGAGGGGGGAGGGAGAGGGATGGACTGGGAGTTTGGGGTTAGTAGGTACAAACTATTACATTTAGAATGGATAAACAACAAGGTCCTACTGTATAGCACAGGGAATTATTTTCAATCTCCTGGGATAAACCACAATGGAAAAGAATATAAAAAAAGGATGTGTATATGTGTATAACTGAATCACTTTGCTGTACAGCAGAAATCAACACAACATTGTAAATCAACTACACTTCAATTAAAAAAATAGCAAAGAGGGCTTCCCTGGTGGCGCAGTGGTTGAGAGTCCGCCTGCCGATGCAGGGGACACGGGTTCGTGCCCCGGTCCGGGAAGATCCCACATGCTGCGGAGCGGCTGGGCCCGTGAGCCATGGCCGCTGAGCCTGCGCGTCCGGAGCCTGTGATCCGCAACGGGAGGGGCCACAACAGTGGGAGACCCACGTACCGCAAAAAAAAAAAAAAAAAAAAGGAAACATAATTATAAAATATATCATGGCATTTAAAGCTTGTTAATTACCTACTGTGTAGGTTCAGAGAGGAGGGACGCTTATCCTGGGGGAGCAGGAGTGGGGGCAGGGAAGGCTTTCTGGAGGAGGCCATTACTGAGATATCTTAAAGAGTGGAGGCTAGCAGGCTTTCCAGGCAGATGAAACAGAAACAAAGGTCCAGAGGTGAGAAACAGCAGGGTGTGTATGGGAAAGCTGTAAATGGTATTTGTTGGTGCGTGATAAAGAGGGCAGGAGATGGAGGCAAGAGTCAGATCACAAAGACGACTCTAAAGAACCATTAAGACTGAACCTTTAGTAAAAGGATGCAGACACTTTGGAAAACTGTTCGGCAGTTCCACAAAAAGTTACATAGAGAGTTACCATATGACCCAGCAGTTCCACTCCTAGGTATACATATACCCAAGAGAACTGAAAACATATTCACACAAAAATTTGTGCACAAATGCTCATAGCAGCATTATTCCGAATAGCCAAAAAGAAGAAACAACCCAAATGTCCATCAGCTGATGAATGGATAAACAAAGTGTGGGCTATTCATACAATGGAACATTACCCAGCCATAAAATAGAATGAGGTACTGCTACAACATGGATGAACCTTGAAAACACTATGGCAGAGGAGAGAAGCCAGTCATAAAGGCTACGTATTGTATGATTCCGCTTATAGGAAATGTCCAGAATAGGCAAATTCACAGAGACAGAAAGTAGATTAGTTGTTGCTAGGGGATGGGGTAAGGGGTGAGGGATGGGAGATGACTACTAACAGGTACAGGGTTTCTTTTGGGGTTGATGTAAATGTTCTGGAATTAGTGGTAATGATTGCACAACCTTGTGAATATACTAAAAATCACAGGTATATACTAAATGAGTGGATTCATATGGTACATGAATTTTATCTCACTTAAAAAATGGGTTGGGAGACTTGAAGATTTATTTCCAAATTAAGCTTTATTTTTAAAAAATCAAAGTAATACATGCATATAGTTAATCAAAAAGAGGGGAAAGTTATATGACAAAAAGAGCAATCCCCTGCCTAACCCCAGTCTACCCTCCAAACTAGCTTCCCAGAATGAAAGACTTTCACTTCTTTGAACTATTCTAGTACTTTTCATCATAATTTGAAATAATATGCCCTCCTGCTCTTCATGGTTTATCAGCTTTAGACATCTATTAGCTTCCGTTATGAAGGGTGAAGGTTTAGTTCTCTGTGATGATCTTAGTTGATATAGAAAAGAGAATTTAAGTAATTCAGCTCCAATTTATAATTAAAAAATAAAACCCTGGGAACAGAGGGAAATTTCCTTAATTTGGTAAAGGTGACATACTAGAGATCAACAACAGATATTTAGTGGGTATATATTCCCTTAAGATCAGCAACAAGGCAAGAATGCCCACTATTACTGTTGCACTTTAACTTAGTACTGAAGGTACTAGTCAGTGTTATAAAAACAAAGAAGGAAGGAAAGGGGGGGAAGGAAGGAAGGGAGGGAGGGAGAAAGGAAGGAAGGAGGGAAGGAATTAAATGGATGCGAGGATTGGAAGGAAAGAGCAAACTGATCATTTACAAAATATATGAATTTCATCTTTAAAAATTCATGCTGAGTGAAAAAACAGAATGAGATTTAAAACATGATATCATTTATGTAAATTAAAAATACATGCGGGACTTCCCTGGTGGTACAGTGGTTAAGACTCCGTGCTCCCAATGCAGGGGGCCTGGGTTCGATCCCTGTTCAGGGAACTAGGTTCCACATGCACACCACAACTAAGAGTTTGCATGCCACAACTAAGGAGCCCGCATGCCACAACTAAGAAGCTCATGGGCCACAAGTAAGGAGCCCGCCTGCCGCAACTAAGACTGAGTACAACCAAATAAATATAATTTTAAAAAAATCAATCCATTTGGGGCTTCTCTGGTGGCGCAGTGGTTGATAATCTGCCTGCCAGTGCAGGGGACATGGGTTCGAGCCCTGGTCTGGGAAGATCCCACATGCCGCAGAGCAACTGCGTGAGCCACAACTACTGAGCCTGCGCATCTGGAGCCTGTGCTCCGCAGCAAGAGAGGCCGCGACAGTGAGAGGCCCGCGCACCGCGGCGAAGAGTGGCCCCCACTCGCCGCAACTAGAGAAAGCCCTCGCACAGAAACGGAGACCCAACACAGCCAAAAATAATAATTAATTAATTAATTTAAAAAAATCAATCCATTAAAAATAAGTAAATAAATAAAAATAAAAACACACGTGCAGGAGACAATACACATTTTGCAAAAACACAAAATTATAAATATCAAACAATTTATAATGTTGTCTATGGTTGGGGAGGGGAATAAGGAAAAACGGAATTATAAAGTGAAATGAAATCTTTCTATGCATAAGTGGAGATCGTGTGTCATGAATTGATGAGTAGCAGTTAACTCCACCTTCTGTACCTGAGGTCCTCCAGAAAAACAATGTTCTATTTTTGTCTTCAGGGTGATTCATGCTTTAAGAAACACTCATATTTGTTTACTCCTGTTGGTTTCTTAAACTTATCAGTATTCATAACAAGTCAAACACTTTAGCACACTTGCAAGTCCCTTTTGGTATTTTCATCACATGTATGTGTAATATCTATGTATGATATTTGTTGTTTGTTTTGGGAATATAACACATGTGCTGGTTCAAGATAGCTGTGTTAGTTTTCTGGGGCTGCCGTAAGTACCGTAAGTTGGGTAGCATAAACAACAGAAATGTATGAACTCACGGTTCTGAGGGTTAGAAGTCTGAGACTAGGCATCACCAGGGCTGTCAGGCAGAATTTGTTCCATGCCTCTCTCCTAGCCTCTGGTGGTTTGCTGGCTATCTTTGGTGTTCCCTGGCTTATAGACATATCAGCCCAATCTCTGCCTTGATGTTAACAAGGCGTTCTCCCTGTGTGTGTGTCTCTCCAAATTTTCCCATTTTATAAGGACACCAGTCATACTGGAGTAGGGGCCCACCCTACAACAATATGACCTCATCTCAACTAATTACATCTGCAACGAACCTGTGTCCAAATAAGGTCACATTCTGAGGTCTGAGTGTTGGGACTTAAACATAAAAACTTTTGGAGGATGCAACTGAACACATATCTAGAGCCTTCAGTCTCCCCAAGGTATTCTTATGCCTTTGTCTTTGTTAATTCTTGAGATTCATGATTCCCTATAGCTTCCGTGGATTCTTCACGTGTGATTTTGGAAGAGGGAGCTGGTGGCCCTTACTAGTTACTTTGTCAGGAAGCTGGATTTACACTCCCCATTGTCCTCCTTTCTTACAGCCCCTATCCCTCACGCCTCCTCATGATAGTTATATCAGCATTTTGGCTTAAATCAGTAGACAGTGTTTACATTACTAGGACTATTAAATATTGTTTACTACCGAGCCAAATGGTGTACTGTGGTATAACTTATGTTTCTTACATTTAAAAAAACCTCTTGGTATCTTTATTGAGATACAATCCACATACAATTCACCCAATTCAATGGCTTTTAATATATTCGCAGAGTTGTGCATCCGATACCACAATCAACTTTAGAACATTTTTAACATTACCCCAAAATGAACCCCCGCCCCTTAGCTGCCACCATCAGTTCCCCCTTCCTCCCAGTTCTAGGCAACCACTAAGCCACTTTCTGTCCCTGAAGATTCTTGCCTGTTTTGGATATTTCATCTAGACAGAATCATACAACATGTGATCCTTTGTGCCTGGCTTCTTTGTCTTAGTGTAGGTCCAAGATTTCCCCATGTTGTAGCAAGTATTAGCACTCCGCTTCTCTTACTGCTGAACAGTATTCCATCGTATGGCTATTCCACACTATATTTATCCATTTATCAGTTGGTGGACATTTGGGCTCTTTCTACTTTTTGGCGATTCTGAATGAGGCTGCGATGAACATTCGTGTATTAGGTTCTGTGTGGGCATTTTCATTTCTCTTGGTTAAATACCTCGGAGTGGAATTGCTGGGTCACATGGTAACTCCGTGTTTAACTGTTCGAAAAACTACCGGCTCTTTTCCAAATTGGCTGCCTCATGTGGCATTTCCACGAGCAGTGTATGAAGGTTTAATTTCTCCAACATTTGGTTTAACCCTCATCAACGTTTGGTACTACCTGTCTTTTTGATTATAGCCATCCTCGTGGTTATAAAGTAGTATCTCATTGTGGCTTTGATTTGTACTTCCTTGATGGTTAATGATGTGGAGCATCTTTTCTTGTGCTTTTTGGCCATTTGTGTATCTTCTTTTGAGAAATGTCAGTTTAGACCCTTTGCCCATTTTCAAATTGGGTTATTCATTTTTTTTATTACTGAGTTGGAAGAGTTCTTTGTATATTCTAGATACCAGTACTGTATCAGATACAAATATTTTCATTTGCAAATATTTTCTCCCATTCTGTGGGCTGTCCTTTCACCATTTGTTTATTTAAATATTTTATTTATTTGTTTGTTTATTTATTTATGTTGTCCTGGGTCTTAGTTGCTGCACTTGGGGATCTTCTTTGTGGCATGTGGGATCTTTGTTGTGGCATGTGGGATGTTTTAGTTGCGGCATGCATGCAGGGTCTAGTTCCCTGACCAAGGATCGAACCCAGGTCCCTGCATTGGGAGCACTGCGTCTTAACCACTGGACCACCAGGGAAGTCCCCCAGCACCATTTATTGAAAAGACTATTCCTTCCCCCATTAAATGGTCTTGACACTCTTTTTTTAAAAAATTAATTAATTTATTTATTCATTACTTTTGGCTGCGTTGGGTCTTCGTTGCTGTGCGCGGGCTTTCTCGAGTTGCGGTGAGCGGGGTCTACTCTTCATTGTGGTGCGCGGGCTTCTCGTTGCAGTGGCTTCTCTTGTTATGGAGCATGGGCTCTAGGCGCTCGGCCTTCAGTACTTGTGGCATGCGGGCTTGGTAGTTGTGGTTCGCGGGCCCTAGAGCGCAGGCTCAGTAGTTGTGGTGCATGGGCTTAGTTGCTCCGCGGCATGTGGGATCTTCCCAGACCGGGGCTCAAACCCCTGTCCCCTACACTGGCAGGCGGATTCTTAACCACCGCGCCACCAGGGAAGTCCCGTCTTGACACTCTTGTTGAAAATCAATTAACGTAAAGGTGAGATAATTTCTAGTTCTTATTCAACTTTTTGTTTTCCCCTAAGTTTATAATTACCTCTTTTTCAAAATATAATTTTCTATGTATCTAGCTCTAATTTTTTCCGCACGTCACATCAGACTTGTAAAGTACTTGTTCATATTCTTTTTCAAATATTTAAACATGTCAGATGCTTTACAGGTTTTTTCCCCCCCCTCTGGAGACTGTCCTGCAGTTTCCTCCTTCTCCTACTTCAGTCAGGACAGGTTGTTTCTGGGTCTGTGGTGTAGCTTTCATTCCAAAGATTTCCTTCACCAGTTTTGTGTGTGGAGCCAGCATTCCATTCCCTAGCTCTACTGCCTTTCTCTTTCCTGCTTACCAGAGCACATCTTATAGTAGCCTACTTGGAAATAGAAGTAAAAATGTTCACTCCTTGCATATCTGAAAGATGTCTATATTTATCTTATATTGGTACGTATTGGTCTTATATTCGTTTGGCTGGTATAGAATTCTAGGGTAATGATCATGTTTCTTCAGAATTTTAAAGGCACTGTCACATCATCTATCTTTTAATACTGTATTGAGTTGCCATTCTCATTCCTGTTCCTTTCTCTCTCTCTCTCTCTTTTTTGGGGGGCCACGTCATGTGGCACGCAGGATCTTAGTTCCTGACCAGGGATCCACCAGAGAAGTCCCTTTCTCTCTTTTTGAAATCTTTTTGGATCTTCTCGTTTCCCTTAATATTCTGAGATTTTACAAAGATGTGTCTTGACGTGATTCTTTTTCTTTCACTATGCTAGGCACATAGAGTACTATGTAATCCAGAAAGACTTGTTCAGTTCAGACATTTTTTCTTGTATTTCTTTTGTAATCTTTCTCTCTCATACCTTTCTCTCTTTTTAGAACTCCTATTAATCAGATATTGAACTATTTGGCTTGATTTTCTAATTTTCTTACTTCCTATTTCCATCTTTGCTGGCTCTTGCTCCTGGTTCTTTGCTCCTTATTTGTTTCCCATTTTTGACCAAAATCTATTTTTCTTGGAACTGTATCTGTGGAAATTCCCCAAGGCCTAGATTGAAGATCAGCTCATCCAGAGATGATCTGCATTGTTTCGGCTGGTGCTTGGTGGCACTGTCAACCTGGAACCATTTTAAATTCTTGCTATTTTGTTTTTCAGACCAACAAGGAATTCAGGCAGAAAAGTCACAGCTTTGATTATAAATTATCTGCATATATTTAAAAGAAAAAAGAAAAGATCTCTAGTAGGCACTTAGATTCCAGATGAGCAAATTTTCTATGCAGTCCCCTAGGGGCAGTTCAGGTGTTAGCATATTTTAAATCCACTCTTACATGAGGATATAGTCTTCTGGGGTTCTGGTGTTATAGTGGGGGCCTTCTATTAGATTTCCAACCCTATGCAGGCCCTGGGTTCTGTCTCCTGTGCCACAGTGGCACCCTATGAGGTCACCATGCCTAAAATCAACTTTTAAGCAAACGCCCTCAAGGCAAAACAAGCTTCAGTGCTCAATTTACCTCTCCAGGTACCAGCTTTCACTGAGTTTTTTGGTCCTTAAATAGTCTATTTTCTTGCCAGTTTACACAAATGCATTTTTCAAATGATCTATTAGGCAAAGGACCTAGAATAGCTAAACCCATTTTGAAAAAGAACAATAAAGTAGGAAAAATAATTCTACTTTATATTAAGGTTTACCATAGCTACAGTAATTAAGATAGCATGTTATTGGCAGAAGGACAGACACATAGGTCATGGATCTGAATAGCAAACCCAGAAACAGACCTGCACAAATATGCCCAACTAATTTTTGACAAAAATGCAAAACAATTCAATGGAGGAAGGATTGCTTTTTCAACAAACAGTCCTGGAGCAATTGAACATCCATTGATTAAAAAAAAAGGAACCCCGACCTAAACTTCACACCTCATACAACAATTAACTCAAAATGGATTATGGACTTACATATGAAACAAAACTGTACAACTCTTAGAAAATAAAATAGGAGAAAATTATGAGACTCTAGGGCTAGGCAAAGTGTGACACCAAAAGTGATGCATTAAAGGACAAGTTGATAAACTGGATCTTAAAATTAAGAACGTTTGCTCTACAAAAGATTCAGTTAAGAGGATGAAAAGACAAAAGACAGACTGGAAGAAACCGCTTATCTGACAAAGTACTTTATCTAGAATATTTAAGGAATTCTTAAAACTCAAAGGTAAAAGAAATGAACAAGCCAATTAGAAAATGGGCAAAAGACATGAACAGATCTTTCACCAAAGAGGATATATAGATGGCAAATAAACACATTAAAATATGTTCAACATCATTAGCCATCAGGGAAAAACAAAAATTAAAACCACAATGATATATCACTAAATAACTATCAGGATGATTAAAATTTTTTTTTAAAAAGTGACAACAACAAATGCTGGTGAGGATGTGGAAAAATTGGATTCCTCATACGTTGCTGGCGGGAATCTAAAATGGTGCCGTCATTCTGGAAAACAGTTCGGCAATTTCTTATAAAGCTAAATATGCAAAATTACCTTATTACCCGGTAGTTGAACTCTTGGGCATTTATTCTAGAGAAATGAAAAGTTATGTTCATGCAGAACTGTACATAAATGTTCATGGCAGCTTTAATTTGTAATAAGCCCAAACTGGAATCAGCCCAAATGTCTTTTAAGCAGGTAAATGGTTAAAACAAATTGTGGTATATCCGTACCACGGAAATAATACTCAGCAATGAGAATTATTTATACACACAACTTGAATGGATCTCGAGGATATTAAAAAAAGCGCCAATCTTAGAAGGTTATAGACTGTCTGAGTCCATTTATATAACAGTCTTGAAATAAAGGTATAGAGATGGAGAACAAATTAGCAGTTGCCAAGGGTGCGGGATCGGGGTGGGTGTGGCTATACAGGGGTAGCACAGGGGAGCCTTGCAGTAATGTAATAGCTCTGTATCCTGATTGTGGTGGTGGTTACAGGAATCTACACACACATTGCATAAAACTACACACACACGCACAGGCACACGCACACACACAAATGCATGTAAAAGAAGCAACATCTGAATAAGCTCTGTGGATTGTACCAATGTCAATTTCCTGGTTTTAATATTGTACTGTAGCTAAACAAGATGTTACCATTGGGGGAAACTGGGTGAAGGGGTACAGGGGAACTGCTCTGTACTTTTTTTTTTTGCCACCTCATGTGAATCTGGTGGGCATATTTAGCCATTCATGCTGCCTGAAACAATTCCTTCCATTCTTTTTGTCTTTGAGGGTTTATAATTTGTTTTCAGTATTTACCAATTTTCATTTTGATGTAGTTTCAGAAGGGGCATGGGATAAACACATATGATCAATACATTGTGTTTCTAATTGTTTAAAGGTTTTAAGCAGGGTTGTAACATTTGGGTAGACCACCCTGGTGGTTTCTTAGAGGATGGTTATAAATGAGGGCAAGATGAAACAGAAAGATATTATATTTCATTAATTTTAAGAGGCACTTGGCACTTTTTTTTTCATTTTAACATCTAAATTGGGATGTTTGACTACAACTATTAGCCAGAACAGTCATACTGTATTTGTCATACTGGCTCATAAGAATCAAACTTTGCCAAATGGGTGTCCGAGGCTTGGAAGAAAATTCCAGAGACAGAAAAGGAGCATTCCTTTAAGAAATGCTGCATTACCAAAGCCCCTGATGGCATGCACAGAGGACTACATTGTGTGGAAATCATGCACATGAGTAAAAAAAATGAATCCTAAGAGTCAGTGTCTGAATGTGAAGTTTTAGGAACACTGTTACCATGTTACTCTTTTCTGTTTTCCTTTTTATGTATTTTCACGAGTGAAGTATGATAAAAATCTACATCTATAGACACCTGCACTTTAAATAAATATAAAATAAAAATTCGAAGTGATAAGAAAGCATTATGTCACAGTTGATTTGCTACCTTTTTACTTATCGGGACATAAAATAATAGTTTTACAACCGAGGGCGTCCAGGTAACGGATAATAATCTGAAGCAGGACAGTGAGACGAGGGGAGAATCCTTGAAATCCTAAGAAGGAAAACTTGAATTGTTAGAGGACAGGTAAAGATGAACGGGGAGGAAATCTACGATAGTTTCCAGGTTTCTGGTTTGGGCAACTGAATCGATGTAGTAAGCTACCTGGGAGGGATAGGACGAGCAGGTTTGGGGAGCGGGAGTTAAAATTAGGATACACTGCGTGAGGGACTGGTTGGCTGTGTAGAACGGATGAACGGAGCTCTCGTATTTACTTTGGCCACGGGAGCCTGCGGCTCTGCCTTGATGGATTCAGCCTCCTCAGAGCTGTCAAAGGCGGGGAGGTGGGGTGGAGGCCGGCCAGGTCCGAGCGCCAGCGCAGTGCCTAGACCACCGAACCTCCGCCGCTCCCCGGGCTCCAGAGTCCAGGCCATAGCGAGCCGGAGCCCACCCCCAACCCCGCCCCCGCCCACCGCTGTCAGCGGAAGCGGCGTGATTGGCTGGAGACGCCGGCGCCGGCGGCCGCGAGCGGGCCAGGACTTAAGGAACTGCTCAGCGATTGGCTGGGAGGAACCAAAAAGGCCTAATTCAAATTGTTGGGGCCGCCCTTCCAGGGAGCGGGCGCCTAGTTCCACCCCGCCCCGTCGCTTAGTTAGACAGGTACGCAAACCAGAGCTGTATTGGTCAGATCCTTCCGGCACCGCTCCTTACCCGAGTCAGGATGAGAACAGAGCTGTGACTGGCAGATTTTCAGGGGCGGGCACTCTAGGCCTTATCCGGGTTTCGCTTCGGGACTGGCACCTGTCCTGGGCGTGGATTGGGCCGCAGCGTTGTCAGCGTGATCTGGGGGCGCGGCCAGCGCTAATAAAGACGAGCCGGGGTTGCAGGTGCAGTCAGTTCCACCGCAGCTAGAGCTCTGGGTGGCCGTCTAGAAGCGGAGCTCGGCGGTGCGGTCGGCTTCACCGCAGTGTTCCCCGGCCGGGTGTCTCGCCGCAGCCTCGGGAGAGGAGACGGACCTCTCCTCCTTCTGTCAGAGACATGTGAGTTGACCCTGGTGTGGGGGGCGCGACACCTTGCCAACTCTCACCCCAGCGCCGGACTCTGCGGGACCGAAAATGGCGCATTGCAGCAGCTGCGGCGACGCGGGGAACCGCCGCCGCGCGCCGTCCGCAGGCCGAGCCACCCCCGGGGAGGGGAGGCAGCACCCCATTCCTGCACCAGCCGCAGCCGGCACCCCATGGGCGGGGCAGGAGCGCGGGGGTCCCACATTCATTGCCCCCTCTCCTCTCACCTGCGGGGCTCCTCAGTCGAGTCTCGGGCGAAGGTGGGGCGCGGAGACACCCGGGAGGGGGCTCCAGGCCCTTTCTTGTCGTTGATTGAAGCTGTGCTTGGGACCTCTGGAAGGACAGTCATGGGTGCACCTGCCAGTTAGTAACTTGGGTTGCTCTGCAGTCTCTAGCTTTGTGTACGCCCCTCACCCCGACCGTGACGAGTAGCCCCCGCTCTTGGTAGTGAGCAAAGCTCCAGAAACTTATCTGCCAGTTCTCTGGCGCCAGGTGAGCAGCTCACAAAGACTCAAGGGGCAGTGGCGTGTGATTCCAAGCATCCATTCATCCCAAGGCCACCCGTACAGGAGGTGTTTTCCTGTCATTGAGTCTTAGCCAAGTACTTGGAAGAGAGATAGAGCTAAGGATCCCCCCCTCCCCTCCCCGCCACCTTCCCTGGGTACATTCAATTTAGTCTCTAATCAATTTAGTCATCTGACCATGGTCACCCCATCCCAAGATCCTGAGGGAGAACTATAGCTAGACAAATGAAGAACTTCCCTTTCTTTCTTGGAGTCCTGGCTTGGTCCTAGATGTATTTGTGTTGCTTCTCTTGGTGACTAAAAGGGAAAAGATTTACTTACATTACATAAGGGTTATAACTATCCCCGGATATGTTACTCCTGCGTGTTCCCAACTCCCAAGAAGTAATAAGTGAAATGGTCCCTTCAAATGCTTTATAACGATTTCCCTTTTTCTCTATTTGATTTCTACAGTTTTAACTGTATGTGATATTCTACGCGTTTTGGCCAAGCCCTAGGATTCCTTGTGTTTTCATTTTGGGGAGGGGGAGCCTCTTCAGCTGACTGGTTCCCAGTAGCATCCATGTGGGATGAAAGGAAGGAGATGGGGAAACCGTGGTGACTAGAAGGGCATCACGAGGTCTCTGACCTTAGTCTTGTCATTGGTGCCACCAGCCTGGACTGCTTCCAAGACTAAACACGGGCTACTTCCTACTCCTTGAATTCTCCACTTTCACCAGAGAACTGGATCCTGTAGCACAGTAGTAGCATAGGAGTCTGGTGGCCGCCATAGTGTTGTATCTTTCCTTTGCCTCCTTTGTGCCTTAAAGGGCAACGGGAAAGCAGTTCTTTTAGCCAAGATGAGTCAGGTGTAATCTGCTTGTATAACCTCTCTGAAGGGTTATTCTCTTTTGAGACTGAAATTTACTTAGAGAGGAGGAACTTCTGGGTATTAGTTCTGTTGTGAGTAGTCAAGGCTTTTTCTTTTTGGTGACTTTGTGATGGTTTCATCCGTAGTGCATTTACTCTTGGACTGCTCCTATAAGGTAGGCTTTGTGAGATTCTGCTTCTGTTCGAGGAGTTCTTATTGTAATTTCTTTTCTCCATCAAATTGCAGAGATCTCTCTCCTACCTGTGACTTCTTCCTTGGCAGAGAAAATCTCATGCCTTAGGTTAGGCTTCAGGGAATTCTTGAGGAGGTGAATTTAGCTTCCACGTGTTGGGACGTGGAGAGGAGTTTATTTTGAGGATCCCACACTGGATTATTCTCCCCTAAGGCTAAGGGAAAGGGAGTATGGTCTCTGTGCCTAGCAGTGTAAACCAAGATTTCTAGTTGGGACATCAGGAACTAGGAGAGTCTCCTGAGACTGGATGCCAAATCTAAAAAAGGAAGGGACAGGCTGTCTCTGGTGCATGTACACTGAGGACCATTTCCAATATTTTTGCTCCCTGTCTATGCTCTTGGAACACTTTCACAATTGACACGATTGCTTTGGGCCCCAGTTCTATCTAAGTGAAACCCCAGTCTTCTCTGCCAAAAAACAAAGCAAGCAAACAGTCCTGACTCACTGCAACTACAGAGGCCTTTGGTGATTCTCCAAGTCGTCCTTACAGTGGCCACGATATACTAATCATTGCATGAAACAACCAATAACTGGCTCCCATACAGCAGTCTGTCAGCTTGGCCTTTCTTTTTATATTCAGGCTTTGCAAAAAAAAGAGTTGTTCAGTCTGTAAGCTTGTCCTGAGGGTTGAGTTTTTTTTGTAGGCAATTCTCCTGGATTGGAGTTTTCCAGTTTGACTTCATGTGAAAAAGGCTTCTGGGAGGCAGAGAAATGCCATTTAAGCCAAGACTGGCCCATTTGTCCCTGTGGCCATTGTGCCAGAGGATGTGTTTGAGTTTGGGTCAGAGGATAGCCCAAACGAGAGCTCTTGATACCACCCTGGATGTCGCTGAGCCCCATCTGTTACAGGATCTTTCATCTTTTGCTTTGGACCTCTGTGCTGCATCTCCCCACTTGGTATTGCCAAGGAGCTGGAATCCCTTCTACTTGCATATGGCCGTATCACCCTTGCTTCGGTGATAGGGGTGAGAACGTATGTGATTCCTTTCTTGTCTTGGTCACTCTGTGTACTTCTCTCCGCAGGTCTGCGGCAGCTCAGCCACCCACCGAAGGGGCAGAAGGGGCTGCCCCAGGTGGGGGTCCCCCTGGCCCTCCTCCTAATTTGACCAGTAACAGACGACTACAGCAGACCCAGGCACAAGTGGAGGAGGTACGTGGATAGCTTTTTCTCTAAGGGTTTCCGAGTCACGGAAGTTGGGAAACTTCTCTTTATCTAGAGGGGCAGGTAAAGGCTCCGGGAGACAGGGCACCCCTTAGAGTTAGGCAGGGCAGACTTGCTGTTCTCTCCCCGGCTCTGGGGGAGCTTAGCCGCTTTGCTCCTGCGCCCTGCTCAGGTGGTGGACATCATGCGTGTAAATGTGGACAAGGTCCTGGAGAGGGACCAGAAGCTGTCAGAGCTGGATGACAGAGCCGACGCTTTGCAGGCGGGCGCATCGCAATTTGAGAGCAGCGCTGCCAAGCTGAAGAGGAAGTATTGGTGGAAAAACTGCAAGGTGAATGTTCTTGTCCTTTCCCCCTTATTTTCCTGGGTCTCCACACATAGGAGGCGGGAAAACCCCCAGGTTCCACAATCCTTCCCTCTCACGATCTGTGCCCTGCAGGACTCTTGGGAGGCAACCTGGGAAGCCTCCTTCTTGAGCTGCATTACCCGAATTGGCCACCAGGGTACGCTAAAGTGCTCAGAACCACTAACTGAGGGCCAGGGGAGACCCTGAGGAGTTTGGAGGGGTTAGTCAAGCTGCCTTTTCTCAAAGGACCCCGGGAAAAATTCTTACCTGACCCTTCCTGAGATACACCAACATCGACACAATGGCTGGGGTAGCTATATATTTAAATACCTGCAGCTTTTGGGAATGAGCCGAACACTTTTTGATGAAAAACGAACCAGTTGACTAAAGATCCGAAGTCTGCACCTGCTCTGGCGTTCCTTTAAAAGCCTCCAGGCAACAGGAACTAGGAGAAAAGGAGCAAGCTGCAGACCCTCTCATGTTTCTGAGAAGCTCCAGCTGTGGTGCAGGGGTTACTGTCTGATGGGGCGCACGAGGGGTTGGGAGGCCTTCGGCTGTCCTGCGGGGCGTGTGGCTTCTTCCGCCGTCCGAGTCCCTGGTCCTGGCTCCTGCCTCCTTCCCCAAATCCAAGGGTTTGTTTTTTGTCAATGTCCCCTCAGATGATGATCATGCTGGGAGCCATCTGTGCCATCATCGTGGTAGTTATTGTAAGTAAGTATCGCTGAGGTTGCTGGTTGGGGTGAAGAGGTGGGAAGGTCCCGGCGTCGCCTGCCTGTCTGCCTGCCTGCCTGGGGAGTGGGGCTGCTCTGACTGAGGTATGGAGATCGTGGCCAGGGAAGCACCATCTGGTGCGGGAGGGCGGGCGGGCAGAGGTGAGGGACTTCCTCGATGGACAGGCCTTCACTCTGCAGGACTGTGGGGGAAGGTGGTGGCTCCTGTTCTGAGGAAGTGGGCTGTGCTTCTTCTCACTGGCTTGGGTCAGAGGGAGACCGTGGGGATGGGACACCTACAACTACACCTGAATGTCCAGTAACCTGATGTAATCTGCCCTCTTGTTTTCTCCTCTTTCTCTTTTCCATCTGGGACTTCCTGACTCCTGTGTCCAGTCTACTTTTTTGCTTGAGAATGTACCACCCCTTCCCTGTCCTCCACTGCCATCCAAACTCATGTCCCTGTCCTGTTTCTCCCCAGAACTTCCCCGTCTGCCCTCCTCCATCCCAGCCCTGCTTCTCCATCGCCCACTCCTCCCCTCGTGTTGCTTTCACTTGCACTCTGTCCTGCGACACTGGAAATGCTGCTTGTGGTGCGGTCTTGAATTAACTACCCGAAGAACAACAGCTGGCATCTCCTTCCTACCCTCTCATGTTCTCTCAGGTTCCCCCAAAGACAAAAGGAGTTGGAGGCCAAGGGATGGGGAAAGGGGCGTAGCTGAGGTGACGTGCTCAAGAAGGGGCCAAGACTGGGAAGAGGAGAAGAGTGTTGTGCCCATGGTGTTGCCAGAAAAGGCCAGGCTGCTGGCCGGAGGAGGCTGGGAGCAGCTGGGAGGATGCCCCCTCACCTCTCCTGTGCCAGGCCTGCAGAGGAGCCTGGGCCAGGCCCAAAGTCCAGCTTGGTCCTGGTGCAGGACTCTTTTAGAAAGTCAAACCTGTTTTTCACAGTTATTTCCCATCTGTTAGTCCAAGATCTTCTATGTCTTCAGGGATCTTACAACCTTTTACTTTGTCCTCCAGAGACCTGGAGAACACGTATTAATAGCGAAAATATCAGGACTCTCGTTCCCATCCTAGAAACAGTCCCACAAGCTCATACCTGGAAGGGGCTCTTGTCCACGTTTTCTACAGCATTCTGTATTGCTCGTGAAGGCATCAAATAATTTCATTTAGCCAAAGTCTGAGCCTCTCAATTTTAGTTACTGGCATAGATAATGAGAGAATGCCCATTAGTTATAGAGAAACAGCGAGTCAAGGGCCTAATCTGAATATACCAAGCTTGGAGGAAGCCACTTCTCACCCTCTTGTTACAAGCGTCCTGTACCTCCCTTGCTGTTGATGGAGGAGGATGAGATGTCGGAGGGTAGGAGCCCTGGACCCTCCGGGAGCCCTTCCCCCGACACCACCCCCATGTACTTGCCAAAGGCAGGGCTGAGGAGAGAGGCCCTTCCTGAGGCCCGGCTGCTCCTGAGTGTTGGGAGTCTGGTGCCCCCGCCAGCCTTGGGGCGGAGGTGGAGCCGTCAGCAGACGGGCCTGCTTGTTGACCGCTGTGCCACCACGGCGCCTTCTCATCTGGAGCGGCCTCTCTGTTCTTCCAGCAGTATGTTCCCCTTCCAAAGCACCCCTGAGTTCCCTTTGCCTTCCTCCTCTTTGCATGGTTTGTGGCACAGACAGTGGGACCTGGGGATGGAGCTGCTCAGCCTGTCTCGGGGGCCAGTGCTGGGCTTCAGGAAAGGGCACTCAGTGGGACAGACCCCGGTGAGAGGGGAGGAGGGCCGGCTGGGAACAGAACGGGGACCGCTCCACGTCCCTTCGTTCCTTCCATCCACCAGTCCACCAGCAGGAGGAGGCTGGGCCAGGCTCGCTTTCCACGCAGCAGCATTTCGTTCCGCAAAACCATCCTTCCTCTCCCTTCGCCCTGTTCCCACATTCCCTTCGTCCTGCCCCAGGGCGGGACGGAAGAGCTGGACGAAGGCAGTCTGTGTACCCTCCTAACGGCCAGAGGCCCCTCGAAGGCCTCCACCCTCCTCTGGGCTCCCCTTGCCTAATGCAGGGGGTCACCGCTGGAGAAGAACCACCACTGTCCTCGATGTGTCCCAAGCCTGGAGCAAATCTGCCCTCTTGGCCCGCCCCATCACAGGAATCACTTCTGCGTTTCTGTGCCATCTGTCCCAGGTGTAGTTGGCTTTGTTCTTCTGGGGACGTTAGCCCTTCTACTCTCTTTCTCACCCTGCCCTGTACCCCCCTCTTCTGTGTCTTTGCCGCCCCCCTTCCCTCCCACCACCCATGTGCATGAGCAAATATGCAACTAAGCCTGGGGCTTGGCAGTCACGCGAGGCCGAGTCTCCTCGGCCCCTCTTGGGTTTGCCGTGGGACGATGTGGCGTCCCCACTGTGTGTCTGTCATCACCTCTCTGTCTTTTTTTCTAACCCCACTCTCCTACTTGTACAGAAATAACAGCTGTACTTCCACCAAAGGCATGTGGTGTATTTACCAATTTCCTGTATTCTGAACAAAAGCAAAACAAAAATACAACTTCCTACCACTAAACCGACTTGGCTGTTGTTTGGGTTGGGGTGACTGCAGCGGGGCGGAGGCGTCTTGTTTCTCTCTAGTTCCTTTCTGATGGTGCCCTGCGCCAGAAGGGTGGCTTACTGGTGCTGTCGGTCTTCTCGAGATTCCACAGCTGGGTGCTGGCAGAGGAAGTGGTCTCCGCTCTCAGCCTCCGTGCCCGAAGCAGCCCAGCTCTTCAGGTGGGGGTGACAGGAAGCCACGGCAGGAAGCTGAGCGGGCATCTCATGGACAGACACCCGCAGATCTTCTTAGACATCTGCCGCCGCCTCCCTCCAGGTCCTGGGCCAGGCCCTGAGGAGGCCCCCAGGGGACACGCTCTGCTCCCCACCGTCCCCATGCATAGCCATCTTCTGCCAAGTCCCACTGTGCTGACCAGGCCCGTTTGAAAATGACTGAAGGGAGAGCTCTGTCCCCTGCGGCTGAGGCAGGGGTGTGTGTAGGTGTCCTTAAATGCCCAGCAGCTGTCCACAGGTACAGGAGCTTAACGGCAGCTCAAGGTTACCCTGAGCGACTGAGGGGTGGCCCGAGGGCCGCCTCTGAGGGTCTTCGTTTCACACCTCAAGCACTTTGCCAGCCAATCGGCGGGGCGGGGCGGGGCGGGCCCCAGTGTGTGGAAAGACGGGAAAGTGGAAAAGCTTTGCTTCCGAGGACATGAGGGCTTTTACTGGGACAGAGTTCAACGATTGTGCGTGGCCCTCCAACCCCCATCCTGTTCCACTGTCCCTCATCCGCTCCTTTCTTAATTTTTTTCTGTTATATGTTCCTACCACCGCGCCTCAAACCTGGCTCATGTTTTAACCTCCACCCAGACCTCCTGCCTTCCTGCCACCCTCTCACCTCTTCACGCTTTCTCCCTTGGGTGTATCAGCCCAGGGCATGCAGTGAAGGCAGGCAGAGGCCTGCAGAAATCCAGCGCCACCGTCAGTGATCTGTGCCTTCTTCGTATCTTTCCCGGGGCCTCTTTGAGCTCTAGGACTCAGCTTAGAGTCCTTCTGGGAGAATGTGGCTCTCTCTTACAGCTAAGGCAGGAGAGTGGCTACCCGGAGTGCCTCGGGGTCCTGGCAGGCCTTGGTGAGGTAGCTAGGAGAAAACGGGAGGGAAGGAAGTTGGTGTCAGTTGGGGTAAGCCCAGGAGCTGGGGGCTGGGGGGGCCGGCTGGAGCTCTGGACGCTTGCGTTTCATCCCTGGTCTGGGTGTGGCGGCACTTAGAGCCGCTGGTCTCCAAGTGCGTTTGGTCAGGGCCAGAGCCAAGGATGCGCAGGCTCACTCTTACCTTGGCGTCTCTGCAGTCCCAGGAACAGCAGTGCCAGGAGGAAGAGGCTGCTGGCAAAAAGGACTCCAAAGGCCGTCCTCTGCTCTGTAGGGGACAGAGGTGTGGACGGGGATCAGTGGCGGGAACCGTACTGAGCCCTCACGTGCAGCGTCTGCCCCGGCAGGAAGGTCAGGGCGCGCGCGCGCCCGCGTTCAACCGTCCCTGGTTGAGGAGCTCCCATCAGGTGTTTTCCTGCTCTCACCCAGGGACCGGCACACCGTGGCGCTGGGGCCTGCTCGGTGGACGTCCGTGTGTCACTCCACACAGAATCCTCTGCCTCTTCCCACCTCAGGACAACCTTTTTTCAAACGGCTTTGCACGGGCGATTTAGTTTAGATTAGCTGGTGATAGTTAAACTGGAATTGTGTAAACAACTGGGAATGATGTAAGCTGAGGCAAAACCCCAGTTTCGGGGAAGCTTACAGTCTCATGAGCCACCAAGTAAGGCATTTCGAGGTGCTGACTCTCTATGGTATAGGAACTTTCGAAGACATTCTGTGGCCTCGGGATGAAGTTCCAGCTTGAAGGCCTGTTGTTATCTGCCCATCAGTAGCAGGAGGGGGGTTGAGGCTGTAGGGGAATCGCCTGCCTATTTTCCACATTTTCTGTTTTACCATTTCCTAGGCAGGTGACCTTGGGCAAATTACTGAACCTCTGCGAGTATCAGTTACTCATCTCTAAGATGGGAGGAGTGAGGACCTGTGGACGCCCACATTTGAGGGCTCAGTGCCCTGCTGGCTTGACGCAGACGCTCAGTGAACACCATCACCTCTCAAGCTTCACGGCCACAGCCCCCTTTCCCCACGCACCCTTGCCTCTAGCCGTGCAGGCCCCCCAGTTCTTTCTAGCCTGTTTTATAATGAGGCCTTCACACATGACGTCCCTTCGGTCCTGGTGTTCCCTGCCCCTGACCCAGCTCAGCCGGCTTGCAGGCCTCCCCCAGGTCATCTTCCCTGACTGCCTAGTCTGTCCCTCCCACTGGGCTAAGCTCCTCGAGGGCAGGATGAGGAATTGTTCAGCCTTGGTCTCCAGCTCTCAGCAGTGCCTGGTACCCCAGAACTCGGGGGGTAATAAAGTCTTGGAGGACAGGGTGGGACCTCTGGAGGCTGTCACCTTGGGAAAGAAGCAGCCAACACTGTGGGAAGCAGAACAAGGCCAGAGGGCAGGAGCCGTGAGCCCAGGTGTGGTGGTGGGGAAAGGAGGGCACTCCCATACCTGGTGGGGCAACCCAGGTGTTGGCCCCCAGGGGCTCCTCCAGGGAGACGTGGGTGACTTGGCAGGTGTAAGTGGCACCCACAGAGCCAGGCTCTGCCGTCAGGAAGGAGGAGATGCTGTAGGTGCCTGCCGTGCTCTGCCGGAGGCTGGAGAAGGAGGCGCCAGAGACTGGGGCCGGGGCTCCACCCAGCTCCTCCCGGATCCACGTCACAGTCACATCCAGAGGGTAGTAGCCAGTGACACTGCAGAGGAGGGTGGGCGGCAGAGCTTCGCTCGCCAAGCTCAGTAGTACTTTGGGGGCAGCTGGAAGAGAGGAGGAGAAGTAAAACCCCACGGGCATCACCGGGGCAGCAGAGGAGCCTAGGGCCTTCTCCTGCTGCCCATAAGAGCAGGTTGTGGAGGCGGAAGTTCCCTCCTCAGTGAGGCGCCAGGCGGCGGGGGGACAGTGGTGGTGAGGGGTCCACCTGGATGCATGACATAAGGGGGTACGATTCCCACAGGTAACTGAAAAACAACAGCAAAACCAACTAAAGGTTGGCTTGCTTCTTAGCATCACTACAAGCCAGTGATGTCAGAGGCTATCCTGTTGAAACAGGCCTCCCGGTCGGGCCGCTCCCTCGCCTCTCCTCGCTTTGCTACTGCTCCTCCTTTGGATGTGGTCCAAAAGGACGGGGGTGACTGGAGACAGCCGGCCAGTGCGGGGCAGCAGGATCCCGGGCTGGGAAACTTCTCAATGGAATTATCTGGAGCCCGACGGGAAACTCCATCTGATGCCATCTGCGCTTCTAGGATGCAGACGGCATTCAGGCTGTGGGAATGCAGTCTGCCTCTCAGGAAAGCGCCCTTGTGTTTGATCCCATTCTGGAAGACACTCTCAATAGGTACCTCCCTTTCCCTCTTCCCGGCATAACTGAGTCCTGGCCTCACCTTGGACGTTGAGCTGGATGATCTGTTGAGCTCGGTACAGGGAGGTTGTGATCTCGCAGATGTAGGTCCCCTCATCCTTCAGAGTGAGGCTGGGTAGGGTGAGGGAGGCGTCCCCAGCCATGAGCAGCTGCTGAGGCTCCAGGATGGCGCCCTCCCGCTTGGCCTGCCCCTGCCCCGTGGTCCAGCGGTACACCAGGTGGCCACTGCCCTTATGCTGCAGCCGCCACTCCACGCTGGTGATGCCCAAGCCTGGTGCCATGGAGAAGCCACAGTGCAGGGAGGCTGAGGACCCCAGCAGGGGATTCAGGGACGGGGTCTGTGTTGTCACCTGGAACTCCACTGTGGGAGAAAGAGGGTGATTGTGGGCCGCTCCCTCCTTGAGGCCACCTGATCTCCGAGCTGTGGCAGGCTCGGGGTGTGTTGAGAGGCAGCATGCATGCGTGGTACTCTTAACCATTTTGGAGTCACTTACCCCTTGCACAATCTGATGAAAGTTACAGACCAGGCAAATACATATGCAAAATTATGGCTTACTGGGACTTCCCTGGTGGTCCAGTGGTAAAGAATCCACCTTCCAATGCAGGGGACGCAGGTTCGATCCCTGGCCGGGGAACTAAGATCCCACATACTGTAGGGCAACTAAGCCCGCGTGCCACAACTACAGAGCTCGCGTGCCTCAATGAGAGAGTCTGAGTGCTGCAAACTACAGGGCCCACGCGCCCTGGAGCCCACGCGCCACAACGAGAGACAGAAAACCTGCATGCCGCAACTTGAGAGAAGCCCACGCACCACAACGAAGATCTCGCATGCCTCAACGAAGACCCCACATCCTGCAACTAAGACCCAATGCAGCCAAAAGAATAAAAGAAAAAATTTTATATAAATTTATAAAAAATTTTGGGTTACTGTTGACACTCAGATTAAGAACTACTGGAGTGGCTTCCCTGGTGGCTCAGTGGTTAAGAATCCGCCTGCCAATGCAGGGGACACGGGTTCGAGCCCTGGTCTGGGAAGATCCTTCATGACGCAGAGCAATTAAGCCCGAGCGCCACAACTATTGAGCCTGCACCCTAGAGCCCGTGCTCTGCAACAAAAGAAGCCACCGCAATGAGAAGCCCCCGCTTGCCGCAACTAAAAGAAAGCCCGCGCGTAGCAACGAAGACCCAACGCAGCCAAAAATAAATTAAAAAAAAAAAAGAGCTACTGGAGTTGCAGTCAGCTTTCAGAAGCCCGGCTCTTCCACTTAACTCCCTCTGTGGCCTGGGCAAGCCCCTCAGTGTTGCCGACCTCATCTGCTTAGAGCAAGGCTGCTGAGGAGACTAAAGGAGACAGAGCTTAAATAAGCACACAGTGGTGGTGTGTGAGCCAAACGTGCTGAACCCCAGTCCAATGAGGAAACAGTCGGACAGGTCCCAATGCTGGGACGTCTACAAGGCAGTGGCCCGGCCTCAAAATAGTTCATTAAGTACGACAATCAGGGGCGGGCCCAGCCACGGTGGGGGAGGGGAGGATGGTCCGCCCTGGCAGGCAGGCAGGAGTGTTTGATCACTGACATGGTTCATAACTGCCAGTGCAGGCTGATGGTGGAGGATACGTTCGTCCATTATCTGCACACCGCACCCCCCTTACTGCCTGCACCCCGGGTAGACCACTCCCCACCTTGGGTTGCTGCCGAGGCGATGGTTTTATGATTATGGAGAACATTCATGCCTTTGGTTGTAAACTAACACATGCTAACCATGGAAGCATTTGGGATGAAGTGTAGAGATGCCTGCAGTTTACTTTCAATTAGTTAAGCGGAGGGGAAATGGAGAGAAGATGAGGGAGGGGGAAAGGATGTGCAACATGTTAACAAGTGGTGAATCCAGGTGCACGGTATACAGGTGTTTATTATTCTTTCACCTTTTTTTGTAGGTTTGAAATATCCCAAAATAAATGGGGGCAATGCCTAGCTATGCTAGGACTACGGTTGACACTGGACAGACAAGAGGACCCCTTTTTTGATGTAGCAGGATAAATTCAGGTTGGACCACAGAATAATCTGAGTGTTCTGAAGCTTTCTAAGGATAGAAGGGTAGGCCCCTAATCTTCTCTGGATGTGGTTGTCTTTCTTGGAGGCAAAATATTGGATTCCATGAACTTTGGAGAAACCTATCATCATGTCCTCAATTTTCTGTGCCCTCTGAGATGTGCAGGGTTGGAGAGAGCAAGGACCGGGTTCTACTGATAGGAGATCATGAACAAATTCTGCGGGCCTGTGCTCTCCTCTCTCATCTTGACCAGGCTAGCTGTTCCCTGGGAAAAGCTGGCACTCTGCTCACAGAGACAGCTGTGGACAGCATATGCAAGTAGAGCGTCACATGTCTTATGTCCTCAAGTCACCTGGCCAGGTGAAAATTATCCCCATTTGGGGTCTTTAGGAAGAAAGGACTGAGGCCTAGGGGACACCCTGAGATGACCAATGTGCACGGAGGTGGACTTGTCCCCTTCCTTCTCCTACTATTCCCCCATTTCTGACCCCTTTAAAAAAATTAAAACTTTCTTTCTGCTACTTTTCATTTTCTCACCTTCAGTCCGCACAGTCCCCTGGGGGCTCAGGGGCAGTTTCAGCATGGGATGCAAGACCGCCCCATTCTCAGCATCCCCAAGGGCCTTCATCACCATGGAGATACTAGGTCCCTCTCCAGACACTCGCACGTTAGCGATGAACCAGGCTGCCGTCTCCACCGTGGCCTTTGGCCTGGCCTGGAGAAAATAGCGGGAGATCTCACAGGTCACCTCTTTGCCGCTGCAGTCAGCATGGAGCAAGGCCTCGGCCTGGGGAATCTGTATCAGGTTCACTGGGGGAGAAGAGCACAGCACAGAGATGGAGCTGGATAGAGAACACCTGGGCTGATGGGAAGCAGGTGTGGGTGGGTGTCCTTGGGAACTGGGCTCAGGAACTGGAAGGAGCCCAGAAGGACTGGGACACAGGGTGGAGGGCTCTTACCTGATGCCTCAAAGGTAATGAGTGGGTCGTCCTCGGCCAGTGTGCCCCCTTGGAAATCCGTGAGGCCTTCCAGGGAGCCGTCGTCCAGCACTGGCACCTGCTTCAGCACCAACAAGGCCTTCACCATGTTCTCACTGCTGGCGAAACCTCCACGGTGCCCACCTTCCCCCATCAGGAAGCAGTCCAAGATCACGTCCACTGCCCGCCACTGCCTTTCTACTGCAGGGAACAGGCTGGGATGAGCACCCTCTTGCCCAGAAAGTTACTTGTATACTTGTCGAGTCATCAAGGGGTAATCTTCCCCGTTCCTAGCTGCCTCTGCGAAGCTCTGATCCTGTTTTACCCAGAACCAGCTTTCCGCGAAGCACCTGCTTCTCCAGGTACATACTCCTTGGTTTGAATTATTTAAAGTCCTGATTTCCCTTGCTCAGGGGGATTTAAGAAGCTTATTTCCACCTATCAATGGAAAGCTATCTCTTCAAAGGAATTCTCAGCAAAAGCATATAAATGAACAAAACTGCATTGGGAGAGGAGACAGGCTTGGATGCTAGGGCGTTGGCAGCCGTCTCAACTTCCCAGTCAGCCCCCAGGGTCTGCTCGCTCCGTGCTTTTTACAGGTGGCCTTCCCCTCCCCAACCTCTGGGGAGCACCTACCCCCCTCCGTGATCTCCTAGATAGGGGCCCCCCTTCCTCTCCTGAAGGTGTCCGCTCCCAGGCCAGCTCCCTCTCCTGTATGACAGGGGGCCCACCACATCCACCGAGGCGGCCCCTCATTCCTTCGTTTGGCCCTTTCCCCAGAGTTCTCAGTCTCTCTCCCCGGCACAACTGGTTCCTTCCGTTACCAGCCGCCCACTTCCTCCTGTTGGGCTTAGAAGGCGATTGGAAGCCATTCCCGGCCCCTTTCCCCTTCTGCGACCTCGGGGAGGGTGGCTACCTGATGCTTCTTTAACCCGACACGCCCCACCAGCCAGCCCCCGACTCACCGGCGTCTGCTGCCCCGGAGAGAGCCAAGCAGACCAGCAAGCACCACCCCTTGGAGCCCATGGGGGCTGCTCTCAGGCCCTCCTCCCCCGCCGCCCCTCCTCGTGCCCCGCGCCGGCCAGGTCCGGGCTGGAGAAGGGGCTCCAAACACGCCTGCCTGGCCGACCGCCTGGCCCCGTCAGTCCTCTCCGCCTACTTGGCTTTCGCTTTCACTTTGAGAAAGTGTCACCGAGGCTGCCTTGGCCTCTGGCTGAAGCCATTGGTGCTGGAGCCAGAGTCTGCTCACTGTTCTTTCCTTCCACCTTCTCCTCCGCAAAAAAAATCCCCCGGTGATTTCAGGACCTGACTTCACCGCGTGCGCCCTTTTGCTCCCGACCAGCCCCAAGAAAGTCGAGATAAGGGACGGGAGGCAGGGTGGAGGAAGGGAGGGACTGACAACAGACTCAGCTCCCCGGTAGCCGTGACCTTTCCCCACTTTTTGTAGGCGCCTTACCTGCCCGCCCCCGCCCCGCCCCGCCCCGCCCCGCCCCGCCCCAACCCCCGCCCCGCCCCGCCCCGCCCCAACCCCCGCCCCGCCCCGCCCCAACCCGCGTGGGCCCCAGCGCGCCTGCGCGAGAGAAAGCTCCGCCCTCAGATCGCGGGTCTGCGAGGAGGGTGGGTGAGGCCTGCGTGGAGAGACTGAAATCTCAGAGCTGGAAAGCTACAGGCGCCTCTTTATTTCGCCGAGTTTCTAGGTCAGCGGTACACCATGTGGGCCTACCGTAGGCGGAAGTATGTCTTCCACCTGGAGCCCTAGCCCTCTTGCAGCACAGGGGCCCGAGCTGACACACTCGGGCTCCCGCTTCCCGCCCCCCACCTCGTTCCCCTGGGTCCTCGCCACTGCCAGTCTCGAAAAGGCACACAGGACAGTTTCCCAAGTCGGCACACACGAAAGGGTCCCGATGAGAGGGTAGTGCTGAAATTGGAGGTGCCGGCTCTCGATCCCCCTGGATGGCGGGTGGGTTGAGATGGAGGCTAGGACTTGACTGCAGTGACGGCCCCCCTCCGCCGAGCGCTGGCTCAGGGGTAGGAAGCGGGCTCTGGTTTTCGGTAATCCTCCTGAATGGGGATGGCACTGCCCTCTTCCTCCCTGGGGCAGCTGTAAGGACAAGGCTCTGCAGGCGCCACTGGACCTTCTCTCGTGTCTGAAGAGGGAGAATCAGAGGAGTGTTGATCAGCGGTGGAGGATGGGTGAAGGGAGAAGAGGTGAGCAAAGGCGGGCTGCCAGGAGGGCCCCAGCTTAGAGGAGGGGAAGAGAGGCCACAGGGTGCTAAAGATGGAGCTGGAGAGATTCAGTGAGGTTCCAGATAGGGAGGCAAAGCCGAGATGGTGGGGTGGGGTGCAGAAACCTGAATTTTGTCTCTTACTTAATCTATATTTTCTTTGTTGATGGAGGAACAGGGCTCCAACTATGGTGAAAGCAAGAAACATTCCAGAGAGGAGCACAAAGATGCGGATGCAATCCATGCTGCACAGGGACCTTTGGGCTGTGATGGGATGGGCAGGGGTCACAAGGGGGTTTGGGGGAGGGCCTAGCCCTTGACTCCCCTCAGCCCAGCCCTTTGTCACCCCTGCCTCTCCCCTTTCCCCACCTTCCTCCCCTGCCCCCACCATTGGACCACGTCCTTTCCTAATCCCTGGACTCTGCTTCTCCCTCTTCTTACCCCTGTTCCTAGGAGCTTTCTGGCTGGCTTCCCTCCTGGACCCTCCTGTGTGCATTCTCTCTCTTGGGGTGGGGAGTGGGGAGAAAACTCACGTGACCAGTGGGTAGAGAGAGTTGGGGCAGGCAGCCACCTGGAATCAGCCAGAGTCCGCGTATGCTGGCCTGTCCTGGCCTCTGGTATCTCTGGAAAAACAGAGACAAGATGGGCAGCCGCAGGGGGCCCCAGAGGGCACAAGGCTAGGCTGAAGGCCTAAGCGAGCCTGGGGGTACGAAGGCGGACGAGGCAACGTATGTGGGGCTGGGCATGGGAGAGGCGGTGCTGGTTGGGGTGTGACCCTTACCCCAGTGACCAGACAGAGGGTTGCCTAGAACTTACCTTCAGCATAAGGTGAGTGGGAGGGTTGTGGGTGTGGGCCTGGGGCCTGGGCTGGACCAACACACTCTGTACACTCCTTGTCCCTGCACTGCCAGCCCTCAGGGCAGGCACACTCCGAGTTGGCGGTGAGGGAGCAGTTTCGAATGAGAAGACCTGGCGACAGAGGAGAGGGAGGGAACACACAGGGTCCACTGGCTTAATCCCCTTCCTCACCTCCCAGGCCTGCCCCTCCCCCACTGTCATCCAGTGCCTTTGCCATTTGTGTTATTGTTATTCAAGAAAGACTCGGACCTTTCAGAAAATTCACGGTTCAGAAGTAGAAACAGCTTACGTGATTTTTCCTCTCACTAACTGATGCTTTTAGAACTTCTTATTGAAGTGTACTTATAGAGAGGTATACATGTCACAAGTGTAAAGCTTGAGAACTGGGACGAATTGGACTCACAGGTGTAACCAGCACCAGATTAAGAAACAAGATGACCAGTCGTGTTCCTTTTTAGTCACTAACACCGTCCCCACCAAGAATAGCTACTGACTTCCTAACACCACAAGTTGGTTTTGCCAGTTTTTGAACTACATGCATGAATCGTGCGCGTGTGCTCTTCGCGCCTGGTTGCTTTTACTCAGCTCTGTGTGAGATTAACCCAGTGTTGAGTGTGATTGCAAATCGTTCATTCTCACTGCCATCTAGTGTTCCCCTGTGTGAATACAACACCATTTATTCATCCGTTCTACTGTTGGTGTGCGTTTGGGTAGTTTCCAGTTTTTAGCAATTGGAAATGGTGCTGCTGTGGTCCCCAATAGGTTTTTAACTTTACTGATATCCTTTGCCTCTAAAATATAATTTGTATTCAAGTGTAGAGGTCAGGTGCTGGGTGGCTGCCAATCGGTGATACTGGGGGAGGTAGGTAGGAAGGGCGCCGCATGGGTTTGGGTTCATGGGTGTTTGGGGGTGAGAAGAGAAGTGTGACTCTGGGGGAGGTGGCACCCGGATGTGGGCCAGGCCTGAGCGCGAGCCTGGTGGGGCAGGGTGCACTCATGAGAACCCAGGGAGAGGAGCCCTGACAGGTGGGAGACGGGTGCAGAAAGGGACGTCTGAGGATACCAAAGACTACCATCAACCCTCCCAATTTCTTTCGTGTGTGCCTTTTGTCAGGAAAGGGTGTAAATTCTTTCTCCTCTTTATGCCCCTTTGGCATCTCCTTTCTGAATTCTGACTCATGGTGGCTACTAGAGCTTGGTTTCCTTGTGGCTCACCAGGAATTGTGAGCCAGCCTGGATAAGGATCTGCACAGGAAGAGCAGTGATGGAGGAGGGAACGGTGGTGGTGGAGATGGAAATAGGTAGGGAAGGTGAAGAAGATCAGGGAGGGTATCTGCCCAAAGGGATGGGAAGGGTTAAAGAAGGGGCTGGGATTGGTTAAAAAATGAGCGAAGTGCCATTGTTTTCAATGGAGTCTCCAGAAACCTGGGAGTTCTCTTCGCCATGTATAACCTGTGCACAGAATTCCATGCTGATTTCAGGCACTTGTCCATCTTACAGATGGGAATACTGAGGTCCAAGAGGACCAAGCCCATTCAGCCTCTTTCCAGTGCCCCGGAGTCCTGCAGCCAGGTGCTGCCTGAGTGCTTCAGGGATCTGTGGGCTGAATCTCACAGAGGAGGATCGTGGGTTGGGCTGGTCTGGAGCAGAGTGGAGGGAGCTCCGACTGGCTCAATATTAGGGAAAGGCCTTCTACTGGGGCCTGCAGAGTGAGTTGGGGAGGCTTTGACTAAAAAAAAAAATCCCCATCTTGCCCAGGTTGTTGCCAAGAAGAGAGAAGCATCCATGAACAATCATATCTGTAAGTTAAGTAGACTGAGGAATACCTCTTGTGTATTTCATATGTTGCCGTTTGACTGATTTGCAGCAACAAACCCTTGTATTTATTTTCAAGAATACAGTATTAAAAGGCCTAGTCAGACTCAAAGCATTTACAGGCGAGTCATGTGGTTCAGCTAAATCGTCCTCAAGAGTGTCCTGCTGGAGAATATTTGTTCAAAGGGCCCACTCTAGATCTCCTGATCTATGTACACTTGTACATACATAGTTTCTAAAATTCTAGCTAAAACAGAGAAATGATGAAAGTATTCAGAACACAGCTGCTGATATTTCATTTCTTAGTTTTAAAAAAGATGAAATTACAAAATACATAAAGACACAAGCGACATACACGTTCATTCTCCTGAACTGGCTTTTGGGCAAAAAGAGGGTGTTATCCACTGACTGGTATTGTTATGTCCTTAGAAAGGTGTATTCCAAGTTCCAGACCAATATGCACTCTGAGAATACGGCCCCGTTCATCAGTGGGGAGAGGCTTGTCTAAGATCTCGGCTCCTACAGCAACTTCCTACTTTGTATTGTCTTGATCCTGGCCATAGACCCCTTCTCAGCAGACCCTCAAATTCTGCTTGCCCCTTCCCTGAACCACTTCACAGCTCTCCCTACCACATCAACACACACCGCCCAGGGCGCCCCGTTTCCCACCACGGACTCCACTTGCCATAGCCTTGAAGCAACTGAAGCTCCTACTTGCCCCCTCTTTGCTTCTCCATACCCACTTTGCTCCCCCAAATGCTTGCCCATCTCACCAGAGTTACAGTGCCGGCAGCTCTCACAGTGGGGCCGGGTATGGTGGTCTGGTGAGAAGGAGACCCCCGGTGTACACGGATCGCATTGAGTAGCCTTTTCATGCTGGTCACATTCCTTCACCAGGAACGTTCCTGTGAGCAGAGGTCCAGGGTCAAAGCCCAAGGAAGGCCGCTCCCTCACCCTCTTCAAGGTGCTGCCTCTTGGCCTCTGCAGGATTCCGCTCCTTGCTTGAGCTCAGACTCCCTCTCTGCGTCCCTCCACCCCAAGCCTGGTCCTCTCTCTCCATACTCAGCTAGACCCTGGCAAGGCCTCCTCTTACCTGGCTCGCACATCTGGCAGCACCGTTCTCCCTGAGCCAGGTAATGCTTTTCCGGACACCTCTTGGAGGCTGGGGTCGCTGAGAGCACTGCCAGGGGCCCCAGAACCCACAGCCAGCAGGGAGGTGGCCGGGCCATGGCTACTGCCCGGGGAGCTCTTCCTGCCCTGGCTGCCGACTTCGGGCCTTGGGGGAGCTGGCACCTCCCCAGCCAGGCGCTGGTGCCTCTTCTTTGCACCTCCCGGGCCTGTTTTCTTGGAGTTGTCCCCGAGTCGGGTGGCAGGCTGACCTTTGACGCAGTTGAAGTTCTACTGTAGCTGTTTTTTGCTCAGGCAGCTACCGCCACCCCTCCCCCTTTCCCATGCGCTGGGTGCTGGGAGAGCATTAAAGGGCAAACTGTCAGAAGACCTGCTCTCTTCAAAGACGCCCCCAACACGCCAGCCGCTCCGTGGCCTGTCTCTCTTCCGCTCGTGAAGAATTTAACTCTGCCTGCAGCTTTTATAAAACGTTGGATGCACATGGACACGCACGCTCCTATTTAAGCACCTGAACACGAAGATGCCCACGTTGCCCCCTGTTCACAGCTGCGTGTCCCCACGCCTCTTCCCACACCACTTCTTACACAAAGATCAGCGGTTTAGGGAAGGAAGGGAAACCAGAACTGCGTGCGGGTCCGCACACTCTTATCTGAAACTCTTGGGGATCGGATACATTCAGAATTTTTCAGATTTGGGGAAGAAACCAGCATCACACGACACCCTCACACGACACGGGGCTGGAGCAGCGCTCACCACCAAGCACAGCGTTTCTGCAGCAAAACTGTTGACTCTGTCAGTGGGGTGGGTAACAACTATAGCCAGCCTCGCATCAACTGACGTCTGGTTTACATGGCCAAAAGAGTTTGCTATGGGATTGATTGTTCAGAATTGCAAACAAGGGACTTAAACCCTTGTCTCTTCTCTGTCAGGCTGTGTGCTAGGAGCTCACGCATGATCATTTAACCTTCCTGCCAGCCTGTGGTACGGGTGCCACCCATTCCCAGCTGGCCTCCCTCACACTACTATCATTTTTTTTTTTTTTTTTTTTGCGGTACACGGGCCTCTCACTGTTGTGGCCTCTCCCGTTGTGGAGCACAGGCTCCGGACGCGCAGGCTCAGCGGCCATGGCTCACGGGCCCAGCCGCTCCGCGGCATGTGGGATCTTCCCGGACCGGGTCACGAACCCACGTCCCCTGCATCTGCAGGCGGACTCTCAACCACTGCGCCACCAGGGAAGCCCACCTTACTGTCATCTTTATCCTCCCCTTCCCACCTCTGGCTGTGTTCGCCGTTGGTCCTGGAGCACCTGGGCGTCTTCTCTCCCAGCCTTGGGTACTGGGGATTAAATGTTGATCCTATGGGTCATTGTTTCCCTATTTCTGTGGTTCTCCTGGGAAGACTGATTTGGGGATATTGGGAATAGCTGGACTTTCCCCTCTTTGAGTCCCAGGAACACCTGGGTCATACAGCCCACCCCACCACCACCACCACCACCACCACCCTCTTTCCCCAGAGACTAGCTTGTTTCTCCAGGCCATTTTTTCATTCAGGGGCTTTGCCATTGTTTCCACACTGCTCATAAAATCTCACACCCCTGGGGCTCTTCTGTTAGATCTGTCTGTGTCTCATTCTTCGGTTTCCTTTCTCTTCATTTTTTCCATCCTCCTGTCTTTCCCCAACTTCCCCTACTCTTCAGGACGGTCCTCTCAAGTGGGAAGCCACACAGGGGTGTGATTTGAAGAGTTACTTGTGCGAAACCATCCTTTTGGCTATATCTGGCCGAGTGCCTGAATTCCCTCCTCAGAGAGCGTTACCCTTGGGAACTGAGGATTTTGCTGTCACCAACAGTCCTGCCCGCATTCCCAGATTGTGGTCTATATCTTCACTGTTAGTCTTTTTTTTCAGCCACACGGCTTGTGGGATCTTAGTTCCCCGACGAGGGACTGAACCCAGGCCCTTGGCAGTGAGAGCTCAGAGTCCCAACCACTGGACCGCCAGGGAATTCGCTTCACTGTTAGTCTTAAACTTCAAGGTGGGCATGGAGAGACATGTGGGGATGCAGGAGACCCTGGAAGGATGATAAGGTGTTGGGGCCCTTTAGGGAGAAACTTGCCAAAGGGAGAATTGAGGATGCGGATAGCGAACAGCCTCTACTAGACCCTGGGCTCCCCCACGGGGGGTCTCCGTTCTCTGGGTCAAGGCCCATTCCCTCCTCTACTCATCACTTCTCTGGGCGGCTGGGGGGAGAGTAGGAGCAGGGTCTGCCTGGCTCTCCTGGAGAACCGCTGGCCAGGAGGAGGAAAGCCAGTTTTCTGGCCCTCTTTTCTGGATGAATGGAACGACTTCATCTGCCTTCTGTGCTTTTTGCACCAACTTCTGGTGGACCTTGGCCTGTCCTGGGCTGGCCCCCTGGACTGGACAGCCTTTTCTCTTCTTTACAGACCCTGCAGGTGCAGCCTGCTAACCTCTCCCCACCAAGTCCTCCACCATCACTTTCTCTTTGGGGTTCAGCTTCTCCCACTCCCGGCTGGGCCGAGATACGTGGCCTCTTCCCAGCAGCTCCCTCCCTTTCTTGCATTTATGGAGACAGGCCCACAGAAGCCCTTCACCTCTGACAAGTTTCATTAGTTTTGAGAAGGTAATCTGGAGCAGGGGAGGTAGCCTGGATGTCAGCTGGGGTCCCCTTGCTCCTTATCCCTAGACAAGACACCCCGCGTCTTCCGGTCAGGGCAGGTCCCGGGCAGAGTGGGAAGAGGCAGTGCTGTGGACTTGCACGGATTCCAGTGGGTCTGGTGTGATGGTCACCTCTGCTTCTGCTTCCTCTTTCAGCTGAAGCCTTGTGCCTGCCTCTCTGCTCCTGAGAATTCCCGTACCTCTGCCCCGCCACAGGCCCCAGGTTGGGGACACAGGGCTCTCTTGAATTTTCCCCTGAACCAACTATAAGCAGAAATCCGTTAGGTGTGGCAGAATTTTGCTGAAGCTTTAGATCTCATAAGGATACAAGTTAAATTGCATTTTGGATATTCTGGTTCTTAATGGTCCTTCCCACAAAGCAGTAGGTGCACCGAGCATCCTGGCTGTCCTCTCTCCTCCTTTTGCCACAGACCGCCTTTCAGAAACCTGTCAGGCAGCATCCCTCCACTCTCTTCAGTCCCTAATCCCCACATCAGTCTTGGCCTTTATAAATCTGTAAGCAAGTCCTCAGCGGAACTAAACTCTCCCTTAGAAGGAAGTTCTGTTCTATTACATAGGCATCAGAAATCGTATTCCCCAGTCTCATCAACCAAACCCTTAGTTTTTCTAGTCGTCTTTGTCTTCCACTCCATTCCTTCTTCTCCCGACCCCCCAGGCCCCCAACACCTTAGATACTCCTTCCCGGCAAGGCTTTGAGAGACCAACTAGGCAGAACAGTGGGGTGGGCTGCTTAAGGGTCTGGGTGCTCACATCCCAGCTCTGTAGTTTGCACCCCTGGGACTCCTCAGTCTGGGTGACACGGGGGACTGACCAACTCTGGGCAGTTCTTCCAACCTCTGACCACTTTTCAGTATCTCAATCCCAGCTCCTAGTGTCTCCCAGCATGTAAGCACCTTCTACATATGAGATGGTCCAGCCTCAGCTTTGTTCCCTGGCAGTTCTATCCACAATTATAACATCGAAGTTTTGGAGGGCCCAAGGCCACACTGACCTTGTAAATTCCACTCCTCGTCCATTTGACAGGTATTTGTTGCATGTCCATTGTGTGTCAGGTCCCATCTAAGTAATGGGACACAATGATGAAAAAAAATAAACAACTGGTTTCTGCCCTTGTGGAGCTGACACAACAGTAAGAGGCAGACATTGATCAGGTCATCTCTAAGACACATGTGAAGTTCTTAGCGATGGCCATTATGCCGCACCGTGAAGGGGAGAGTCAGGGCGCAGGGATGGGAGGGCTGGCGGGTGTTTCAGCCAGGAAGCAAGGTTTAGCTGAGGTGTGTGGGCTCTCAGCTCTCACCTACTTGAGAATTGTTTCTTCCTTTGGTTTGGGTTTCCAGACACCACCCTATTCTTCCTTTGACCACTTCTCTTCTTTTGATCAGTGGTAGTTTTTCTTTTCTTAAATACAGATTATATAAAATAGGGGTGATCTGTCCCTTGAAGTCTTGGTGGAATTGTGTGTGTGTGTGTGTGTGTGTTTATTTTGAGCATCGGTTTTTCACTACTGATTTCAGACTTACAGTTTCTTCTGGAGTCAGTTTTGGTAGGCTATATTTTTCTGGGAGATTGTATATTTAATCTGTTTTAGATTTATGGCCATAAATGTTTAAAATCACCACTAGATCTGTAGTTATTTTCTCTCCCAATATTTGTTTATAATTTCTCATTTTTTCTTGATACACTTTGCCAGAAATAAGTCTAATTTATTTATTCCTTCAAAGAACCACCTTTTGATTTCATTATTTCCCTATTATTATTATTATTTTTTTTGCGGTACGCGGGCCTCTCACTGTTGTGGCCTCTCCCGTTGCGGAGCACAGGCTCCGGACGCGCAGGCTCAGCGGCCATGGCTCACGGGCCCAGCCGCTCCGCGGCATGTGGGATCTTCCCGGACCGGGGCACGAACCCGTGTCCCCTGCATCGGCAGGCGGATTCCCAACCACTGTGCCACCAGGGAAGCCCCTATGTCATCCTTTTTTATGTAAAAAATTAGAAGTGAAAATGGAAAAAAATATTGAACGATTATTGATAAGACTCAAATTCCCTCTGATCGATCTCCTCCCCTCAGCCCTGGTCCTGGTCCTCTCCCTGCTCCCTCAGGGGTAATCACTGTTTCAGGTTAGTGGGGGTTCTTGCAGAACTTTTTCTAAACAAACAAATTATATGTGTGTGTTTTATTATTTAGGAACGTTCATGGCCCCAAATGAGGGAAGACCCCTTTCCCTTGTTAGGCTGTTGTTAATAAACAGGTTCTTTTTTTATAGCAGGGAATGAAAGTTCAGACCCCCCAGAGACAGACATCTATCAGCAAAACAAACAGATGGATTTTTCCAATGAAGTCCATTTTATTTCCTACTTAAAATATTATTAAGCAAAAACGAAATATTTCTCACTCTCTTTTCACACCCTCTCCTACTGAGGACCCTCTGTTTGAATTTCTCAAAGCAGGGAAGACCTCTGGTCTCTGGGGAGGTGGGCGAAGAGCCTCTTGCACGGCCTGTGGTCACTACTTCTCCCCGGTGAGGGGCTTACCCCCGCCTTTTATAACAGAGATGGTTGTTGGCAAGGACACCTAATTTTCGCTTTCTCTTTCTTATTTGGGAATGGGAAGGTACCTCTGTTCTCTAAAGGAAATACTATACAAGCTGGCAGTAATTCTCCTAACACAGAGCCAGAAAGAAAGCCTATGGAACGAGTCATGCCTTAGTTCTCTGGACTCGTTAAAAATGATCTCTTGGAAATGAAACAGCCCAAGCCTGGCAGTTCCATGTTCTTCCTGTGTTGCTTTTAAAAGTCCATCTTTTTCCAGATAAAGAAAGGATTGTGGGCTTCCCTGGTGGCGCAGTGGTTCAGAGTCCGCCTGCCAATGCAGGGGACACGGGTTCGTGTCCCTGTCTGGGAGGATCCCACATGCCGCAGAGCGGCTGGGTCCATGGGCCATGGCCGCTGAGCCTGCGCGTCCGGAGCCTGTGCTCCGCAACGGGAGAGGCCACAGCAGTGAGAGGCCCGCGTACCGCCCCAAAACAAAAGAAAGGATTGTTAATTGGCCTGGTACCCCAGCCTGCCAGGAAGAATTCTCCAAGGGCCCAGCACACTTGCGTTTTGTCTTTTCATAAATGATACATAGTACACATCCTTCTAAAGTTTGCTTTTTAAATCCACTAATACGTCTTGGAGATCATTTCACATTATACATGTAGAACTACTAATTTTGATAGAGAATGGATGTATGTAGGCTTTTTAGCCATTCTCCTGTTTATGAATACTTAGCTTTTTCCCCAGCATTTCACTATTACAAGTGCTGTCGCATAGCATCTGCTACTTCTCTGTGCTTGTGAGAGTGTCGCTTTAGAATAAATTCTGGGCACTGGAATCGCTGAGTCATAGGGTATGCACATTTTTCACTTTAATAGGTACTGGCGAGTTGCCCTCCAAAGTGTTTCTACCAATTCACACATCCAACAGCCTTGAGAAGAGAGCACGTCTGCTCACATCCTGCCAGCCTTTCATATTAGCAAACCATTTGAGACAATCGACTTGGAGGAAAACGCTGCCTCACTGTTGTTCAGTGTACATCCTTCTGATTACCAGTGAGCCCCAGCATCTTTCCATGATCACTGGCCGTTTGTATTTCCTCTTTGTGACTGATGTCTTTTCTCCCTGGGTCACCACCAGTGTCCTCAAGTCCACTCTCGGCTCTTGCCTACAAAAATCCTCTGTTTTGGGGGCTTCCCTGGTGGCGCAGTGGTTGAGAGTCCACCTGCCGATGCAGGGGACACAGGTTCATGCCCCGGTCCGGGAAGATCCCGCATGCCGCAGAGCGGCTGGGCCCGTGAGCCATGGCCGCTGAGGCTGCGCGTCCGGAGCCTGGGCTCCGCAACAGAAGAGTCCACAACAGTGACGGGCCCACATACCGCAAAAAAAAAAAAAAAAAAAAAAAAAAATCCTCTGTTTTGGGACCCAACCTGCAGGGCCTCTGCCAGTTCCGTGGATCCCTTTGGATGTTTGCCATCTGCTCTAGGGGCTGAGACAAGCCTCCCCGAGGGGGGCGAGGTCACTCCTATCCCCGCTACAAACCTCCAGAGACTTCAGATCTGCACGGAGTTGGTATCCCTTACCTCATTTGCAAGATGCCAGTGGGACTCAGGGAACCCCCAGACCCTTCTGCTTCAGCACTAGACACCTTCCTAAGACTACACTTTCTTCTGGCCCAGACTGAAGGGCAACTTGGTGCATGTTGACTCTTTAAAAATTGAGATAAAATTCAACATTTTAAGCATTTTATAATGTACAATTCAGTGGATTTTAGGATTTTTCCCAACGTCGTGCAAATAGCCCCACTATCTAATTCCAGAACATTCCCATCACCCCTAAAAGAAACCTCAGACCCACTAGCAGTCAGTCCCACTTTCCCCCTCCCCCATCTCCAGGCCATCATTAATCTACTTTTTAAATATATTTCTTTTATTATTTATTTGGCTGCGTTGGGTCTTTGTTGCTGTGCACGGGCTTTCTCTAGTTGTGGCAAGCGGGGGCTACTCTTCATCGCGGTGTGCGGGCTTCTCATTGCGGTGGCTTCTCTTGTTGCAGAGCACGGGCTCCAGGCATGCGGGCTTCAGTAGTTGTGGCATGTGGGCTCAGTAGCTGTGGCTCACGGGCTTAGTTGCTCCGTGGCATGTGAGATCTTCCCAGACCAGGGCTTGAACCCATGTCCGCTGCATTGGCAGGCGGATTCTTAACCACTGCACCACCAGGGAAGTCCCTATTAATCTATTTTTGATCTGTATGGATTTGCCTCTTCTCAATATTTCATATAAATGGAGTCATACATGGTCATCTGTCTGGCTTCTTTCACTTTAGCATAATATCTTCAAGGTTTATCCATGTTGTGGCATGATTCAGCTACTTCATGATTTTTATGGCTGAATAATATTCCATTGTACGGATATCCCACATTTTGTTTATCCATTTATCAGTTGATGAACGTTTGGGTTGTTTCCACTTTTTGGCTGTTGTGAAGGATGGGGCTATCAACATTCATGTACAAGTTTTGTTTGAACATATGTTTTGAATTCTCATATTCCTATGATTGGAATGGCTGGGTCATATGTTGATTCTGTGTTTAGCTTCTTAAGGAACTGACAAACTTTTCCACAGTAACTGAACCATTTGACAATCCCACCAGTGGTACATGTAGTTTCTCTACTTGCTTACCAACACACGTCAATTTCCGTTAAAAAAAATTATAGCCACCCTAGTTGGTATGAAGTAGTACCTCACTGTGGTTTTGATTCACATTTCCCTAAGACTAACGATGCTGAGCCTCTTTTCATGTGCTTATTGGACATTTGTATATCTTCTTTGCTTTGGCCATGTTTAAATTGGATTATTTGTCTTTTTTGTTGAGTTATAAGAGTTCTTTATATATTCTCGATGCTAGACTCATCAAATATGTAACTTGCAAATATTTTCTCCGTTCTATGGGCTGTTTTTCACTTTCTTGGTAGTGTCCTTTGTTACACTAACATGTTTAACTTTGATAAAGTCCAGTTTATCTATTTTTCTTTTGTTGCTTGTAATTTTGGTATCATATTTAAGAAGTCATTTCTTAATCCAAGGTCACACGGATTTACACCTGTTTCTGACAGTTTTACAGTTGTATTTCTTTGATCTATTTTGAGTTAAGTTTTGTATATAATTTGAGGTAAGGGTTCAACTTCATTCTTTTGCCTGTGGATATGCATTGTCCCAGCACCAGTTGTTAAAAAGACTATTCTTTTCACATTGAGTGGTCTTGGCACCCTTGTCAAAATTAACTGGCCAGAGATGTATGGGTTGATTTCTGGACTCTTGAGTTTATGATCTGTATGCCTGTCTTTATGCCAGTACCACACTGTTTCGATTACTGAAGCTTTGTAGTAAGTTTTGCAATTGGGAAGTGTGAATCCTCCAACTTTGTTCTTCTTTTTCAGGATAACTTTGGCTATTCTGTATCACTTTCATTTCCATATGAATTTTAGGATTAGTTCATCTATTTCTGCAAAACAAGGCAGTTAGAATGACAGGGGTTGTATTGGATTTGTAGGTGAATTTGGGGAGTATTGTCATCTTAAAAATACGAAGTCCCGGGACTCTGTGGCGGTCCAGTGGTTAAGACTCCGCACTTCCACTGCAGAGGGCACAGTTTCTATCCCTGGTCGGAGAACTAAGATCCCGCATGCCATGTGGTGTGGCAAAAACAAACAAACAAGCAAACAACCCCCCCCAAAACAAACCGAAGTCCTCCAATCTATAAGAACATAGGATATTTTCCCATTTATTTAGATCTTCCTTGATGTCTTTCATCATTGTTTTGTAGTTTTCAGTGTACGAGTCTTGCACTTTCTTCGTTAAATTTATCCCTAAGTATTTTATTCTTTTTGATACTATTGTAAATGGAATTGTTTTCTTAGTTTCATTTCTAATTGTTCATTTTTCACGTAACACTTTGACTTTCGAAGGAGGCAACTGTTTTCTCCACAGAGTCGGAACATAATGCTTTGGGGGGTAGGTGTGTTACAGTTACATCCTGTGGGCCATTGCTTGGGGTTACCTGTGACTTATCTGAAGTCACAGATGGAGAATTTGATTCTGTGATGCAAAGGGAAACTTATCTGACTCATCTTCCCCACACTTCCTTTTCTTCTAATGTCTCCCTCTACTGGGAGGGGAAGAGAGTGGTTTGGTGGCAGGGGCCTCCCCATCTCTCACAGCTGCTTCCCCTGACCTTGGGTGCCTCTGATGGAGTTCCTGAAGGTCGAGGGCTGTGGCAGCCTTCCCCCTTACATGTGAGTTAGTCCACAATCCTTCCTCTGTTGATGGGCGTCTTGCCCATAGAGGAATGCTGAGGGTGACAGGCAAGGTCCTGGAGGCTGGTAGGGTCAGAGGAGTCTGGGGAGGGAGTATAGCGATCAACCAGATGGTGAAAATCTGAGATGTGGAGGGCCATTCAAGGTAAATCTGCTGCTTGGACCATGTCCAAGGCCATCTCTCTGCTTGGTCACTTGCTAGCGGGTCAGTTGCTCAAGCTGTGAGTCTGTTTCCACCGTAACATGGGATGCTGATGCTTACCTCACAAGGTGGATGTGATCTGTTCAGTGTGATAACATGGGGGCACACCCTACACAGGGCTTGATGCAGAAGGTCCCAGTAAATGTTCCTTGGAGTATGGTTTGATTATTAAGCTCTTTTCCTTCTTGGGGTTGGGGCAGTGTGAGAGCTTGGGATTCCTGAAGTGGTACAGAGCTCATAGTGGAAGGGAGAAATCCAGCAGGAGGAGGTATATGGGACAAATCTCACCTTTACTAGAGCTCAAAATTAGCAATGGGAGCTTTAGGTTGGGCAATGGGGAGGCTTCTGCGGCTGAGGAAACCCCATCACATTTTCACACTGATGGAATGGGATAGGCTGGCTTGGTACAGCTGCAAGAAGAAGGATATTGCAAATGTGTGTCTTTTGATACTTGAGGGCACAGAGTAAAAGTCTATGCATAGTTATTGGAATTAAAAAATAGTTTATTAAAGTAACCAAATTCAAAATCTAGTTTCCGTTATGCTCTTTAAGTTCAACTTATACATTTTGTTATTCTATTATGAATATAATAAAACTTTTAAATTCTTACTTATTACTTTTCTTTAATTTCGACCTATAGATTTTGTTTGACTATTTATAATAGAGTAAGACTATGATATTCACTTTGTGTGTGTGTGTGTGTGTGTGTGTGTGTGTGTGTGTTTCAGAACACCTTTTCTGGCGTATTATTTTTTTTTAAACATCTTTATTGGAGTATAACTGCTTTACAGTGGTGTGTTAGTTTCTGCTTTATAACAAAGTGAATCAGTTATACATATACATATAACCCCATGTCTCCTCCCTCTTGCGTCTCCCTCCCACCTTCCCTATCCCACCCCTCTAGGTGGTCACAAAGCACCGAGCTGATCTCTCTCTGCTATGCAGCTGCTTCCCACTAGCTATCTATTTTACATTTGGTAGTATATATAAGTCCATGCCACTCTCTCACTTCGTCCCAACTTACCCTTCCCCCTCCGCGTGTCCTCAAGTCCATTCTCTACATCTGAGTCTTTATTCCTGTCCTGCCCCTAGGTTCTTCATAACCACTTTTTTTTTTTTTTTTTTTAGATTCCATATATATGTGTTAGCATACGGTATTTGTTTTTCTCTTTCCAACTTTCTTCACTCTGTATAACAGAGTCTAGGTCCATCCACCTCACTACAAATAACTCAGTTTCGTTTCTTTTTATGGCTGAGTAATATCCCATTGTATATACGTGCCACATCTTCTTTATCCATTCATCTGTTGATGGACACTTGGGTTGCTTCCATGACCTGGCTATTGTAAATAGTGCTGCAATGAACATTGTGGTATATGACTCTTTGAATTATGGTTTTCTCAGGGTATATGCCCAGTAGTGGGATTGCTGTGTTGTATGGTAGTTCTATTTTTAGTTTTTTAAGGAACCTCCATACTGTTCTCCATAGTGGCTGTATCAATTTACATTCCCACCAACAGTGCAAGAGGGTTCCCTTTTCTCCACACCCTCTGCAGCATTTATTGTTTCTAGATTTTTTGGTGATGGCCATTCTGACTGGTGTGAGGTGATACCTTATTGTAGTTTTGTTTTGCATTTCTCTAATGAGTAATGATGTTGAGCATCTTTTCATGTGCTTATTGGCCATTTGTCTGTCTTCTTTGGAGAAATGTCTATTCAAGTTCTTTGCACATGTTTGAGGGTTTTTTTGTTGTAGTTGTTTTATTTTGTCATTGAGTTATCAGAGTTCTGTCTATAATCTGGATATTAATCCCTTATCAGATACAGGGTTTGCAAATATATTCTCCTATTCTGTGGGTTGCCCTTTTACTCTGTTGATAGTGTCCTCTGATACACAAATTTTGAAAATTTCCATGAAGTCCTATATATATATATATATATATAGATATTCAGATTATTTTCCATTATAGGTTATTACAAGATACTGAATATAGTTCCCTGTGCTATACAGTAGGTCCTTGTTGTTTATCTATTTTATGGATAGTAGTTTGTATCTGTTAATCCCACACTCCTAATTTACCCCTCCCCTCCTTTTCTCCTTTGGTAACTATAAGTTTGTTTTCTATGTCTATGAGTCTGTTTCTGTTTTGTATATAGATTCATTTGTATTATTTTTTAGATTTCCACATATAAGTGATATCATATAATATTTGTCTTTGTCTGACTTAATCACTAAGTATAATATTCTCTAGGTCCATCCATTTTGCTGCAAACGGCAATATTTCATTATTCTATCGTATATATACACCACATCTTCTTAAGCCAATTGTCTGTTGATGGGCACTTAGGTTGTTTCCATGTCTTGGCTATTGTAAACAGTGCTGCTTGCCGAGAGATTTTTGATTACTGATTTAATCTCCTTGCTAGTTACAGGTCTATTCAAATTTTCTATTTCTTTGTGATTTAGCCTTGGTAAGTTTTGTGTTTCTGGGAACTTATTCATTTCATCTAGACTATCAAGTTTTTTGGTATACAGTTGTTCATAGTACTCCCTTATAATCCTTTTCATTTCTGTAGAATAGGTAGTAATGTCCCCATTTCATTTCTGATCTTATTTTGTTATTATTTTTGTTGGCCGCCCCTCGCAGCTTGCAGGACCTTAGTTCCCCAAACAGGGATCAAACCCGTGCCCCCTGTAGTGGAAGCACAGAGCCCTAACCATTGGACCACCAGGGAATTCCCTCATTTCTGATTTTAGTAATTTGAGTCTTCTCTCTTTTTTTCTTAGTTCATCTAACTAAAGGTTTGCCAACTTTGTTGATCTTTTCAAAGAGCCAACTTTGGGTTTCAATGATTTTCTCTATAGTTTTCCCGTTCTCTATTTTGTTTTTCTTTGCCCTAACTTTTTTACTTCCTTCTGCTAGCTTTGGGTTTAGTTGCTTCTTCTTTTTCTAGTTCCTTAAGTTGTAAAGTTAAGGAACTAGAAAAATTGATTGATTGGAAATCTTGTTTTTTTAATGTATAAACAATTCACTGTAAATTTACCCCTTAGTACTACATTCACTGCACCCCCAAAGTTTTGGTATGTTGGGTTTTCATTTGCATTTGCCTCTAAGTATTTTATAATTTCCCTTGTGATTTCTTCTTTGATCCATTGGTTGTTTAAAAATGTGTTGTTTGGGCTTCCCTGGTGGCGCAGTGGTTGAGAGTCCGCCTGCCGATGCAGGGGACACGGGTTCGTGCCCCGGTCCGGGAAGATCCCACATGCCACGGAGCGGCTGGGCCTGTGAGCCATGGCCACTGAGCCTGCACGTCCGGAGCCTGTGCTCCGCAACGGGAGAGGGCACAACAGTGAGAGGCCCGCGTACGGCAAAAAAAAAAAAAAAAAAAAAAAAACACACAAAAAAACCCCTCATACGTAGAAAATGGACTTGAGGACATGGGGAGGGGGAAGGGTAAGCTGGGACGAAGTGAGAGAGTGGCATGGACTTATATATACTACCAAATGTAAAATAGATAGCTAGTTGGAAGCAGCCGCATAGCACAGGGAGATCAGCTCGGTGCTTTGTGACCACCTAGAGGGGTGGGATAGGGAAGGTGGGTGGGAGACGCAAGAGGGAGGAGATATGGGGATATATGTATATGTATAGCTGATTCACTTTGTTATAAAGCAGAAGCTAGCACACCATTGTAGAGCAATTATACTCCAATAAAGATGTTTAAAAAAAAAAGAATTGGGAGTTTGGGGTTAGCAAATGCAAACCATTATATAGAGAATGGATAAGCAACAAGGACGTACTGTGTAGCACAGGGAACTATATTCAATATCCTATGACAAATCGTAATGGCAAAGAATATGAAAAAGAAGATATATATATGTATAACTGAATCACTTTGCTGTACAGCAGAAATTAACACAACGTTGTAAACCAACTATACTTCAATTTAAAAAAAAGCCTACTATTTCCTTACTTATCTTTTTTCTGCTTGTTCTATCATTATCGTGATTGGGGTATTGACATCTCCAGCTATTATTGTAGAACTGTTTATTTCTCCCTTCAATTCTGTCAGGTTTTGTTTTATAAATTGTAAAGGTCTGTCATTCGGTGAGTGTATGTTTATAATTATTATATCTTCTTGCTATATTGAACCTTTTATTTTATTTAATGAATGAATTGTATACTTTATTTTATTTATTTTTTAATTAATTAATTTATTTTTGGCTACATTGGGTCTTCATTGGTGTGCGTGGGCTTTCTCTAGTTGACGTGAGCGGGGGCTACTCTTCCTTGCAGTGCACCGGCTTCTCATTGTGGTGACTTCTCTTGTTGCAGAGCACGGGCTCTAGGCACGTGGGCTTCAGTAATTGTGACACATGGACTCAGTAGTTGTGGCTCACGGGCTCTAGAGTGCAGGCTCAGTAGTTGTGATGAAAGGGCTTAGTTGCTGCGTACCATGTGGGATCTTCCTGGACCAGGGCTCGAACCCATGTACCCTGCATTGGCAGGTGGATTCTTAACCGCTGAGCCACCAGGGAAGCCCTGAACCTTTCATTAATATATAATGACCTTTGTCTCTTGTAACCTTTTCTGATTTAAAGTCTATTTTTTTCTGATATTAGCGCAGCCACTCCTGCTTCCTTTTGGTTACTCTTTGCATGGAATATCTTTTTCCATCCTTTCACTTTCAGCCTGTTTATGTCTTTGGATCTCAAGTAAGTCTCTTGCAGATAGCAAAAGTCGGGTCATGTGTTTTTTTGTTTTGGGGGGGGTTTTTGGTCATGTGCTTTTATCCATTCTGCCAATCTTTGCCTTTCGACTGGAGAGCTTGATCCATTTACATTTAAAGTAATTACTGGTAAAGAGAGACTTCTGCCATTGTGCTACTTGTCTTCTATATGCCTTAGAGCTTTCCCCCTCCCCATTTCCGCATTCCTGTCTTTTTTTTGTGTTTAGTTGATTTTTTGGTAGTGAAATTTTTATATTCCTTTCTCATTTTGTTTTGTGTATATTCTATAGCTATTTTCTTTGTGGTTACCGCGGGGATTACATTTAACATTCTAAAGTCATCACACTACAGTTTGAATTTATACCAGCTTCATTTAAATAACACACAAAAACTGTGCTCCTTTACAGCTCCATTTCCACATCCTTTTAGTTGTTGATGTCACAGAATTACATTTTATATTGTGTAGTCCAAAACATAAACTAATAATTCTTTTAAATGCGTTAGTCTCCTAAATTATGTAGAAAACAAGACTGGGAGTCACATATCAAAGTTTCAGTAACACTAACTTTTACACTAATAATTTTTTTCTTTAAATGTATTAGTCTCTTAAATCTTATAGGAAACAAAAAGTGCAATTACAAACCACTCTTACAATAATACCAGCTTTTATAATTGCCCATATATTTACCGTTATTGAGATCTTTATTTCTTCATACGGCTTTAAGTTACTGTCTAGTGTCCTTTCATTTCACTCTGCAGGACCTCCTTGAGCATTTCTTGCAGGGCAGGTCTAATGGTCATGATCTCCCATCGCTTTTGTTTGTATGAGAATGTCTTAATTTCACCCTCACTTTGGAAGGACAGTTTTGCTAGCTGTAGTATTCTTTGTTAATATTGTTTCTTTCAGCGCTTTGAATGCACTGGCCCACTGGCTTCTGGCCTCCGAAGCTCCTGATGAAGGATATGCTGATGATCTCATTGCGCATCCCCTGTACGTGAGGATCTGCTTTTCTCCTGCTGCTTGCTTTCTTTTTCTTTTTTTTTCTCTTTTGGCCATACCCTGCAGCTTACTGGATCTTAGTTCCCTGACCAGGGATTGAACCCACGCCCTTGGCAGTGAAAGTGCTGAGTCCTAACCACTGGACCACCAGGGAATTCCCTGCTTTTCTCCTGCTGCTCTCAAGACTCTCTCTTTGTCTTTGCCTTTTGAAAATGTGATTATAATGTGTCTCAGGGTGGGTCTCTTTGAGTTCATCTTACTTGGAATTCACTGAGCTTTCAGCCATTATTTCTTCAGTTATTCTCTCTGCCTCTTTCTTCCTCTCTTGGCCTTCAGTTAACATTTGATTAACTGAAGTTGAAAAATCTAAATTCCATTATCTACTCCATTTACAACTATAGTCCACCAAATTCCTTTAAATAGTTTAAATTGAGTATCTAAATTTCACATAGATGATTTCTTTTTAAGTATTTAGATGTATGACTGGATGGGCTAATGACCCTAGCAAGAAAATATTTCCTAAATACTTAAGTACTTTTTGTAAGTCTAATGACTGTTTAGCTATAGAGAACCATAAGTTCCCTCAAACTTTATAATTGTGTCAACACTTTTTACCCCCCTTCAACTTAGAATCTTTCATTGAAAAAAATTATACAGGGCTTCCCTGGTGGCACAGTGGTTAAAGAACCTGCCTGCCAATGCAGGGGACATGGGTTGGAGCCCTGGTCCGGGAAGATCCCACATGCCACGGAGCAACTAAGCCCGTGTGCCACAACTACTGAGCCTGTGCTCTAGAGCCCACGAGCCACAACTACTGAGCCCACGTGCCATAGCTGTTGAAGCCCACGCACCTAGAGCCCGTGCTCTACAAGAGAAGCCACCGCAATGAGAAGCCCGTGCACTGCAACAAAGAGTAGCCCCTGCTCGCCACGACTAGAGAAAGCCCGCGCACAGCAACAAAGACCCAATGCAACCAAAAATAAATAAATAAAAATTAAAAAAAAATTTTAATTAAAAAAAAGAAAATCAATTGTACATTTTAATAGAATAATGAGGCTAATTTTATAGCTCTCCCATGCTAAACTCTTTTAAGTATTACAGAAACTTTAAGCAGTAAATATACACAGATCGTCCCAATGATGAAAATGTATATGAAGCTTAGCATGAGTTTCATTTGCATCATCACTTTTGGTTGATATCAGTTAACGTTTGACTGGAGAAGCAAAACCGCTGTGAGTGACATGGAATAAGGAACTGGTGAAGGGGGCTGTGGATGTCTGTTTCCTCTGTTTCTGTCTGTGGCAGGCCTGAGATCACCACAGGTCATCTGGGAAGACGTGCTGGCTGTGAGTGGGGGAGAGCTTGGAGGGACCAAGTGGAACCTGCATCTGTCCCTCACCACCTCCAGGTTGGGTGATTTGGGTTGTCTGCAGAAGGACCTGGTACCCTCTGCCATGGAGAGGCACACACGCCTGGCCGAGGAGTCGGTGCACCTGAAGGAGGAGACCTGACGGGAGCTGGAGGCCCTGCAGGATTGGCTGCTACCTGGGCTGAGAAAAGTGAACCAGCAGGACAGCTGTGATGTGTAGGGGCTGGGGCAGCCTAGCACTCACGCTGACCTTCAGAGCAGCGGCTGCTGCTTCACGTCTGCCTTTCCGCCTTTCAAACCTCACACACATTTCTCTCCTGGCCAGCCTTAACCTGGAACCACACAGGGAGGGAATTCCAAGAAATGTGGTTTCGTCTTAGCTAAGCTGACCCAGTGCAATGCCATCACGTCAATTCCAAACCTTCCTGGAGTTAAAAGGACACCTGTCCACTAAGGGAGTAGTTTTACTATCTCAGGTGGACAATGTATGACCATGATGTGTGATTGCCATCTCAAGAAGGCTTAAGTTCTCTATTTGCCAGAGATTTGAGGCTGGGTTGCTAGACCTGGGGCCAACGTACATCTAGGTGAGTCTTCTCTATTGGGTACACTAAGTTCCCGGAAATGTTTTAACCTCCATTTATAAATTTAATATTTTTGATTTTTAAAGATATAGACATTGCATTAAAAAAATAAAATACAATAAATAAAATAAAATCACATAGAGGCTGATGGAAAATCTAGAATTATTCCTTCATCTCTTCAATCTCATTCCGATTTTCCTTCAAAGCCTTAGTTATGATTTAACCTCCAGATGCGCTTATAGATTGCATCAATATAATCCAATCTCTGAATACCTATTAACATACTTTAAAAGGTGATATAATCTATTATAGGATATGAAAATAAAATAAGTATATTCTTCAAAGAATTATTTGTCATTCTATAATTAGCAAATTTCTGAATATTTCTTTAGTGTTATTGTGTTCTACTTAAATTATTTTTAATAAAAGAAGTTCAAACAAATATTTTTGATTTTGTCTAAGTCCACACCCTTCTGATGGGTTTAGATTTTCATCCCGCCTTCTGGGGCTAAAATTGCACCCTCACTAGAGTACACGGCAGCCTGGGATCCCGACACAAGCTGGAGTTTTGGTAACTCTTCCCTTAGGGCTCAGTGAATACTGGATGTTTTCCTTATCCTGTCTGAACAGGTCACAGTTATCTAGAGGTGCTTTAATGATGTCCATGGGCATCTGCACACCTCTGCAGGGCTCTGTTCACAACCCTGAAATCACGCTAAAGACTGAGCCCTGGGTGAGGGCCCTGCAGGCCCAGGAGTAACCTGGGGAGTGGAAAGCAGAAGTGTGTGTTCCACGCCGACCCCAGGGAGGTATGTGGGGTCCAGGGTCACCTCTAGGGAAAGGGCTGAGGCTAGCAAGAACATACGCAAAGTTTGCACCAAAAGGAGCAATGAGGCTTCCTGGGGGACACTGGGTGTGGGTAGAAGGGCTCTGTAGGCCGGTTGTATAACCAGGAGCTTCAAGCTTTGGCTCAGGGCAGGAGAAGCTTCTCTGAGGAGAGGCAAGAGGCTCGTTGTCCCAATCTGTCTGGGCATTGGGTGCCCCCTTGTGGTGGAATAATGATTCTGTCTTCAGAAGGTCCCATGATTCTCAGGAACCTCTGCCTCCAAGGCCATCGCTGTTAAAACGTAAGGGCAGGGATGCCAGACATCTGCCATCCCCCCAAGACTTCCCTGTGTCTGCAGAGCAGGCGGGTTTCAGCAAGTCCCAGGGATTTGGGGAAGCCCCTGGGGGAGGGCCCCTGGAATGGCCAGATGGACTCAGTTCCAAGGACTCCAGTCTATGGCTGTTGAGGAATCTGTCTTTGGTATGACCCAAAAGAGTGTTATCTGATCTTAAAAGCCCTTGTACTCCCCAGCCTATTTTATCCCAGACTCTAGACCAGTGGTTCTTTCTCAGCTTTTCTGGGTCAAGGGGCTCCTTTGAGAGTCTGAAGAAAGATATTGATCTCTCTTTGGAAAATGCACACGCACACAATATTGTGAATAGAGTTTCAGGGAATTAGTGGACTCTTTCGGGATCCAGGAGATAGTCTGTAGAAGCCCCTACTCTAGACCTCTGCTTCTGTTAGCTTCTCAGAAGCTTGATGCCCTCGAATAGATTTGCTGCCTTTCTGGGGAAACTGACAATGTCCGCTTAAGGAAAATATCTCTGATCAGGGAGGAAGAACTCAGGGTAAAATTTCCTCTCATGAGAGAAGTAACTTTAGCTTCAAAGAGGCTAAAGAGCTGCCTAGTGTAGAGAAACAGTTGTTCCTTTTGTGAAAATATCTGAGAAAGGTACATACAGAAATAGTTAATGTACATAATGAGATGGAAGACAACCTACTCTCTGGAAGGGTTTCCTAAAGCAGTTCCTCTTAAACTCTACTTCAGATGGTCTGAAATGTCTCTGAAAGGTTTCAGAGGCAAGACAAAATATTTAAGAGATTCAAAAAACTCACAGTAGCCTGCTTCTAGAATAAACCTTAAACAAATTGATCCATGTTCCTTTCAGGTGCACCTTTAAAGGGATTTTCTTTTGGTTGGATTCTATTCATCTGCTCACCAGCTATTTACTTAATGCATATTGGAAAAGAGAATTCTAGAGTTGGTAAGAACTTCAGGCATCTCTTATTCTGATTCCTTTATTCTCAAAAAAGCATCATGTGGGCCAGAGAGGTAAAATGTCATTTATTCATTCCTTCAAGTTTACAGGTCACTTCCTATGTGTTAGGAACTGGAATTTGTATGAAGAATAAAAGAGGAAAACGCATTGAGAATAATCTAATGGAGGTAGGGAGGTATGTAGACAAACAACCATAATTCAATAAAGATAATTGCTTTAGTGGAAGCTATTCCAAAAGCAGAGGAAGCTTAGCCAAACCCCCTACTACATCTGCTAGAGGAAGATCACAGCGGAGGTAGAGGTTGAGCTGAGACTTGGTGGCTGAGCAGGGGGTTGTCAGGTGGGCTAATCGTGTTTGTTCCAGACTTTGGAAATAGTGTGCAGGTTGGTCCGTGCAATATGGTGCCAGACCAAGGGATGAGAGGGGCCTGAAACCCAGCCTGCACTCCGCTGGGAAGAGGAGGTCCCTTTTCATAATTTTCACAAAGGCACAGTATAGACTACCGGTCCTGAGATGTGGGCAGAAGCACAGAAATGTACAAGAACAAGGTGTGCTCTGAGAACTATTAGTTCTCAGAACCATAGCTCAGAATTTCTAGTATAAAAGCAGACGGAGAGGTGATGAGTCTAGCCAGGTGAGTCTGGACAGGGGTCTGGGCAGGTGAGTGAGGCCACCCTTCCAATCAAGTTATGGAATAGTTCCATTATGCAATGATGTTCCCTGGTGCCGGTTTCTAATCTACCTCCCTCAACCCCCTCATCTAAAATTAGATGATACAACCATCATTCTAGTTTTAATCACCATAGATTAGTTTTGCCTGTTTCTTCTCAGGCTCTATCCACCACCCCACACTGACCATGCACCTCATGAAAACCTGTTTTTAAAAGCCAGTTAAATGTGGATCTCACCCATGTTTTCCCTTCTTTTAAGCATTAAATCTCTTCCACTTTTTGCCCTTTGGGGCACTCTCCAATGTATTCAAGAAACTATTTTTAATATTTAAAAATATCTATCTATAGATAAAATAAATATCTATCATCTATCTATTATCTATCCATCTACCTGTAGATAAATATAAATATCTATCATCTATTATCTACTTATAGATAAATATAAACATCTATCTATTATCTATCTACCTATAGATAAATATAAATATTTATCTATTATCTATCTACCTATAGATAAATATAAATATCTATCATCTATTATCTATCTATCTATCTACCTATAGATAAATATAAATATCTATCATCTATCTATTATCTATCTACCTATAGATAAATATAAACATCTATCATCTATCTATCTACCTATAGATAAATATAAATATCTATCATCTATTATCTATCTATCTATCTATCTAACCAAAACAAGCTATTCCGCCATTATCAGAACATGGTTCGATCTTTTAACAATGTTGTCAAACTTCAGCAAATCTGTATACAAGAATATTGAAGAACTAGTTGGCTGGTTTCTGGACTAGAAAATTCAGACAATCCTGGCAGAGTCTAAATCTTAAAGGGAAACCAGCTCATGCATCCATCCTTCTAACACACTTAGATTCACTAAGCACTTATTGGCATCAGGCAATTTTGCTGGAAGCAGGAATGTCTGAGGCACAATTCCCACCTTCAAGAACCTGACAGTCTAGTGAAAAACCAACAACAAACCAACACTGGTATGGTGTCTAGCAGTTTATGAAGCACGTGCTCTGTCACATTTAATTTTCATTGTTCACTTCTGTTGTTTCCCCCACTTTACAGATGTGGAAACTGACCATAACCCCCGATTTCTTGCTCAGCTGCTCCCTCTGTGCCTGTTCTTTACTCAGGGCTGCCAGTCTACGGCCTCATCTGCCTGGTTTCCAGCTGTCAACTCCCTCCATTTTCACTTCCCTTTCTGTCCATCTTAGATCCTACATTATTTCTGTCTCTCTCTTGTCAACACTATAAAACCCTTACCTCTTTTTTTTTTTTTTGGCCACATGGCATGTGGGATCTTAGTTCCCCGACCAGGGACTGAACTCGTGCCCCCTGCATTGGAATTGTGGAGTCTTAACCACTGGACTGCCAGGGAAGTCTCGCCCTTGCCTCTCTGACCTTTAATCAAACCTTTGTAGAAATACGCCAATCCTGGATGAATGGAACTATTTCCATCTCCATGTGTGCAACTGGGCTTCTGAGCACCACGGGGCAGTCCACAAGTCAGCATAGATCAGTACTTCAGTTTATCACCAGCTGAGTCCCCAACTCTGCCTGGTGACCCTGCTACGTCCTTCTGGTCAACCTGCTCTTTCCCTCCCTGCAATGACCATTCACGCTTCCTCTATTCAAACTTCCTAGCACTATCTCACTTTTTCACTCTCAACAGATAACTTGGCATCCATCTTTGCCAAAAATCCAAACACTACCAAATTAACAAATACACGTGCATTTGCACACATCCTCACCCTCCTCTCCCCTTACAACAGACAAAGGTCGCTCCTCTGGTCTAAGGCCAGCTCCCCCACATGCACTCTGAACTCCATTTCTTGCGGTCTGCTTAGGAACCTTCTGCTATTGACTATTCCCTCCCTTCTGAGGCTCCAACCATTTCTTCTCTACTGGCTCCTTCCCCCAAACTTTAAAATATGCTCAAGCTTCTCCTCATCTTAAAAAAAAAAAAAAATTTGGGCTTCCCTGTTGGCGCAGTGGTTGAGAGTCCTCCTGCCGATGCAGGGGACACGGGTTCGTGCCCCGGTCCGGGAAGATCCCACGTGCCACGGAGCGGCTGGGCCCGTGAGCCATGGCCGCTGAACCTGCGCGTCCGGAGCCTGTGCTCCGCAAAGGGAGAGGCCACAACAGTGAGAGGCCCGCGTACCACAAAAAAAAAAAAACCCAAAAGAACAAAAAAAACCTTCCACTCAATATTGTTAAGATTTCAGTTCTTCCCAACTTGATCTGTAGATTCAATGCAATCGCAATCAAAATCCCAGGAAATTATTTTGTGTATATTGACAAACTGACTTTAAAGTTTATATGAGAGGCAAAACGACCCAGAATAGCCAATGCAATATTAAAGAACAAAGTCACAGTACTGAGACTTCAAGACTTACTATAAAGCTATAGTAATCAAGATACTATGGGATGAGCAAAAGAATTAACAAATAGATCAATGGAACAGAATAGAGAGGCCAGAAATAGACCCACACAAATACAGTCAACTGATCCTTGGCAAAGGAGCAAAGGCAATTCAATGGAGAAAGGATAGTCTTTTCAACAAATGGCACTGGAACAACTGGATATCCATGTGCAAAAATATAAGTTTAGAACAGACCTTACACTTTTCACAAAAATTAACTCAAAATGGATCATAGACCTAAGTGTAAAATTCAAAACTACAAAACTGCTAGAAGATAATATAGGAGAAAATCTAGGTGATCTTGGGTTTGGCAATGACTTTTTTTTATTTTTGGCCACTCCGAGAAGCTTGTGGGATCTTAGTTCCCTGACCAGGAATTGAACCCAGGCTCCTGGCAGTGAGAACCCCAAGTCCTAACCACTGGATGGCCAGGGAATTCCCTTGGCAATGACTTTTTAAATGTAACAACAAAAGTACTATCCATGAAAAAAATTTTGATAGATGAGACTCCATTCAAATGAAAAGCTGCTCTGTGAAAAACACTGGTAAGAGAATGAAAAAACAAGCCACAGACTGTGAGAAAATATTGGCAAAACACAAATCGAGTAAAGGACTTGTATAAAAAATATACAAAGAATTCTTAAAACTCAACAATAAGTAAACAAACAAGCCAATTAAAAAATGAGCCAAAAAGGGAATTCCCTGGCGGTCCAGTGGTTAGGACTCTGTGCTCTCACTGCCGAGGGCCTGGGTTCAATCCCTGGTTGGGGAACTAAAATTCCACAAGCCATGTGGTGTGGCCAAAAAAAAAAAAAAAAAAGGCAAAAAGATCTTAGCAGACACCTCACCAAAGAAGATCTAGAGATGGCAAATAAGCATATGAAATGATGCTCCACATCATATGTCATGAGGGAAATGCAGATGAAAACAACAAGATACTATTGTACTATATACCTGTTAGAATGGCTAAAATCCAAAACATCGACAATACCAGTCACTGGTGACTATATGGAGCAACAGGAACTCTCATTCGTTGCTCGTGGGAGAGCAAAATGGTACAGCTACTTTGAAAGACAGTTCAGCAATTTCTTACAAAGCTAAACCTAGCTTTACCATATGATCCAGCAACTGCAATCCTTGGCATTTCCTCAAAGGAAAACCTACGTCCACACAGAAACCTGCACATGTATGTTTTAGCAGCTTTATTCATAATTGCCAAAACTTGGAAGTAACCAAGATATCTTCTATAAGTGAATGGATAAATAAACTGTGGTACATCCACACAATGAAAAATTATTCTGCAATAGAAATGAGCTATTGAGCCACAAAAAAAACATGGAGGAAACTTAAAGCCATGTTGCTAACTGAAAGAAGCCAGTTTGATAAGGCTACATACTGTATAATTCCAACTGTATGATATTCTGTAAAAAGCAAAACTATAGTGACAGTAAAAAGATCAGGGGTTGCCAGGGGCTTGGAGAGAGGGAGGGATGGATAGGTGAATCACAGGGGATTTTAAGGGCAGTGAAGGTACTCTGTGTGATACTGTAATGATGGATACGTGACATTATACATTTGCCAAAAACCATAGAACTGTACAACACAAAGAGTGAACTCTAACGTAAACTATGGACTTTAGTTAGTAAAAATGTATCAATATTGCTCCATTAATTGTAACAAATGTACCACTAATGCAAGATGTTAATAGTAGGGGAAACTTTGTGTGTGGAGGGGGAGAAAGCATAACTGGAAACTCTCTGTACTTTCCATGCAATCTTTCCGTAAACCTAAACTTTAAGAAATAAAGTCTACTAATTCTAACAAAACAAAATGAAAACCACCTTTCTTTAATTCTATGCCCCCTTCCAGCTATTGTCATTTCTCTTCTCCCATCATAGCCAAACATCTTGAAAGGATTTGTCTAAGTTAATACAGAAAATAACAATTCACATTTGTTAAATTCTTACCATGTGCTAAACACTTTATGTAGACTGTTGTCTTTACTCCTCACAACAGTCCTGTGGCATTGGTACTATTTCTATAGATTTAGATCTTGAAGTGCAAGAAGTTTGAGTTACTTGGCCAACTTCACATCATTAGTAAGTGGTGGAACCAGTATTTGAGGACAGGCTGCTGGACCTTAGAGGTTGTGCTCTTCAATCACTGCTCAGGGGCTCCATTTCTCTCCAGGGTCTCGGCATAACATGGCCCTATAGACACCATTAAAGTGTAGTCTGTGTAAATGGTGCCTCCTGGGGTATAATCTGAACGGTGCTTCTGCAGCTGTGCCATGTGGTGGCCCTGCTTACCTCCCACCCAGCCTTCATCTCACTCCATCCCCATATCTTCATTGGACCTACTCTTGCCAAGGTCAGTGACTACATAAATCCAATGGACACTTTCCAATCTTCATCTTATTTGACCTCCCAGGAGCATCTGACATAGTTGACCACTCCTTTCTGTTTAAAACACTTTTTTTTCCCCCCAGACAGCATATTTCCTTGGTTTCTTCCTTCTTTCACTATTCCTCTTCTACCTGACCATTAAATGTGGGAGCTCCACAGGGTCTTGCCCTAAGTCCCCTTTTCTTGTCACCTTCCTACATGCTGTAGGTGATCTTCTCTTATGCTTCAGTTATCTGTATATCCAGGACTCCACGTGTACACCTCCAATCTATTCAGCACCAACATTTGATTGTCTCACAGGCACCTTATACTAAAATGGTCAAAACGGAATCCTTTGCCATGCTTCACCCAAACCTGTTCCCTTTCATCGTACTGTGTGAAAATACATCCTAGCAGAAAACTGCCTAAGCATGTATGTATAGTTTATGAATAGCTATAATGTGAGATGACTATGTAATTACCACCTAAATACAGAGATGGAGCATTACCGGAAGCTCAGAAGTCATCCATCCTCTTCGATCATAATCAACTTCTTCCTTCCTAGAACAATGACTGCAGTCTTTGGTGGTGATCATTTCTTGCTTCTTGTTACATTAGCTTCACCACTTATGTATGTATGCCTAAACAAGGTAGTTTAGTTTTTTAAACTCTATGAAGGAATCACACTGTATGTTTTCACTTTTGTCTTGCTTTTTTCTCAACAAAATGTTCATGAGATTTATGCATACTGCCATGTTTCACTATAGTTCATGTATTTTCAGCACTATATAGCACTCCATTGTGTGTCTACGCCATTATTATTTATTTTTTTAAAAAAATATTTTAAAATTTATTTGGCTGCCCTGGGTCTTAGCTGCGGCATGTGGGATCTAGTTCCCTGACCAGGGATCAAACCTGGACCCCCTGCATTGGGAGCGTGGAGGCTTAACCACTGGACCACCAGGGAAGTCCCTACGCCATTATTTATGATGGTGAACATTGGGTTCACTTCCTGCTTCTATTGACCCTGGTGTATGTGTATACTGGTAACCGTATGCGTGGGTCTCTCTGGGTATATACCCAGGAGTGGACTTGCTGGGTCAGAAGGTGTTGTCAGCTTTACTAGACAATGCTAAACTGATTTCCAAAGGGACTGAACCAATCAACATTTCCTGGACTTTATGTGGGAGTCGCAGTTGCTCCACACACTTGGCAACATTTAGCACCATGTATTGTCAGAGTTTTGAATTTTTGCCAATCTGGTGGATGTGGTTTTATTTGTACCTCTCTGATGTCTAACGAGGCTGAGCACATTTTTAAGTGTTTATTTGCCATTTAGATTTCTTTTTCGGTGAGGCAAGGATTTAAGCTTTTGCCATTTATATGTCTGCATTCTCACTGTCTCTTAGATTGTTTTTCTGGGTAATTCCCTATTATCTTGTCATTTCTCTGGTACTTTTTCCATGATTAAAAAAATATGTCCCTTATTTTTAGTTTCTTTCAGCCAGAGGTTTGTACTGGAAGACTTAGTCTGTTATTACTAAAAACTGGACTTCTGTTTTCTTTTAAAAAGTACTTTTAGGGCTTTCCTGGTGGCGCAGTGGTTGAGAGTCCGCCTGCCGATGCAGGGGACACGGGTTCGTGACCCGGTCTGGGAAGATCCCACATGCCACGGAGTGGCTGGGCCCGTGAGCCATGGCCGCTGAGCCTGCGCGTCCGGAGCCTGTGCTCCGCAACGGGAGAGGCCACGACAGTGAGAGACCCGCGTACCGGAAAAAAAAAAAAAAAAAAAAAAAAGTACTTTTAAAGAAATATTTATGGCATACAAAAAAGTGTAGATAATAATATAACTAATCACACATGTAGCCATGACTCAGCTAAAAAATGAAACATTGCTTGTAAAATTGAGGCCCATTTGTATATCCCTTTCCCCTCTCTTTCTCCCCAAGATAATATCCTGAATTTGGTTTCATCATTTCCATGCATATTTTAATAATTTTCTACAAATATCTCTATAATATATATATATTTTGCATGTTTCTTAACTTCATATAAATGGTATTAAACTATGTGTATCTTTTTTTTTTTTTTTTTTTGCGGTACACGGGCCTCTCACTGTCGTGGCCTCTCCCGTCGCGGAGCACAGGCTCCGGACGCGCAGGCTCAGCGGCCATGGCTCACGGGCCCAGTCGCTCCGCGGCATGTGGGATCCTCCCGGACCGGGGCGCGAACCCGCGTCCCCTGCATCGGCAGGCGGACGCTCAGCCACTGCGCCACCGGGGAAGCCCTGAACTATGTGTATCTTTTTACCAACCGGCCTTTTTTTTTTTTTTATCTCTGCTGCTTATCAAAAGGTAAATTTCAAACACAGATGTATATATATATGTATCTGTATATATATAAACACAACATAATAGTAAAAATCAAAGAACTAAAGTTACATGTATCAACATTTTTTTACTATTTACTATATGACTACATTTTACTACTGTATTTTGGCTGCCTTGGGTCATCGTTGCTGTGTGCAGGCTTTCTCTAGTTCTGGCAAGTGGTGGCTTCTCTTGTTGCAGAGCATGGGCTCTAGGCACACGGGCTTCAGTAGTTGTGGCACACGGGCTCAGTAGTTGTGGCTCAGGGGCTTAGTTGCTCCGCAACACGTGGGATCTTCCTGAACCAGGGCTCAAACCCATGTCCCCTGCATTGGCAGGCGGATTCTTAACCACTGCGCCACCAGGGAAGTCCCTAGAATTTTTTTTTTTTTTTTTTGCTGTACGCGGGCCTCTCACTGTCGTGGCCTCTCCCGTTGCGGAGCACAGGCTCCGGACGCGCAGGCTCAGCGGCCATGGCTCACGGGCCCAGCCGCTCCGCGGCATGTGGGATCTTCCCGGACCGGGGCACGAACCCGCGTCCCCTGCATCGGCAGGCGGACTCTCAACCACTGCGCCACCAGGGAAGCCCCCTAGAATTTTTTAAAACAAATTAGTAAAGACCTAGGATTGATTATTGAGAGAGTGTGAACCCACTGGGAGCTATAGACACAGAGGGGTTTACACTCCCTTTCAGGCTTTTCCTTCAGGAGCCCCACCGGTCACCCATAGGAAGACAGTGGAAATGGGGGAGGGTTCTGAGAACCGCCCCTCCTCCCCGCTGCTGGCTATCACTGTTAAAATTCCACTCCTCTCAGACTTCATCTGCACGAGAAAGGTCATCAAAACCTGTAGGCTGAGAGCACTGATGGAAATCCACTGAAATTGGGGAAGGGGATCAGGGAACAAAAGAAGCTCTTCCTTTCAGGGAGAACAGTAACACATGCTGGTCGCAGCAGTGCATCTGGGGAAGAAGGGGGAACACTCGTGAGGGTCACTGCCCCCCAAACCCAGGTTCACAGTGCCTAAGACTGCCTGCCTAAGACTCTGGTGATAACACAAGAGAACACGAATCCTCCTCTACTTCCCACCACCGCATGAACAAGCGTCCAGTCAAATTAACAGGAATACACCTGGGAGAGCTTGCAAGAGACAGACTCTCTGAGAAACAGCACAAAAGGAAGACGCAAAGCCAAGTGGGGAGACACAAACAAGGTACCATGAAAGGAACTTGAAGACCCCAGTGCACTGCAAGTAACCGTACTAAAGGAAACTTCAAGCCCAGTCCAACTCCTGACTAGGTGAATGGAAATGAAACCTCACAACTTGCATTGGGACTTGAGCCCGTGGGCTGGGACTCAAACCCAGCCAAAACCCAGACTGGGACTTGAACCCACTGTCTTTTAGTTAAAATCACACAGCTGGTCTCAGGACTTAATGAAACTCAGGCGAGAGAGGCCCTGCAATATGGGGGTGGTTAGTTTTTACAGGCTGGGTAATTTCATAGGCTAATGACTGGGAGGGTTATTTCAATTATCTGGGGGAAGGGGTGGGGATTTCCAGGAACTGGGCCATCACCCACTTTTTGGCCTTTCATGGTTGGCCTCGGGGCCTGTGGGTGTTTCATTTAGCACGTGCTAATGTATTACAGTGAGCATATAATGAGGCTCAAGGTCCCTGGAAGTTGAATCTTCCACCATCTTGGACCTAGTTGGTTCTAACCAGTTTATGTCATATTCTCAATGACTATGTCATTCTTTTAGGGTTGTCCTGCCCCCTTCCCTCCTGTTTCAGAAACCCTGACACTTAAAGGACTGGCAGAAGGAAAAGAGATGCTCATCTTCAAGCATAAAAAAATATGTACATCAGTATCTATGGTGTTAGGCAGCATGTCCAGATTTCAACAAAAAGTCACAAGGCACACAGGAAGGACAGAAAAGACACAATCTGAAGAGACAAAGAATCATCTGGACAAGACTCAGATATGATATCAGATGTGGAATTTAAAATAACTGTGATTAACATGTTAAAGGCTTTAACGGAAAAGGTAGACAACGTGGCAAGATCAGATGGGTGATTTCAGCAGAGGAAACCATAAGAATCAAATGGAGATGCTTAAAATAAAAACACAGTAACAGAAATGAAGAAAGCCTTTGACAGGCTCATCGGTAGACCCCGTACTGCCAAGAAAAGGGCTAGTGAACTTGAATATAAGTCTATGGAAATTACCCAAAGGAATACCAGGTACCGCTTTATGGTCATAAATTTGATAACTTAGATGAAATGGACTGATTCTTTGAAAGACAAAGACCAAAACTCACTCAAGGGGAAACAGATAACCTGAAAGAAATCGAGTTGATAGTTTAAAACCTTCCAGTAAATAGAACTCCAGGCTGAGATTATTTCACTGATAAATTATACCAACACTTAAGAAAGAAATAATACCAATTCTACACAGTCTCTTCCAGAGAATAGAAGAGGGAATACTTCCTCACCAATTTTACAAAATTAGCTTTACTATAATATCAAAAGCAGGCAAAGAAATTACAAGAAAATAAATTACAGACACCAGTATTCCTCATAAACATGGGTGCAGAATTCTTCAACAAAATATCAACAATCAAATCAAGTAATATGTAGAAAGGATAATATATTGGGTTAAACATTCAGACATCAATCAATGTAATACATCACATCAATGGACCAAATAGGAAAAACCATATAATCATCTCAGTAGATGCTGAAAAAGAATTTGGCAAAATTTAAAATTCATTCATGATAAAATCTTCCAGCAAACTAGGACTAGAGGGGAACTTCCTTAACCTAATAAAGAATATCTATGAACAACCCACAGGTAACTTCAAACCTAATGGTGACAGAATGAATAAAGTTCAGGAACAAGACAGGATATCCTCTCTCACTCCAGTGACATAATAAGACATATGTGTTTGGTCTCTGCCCCCAGATCCTGACACAGAGCTCCTAAAACCCTTTGTAATTTCCTGAGTGATAGGGCTGCTAGGAGCATCTTTTGTTCTAAATTTGGTCTTTGGTTCCTGGCAGGACTCCTAAAACCCTTGGGATTTCCTAGGTAATAGGAGTGTCATTTGTTCTAACGAGGTGACTCTGGGTGGGCTCCTGGGTGACTTCAGGATGGGAACTGTTCACCAGAAAGACTAAACCATGATTAGCAGCTTGGAACTTTCAGGAAGTGGAGAGGGACTGGGGATTGAGTTAGTAATTGATTATGCTTACATGATGAGAACTCCATAAAAATCCCTAAACCATGGGGTTCAGAGAGCTTCCACGTTGGTGAACACATGCACGAGCTGGGAGGGTGGTGCTCCCCAAGCTCTGTGGGGACGGTACCGCCTGTATTCTGGACACTTCCAGACTTTGTTCTATGTACTTCTTTATCTGGCTTCTCATTTTTATCTTTTATAATATCCTTTATAATAAACCTATAATAGCAAACAAAGTGTTTCCCTGAGTTCTGTAAGTTGTTATAGCAAATTATGGAACCTGACGAGGGGGTCTTGGGGACCCCTAATTTGTCGCCACGTTGGACAGAAGTGTGGGTAACCTGCTAACTCTGGGTGCTTAGTGTCAAAACTGAACTAAATTGTAGCACACCCAGCAGGTGTGAAAACGGAAGGGTATCTTGCTGTGGAAAACCCACACATTTGGTGTCAGAAGTGTTGTGAATAGAAGCAGATCCTATCAACCTCTGTCAGAGAAGTGGGATTTGCTAAAACAGCCTTGGCTCATGGAAACTTGTGGTTTGGGAAAGAGAAGCATGAAAGGGTGCAGGATTGAGGAAGCTTTGATCCCGGATGGCTACCTAGTCACACATAGTCTGAAACTGTCGCTGTGCTGTGATCAGTTACCAGTGGGATTTAGAAATGATGGTAGACTCAATTCCCAAGGAGTTGGCTTATTGGATACATAAGAAATGAAAAACAATAAGAAGCATGCTAAATACACACAGTCCCTTAGTTATTGTTAGCTGACATAGTGAAAGTGAAAGTATAAAAGAGAGCGCTACAGACTAGGTGTTGGACGAAACTCAGACTGAGGTCAGTCTGAGCTTTGGCCACCGGCCTCAAAGCTGCTCCCAAGGGAAAAGTTATGCCAGGACAACAGAAAGCACCATAAGTCCTCTGCTTATGGAGAAGGTAGTCAACATCGGGGGGGGAGGACAAAACGAACAAGCTACTGAAACCAGGGAGTATAGTGAGAAGGAATTGTCTCATTTTGTAGACTGGTATCATCAACTTCCTAAAGAACCTTTACTGAGATGGACTGTGAGAGTATTTAATTTGGGGGCTGTGTCTTTGGTTTTGATGCTGCAGAGTGGAAGAGTGTGTTGGGTTGACACCGGACCACTGTTGAACAATCACAGATGGCTGGATGAAAGCTATTGTAAAGTGTGTTTATCCTGAGAGGAGGGACTACCCAGCTCCCCCTATAAATGCCAAATGGAACACCCCAGATGAAGCAGCTTATATGCTTCATGTACAAGCCCTGCAGGACTGGCTTTGTGATGCCCAGGATATTCACGTGCTGATCATACTTGTTACCCAGGTCATAGGAAATGCTGTGATTAAAGGGACCCGTTTAGTAGGCACACCTCGTATATCCTTCCTGCTGCAAAATTGGACGACAATCCCAGAAGCCCTATCAGACTCGCTGTCTCAACTTCCTTGTGTGATTCTTACTGATATCAAGACCATTAAAGTAATTAACAAGAAAATGGGGTGAGACAGAGGGGAGCGTCCAGGGCAGTCCCATCGGGGTGGAAGTCTTGAGATGGTTATTGAGAAATGAGGTGAATGATGGTGGACTTTTAATGGTGTTGAAACAAAGCTGTTGATAAATTCTACTGAAGGTTGGGTGGACCAATGGAATCCCCTGCTGGTCCCCCAACATTAAAAGGCCCTAAATTAGTTTGTTCCATTTACCCCATTTTGTGGGAGTTTTGAAAATCGGAAGGCAAAGATTATGATGAGAAATGTGTGGGGCAGTGTAAGGTAAACTGGTGGAGAGGCCAGGGTCTTCTTGTTCCACCCCCCAACTGGGGACTCAAGGCCATATGCATGTGAGTGGATAAAATGGCTGGGATAGGGGGAGGAGGCTTTTCTGGGCTTGACAGGAGAGCCCTATGCACTGTGATTTCGAAACCTGTTGGTGAAGTCATAACAGGGCTAAGATTAGATTAGGAGGATATGCAGATGCCATGGTTGATGGAATTAAGGTGAAAGTTTGGATGAAAATTGATGTTGATGGTAGTTCCAAGACAAAGGCAGTATCCTGTTGGAAAGCCGCATTAAGACTGTTGGATAGAAAGACTGATAGTAGAGGGTCATCTCTCATTGGGCTGAATTTCATGCTGTTTTCTAGCAGTGCTGAAAGAATTGAACAATGGTAAAAAGCCCTTATGTCTGGCTTTTTACAGACTCATGGGCAGTAGCCAGTGGCTTGGCCATATGGTCAAGGTAAATGGGCAATGGAAGACTGGACCGATACGGGGGTGCCTGTATGGGGCACGGCCAGGTGGAAATCACTCTGGGAATGCCCATCAGAAGAACCCCCTTCCAGATTCAGAAGGCGATTGGAACGGGCAAGCCGACCTTCTGATGCACTCCCTTGAGGGGGCCACCTGGGTCTATGAAGTGAGCAGACATGTGGGTGGGGCAGCAATGCAGGATGGGCTGAATCAAGACGGAGTCCTCTTCACATTCTGAGGCACAGAATGCCAACAGGAACTGTCCTCTCTGTCAACAACAGAGACAGACTGCAGAACCCAGAGACGGCTCTGGGGAGGATTCCCCAGGGAAAGCCCCACGCAGAGCTGGTAAGTGGATTGCATTGGACTAATGCAGGTAGACCTGGGGGGCTATAAATGGGCCTTAAAAAGAATAGACACTCTGGACTAGGCTTTGCACACATAGTGGTAGACATAAACGTCCAAAATACGATGAAAGAATTGGTACAGAAGACAACGTACTCATCTGGGCCGCTGACCTCCATTTCTTCAGACCAAGGGATGTACTTTACAGTCCATCAGGTCCAATGGTGGGTAAAGGGATATCACATCAAATGGACAAACCATGTTGCGTTTCATCCTCAGAGTAACGGTCTAATAGCAATTTGGAACAGGTAGATGAAACATTTGCTATCTAGAACGCGGGAGATAACGGCATGAGAGGCTGGCTTACATGCCTCCCTGAGTGTGCACTCACACTCAACATGAGGGGAGCTTAGGGGGAGTCCCCTTGGATAGATTCCTCCAATTTCCTGGGGGATCTGGGAAAGGGGGTGGGGGAGAATGCTGGCGACACTATACAGCTCTTCTCCATATCACCACTACTTGCTTTTATCCTGTCTGCTCCAGTGGTCCCAGGGCCAGGGATACAACGGTGGGCGCTGGAAATGGGGATTACCCCTAAGCAAGAAACTGTAACTATACCTTTAAACTTTTATGCCAGAATTCCTAAGGGCCTGATAGGTAACAGTGAATGCTGCTATGTTGCCTAGTGGTGGGAGCAGCCCCCTAGCTCTGTACCTGTGTCACCTTCCCCTTTGCGAATAATGGGAGTGATTTGCTTTGTCTGGGGGATGGCAAATTACGCTCGGAGACAGAGATTGTCTTTGCCAACAGTTTAGCACAGGTTCACTGCAGGAATCAACAATTTCACAAGGCAACAGCGTACAGTATAATGTCTCTTAATAAGCCAATGAACTTACATACTCCAAACAGATGGTAGATTGATTACACTATTTTTTCCAGGGCAGTGGGAGATGAAAGGAATAAAGTCCAAATTTAGTTTCAAGGTTTATTTTATTTATTTTTTATTTTTTTTTTCAAGGTTTATTTTTATACAGGTTGGTACTGCAGGGAGACACTTGACCAACCAAGAGCTGACTTGAGCTGCCGGCACAAAGTCCCTAATCCTAAAGCATGTTGCTGGGAACAAAGGCACCGGTGTTGGGGGCAGGTTGGGCTGCTCTGAGGGTTATCATCACTCACTCCAGGGACCGTGGCTCTGCTTGCGACACTGCCCACGAGGAGTACCTCATCAATACAGGAAGAGATGTCCCCTCTCTTCCCAAGACTGCTGCGGTTTTAATACCACTGCCCACCAAGAGCAGCCCGGCCACGGCAGGTGCAAGTGTCTCAAAATTGTCACAGAGCGGGATCAGCAAAGGGTAACTTTTTCCCAGACCGAACTCTGGATAATCCTCACACACTCTCAGTATTTACAGTCTAGATGTCCTCTTGCCATAGTTGCTTCTCCACGTGTTCTTACTGATAAGCCCCCAGCCGGGCCCCTCAGCAACGGAGCTGAGTGGTTATCAAAGACAATAGATGAGAGATTGACATCCTGACACAATGTACTTCATTCTTACAGCAAAACAACTTTACTTCTTTTTTAATTAATTAACTTTCGGCTACTTTGGGTCTTCGTTGCTGCGCGCAGGCTTTCTCTAGTTGCGGCGAGCGGGGGCTACTCTTCGTTGCAGTGCGCAGGTTTCTCATTGTGGTGGCTTCTCTTGTTGCGGAACACGGGCTCTAGGCGCGTGGGCTCAGTAGCTGTGGCTCATGGTCTCTAGAGCCCAGGCTCAGTAGCTGTAGCACATGGGCTTAGTTGCTCCATGGCATGTGGGATCTTCCTGGACCAGGGCTTGAACCCATGTCCCCTGCCTTGGCAGGCTTATTCTTATTCACTGCGCCACCAGGGAAGCCCTGGCCTGACTTCCTGACTCCATCTGGAACCACTTTCCCCTCCATTCACCACATCTTAGCTTAGACTTACAGGTGCCTAATTCCTCTAATGTCCCAAGGGCCAAGGGCCTTTGCACTAGCTGTTCCCTCTGTCTGGAACACCCTTCCTCTTGCTCTTCAGCTCAGATGTCACCTCCTCAAGAAGGACTTCCATGACCCCTCCATCTCAAGTAGCGATAGGGTGACTGTCACTTTCCCTATTTCAGTTTGCTGTATGATACTTACTGTTCCTTATTTTGTAATTTATTTTCATTACCTGCCTCATCTCATGAGAGAAGAACTCTTTTTTTTCAGTTCAGAAGGAAAGGTTTATTCTTTGATCGAAGAATGGAGAGGTGTGAGCTCCTGCTCTAGAGGACACACTATCTCCCGGAACTTTGTCATCTTAGCTCTGTATCTTCGATACCTAGAACAGTGGTTAGCACACAGTAGGTGCTCAGTGGGTAAACAGTTGAGATTTAATGAATGAATGAATACCTCCACGCCTGAGCTCTTTCTACCGTGACAGTTGCCTTCCCAGCTGTTGGCAACCAGAGGCTCCGCGAATCAGGTTTCTGCACAGACCACTTCGAGTCGGTCTGTTCAGAACAGTAGCTGCTGGCCACACATAGCTATTTAAATATGAAATTAAACTAAAGTAAAATTTCTGTTCCTCCACACTAATCACATTTCAAGTGTTTGTCAGCCATGTGTGTCCAGAGGCTACCATATTGGACAACGCAGATAATACTTTTTATCATAACAGAAAGTTCTATTGGACAATGCTGATAGACCTCTATGAATAGGACTAATCCCAAAGGGAAGGTTTCGGCCTCAAGCATGATTGCCTTTTGGGGTCTTGTTGCTCTGTAACGGCTTCTGTATAAACCATCCTATTTGACTAATAAGCCATTTTATCAAACAGGTGTTTTGAGGGTCATGATTTGAGGACCTCAGAGGTGTGCTACTTGGAACGAGTAATTCTTTTCATGATAAGTACATAAAAGTGAACAGATACCTGGAAGAAGATATCTTAACATAGAACCGTATGACTTTGTGCTAAGAAGTGTGATGGGGGATGAGTTAAGAATGGGTTGGGGAGGGTGAGTGGGCGGCAGTCCTAGATATTAAACTAAATTAACTCTAAAGTATAATTCCTTTAGGATGGATTGTTACATTAGAAATGCCTTCAGGATGGACCTGGAGACTGTCATACAGAGTGAAGTAGGTCAGAAAGAGAAAAACAAATATCGCATATTAATGCATATGTGTGGAATCTAGAAAAATGGTACAGATGAACCTATTTGCAAGCAGAAATAGAGATAAAGATGTAGAGAACAAACATATGGACACCAAGGGGGGAAAGAGAGGGGTGGGATGAATTGGGAGATTGGGATTGACATATATACACTACTGTGTATGAAACAGATAACTAATGAGAACCTGCTGTATAGCACAGGGAACTCTACTTAATGCTCTGTGGTGACCTAAATGGGAAGGAAATCCAAAAAAGAGGGGATATATGTGTACATAGAGCTAATTCACTTCACTGTACAGCAGAAACTAATACAACATTGTAAAGCAACTATACCCCAATATAAATAAATAAATAAAACCAGAAAAAAAAGAAAAGAAATGCCTTCAGCTACAAGACCAATAATGTAGACCAAGCTCACTTATGAAAATATGAAATAAAATATTAGCAAACAGAATCGCAGAACTACATTAAAAGAAGAATACTTCAAGATCAAGTGTGGTTTATTCCAGAAAGTAAAGAGAGTTTAGTATTAGGAAACTGATTTATGTAATTCATCAGATTAATAGACTTAAGGGGAAAAGTAGTGAATTGTCTTTGTAGATGCTCAAAAGACATTTGTTTTCTTCTCATAAAAACTCAATATCCATTGTAATTTAAAAACTCAGTGAAATGGTAAGAGATGGATATTTCCTTAGCATAATAAAGTAAATATATCTATTTCAACTCCTGCTTAATAGGGACATACTGAAAATATTTCCATTAAAATCAGGATCAAGACAGCGATGTCCATTAATTACTACTACCATTACTACTGAACATTCTTCTGGAGGCATTAGGCAATGCATTTAGACAAGATTAAAATATATTAGAAGCATAAAGTTAGACAGCAGAGATTAATTTCACATTTTTTATAGTTGATAATCTAAGAGAATCAACTGAAAACCTATTTTAGTTGATAAGAGAATTCAGTAGGTGGCTGGGTAAAAATACAGAAATAAATTCCATTTCTAAGGCACTTACAAAGATGAAACATCTAGGAATGAATTTAAGAAATACTCAAGATCTATATTTTAAAAACATTAAACACTGAAATACTACTGAGAGACATAAGAGGAATCAACAAATAGAAAGTTATATCATGTTCTCGAAAGGAAGGCTAGCACCAGAAAGACGTGAAGGAGTTTTTTCTTTTCTTTTCTTTTCTTTTCATTTCTCTTTTCTTTTCTACTAGATAAACTGATGTTCATGTGGAAAAACAAATAAGAAAATATGGTTGGGAGAATTTTGAAAAAGGAGGTTAAAAGGAGCCCCATAGATATTAAGATATAAAGCTAAAATATATAATTGGAAGACTGTAGTGCTAGGAAACTAAAAAACCAGATCTAAGAAAGAGAATTGAAAATCCAGAAGTAAATTCAAATTCACACACAAATTGAGTTTATGATAATGGTAGTGTTTTAAATTAGTGAAGAAAAAAATCATTGTTCAATAGATGATTTGGGGGATAACAAGATATTTCATAATTACCCAGTAGAAAATGGTAAGAGAAATGAACAGTTAGTGGAAAATAAGTTACAAATGACTCTTTAACATATGAAAGTGTTCAGTCACAATGAAATGAAAAACTTTACTCACAATAAGAAATGCAAATAAAAATGACATTGAGATACCATTTTTCACCTTTCAGATTGTGTTTGCTAGCACAGCAAGGTTGGTATTTGTGTATGAAAATGGCACTTATAAACTGCTGATGTTTAATCTCTATGGAGGACAATTTGGCAATATTTATCAAAATAAAGTATATGTATATTTTGACCCCCAATTTTATTTCTAGCAAATTTTTTTTTTTTTGTGGTACGCGGGCCTCTCACTGTTGTGGCCTCTCCCGTTGCGGAGCACAGGCTCCGGACGCACAGGCTCAGCGGCCATGGCTCACGGGCCCAGCCACTCGGCGGCATGTGGGATCTTCCCGGACCGGGACACGAACCCGCGTCCCCTGCATCGGCAGGCGGACTCTCAACCACTGCTCCACCAGGGAAGCCCTCTAGCAAATTTTTGACAGCAATACTTCCACATGTGCAAAATGACATAGGTTACTGTAGAACTGTTTTTAATACTAAAGATTGGAAATTAATTAAAAATCATCCAAAGGATCTAGTTAAATGGTGCAGATATTGGGATCCCATACAATGAGATGCTATGAAGATATAACAATTAAAGAGGACGTTTTGATACCCATATGGAATTATGGCCAAGCTATTTTGATAAATGAAAAAGCCAAAAGGAAAAATATGCAAAGAATTTGCTGCCATTTGTGGAAAAAAAGGAGGAAGTTATATATGTGTATATATTTGCTTGAATATGCATAAATCAGTAACTAACAGTAACATTGGTTGCTTCCAGGGAGGGGATACCTTGCTGGTTGAGGGGCAGTAGTGAAAGAGAAACATTTCACTGTCTACTCTTTGATACTTTTTGAATTTTGAGCCATGTGAATAAATTACCTACCCCCAAAGAGGAAATAAATAAAGTTAAAACTAAAAAAGAAAAGGAAAACTTGACTTATTGTGATTTACACATATGAGGGTTTGCTTTATCTCCCACAAAAAGAAGCCCAGAAGTAGGTGTTCACTGACTGTTGGTTCAGCTGCTCAATGATGCCTCACAAGCCAGGCTCTTTCTTTTCTTCCAGGACTTCCATCCTCAGAGAATTGGCTTTTTATCTCCATGGCTTTTCTTCATGATAGCAAGATGGCTGCCACAGTGCAGGCATCACGTCCTCACACAAGCATCCCCCAGACATGAAAGAAGGGACCAGGAAAGCCAAAACCTTTTTCCTGATAATGCTTTTTGTCCTGAGAAGGAAGATTTCCCTGTCCATGTCATTGGCCAGGATGGATCTCATGCTTATCCCAAACCAATTCCTAGCAAAGGGTAATGGGTTTACTGGCCCTTGAAATTGGGGGAAGGGCCTCCCATTCTGATATCAAGGAATCTTTGTCCTAGTACAGAAATAGTGTTCTGTTCCTAGGAAAGGTGCAGAAGTCTATTGGGTGGGTAGTAGACAGAGTCTACTCAGCTGTCAATGTGAACCACTCCATCTTTTGAAAAGAGAAATTCTTAATTACCCCAAGACCACATACCGCCACATCTCCCGTTGCACTGCCCTACACTCGATTTCGTCCATCTCCCTTGTGGACTGCGGCCTTAGCCTCACACTGGCCTCCTGCACCCATGTTGACATTGGCTGGACTCAGTGTTGGCTTTCTGGCCACCCTGTGTCGCAAGCATGACCGTGGCCTGCTCAGTGACCAGGACGTGCGCGGCCCAGTGTCCGGCCCTCCGAGGCGCCCACCCGACTCGCCCCCAGCCCCACCGCCCACCTCTTGTGCCGAGGCTGTGGTCAGGCCTAGCTGGGCACCAACCGAACCGTGTCTGACTTCAATGCCTTCTACCAGGCATGACAGCGACAGCAAGCGGGTGGGGCCAAGAAGGGCTTCTGCTGGGCCGAGACCCGAGACATGCTTCCGTCTTCCTTCTGATCACAGTCTTCATCATCACGGACTTTTTTTCTTAATCGCAGAGCAGAGGGGAGGCGAGCAGCCCCCAGCCAGCGTCCCCTACCCCCAAGAAAATGGCCTTGCCTGTCATCTTGAACCTGTTGTCTTCCATTGGCTACCTCTGCTGGGGTCCGAAGGAACTGCTCTCCCCTTCCTGTTCCCCGGCTGGCCAGCTTAGCCATTGACCTGCACGTCCTTACCCCTCTGGTCCAGGAAAGAGGCTTTTCCATGCCTAAGAAAGAGGCCCCCAATGAAGCATCCCCAGAGCCTGAGAGTGAGGGGTTTCCTGGAGGCTCTGGGGTGCCTGCTTCCAGATGTTGTCAATTTCTGGAACACTTGCTCTGGCTTCCTTGTAAAGCGAGACCCGTCTGCTCCTGCCCCACGTGTACAGCGTGGGGTCCTCTGTAACCCTGAAATGTGCAATGTGGCCCGTTGCGGCTGCCAGAAGAAAAATTCCGGAGTTGTATGAAACTCATCTTTCTGTGAGTTCCGCAAGCCGCGGATGAGACCTATTGTAGATAAGGATGTGATCTGTGGGAACCTGGCCATTCTTCGGTGGTCAGCCCCAGACCCCACTCCCCCTTCTGTTGGTGGCGTGTGGGAGTGGGAAAGAAAACAAGGTCATGAGCATAAGGAAGAAGGCTTCCTGTGCCCATGCTTATCTAGCGTATGACGTCGGAGAAGTTCCTCTGTGGGCATGATGGCAGAGGAACAAGTTGTTTGCTCTCTTGAGGTCTGTCACACTTCTTATCCATGTTCTAATGGGCTCAGTGATTAAAATATGATGCCAGTAGAGTCAGGTTCATCCTCAGGACAGTGTGCCTGCCACCTACCTGGTCGTCCCTTGACCAGCCGGACCCATCACTAACTGTGCAACCCATCCCTTCCCAGAAATAGAGCAACAAACCGGGAGTTTGAGTTGCCTGAATGTGGGAAGACCCTACGAGCCAAGTCCTTGAAACATGGTGACTTGAGACTGTGGGAACTGGGGGAGTTTGAGAAGACAGGACTGCTGAAGGACACTTCCGTATTCAGAGCTGGTTGAGGATTTCTTTTTTTTAACCTCTATGCCTAATTGGTGCTAAGCAGTGGGTCATCACTTGGCTTGAGGTGTGATAATCAGCTCTCTTAACCCTGAATCACTGCATGTGGGGCTTGAATTAGCTGTGAGATGGTAGGTACTCTAGTGTGTATGCACTGTTGAGTGTAAAGCCAGGGCAGGGTGGGGGGATAGAAAACCTTTGCAGGACATCTACTATAAGGATGAGCGCCTAAGTCTAGGTTCTGAACAAAGCCAGAAGTGCTTTGCTACTATTAATACCAATTTCTGCACTCAGTCTTTTGTGTGAAATCCTTGTATAATTGGGGATAAACCCATAGCTAGTTCAACTTGGTCTCTTGGGAACCATTCTGTTTTCTCTAGCCTTGGAGGTTGGGGGCAAGCTCTTAGTCATGGCTTTACAGTGACCATATGATTCAGTAGTAAAGATTTAAGCCCACTCTGGTTCAGACATGCTGGGCTCAGCAGCCTTAGTCTGGGGGGAAGGGCATACGTGCTTTGAAAAAGAACATTTAGTGTTATTATGTTTCATATTTGGAAAACAAGAGGGAAAGTCTGTTCTTTTCAAAACACAAACTACAGGAAGTGAAGCTTAGTAAAATGTACAGAGGCTGGTGATTCTCAACCGAGGAGCTGTGGTATAACAGTGTCCCTGGGGCAAGATTCTATCAAAGTTTCCATCAAATGGGGCTGGGGTTCTTCGGGGGTTTGTTTGTAAAAACACTAGTGGTCTGTGATAGCTGGACCTTTCTCGTGGGCTCGCAAGTTTGTTTTCTCTCAGTGAAGATCACAGCCAAGAACATTCCTTGGGCCCCAGGACATGGAGGTAGATAGAAAATTCCAGAAGGTTTGGGGTGGGGGATGGGGTCCAGACTCTGTGAAACTTCTAGAACATTCCATGCAATTCCAAACAGGGTAGACAATAAAGTTTATAAACCATCCAAAAAAAAAAAAAAGAAGAGACTAGCTGGATTCAGACCTAATTACTCCATTATTAACTACCATTTTCTCCGGTAGTTCCATTAGCATCATTTCCTTAAAAAAATTTCCCTCCTTTTATTTTGTTGAAAAGAAAAAGGATAATTTTTTTTTTTTAATCTAAACACCTTGGAACAATGATTAAGGAATCACGTTGTCTAGTGCTAGGATATGGCAAGAACAGGAGGATTTAACTCTCTAAAAATACAGGTCACATTATTTACTTCTCAAAAAAGGAAGTTGGATTTAGCACTTTCAAGGTCAGCCTTAAATAACCCATCCATATCCAACCTTAAATAACCCTCCCCACCTTGAAGGGTCCCAGCAACAGAGTCATAACATTAGACCCAGATGGTGGCCTTTTATGGAAGGAGCGGTCGGCTGGCAGCAGCTCCCCTCACAATCCTTCAACCTAAGACCGAGCAGCATGGCAGATAAATTATGGGGGCCCAAACCTTTACAAACAATAAGAGGGCTTGAAAGATTTAAAGTTCTTTTTGGGGAAAAAAGAAAATACAGGCATATTTGGAGATGTTGCAAGTTCCGTCCCAGACCACTACAATAAAGCGAATCACACGAATTTTTGAGTTTCCCACTGCATCTAAAAATTATACATATATGTAGTCTATTAAGTGTGCAATAATAGCATTATGTCTAAAAACCAACGTACACGGCTTCATTTAAAAATACTTTATTGCTGAAAAATGCTAACCATCATCAATAATGCAGGGTTGCCACAATTTGTAAACAAACAAACAAACAAAAAAACCCACACACAGTACAGCGAGGTACGCCTGCAAGACAAGAAGAAATAAGTAAAGGTCACGAGTGCTCCTTCTGGGTTGAAGGAGGCCGGCCTCTATCTCTTCACCAACCGAATGTGAACTTGGCCTCTAAATTTATGTCAATTTATGTCTAAAGTGTGTATCTTTCCCTTCATCCAACCTTTTGCCAAATACTTTTGCACTTTGCCTTGAGCCTGGGGGTTTGAGAGCTGGCTGAGACTTGATGCCGGTGAGACATGCAGGAGGTCTGATGACTTCAGAAAACCAGCCCATTTTACCCGTTCACAGAAATTCTCTTTTTACCCAGCAGGCCTCTAGAGCCAGCCTAACTGGGGTTGGCGGGGGAGGGCGCATGGCAGCCATATGCAGCTGAACTGGGCAAGTGACTTACCCTCCTGGGCCTCAGTGTCCTCATCTGTTAAATGGGAAGAGTCATGGTACCTACCTCCTGGGGGCGTTGTGCAGGTTGCATAAGGTCACGTTGCACAGCATTGAGAACGCTGCCTGCCACGCTGTCAGAGATTGCTGGCCAATACTGTCATCACCTGAACTCCATATCTCGGCCTCTTACACAAATACCTTGTGGGGTTATGTTTCACAGCTTTGACCTGTGCCTTTGACACGGCCCCGGTGGAATAGTGTTCCTCTGTAAATCCCAAGGGACTTCTCTAGCGGTCCAGGGGTTAAGACTCCGCACTTTCCATTTTTTTTTTTTTTATTTTATAAGTTTATTTATTTATTTATGGCTGTGTTGGGTCTTCGTTGCTGCGCACGGGCTTTCTTTTAGTTGCGGCGAGTGGGGGCTACTCTTCATTGCGGTGCGTGGGCTTCTCATTGTCATGGCTTCTCTTGTTGCGGAGCGCGGGGTGTAGGTGCGCGGGCTTCAGTAGTTGTGGCACGTGGGCTCAGTAGTTGTGGCGCACGGGGTTTGTTGCTCTGTGGCATGTGGGATCTTCCTGGGCCAGGGCTCGAACCCGTATCCCTTGCATTGGCAGGCAGATTTTTAACCACTGCGCCACCAGGGAAGCCCAAGACTCCACACTTTCAAATGCGCAGGTTCGATCCCTGGTCAGGGAACTAGAATCCCATATGCCGTGTGGCACGGCCAAAAAAAAAAAAAAAAAATCCCACAGAAATCAATGATCTAGGTCTCAGTCTCCTCTTTATTTGCATGTGGTTACAATTCATAAATACACTCACCGTTTTCCTCCCCCTCCAAAATTCTCCCTTATACCTAAAACCCCACCCAAGCCCCTGGTTATAAGGATTCCCTTTCCTGTCTAGAAGGGGAGGGTGGTCCTCCCTGTCACTCCATCTTCATGTAGCGTCTCCCTCAGTCCATGTGAAGTGTGGGCCCTCGAAGGGCCTCTGAAGCTCAGGGATGATGGGCACCACAAATCCGCCAGAGGTCCCGGCCATGTCCTTGAGTGACCATGTGGCTGGCTCCCTTCCGTGCCATGCTTGGGGTACAGATGCCAGGGGGCTGGCAGTTAGCATCACATGTGCTGTCTGTGCCTGAGGCCGAGCTGGTGCTGCCCCAGTGGGCAGGGGGTCTGCAGTGGAGTCCCGGGCCTGCTCGGGCGGTGGTGAGAGTCCTGCGGGGGCACCATTCCCAGCCAGTGCTGGCCCTGCTCTCAGAGACGCGTCTGAGCCCCGGCCCCTCGGGGTCCAGCTCTCGGGGCCCTACCCAGGCCCTTGGTCAGTCCTGTGCGGGGAGGGCGGCCTCGAGGAGGAGGCGCTCTCAGGCCTCCCTTCTCCTGGCTTCTCCAGACAACATCAGGCGTGGGTGACAAATTGGGTCCTTGGCCCCGTTAGGGGGTGTGGCACCCCAGTGTCTCTGTCTCAGCCAGGTGCCAAGCTTTGCCATCCTCCTGGTAGGGTGTGGAGAGCCCGGGAGGGCTAGGGGCACCCTCTTCAGGGATGGGGTACGGAGGCTCTGGGGGAGCGGGGGTGTCTCCGGGGCCCCGTGCTCCCCCCAGTACTGGCCCATTGTAGATGTAGATGTTGCCGGTGACAGTCACAGACCCGCCGGTGACGTGAATGCCATTGGTGCCTGTGGGAAGGAAGGCGGAGTAAGGAGTGAGGGGCAAGTTTGAGGGGAAGGCCTGTGTGACCCCAGCATCGGCCTCCAGCTTCCCCAGGGCCCCTGTCCGCCATCGCCATTTCCGCTCTGTCCCCCTCCATCGACGTTCTTGAGCTCTGTGTTTATTCCTCTGTTTCTTGGTTTTCAGTCTCTTCCCTTCTCTGTAGTCGGGACGCTCTGGCTGCTGGAGCTTCCTCTTGCACCAGGTTTAGTCTCCTCATTTCTGCCTGGCTCACACTCTCTCTCCCTGCCCACTCTCCCTCCCCACCCACTCTGCTCCCTGTGCCTGCCCCAGGCTCACCGTGGGCCACCTGGCCTTGCTCTGGGAGCTCAGCCTCCAGCTCCCTGGCCTGGCTCAGAGGACTCTGCTGTTGTAGCGCCTCTTCCTCCAAACCTGGGGATGCCGGGAGCCCGGCCGAAGCTGGGGTCAAGTCTCCAGAGGTGGGCAGAAGTGGCTCTACCAGGTCAGGGTACTGTGGGTTGACCCTCGGGGGCTCCCAGCTTCCTTCAGCAGTATTTGATTCCTCTCCCTGCAGGACAGAGGCCGAGAACCAAGCAGTGACGTGGGCCTCAGACCCTGTCTTTCTTTAATTCCTCCCCCTTCCCCACCCCACGCTTAGGCAGCTCAGTGCCCTCTTCTGCTCCTCATCAGGCTCCCTGCCTCAGGGCCTTTGCACCTGATGTTTCCTCAGCTCCTGGAGCACTTTCCTCGATACATCCCGACGGCTGGCTCCCTGTGTTCTTCAGCTCTCTGCTCAAGTATCAGCTGCTCACAGAGGCCCTCTCTGTCCACTCTAAGATAATATACCCTCGTCTGTTGCCACTGTCACTGCCACCACCCTACCATGCTTTATTTAGCAATTATCACTACCTGAGGTACAGCTGTCTAACTTTATTCTGGCTCCACTGGTTTGTAACTCTGGGAGGACAGACACTTTGCTTTGCTCACTGCTGTTTCCGCTGTGCCCTGAACAGTGCCTAGCACTCCGTGTGCTTGATGAATTATTAGTTGAATGCATGAATGGTTGTTGAAGCGGCAGACTCTTTTCCTGCCTGCCCCCCACCTGGTTCACCTGTCCCCCTGCCCCTCCTTGCTGCCTCCTCAGCCTTCCCCATTACCTCTGGGTGCCTCTTGAGCAGGGATCCTGCAATAGAAAATGAAAGGGCAGGCCTCAGACCCTCAGGCTCTCCCCCTCCACACAAGCCATGATATGGCACTGCCCACCTTGGGCTCCCCACAAGGATCAGGTTATCATTACCCTTATCTCCAGCCTCAGAGTGGGGGGCTGGATGGAGGTGATGTCTATGTGGGGGGCAGGTGCTGGGCGTCTTGGGGGTGTGAAGGCACAGAAGGGTCATCCCTGGGGGAGCTGAATATTCCCTCCAGCCCCCCTCCCCCATCTAGGTAGGCACAGACCCAGGCCCTGCATCCCTGCCTGCACCCTGCTCCTTCCTACCCAGCTTTCTGCAGAGAGAGGGGTGGCTCTTCCAGGTGCAGGCGAACACAGTGGTGAGAAGCAGCAAGGAGACCAGCGGCAGCAAGACGGCCAGCACCAGCATCATTCCTGCAGGACGGCAGACAGGACGGGGCATGAGGGCCCGAGGAGGCTGGGGGGTGGGCAGTTAAGGAAGAGCTCTCCAGTTCTCTGGCCACCTGGGCAGAAAAGGGAGAGCAGCTTTCCCTTTCCGGTCCCACTACAGTTCCTAAAGGAGGAGTTGGAGAAACTTCCCTCGGGTTACAGAGAAGGGGCACTAAGCCTGACTGGTGGGGGGACCTCCTGACAGCCAGCAGAAACTCTGCCGCAGATGGAGACGTTCGGGGTGGATGCGGGTGGCCACCGGCACGGGGGCAGCCTTGCGGGTGAGGACAGGCACTTGGGCAGTCGGTCTGCAAGGGCTGAAAGTGGGAGTGGGAAGCAATAAGGGAGGTGGGGAGTCTGTAAGCAGACTCAGGCCACAGGGTGAAGTCATGTCTCTGCGGACTTGACCATCTTACAGAGAGACCCACAGCTGCGGGAGCTGAGGTTGTCCTTCTGCAGCTGTGGAGGTGTTTACAGGGGTGACGGAGTCGGGATCCTGGCTTCTGAACTCTGCCTGTGGCTACCTGGCAGTGGAGGGCTGCCCGGTCTCCACCCGCGGCTCAGGGCAGGTCCCGGGAGGGAGGGAAGCGGAGGCTGGGTTTCTCAGGTGCCCACATGTAGCCATGGTAACCGCTGCCTTCCTATGGGCCTCATGCTGCCGTCAACAGCATGGAGTCTACCATGCCCGTCGCCTGTGTCACCTGTGCCTGAGGAAGATGGGGAGCACTTGGACATTTGCACGCTGGGAGTTTGCCCTTTGTGATCCGTCTAATTCCATGGCCTAAGGGAGTCCAGAATGGGAGGTGTGGGGAAAAACTAGACCCAGAGTCTTGGACACCCGGGCTCCTGCCCAGTTGTGTATTTTTCATATAAAAATGAGATTAGTTTACATACTCTCTGAAATTCCAGCTCTAAAATGCCAATCGTTTCTGATACACAGTTAGAAATTAATACGAGGATGTGGAAAATATTTATGATATAGTTGAATGAAAAATTAAGTTACAAATGACTGCACTTTTAGGAAAATAATTATTTTTTTCTATTGCACAGAAAAATGTATGGAAAGATATATTCAAAAGTGTTGAGTGCGGGGCTTCCCTGGTGGCGCAGTGGTTAAGAATCTGCCTGCCAATGCAAGGGACACGGGTTTGAGCCCTGGTCCGGGAAGATCCCACATGCCGCGGAGCAACTAAGCCCGTGAGCCACAACTACTGAGCCCACGTGCCACAACTACTGAAGCCTGCACGCCTAGAGCCCGTGCTCCCCAACGAGAGAAGCCACTGCAATGAGAAGCCTGTGCACCGCAAAGAACAGCAGTCCCCGCTCACTGCAACTAGAGGAAGCCTGTGCACAGCAATGAAGACCCAACGCAGCCAAAAATTTAAAAATTAATTAAAATTTAAAAAAAGAAAGTGTTGAGTGGATATGCTAGGTGATGGTTCTCTGGGTGAGGTTTAGTTCTGTTTATCTGAATTTTCTAATCTCCTGCAGTCTGCAAGTATTACGGCATGGGCTTTGGAGTAAGAGAGACTTAGAATAGGTCTTCATGACACCAGTTACCACGTGGATGATCTTGGGCAAGTCACCTAACCTCTCTGGGACGCGGTTTTCTCATCTAGTCAGTGAGGATAATAATAAGACTATTTCACAGGATCATTATGAGGGTCAAATGAGTTATTGAAAGTCAAGTGTTCACAGAATGCCTGACGCACTAGCTCTCAATAAGTGGAAGCTATGATTATAAATACTTGGTAGTTTTTTAAAGTTAAGGAAATAAACTTTCCCCTGATTAATAACAACCACAGTCATTAGAAACATCCTGTAATCCTCTATTAGGCGGGGAAACCAATGACTCCACAGAAAAGACCAAGAAAGCATCAAGTGTAGAATCTTCTCTCGAATAACGGAAGGTGTAACCCACTACAGAGACATCCAGTCTAGTAAATGGATTATGTGATGGTGGCATGTCCAAAACGATGACGGTGATGTCAGTTACAATTACATCTCTGTGTGGGTGTACTATTACATATAACTTATAAGTCATGTGTAGGACATATAACTTAAAAAGTGTGTGTGTATGTTTGTGTGTAATTAACCTGGCCCAGGGATACTCCAATTTCCCTTTGAGGAGCTTTTCTTCTTGCCTCAATTCTGACTGGAAAGGATTCATCATTTCCCCGTTCTTTTAGATGGCTAGAATTAAGGCATCTTCCCAGATGCCCCCTGCCCCTGCCCCTGGCCCCTCACCTGGCGTCTCGGAGGGCTCTGGCGGATTTCTGCAGCTGGTGTCAGACCGGGAGGTGCCTGGTGCTGCCTCTACGAGGCCCTGGTCCTCACACCTGTGGAGGAAAGAGCCCAGCTCAGGTGGGCTCCTGGCGGTAAGTGGGAGGCGGTCCGTGGAGCTGAGCAGTGGAAGGGGCTGTCAGCAGCTGGGGCTGGGAGGGTGGGAGGAACACGGACCTGGCACCCTCACCTGGTGTGGGGCTGGCAGCGGGCACTGGGGGAGGAGGTGTTCTGGAAGTGCCCTGCCTTACAGGGAACACAGTTGCTGTTAGCCTTCCTGTCTTCATCTGGCAAGAGAAATGCATGGCCAGCCAGGGTGAGTGGGCAAAGGGAGCCCACTGGATGGCCCCTTCCCTGACCACCCACTGCAATCCGTAGTTTGCAGCATCTTTCCCGATCTCCGAATTGCCCGAGCTTCCCCCCAGTGCTGGGAGGACCCCTGAGCCCTGCACCATCCCAGTTTCATTTCTCTGCAGGTCCCTTCTGTGAGCCTTGCTCAGGGAGGGAGAAGAGGCCTGGGGCCTCACCATGGACACAACCCCATGCACCCCGCCCCCTTCAAGATCACCCGCCTCCTCCCCCAACCCCTTTGCCCCCAGTGACCTCTGACCTTTGAGCTCGGCTTCAGTGCCAGGCGGGCAGTGGGAGAGTGACTCGCAGTGTACACACTCAGAGCCCCAAAAGACGCAGAAGAGTCCTGGCTGGCAGCGGCACTGGGTTTTGTGTTTGCTAGTGCAAGGCGTGATCTCCACGAAGCCCAGCACTGGTGGGGAGGCAGAGGGCTCAGCAGAGGGGCTGCGCTCCAGGAGATCCCAGCCCCCGTCCCCGCCAGAACGCCCCACTCACTCTGGTCACAGGGGCGGCACAGCTGGCAGATGGAGAGATGGTTCCAGTGCTCGTTGTAGGAATTTTCGGGGCACGTGGCACAAGTGGTGTCCCGGTCGGGGCCACATTCAGCCGAGACGTGTGTGCCTAGGATGTGAGTGGGGCAGTGGGAGTGTCAGGGGACTAGGGTTCCCCCATGCCCTCTGCTGCCTGCTGTGTGACCCTGGGCCTGTCGCGGTGCCTACACGGGAGGGACAGCCAGTGTCTCTCACTCTGTTTCTGCCGGCGGGTACTCCTGGGAGCTGGCGTCCACCTTCCGTCTGAGGCAGCGATGTGGGCTGGAGCGCCCTGTGACCCACCTCCCCGTCCCAGACTTCCTGCGGCCCCCGTCTCTCACCTGGGGGGCAGCGGGAGCAGCAGACGCGATGCTTGGGCTCGTAGTACTCCGTTTCCCGGTCCCAGCAGGTTTGGTTCTCCGTGCGGTAGGGGGGCACCTTCCAGGGGAGATGGAGTGAGGCGAGAAGTATTCAGCAGTCGGCTGGGAAGGGCAGAGGGGCTACAGAGAGGGCGGCCCAGACCCCTCTTCCCTGGCTGAGCCCACCCCCACCCGCCGGCCTGGGCCCCTCCCTCACCAGCTGGGGCTGGGATGCTGCCAGGAGACCCCAGAGGCCCAATATGAGCGGCCCCCAGGCCAGGCCGCGGGGGGAGGCGGCCCACGGCAGGCGCATGGCGGCCAGTCAGCCAGCCGAGCAGATGGGTGGAGGCCTGGGAGGAAGGTGGGAGGCCTGGACGTCCTGGGCAGTGGTGGCAACAGCCTCCCGAGCCCAGAGGCTGGGACAGGACTCGGCCGACTCGCCCCCGGGGGCCAGAGCGGCCGGGCCTGGCCTGGCCTCCAGGGCTCCAGCGCCGGGCTCAGGAAGTGGGAGTGGAGGAGCTGGCGGGGCGGGGACAGGGAGAGCTGGGAGCCGAGGCAGCCGTCTGTCGCAATCGGGAAGAGGAACAGGCTTGGCTGCCCGACGCAGGGCGGGAGGGGGTGGCGGGGAAAGCACGTGAGGGCAGCGGGGCCGGAACCGGGCCTCCTCCCTTCTTTGGAGGCCTGACTGGAGAGGAGGAGGCAGGGACAGGCCGGGCCCAGCCGGTGGGAAAGGGGTAGCAGAGCCAGGGCGCCCTCCTCGGCTGGGCCCCCGGAAGCCCAGCTGGGAACAGATGGGCTTCCAGACACAGCTGTGTCCACCCAGCAGGACACCAGATCCGAAAAGTGGATGGGCCTGGACCGTCAAACTTGGAGGGTGCAGAGAGCCACCGAGAGCCTCGGCCAGCCAGACCAGCATCTGGGAACCAGAAGTCCTAGTTGGCAGACTGTCTGGACACCCGGCTTCCCACCCGCTTTGACTTTTGAAGATAAACTACAAAGGAGTCACAAGCCAGCCAGCACTCGCTTCCCTGAGTCAGCCCAGTCCACACCCACCTCAGTGGACACAGGTCACCTACGAGATTCTCCAGAGGGTGCAGCGGTCCCTGCTCCCCTGTCCTCAGAGAAGGCGGTGGTGCATAGACCAAGTCCCCACGAGCAGGGCAGCTGGGCTGGGGCTGGGTGGCCACCACCCTCAGTCCCAGCCTCTCACCCAGGAGCCTTTGAATCCCTTTGAGCTGGAGGGAGCTGACAGCCCACCAGACCGGGCCCCTCACATTAAGGATGAGGACACAGAGGCCAGGGTGCCATGTAGAGGAGACCGGGATTCCAGGGGGACTCGGTCTGGTCCTTGTCCCTTTTCTTCCCACCATTTCCCTGCAACCCATTAACAGCATCCCAGCCCTTACCCAACCATGCCAGGGTGTCTGGTCTCCAAGTTCCTGTGCTCCTGGCTCACTCCCACTTGTCCTTGAGGGTCACCTGGGCTCTGGGAAGCACCTCCACCCCGGGCTGCCCAGCCTCCCTGCAGACCACTCCCTGTGACCCGCGGCTTATCATCCGCTGGCTGCTGGGCCTTGAGCTCGGCAACGGCCTGCCCCGGATCTGTAACTCTGGGCTCCCGAAGCTTCACACAGGGTCTGGCACGAACCGCGTGTCCGGTATATATTTATGGACTAAACCAATGATGCCTCGCCCACGTCACACAGCCAGTCCGTGGCAGAGCCAGCCTAGAGGCCGAGGCTCCAGATGTCTGGCTCCCAGCTCATTCCAGCAACCAGGCTCCCTCCTCGTGACTCAGGGGTGCCTCCCTAAGCATGACGGGCTGTCTGGAGAGAGGTCACCTGGGCATCACCCCTGCCCCCTCCTTGGAGGGCTCTGTTCACACATCCTAACCCTGGTTGGTCTGACTGGCTGGACAGCCTCCTGGTGGAAGAGTGGGAAGTCCAGGTCAGGGGTATGCCCCTGGTGGGGGGCAGATCACAAAAGGGTGAATCAGTCTGCCTGAGCTATAGACATCTCTCTCCTCTCCTGGTGCAGGCCTAGGACCCGCCCTCTGCCGGAGAACATCCGAGGCTGCCTGGGAAGGGAGGAAGTGTCAGAAAGGCACACGCTGCTCAGGTCAAGAAAATGGGGTCTGGGACTGGACACACCACTGAGCTCTTAAATGCAGAAAGGTCTGTGTGCGCACCTTAGATCCCTTTTTCTATTTATTAACAAAATTTTTTAAATTGAAATTTAGTTGATTTACAATGTTGTATAGGTTTCAGGTGTACAGCAAGGTTATTCAGTTATATATATAACTGAACATATATTCAGTTATATGAAATTTGAAGCATACATATTTTCAGATTTTATTCCATTCTGGTTTATTATAAGATATTGTATACAATTCCCTGTGTTAGACAGTAAATCCTTGCTGCCTATCTATTTTATATATAGTAGTGTGTATCTGTTAATCTCATACTCCTAATTTATCCTTTCCCCATCTCTTTCCCCTTCGGTGGCCATAAGTTTGTTTTCTACGTCTGTGAGTCTGTTTCTGTTTCGTATATAGATTCATCTGTATTATATTTTAGATTCCACATACAAGTGATATCATATAATATTTGTCTTCCTCTGTCTGACTTACTTCACTTAGTATGACAATCTCTTGGTCCATCCATGTTGCTGCAAATGACAATATTTCATTCTTTTTTATGAGTAATATTCCATTATATATATATCTATATATATATATATCTCTCACATTCTTCTTCTTTTTTTTTTTTTTTTATCTCACATTCTTCTTAAACCAATTGTCTGTTGCTGACGGTTGGGTTGTTTCTATGTCTTGGCTGCTGTAAATAGTACTGCTATGAGCATTAGAGTTGCACGCATTTTTTCGAATTAGAGTTTTCGTCTTTTCTGGATCTATACCCAGGAGAGAGATTGCCAGATCGTATGGTAGCTCTAGGTTTAGTTTTTTTCAGGAAACTCCACACTGTTTTCCATAGTGGCTGCACCAATTTACATTCCCACCAACAGTGTCAGAGGGTTCCCTTTTCGCCACATCCTCTCCAGCATTTATTATTTGTAGACTTTTTAAAAATTAATTAATTAATTTTTGGGCTGTGTTGGGTCTTGGTTGCTGTGTGCGGGCTTTCTCTAGTTGCGGTGAGCGGGGGCTGCTCTTCGTTGCAGTACGCGGGCTTTTCATTGCAGTGGCTTCTCTTTGTTGCGGAGCATGGGCTCTAGGTGCTCGGGCCTCCGTAGTTGCTGCACGTGGGCTCAGTAGTTGTGGCTCATGGGCTCTAGAGCACAGGCTCAGTAGTTGTGGCTCACGGGCTTAGTTGCTCCGTGGCATGTGGGATCTTCCCAAACCAGGCTCGAGTCCGTGTGCCCTGCATTGGCAGGCGGATTCTTAACCACTGCGTCACCAGGGAAGTCCCATTATTTGTAGACTTTTTGATGATGGACATTCTGACTGGTGTGAGGTGATATCTTATAGTGGTTTTGATTTGCCTTTCTCTAGTATTTAGCGATGTTGAGCATCTTTTCATGGGCCTGTTGGCCAACTGTGTGTCTTCTTTGGAAAATAGTCTATTTAGGTCTCTGTTTTTTATTGTTATCATGGAAATCACGCATAATTTATACATATGGAAAAGGGGAGACAATAATACTGTGAACTCCCAGCCTCAACTCAGGTGGGTCTTATTTCTCCCATAAACCCTCTCCTACTCTTCTAATCGTCTCTTAATTATTGTGAAGCAAATCCCAGACATATATCATTTCATTTGAAAATATCTTAAGATTTTACTCAAAGACAGGGACTCTTTTTCCTTTAATTGAAGTATAACCTATAAACAATGAAATGCATAAAGTACACTAATCTTATGTGTACAGATCAATGAATTTTCACTTTTGTGGATTCCTGTGTATCTCCCAGAATACTTCCAGCACCCCTAAATGTTCCTGCATGCCCTTTCCAGGCAAAGCTCCCTGCATCACAGGTAAGCGCCGTCTCAGATCCTTTCAGCTCCAGCAGTCTGAACTATATTCTTTCTGCTGCTAGCATGAGCTGTCACTTCAGCTTTCAAGGACTCTCTGCGTCCTATGGAAAGAGCCCTAAGATCTGGACTTTAATCCTGGCCCCATCACTTCACCTCTCTGGGTCTCTTTTTTTGTGCCAAATCAACTGCTGCTTTGCTTGCAGCTCTGATCTGTTCTCCACCCTTCCCCTGCTCTGTTCTGTTCACTATTGGGAACTACATTTCCCAGAATGCTTTTCCCTCTGGCGTCCCTGTAGGCTCAGCCAGTGGGAAGACAGGTGGGTGGAGGACAATTTGGTGGGAAGAGGGAAGAAGCCAGGCGATTCCTCTGCTTCTCTGCTTTCTGACACGGCGCGCGGCTGGTTGTGTTGCTTCCTTCCATCCTTCCACTATCCCATCCCCTGCCAGGCAGCCCCCACTATTTAGTTCCTGCCAAATAGCTCTGGAGGCTTCTGGGTCTGTAAGGCTTCTGTATAAGTTTGTCTTTCCGGCCCTAGAGATGTAGCTGCTTCCTGCTTTGCTATTTTCTGGGTTGCCTTGCTGTCCGCCACTGGCTTCTCAGCATTTCCATCAACTATGTACCAATTCTCTGTGTTAAATTTCTTCCATTTGAAAGACATAGAGTGTTTCCTCTTTCTGGACACTGATGGACAAATCTCATCCATAAATGGTTATTATGCCTGCCCTGCCTTCTCCGGGAGGGTGAGGGGAGCCTCACAAGGTGAGGAGTCCATGAACTCTTCACGGGCAGACATTGTCTCTGCTTCTTCCCTTTCGTGTTCTTCATCGGCTTCCTTGAGGTTTTGCTGATTTCCGTGGGGCAACACCAGACCCCGACTGAGTGCCCCATAGACCCCCAGAGTGTGTGGGAGTGAGGCTGTTCTCCAGGCCCTCTCCAGAGGGGGTGGCTGGGAGATCCTTCTTCCCAGAGGCCCATGGGAATCCAAAAGGAGGGTTTATAGGAATGGATTCTTTTTTTTTTTTTTTTTTTTTGGTTTTATTAGAGTATAGCTGATATACAATGTTGTGTTAGTTTCTGCTGTATAGAAAAGTGAATCAGTTGTACATATACATATATCCACTCTTTTTTAGACTTTTTTCGCATATAGGTCATTACAGAGTATTGAGTAGAGTTCCCTGTGCTAGCCAGTAGATCCTTATTAGTTAGCTATTTTATATATAGTAGTGTGTGTATGTCAGTCCCAATCTCCCAATTTATCTCTCCCCCTCCTTTCCCCCTGTGGATTCTTCTAAATAATCTTCTTTCTCCCCTCTTCCCCATACTGCTCTCAGCCAACTGCTGTCCTTGAATAGGGTCTGGTAAACACTGAGAAATGTGTAATTGATGAGGGTCGTCCTTCTCCAGAATATTTTCACTGGGGACAATCCCTCAGCCCAGTCGTTCTCAACTGGGGTGATTTTGCCCCCTAGAAGACATTTGGCAATATTTGGAGGAGTTTTTGATTGTCACAGTTCAGGGGGTACTATTGGCATCTAGTCGGTAGAGGCCAGGGATGCTGTTAAACATCGTACGGTGCACAGGACACGGCCACAACGAAGAATTATCCCAGTGTCAATAGTGCCAAGGTTGAGAAATTCAGCCTTAATCCAAAGGAATAAACTTCAAATGGTGAACTTCTAGGCACCGTGCCAGGTGATTGGACTAAGAGTGGCAGGGAGGGATTTTCTGGAACATCATTTTCGATTAAAGAGAAATTCATACTACATAAGCACAGGTAAAAGGACACTGTTTTCCACAGTGGGCAGCCTAGTGTGGAGAGGCTAATTAGCTCTAAGCAGTAAGAATAAAAATTTACAATTACTTGAGTGACTCCTTTTCACCCTAGAAAGGATAGAGACTGAAATGAAAAGGTGAAGGAAATTTAGATAAATTAACAAACCACAAATTAATGGGTACTCAGAGGAAATTAGGATGTTGGATGTTTTGAGGATATCTTCATTTATTTTTTTAATTTTTAAAAAATTCATAGGACTTCCCTGGTGGCGCAGTGGTTCAGACTCCGGCTGCCAACGCAGGGGATATGGATTCGATCCCTAGTCTGGGAAGATCCCCCACGCCGCGGAGCAACTAAGGCCGTGCACCGCAACTACTGAGCCTGCACTCTGGAGTTCGCGAGCCACAACTACTGAAGCCCACGGGCCTAGAGCCCGTGCTCCACGGCAAGAGAAGCCACCGCAATGAGAAGTCCGCGCACAGCAAGGAAGAGCAGCTCCCGCTCGCCACAACTAGAGAAAGCCCGCGTGCAGCAACGAAGACCCAATGCAGCCAAAAATCAGTTCTGTATTTCTCTACTTAAAATGGTGACTTACGACTCCTATTTCTAGATAATGAAACAAATCTTTTTGTCCTGCCCAAGTGACTCCAAATTTACTCCTTTTTTAGTAGCTTAATTGCTTTATCCTATGCATTTGAAGGTAAACTTCAAAAGGGGTTAGAGCAATCTTTAGAATTTAATTTGTATCTATGTTATACCCAGTATAGTGCTTCAGACAACAAACTGATTAAAATTGTTAATGGAAAAAAAATGGAGTCTAGTTGATTTACAATGTTAGTTTCTGCTGTACAGCAAAGTGATTCAGTTTTACACATATACACATTCTTTTCCATTATGGTTCATCACAGGATATTGAATATAGTTCCCTGTGCTCTATAGTAGGACTCCGTTGTTTATTCATCCTATGTATACTAGTTTGCCTCTGCTAATCCCAAACTTCAATCCATCCATCCCCCACCACCACCCTTTGGCAACCACAAGTCTGTTCTCTATGGCTGTGAGTTTGTTCTGTAGATAAGTTCGTTTGTGTCAAATTTTAGATTTGAGGATACTTTCTCATAGCACATCACTCTCTGTCAAAGATATACCTTGAGTCTTACCCAAGATGCTAATTCTGCTGTCTTCTGCAGAGTGGGGGGAGTCAACAAAGAGTGGCCACTAGACCCTGGGGCCACTGGTAATAAACCTAGTGCCTGTCTTCAGAGAACTCATAATATGATCCGTGCATATGGAAACACACACATACACGCATGCACACACGCACACACCGAGATAAGAGTGTACAGCAGTGCATGTTGGAGCGTGGGGGAGAAAGCGATCACTTCCACCATCTCCTGTCCCTGGGGAGCAAGAGGCAGGAAGACCCTCCGAACTCACAACTCATTCCACTGCAGACCTTCTAGTCTCCCCTCTCTCCCTGCAGCCTTTGCAGTTTATGGCCAAACCACAGGGTTAGAGGATGGCCAGTCCTGGGAGGGGGAAGGAAGGGCTGAGGCTCTGGGAGAGGCTGGGGGAGCTTCAAGACAAGACCTACAAGGCCCCGATGCCCCCCAGAACAGGCATCCACTTCTCTGGAAGTCAGGGAGCATCACTGAGCTTGGAAAGGGGAAGCTCAGCTCTCAATCTGGCCCCACCCCCAACTCCCAGGGTGATGTGGGCAAGTCACTTTGTTTCTGGGGCCTCAGTTCCCTGATGCATTAAGCAAGGGGCTAGATGCAGAGCCAGCTGGAAAGGGCTTTGGTGACCATCTGGGCTGCCTTACAACCCCACCCCCTCCCTTTCATTGAGAGCCTGGTGGCCCAGAGTGGTAAAGTGTCATTGTGTGGGTTTTTTTACATTCTTTTTTTTTTTTTAATGTTCTTTTCCACTGTGGTTTTTCCCAGGAGAAACTATCATTTTCTAAGGCACAGAGCTTAAAAGCCAACGTGGAAGTCATAGAATAATGCCTAGACCGTGGTCCCATTCATGGAAAAAAACTATATATCTTGTTTTTAAAAAATACATGTAAGTCTATAAAAGCACCCAAAAAAGATGGACACAAATGACAGTGGCTCTCCTGGGCCAAGGGGTGGGAAAGGAATGGGACAGAGGGAGGCTTTTATTGTCCTGTAAACCTCCATGTTGTTGGAAAATTGTGTTGTGAAAAAAACGTGTTCAGGTATTTTTTTCTGCACCTTAAAAGATAATATTTAAAACAGAGCCATGACAAGTGCAGGTCTCAGATTTCTGCTTTTTTCACAACAACAAGCTTGCTCTGGCCCGTTCCAGATCTGGAATGCTGCTGTGTCTAAGCTACCACACCCTGGCAGGTGCTACAGGGACACGGCGCCTCGCTCTCCAGCTCAGCCCAGCCCAGGCCTCTCTATCCTGCTCACTGAGCCCTTGAGAGGAAAACGAAAACTATTTGCAGTGAGGCCTTGGGCCAGTGGTTGGATTTCAGGCACCAGCCAGCAAATAGGAAAGGCAGGGATGTGTCTCTCTGAACCTCTGAGATGGGACAGGCAGGGTGCTGCGTACCGCACCTGTAGGTAGGATGTCCCTTGGGAAGGTGGGGACGGTAGAGAGAGCTTCTCACGGAGCCTGGGAGATAATCCAGGACCCTGATGGCTGGTCAATCCACGGACTCTCTGTGGGAGTGTGTGAAGCTTCCTGGTGTTCAAAACCAGGTGCAGGGGAGCCCCGGTTCCCCAGGAGTCTGTGGCTGGTCTCCCTTGGGGTGTACGGCAAAAGCCCTGCAGACATCCCCGTGCCAAAGAACAATTCCGCTCTGTCCTTCACTCTACTGCTATTAGGTTTTGTGTGCACGGAAAACTGGCTTATCTTTGCGGGGTGCAATTTCTTCATCTGGAAAATAAAGAAAAAGCCAGCCTTTCCCTTCCAAGGGGAGCTGCCCCCTATGCGTGTCAGGGAAGCAATGGGGCGCGTTTGGAATCCTGGTCGACAGCAGCTCTCACTTTAAGAGGCCACAGGAGACGGGCGCAGACAGGGCTGTACCCTGAGCCCGCTTGTTCTGCAAGACCCAGCAGAGATGCCATCTTCTCCGAGAAGCCTTCCTGAGCCCCCCTGGGTGAGTGCCTCTCCCTCCCTCCCCGCCGCCAGGCTCACTCAGCACTTGGCCTCCGCAGCTGTCTCTAGGACCCTTGTCTTATGCCATCGGGGCCTGCCCTCTCCCACCCAGCTACATCAGTGCTCAGGCTGGGCCCCGGCGCCTGCACATCCCAGGCCTGCTCCTCCAGCAGGCGGGAGAAGCCAGTGGACGCCTCCTGCAGGGACACAGTGGCAGACCTCTCACCTGGCTGTGTGGTTTGCTCTCTGTGCCTCCTGGGCCCTGTTTTGAGGCCTCATTCTCTGATGCCTTCCCTCTTCACTTGGCGCTTCACTATTCTCTTGCTCGGTTGCTTGGGGCAGAGAGACTTTGGAGGAAAAACACAGCCCCACATTGAGCTTTTCCTTCCTTCCAGGGCTGGTGCGGCCTTGGGCCAGGCCCGGCCTCTTCCTCCGCATCTCCCTGCACGGCCCACATCCCTCCCTGTCTCCTCGGTGCCCCCTGTCCCTGAGCTCCCTGGGCTCCGGGGTTCTGCCCAAGTGCCCTGCCTGGCCCCTTCTCCGAGCACACATTCCTGCAACCCCGTGACCACAACTGGGGACATTACACATTCCTGGCCTGGCAGCCAGTGATGTAAAAAAGAACAGAATGTCCCCAGGGCCCCGCCCAGCCCCCAGCTCCACCTGGGCCCCTCCCTGGGCTGGACAAGGTAGGGGTGCTGGTGAGGAGTCATGAGGGAAGAGGCTGGACCAGCTCGGACAGGGAGAAGGGTGCTCTGTGCCTGGTGCCAGGTGGGGCCGCGAGGTGTTCCCACCTCAGTGAGCGGGGAGGGAGGTTGCAGACACACCTTCTCCTTCCTCTCCAAGGCCTGGGGGTGAGGCTGATGCAGGGGTGCCTCTGGAGGGATTCCCCAGGGAGGGGCCCTGGCTCCTGGAAGCCCGCACAGGGGGGCCTTCCTGCTGTCCTTCAGGGGAGGGGCTGCTTTTGGGGCCGGCTCCCTCCTCCTCACCCCGCTTCTCTGCCTCTCCTCCCTCCCGGTCCTTCACCCTCTCCTGGTCCATCCACCTCCCTTCTCCTGCCTTCCCTGGTCTCCTGGTCTCCCCACCTTAGTCTCACTCGTCCTAACTTGTCCTTTTTCCCATGCTTTGCCCTCCTGGCTTTGCGTTCAGGGTCCTTCTCCTGGTTCAAGACCTCTGACCCTCCCCTGCCGTTCTGTCTCCTGGTCCCCCTGCCGGCCAGCTCCCCGCCATTCCGAGGCCCTGACTCTTCTCCCAGCCACCTCTCGCCTTCCCCGTCCCTGTGCGCCTGTTACCTGCCCTCAGGCACCCTCCTCCCACCGAGGAGCTCTCAGCTCTGACTCCTCCTCTGCCCCTCCCCCTGCCCGGCTCACCTTTAATTGAGATGCTAATGAGGCTTCTGTCGCTTCCATACCTGGCGGGCGGGCAGGCTGCACCTGTCAGGTGAGGGGGAGGAGAGGCCGGGCTGCCAGATCCAGCTGGAAAGGAACCAGTCCCAGTCCAGCCACAACCCGGGAGTGGGGAACCGGAGGCCACCCAGGCCTCTTGGAGCCCTGCAGTCCTCGGGGCCGAGGTCAGGGCCAGAGACCGGAGGGAGCGGGTGGCGGGGGTGGGGGGAAAGGAAGAGGGGCAGGATCAGAGAGGCGGGCGCACGGAGAGGAGACAGGCAAAGCAAGGGAGCCCAGAGACACCCAAAGAGAAGCAGGAGGCAGAGACGGGGACAGAGACGGAGAGAAGCTAAGACACAGATCCCGGAGGAAGAAGACCAAATAAAGGGATTGACTCAGCAGGGCAGAGACCGCAGTGGAGACAGAAGGGGGGATTCTAGGACAGAAACCAAAAGGTGGCCTTATCAGGGAAGCAGGGAGGTCACTCCAGGGAAGCTCCAGCTCTTCTCGCCCCGACTGCTGCAGGTCAGCTGGCTCCCGGGGAGGGGGGCGGGCAAGAGAGGGAGAAGGTGGGCTGAGGGTGGGCTGAGGGCATGGCCCCGAGATGACGATGGAGGCACCCAGAGCCCAGGACTCAGTCCTGCCCCTCGTCCTCCCCGACCCACCCAAGGGCTCATGAAGGGAGACAAGCATGAGGAGCCTGAGCCGGGCCCCGAACCTGCGGCCCCCCCGCCGTCCACGGACGAGGAGGAGCCCCTGCTGGAGTTCCACCACTCCTACCGGGAGCTCTTCCAGTTCTTCTGCAACAACACCACCATCCACGGCGCGATCCGCCTGGTGTGCTCACAGCACAACCGCATGAAGACGGCCTTCTGGGCTGTGCTCTGGCTCTGCACCTTCGGCATGATGTACTGGCAGTTCGGCCTGCTCTTCGGAGACTACTTCAGCTACCCCGTCAGCCTCAACATCAACCTCAACTCGGAGAAGCTCGTCTTCCCCGCCGTCACCGTCTGCACCCTCAATCCCTACAGGTCGGTCTCCTTCCGCCGCTTCCCCGAGCCTGGGAGGGGGCTCCAAAGGGTACAGGGGTGCCCACCGGGCAGGCAGCTGCTCAGACCCAGAGGTAGGAGACGACACTCCTGTCCCGAGGCAGACCTCCCTTTGGGCAGGATAGGGAGCCCCCGACCTGATGGGCTGGCCTTCGCTCTGCCCAGTGACGCCTTCCTAGTTCCCCGGGGCTTCTCCAGAGCAGGCTTGGGGCACCGACAGCTTCCTCCTCCAGCCCTTCATCCTCCCGCAAGTGGGAGGGAGTGCTGATGAGGTCAAGATGATGAGAACTCCAGAAGGGCAGGGTAGGGATCAGCCCCTCCTCCGCATCAGGCGATGAATCTGACGGAGGTTCTGCGGTGGGGCCACGGCAGGGGCGGTGGGATGGGCGGTGGCAGCTGGCAGGGGCCCGGCCCTGGTACCGTGGTCTTGGTTGAGCAGGGGGGTTTGTTCTGGAGAAAGCAAAGTGGCAGGTGGTAGCAAAGCATTCTGTGAGCCGGAGGTGGGGGGCGTGGAGAGTCACAGAGCCAGGAGAACAGGACAGCCCTGGTCAGGCTGTTCCCCCAGAGGCTCAGGTGACCCTGCTGGGCTGTACAGTCCACCTGCCCAGGTGACTGACTGTTACGTACTTGGGTGTGTCCTGAAGTTTTGGGTTTCATCACTGTTCTTTGCCAATTTTCGGTCCGGGAGCCAGAGGGTGTGGAGGTGACCATAGAGAAGACAGGAGGGCAGGGCTGGGTGTTTACACACACCCACATTTTCTGTGTGTTCACTCAGTCCTGCCACACCTTGGGACACCCGAGGCAGGCCAGACACAGGGCTGGGCACCCGGCAAATGGGTTCACCAATAATTCCTGCAGTTGTTGCCGAGGGCCAGGTACTCTGCTAGGTATTTGAAAGATAGGATGGAAGAGACAGGCATATAAACCAATAACTTCAGCTCACTGTGATAGGTACCATAAAAATTGTGAGGTATAGTCTCTGTCTTCAAGGAGTGTAAGATTTACGAGTACACGTGTGTGTGATCGCAGGAGTGTGTGTGTGAGCACACAAACGGGGTCTGCGTGCGATTGTGGGTGACTGGGATTGGTCACATGTTGGGGGTGGCATGTTCTGTTGTGTCCGAAGGTGTGTCATGAACTAATAAGGGTTGGGACCTCCTGTCCTACAGAGAAACATTGCGGGGCCATTTCATTGATTAACCCCCTTATAAGGTCCAGGGTGAGAGGCCAGTTACCAAGAAGCTGCCTCACGCACCAGACACAGCTAAGTACCCCACAGGCATCTCCTTTAATTCTCCCAACCATCCTACGAGGCGGGTACTATTATCATCTGTGTTTTACACTTGAGGAAACTGAGGCAAAGAGAGATAAGGCACAAGGTCACAGAGATAGTGACTCCGTTTGCCTGATCACAAATCACAAACCCCGCCTCTTCTTAACACCCCAGATGCGAACGTGGAATAAATGGAATCTCCGCTCAGAAGTTTACATCTCCTTTCTGAGCTTGTTTTATTTGCCTTCTCAGCCTTCTTTCTCCTCCCCTGCTCCCTGTGACTTTGCTTCTCCTCTTCCCAACCTCGTGCTCCTCTGCCCTAAACTTTCCCTCCTCTTCCCACACCCTCATCCCCTGGGGCAGTGGCAGAGGGGAGGGCAGGCAGGCCTGAGGACTAGGCTGTCAATAAAATACTTGTGGTTGAAAGATGTGGGTGAGAGATGGACAGGGTGGGGGTGAGTCTGTTGAGGCCTGCGTATTATCCAAGGCTCTGCACGGAGCAAGGCCCTGAACAGTAGTGGAAAAAGCCCCCAGGGAATGAAAACCAGAGCCCCAGCCTCTGAGGCCTGCAGGCTGGGAGGCAGGTGTCCACACAGGAACAAAATCCCTCCTGCATGACTTAGTGGGGAGAGAACACAGCACCCTGGAAGGGAGGGGAGTCAGGAAAGCCTCCTCAAAGCCGGGCAAGGGTATTGAATGTCTACTACGCGCTTGATCCTGCCCTGGGTGCTTTATAAGCACTACCTCATTTAATCCTGACAAGCCCATGGAGATGGGCATTATTATTTCCATTTTTGCAGATGAGGAAGTGCAGGTGAAGTAACTGAGCAGGGTCAAACAGCAAATAATAAAAAAATGAACAACGATAATGGCTAACACATGCAGTACTTAACACAGTACTTCATAGTACAAACAAATGAAAATTTTCTATTAATTAAATGATTTAATCTTCACAGCAGACCTCTAATGTAGATACCAGTATTACTCCCATTTTACAGCTGAGGAAACTGAGGCCCAGAGAGGTTATGTAACTTGCCCAAGTTCACACAGGGAACCGGTGGTGAAACTGAGATTCAAAAATCCGCCCCCCCTCCCTCCCCCCCCATAGGAGCCAGTGCATCCTAGGTCAGCAGCTGAGTCACAGACCAAGTATGTTTGATCTCAAAGCTCTCTCTCCCATTGCACTTTAAGGAGGGGCCAGGCAAAGGCATCCAGGGTTGGGGGGCTGGTGGGAGTCTGTGGGGAAGAGCAGCAGGAGTCCGGAGGGAGGAGGGAGGAGGGAGGAGGGAGGAGGGAGGAGGGAAGGATCCAGGCTATTGGTTCCTGCTCCAGGAGAGAGGCAGGGAAGGGTGGACAGGTTGATGCAGCCCGGTGGGGGTGGGTGGTAGCCTAAGTGTGACCAACACTGCTGGCTGGCATGGGTACTAGAGGCAGAGGCAAGATGGGTGACTTGGACAGGGGAAGCAGGGAGGAGGTGGAAATCGTGACCAGATGCCCACCTGCAGGCAGCTGGGCGTGGCCAGCAGAGGGGGAGGAAGAAGGGGGGCGTGGTTCTGAGCTGTTCTATAACAGCCAGAAAAGGGGACAAGGCTGAAGACCTTCATGCTAAGCAAGGAGGTGCTGAGAATCCAATGTGAAAGGTCAGCTACAGCAGTCCCCTCCTTTCTGGTTAACAAAGGGCTTTCTTCACCCCAGAGACAGGGCCAGACATATCCACATCAAAGCCCAAGAACTTATTTTTCATCCAGTCCTCGGAGGGATTGAGGCCGATTCTAAGGAAGAGCTTGGCATTCTTAGACAGCAAAGAAGGTCATGGAATCTTCCTTCCTGGAGATGGCAGAGCAGGGGGCATGGCGGTGAGGAGAAGGGCAGTGCCCCAAAGAGCTGCATTGAGGCAGGGGAAGGCTCTGAGCCGACCCTGCACTCCCACAGGATCTGGAAGGCAGGCTCTGCATCGGCAGGCCTGGCAGGGACAGAAAGCCCAGACCCTTAGACCTGACACTCTCCCAACCCCCTCCCAGGGATGGACTCCTTCACGTCAGGAACCTTACTACCTCTGTAGCAGCTGTTGCTGGAAAGTTCTTCCCTAGGTAGAGCTGCAGCTTACCTCACCGTCACTTCTACCCTCCGGTCCTGGTTCTGTCTCTTTGGAGAAACTCTAAAGACATCTTCTTCTTTGCCTGATGGGCCATCAGTTCAGGTGCGCCTGACTGTGCCACACTTTGCCAAGTCCACTGTCGCGATCTGATCTTCATCACAAGCTTGCTGGGTAAGGAGGGGCCTATCAGCTCAGAGTCAGAGGAGAAGACGGAGGTTCTGAGACCCTAAAGGCTTTGCAAAGGTCACCCAGCTGCTAGGTGTACGAGTCAGAAATGGAATCTGGTCTCAGGCTCCACGTTTGTTAAGACCACAAAGTCACAGGGCAGGTGAGTGGCAGGCAGTGCTCCTGTCTCCTCAGCCTTCTCTGCTTCAACAACAGGTTACTATTATCGTTCGCTTTAAAGAACAGTCATGACGATAATAACAACAGTGGCAGTTATACAGTAGCCACTCGGCCGGGTATTTTCCTCAGTACTTTTGATATATTAGCTCATTTAATCCTCACCACCACACCATGCAGCAGGTGCTCCCATTTTACAGATGATGAAACAGAAGCCCAGAGAAGATAAAGTAACTTCTCCAAGGCTAACCATCTAGAAAGTGGCGAGGCTAGGAAATGAGCGTGGAAAGCTGATTAGGTCTCAGTTCCTGTACCGTTTCCTTCTACTGCTGTTCTTTTAATGACCAGCAACAAACAAATCTCAGAATGTCAAACACACACCTGCCACCTGAGCTACATTTTCTCCTGGGAGAGGATGAGGGATAGCCGGCTAGACTTTTATGAGGGAGGTAGCGGAGGAGGACTGAGGACTTGGACTAGGCAGTGACTGCACACTAGGACCTCCCGGGACTCTTGTAAAAACTACCTTGTTTGGGCCCCACCCGATCCCACCAAATCTGACTCTGGTGATTGAAGCCCTGCACTGATGGTTCACTTTTTCTTTAATTGAGGCAAATTTACATACAGTAAAATGCACAAATCTTAGGTGCTCTCTGAGGCTTGGCGATCAAGATGTTGAACATTTCCATTAGCTGGTGACCCTTTGTAGTCAATTCCTTTCCCTCTCCCACTGTCATCTTCTGACTTCTGTCACCATCCATTAGCGTTTTCTGTTCTTAGACTTCACATAAATGGACTCACACACTATGAATTTTCTTGTATGTGTGTCTAGCTTATTTTGCTCGGCTTCATGTTTCTGAAATTCTTTCATGTGGTTTTTTGTTTGTTTGTCTGTCTTTGTTTTTTTTCCTGTATCAGTCCCTTTTTACTGCTGGGCAGTGGTGATGGACATGTGGGTTCTTTCAAGCTTTTTGACTATTATGAATAAAGCTGCTGTGAGCGTTCACATACAAGTCTTTACGTGTTCATTGCTCTTGGGCAAATAGCTAGAAGTGGAATTGGGTGAAATATACAGAGGGTTATAAGGTAGATGTAGATTTAACTTTAACTACCAAACTGTCCTCCAGACTGGTGGTACCATTTTAAACTCCCACCAGCAGCAATTCCAGATGCTCCACGTTCTCATCAACACTTGAGGTTGTCAGTGTCTTACTTTTAGCCTAATGGATGTTAAATGGTACCTCATTATGGATTTCATTTGCATTTACTTGAAGACTAATTATCTCGAGCACCTTTTCATGTGTTTAGTGACCATTTGTATATTTTGGGGGTTCATTTTTAAAACAATTTGTCTTTTTCTTGTTGATTCATAAGAAGTTTTTATATTTCAGGATTTCTTCTTTAAGTATATTTTTTAAAATATTTATTTATTTGGTTGCACCGGGTCTTAGTTGCGGCATGTGGGCTCCTTAGTTGTGGCATACATGTGGGATCTAGTTCCCTGACCAGGGATGGAATCCAGGCCTGATGCATCGGGAGGGAGGAGTCCTATCCACTGTGCCACCAGGGAAGTCCCTAGATATTCTTTATTCCAAGGAATTTTGCCCACCCCAAGGACATGAAGATCTCTTCTATATTTTCTTCTATAGTCTTTATGGTTCTGAATTTTTTGTTTAGGTCTATGATTCAGCTTGACTTAATTTTTGTATATGGACTAAGGTAGAGGTTGAGGTTCTTTGTTTTTTCTTTCTTTCTTTTTTTTCATGCACTATCCAGTTGTTCCAGCACCACCTATTTTAAAAAAATTATTTTCGCCATTGAGTTGAACTGGTGCTTTGGTCAAAAATCAGTTGACCATATATCTGTGATTATATTTCTGGACTCTATTCCGTGCCATTGATCTTTCGTTTATCCTTACGTTAGCACTACACTGTTTTGATTACTGTGGCTTTACAGTCTTAAACTCAGGTAGAGTAAGTCCTCTAACTTGGCTCTTCTTTTCCAAAATCGTTTTGGTCATTCTAGGGTCTTTGCATTTCCATATCAATCTTAGAATCAGCCTGTGAATTTCTTCCAAAATGTCCACTGAAATTTTGATAGACACTTGAGTTGAATCTAGAGAGCAATCTGGGAGACCTCATGAGTTTCTTTTTCCTTCTTCTTTTTTTTTTAATATTTACTTATTTATTTATTTGGCTGGGTTGGGTCTTTGTTGCCGCGCACGGGCTTTCTCTAGTTGTGGCGTGTGGCGGCTACTCTTCGTTGGGGTGTGTGGGTTTCTCATCGCTGTGGCTTCTCTTGTTGCGGAGCACAGGCTCTAGGCACACAGGCTTCAGTAGTTGTGGCACCTGGGCCCAGCAGTTGTGGCTTGCAGGCTCTAGAGCGTGGGCTCAGTATTTGTGGCGCACGGGCTTAGCTGCTCCGTGGCACGTGGGATCTTCTCGGACCAGGGCTCAAACCCATGTCCCCTGCATTGGCAGGCGGATTCTTAACCACTGAGCCACCAGGGAAGTCCCCCTCATGAGTTTCTGATCCATGAACATCTGCAACCCCTTTTATTTTGGTCTTGGTGGTTTGTTTCAGCAGGATTTTCGGTGTACAGGTCTTGCACTTCTTTCATTAGATTTATCCAGTGTTTGATGTTGTTTATGCTGTTTAATATGGTGTTGTATTTGATTTCGTTTTCCAAATATTTGTTGCTAGTTTGTAGAAATACAATTAATTTTTGTACATCGGCTTTGTGTCTTGCAACCTCGTTTAATTTCTAGGTGTTCTAGGTGTTTGTTTTGTTTCGGTAGATTCTATCCCTAAGGACCTGCTACTCTAGACTTTCGTGATGCAGAATATAGGCCTTGTATTGAGAAGAAGGAATGTGAGGATTTATACTGGACGGTGCTTAACTTACAGTGTTTGGGCCCCACCCGAAACTCATTAAAACTGAGTCTCCTCTGGTGTATGGTAGGCGGGAGGGGGCGCGGCGTATGCAGCATTGGCATTGGCATTTTTTAAGTTCCTTGGAAGATTCTAGAAGTGCAGTTGAGAACCCCAGACTTAGAATGTGTCAGGTGGCAGACGGACCCAAAAGCCACCCTCGCCGGGGCGGGAAGGGGCGGGGGAATGGGGCGGGATGGCGCGCGCATCGAGGGTCCCTGGAGTGTCTGGGGCCAGCCCGTCCACCCCCCACTCCCGCCCTGGGAAGGGTCAGACAAGTTCCGGGTTCCCTTCCAGGCCAGGGCTAGGTGGGAGGAGAGCGCCTCCCGCCTCTCCCTCACGATAAACACGCGGCAGTAAATGCCGTCACCGCCGGAGCTCACTGTCGCCTCCTGTTATTCCGCGGACACACCTGTCTGCACGCCCCCTCGCCCCCGAGATAGCCTGGGGGACCCCAGAACTATTCCCCGCAGGCTTCTCCGGGATGAACCGACCTCTCCGGTTACAGACAGGGAAACTGAGGCCCAGGGGCGCCGGGGATTGTCGCGAGGCCGCCGCCTCCTGGTCCGACCCTTTGCCATCGCCCCTCCCAGGTACACGGAAATGAAAAAGGACCTGGAGGAGCTGGACCGCATCACAGAGCAGACGCTCTTCGACCTGTACAAGTACAACTCCTCCAACACCCTCGTGGCCCACGCCCGCGGCCGCCGCGACCTGCGGGAGTCCCTGCCGCACCCCCTGCAGCGCCTGCAGGTCCCGGCTCCGCCCCACGCCGCCAGCAGAGTCCGCCGATCCAACTCCAGCCTGAGTGACAATAACCCGCAGGTGAACAGGAAGGACTGGAAGATCGGCTTCCAACTGGTAAGGCCCCGCCCCCTCGCCCCGCCCCTCTGGTGCGGCCCGGAGCCCGGGACTCCGCTCCGCTCCCTTTTCCTACCCACCTCTGCTGCCAGTGATACGAGGCGGACCCAGTCCGCTGGCTGGCAAAATGAATAAGTTAAATACTTAAATATGGCTTGAAAAATAAAATTAAATGGCATCTCTCTGGGCTCCAGCTTGTGGAGGCTCCTCGCTGGGGGCCTCTGTGGGAGCGTTTATGGGGTGGGAAGTCAGATCTACTGTGGAAAAGGCGCTTTCTGAATTCCAATCCCCCCCAGTGGGACTCAGTTGGGACCCTCTAGTGTGATGGGGCACTGGGGCTCCGCCGGCCTAAGACAGAGAATAGGGAGACAGTAACAAGGAAACTTTAAAAATAAATGGGAGAGAAGCAGAGAGAAGAAAGAGAGGCCCCTTTAGTGAGGGCGGAGCATGGTACCCGGAGACCGGGGTTCCAGTCCCTGCTCTGGTGCTGGGATGAACCACTTGATTCCTCAGTCTTCCCGTCTGTGAAATGGGGAGAAGAATCCTTGCTCCACCCTCCTCGGACTGCATAAATGACCCCGAGGTGTGTGCAGCTCCCGGTCTCCTCCATTAATCCCCTGCTCTCCGGGACCGCTCTTCTCGGGGCTTCTGTTTCTTCCCACTCTGGCTCCCCACCGCTGTCTATCCGTCTTCAGGACCCCAGACTATCCATTCCTTGACCTTGGCCCCCGTCCTGCTTACCCTTGCTGCTGGTCCTCTGACTCTCTGGTCTCTGTGTCTAGTGCAACCAGAACAACTCGGACTGCTTCTACCGGACGTACTCATCAGGGGTGGATGCAGTGAGGGAGTGGTACCGCTTCCACTACATCAACATTCTGTCCAGACGTCAGGACACTCCATTGCTGGAGGAGGAAGCGCTGGGCAAATTCATCTTCGCCTGCCGCTTCAACCAGGTCTCCTGCAATGAGGCGTGAGTCTGTCCCTGAGGCCTGGCTTCGTGCTCCCCATGGGGTCTCCTTCCCTGCGCCAGCCTGAGGCCCAGCATGGCCAGCACCCCGGAATGCTGGTTGACTAAATAAATGCTTGCGGGTGGGGAGGAGGGAGAAGCATTGACTTCAGGTCCAAACCTCCGCCCCAGGGATTGTCCTGCAGAATTTCTGCTGCTCCCTGCAGGGCTGGGTCTGAGTGAAGCAGCCTCAAATGGATGCCCTGGGAAGGCTGGGGTTGAGGTCCGGCTTTGAGAAACCAAGGGCTGGAAGCATGGTTCTCCATTTTTCTAAGGCCTCTTTCTCACTAGCATCAAACTCCAGAGTGCCTGGAAGGTCATCTGGTCCCCTGCCCCGCTTGCTCAGATGACGCGGCAGTAGTGGTATAGTGGACACGTCACGGACTGAGTCAGAGTCTAACACCTCAGTTCCTGCTCTGGCTCTGTTTCTTCCAGGCCAGGTGACTCTGAGCATTTCACATCACTCTTCGGAGCCTACTTCTTTGTAACGTGGGGGAAAGGAGATTCATTCAATGTTCATTGAACAAGTATTTTTGACTGTCTGGGCTGTGTGCCCGTCACTGTTGTAGACATTTGGGATACATCAAAGAAGAAGAAGAAAAATCCTTGTCCTTTTGGCACTTTTTCTTTCTTTTTCTTCTTTTTTTTTTTTTCTTTCTTTTTTTGGCCACACCGTGCGGCATGCTGGATCTTAGTTCACTGACCAAGGATTGAACCCACGCCCCCCGCAGTGGAAGTTCAGGGTCTTAACTGCTAGACTGCCAGGGAAGTCCCTTGGCACTTTTTCTTAAGTGATGAAGATGATGATAACATCTATCTCCAAGTGCAAGAGATGACGAGTTGAGAGCACTTTACACACTGCAGTGACTGGTGGGTCTCATTACTCCTGGGAAATGATACTCACACAGACGAAGTGACTTGCCCTAGGCCACCAGGCCAGCCCGAGCCAAGGGTCCTCCCCACTCTACTGCAATGCCCGCCAGGCATTCTTTCAGTCACATCTCCTGTCATAATGTCCTTGCAAAGAGGTCGTGGCAGCTGCCAGCTCTCTGAGGGCTGGGAGAGGCTGGGGTAAAGGGAGGTCCCCTTCTGTAGCCTCTGGCCCCTCCGACCCCCGCCTTCCCCTCCCTATTGCTCCGTGTTCAGGCACCATCTCCCTGCCTCTGCCTGGCTGAGGAAGGGCGTTGACACAGCGTCTCCACTCTACGGGGACCCCTGCCCTTTCCTGTCACTAGGGCCACGTGTCACCTGGTTCTGCCACCACCCCTCACCTGGAACGCACACTCTGCCCAGCGCACACCTTTATTCCTGTCTCTTGTTTCTGTGTTTGTTTGAGGACAGAAGCTGCCACTGGGGAAGTGAGACCAGCACCTGAGCCTGGGTCAGCCCACACCTGCCACCGACTTCTCTGTCACCCTCTCACTTTGCCTGCCCCAGGCTGCCGCCTCCCCATCAATGGAAAGTCCATCGTTCATCTCAGTCCTGATGCTTAGGTCACTTCCTCAGTTCAGAGCCTCATTTATCACCGGGATTATTATAACCCTTCTACTTTGTCTCTCTGCCTCTCAATCCTCCCTTTATTCTGCGACCACAGGAAGCTTTAATACTTCAGGGTTCTGCCCGCACTTCACTGTACTTAACTATTCCAGTCAGGCCCGTTTAAAATCCTTCAGTGTCCCCCTGGCCTTCGGAATTGAGTTCAGTCCTCTCCTCCCCCGTGTCCAACACCCTTTCCCCTCTCTCTATAATCTTTTTTTTAATAACAGCTTTATTGAGGGACTTCTCTGGTGGTCCAGTGGGTAAGACTCCGTGCGCCCAATGCAGGGGGCCCGGGTTCGATCCCTGGTTGGGGAGCTAGATCCCACATGCATGCCGCAACTAAAAGATCCTGCGAGCCACAACTAAGACCCAGCGCAGCCTAAATAAAAAAATAAGTATAAAAAAAAAACAGGGGCTTCCCTGGTGGCGCAGTGGTTTAGCGTCCGCCTGCCGATGCAGGGGACACGGGTTCGTGCCCCGGTCCGGGAAGATCCCACATGCCGCGGAGCGGCTGGACCCGTGAGCCATGGCCGCTGAGCCTGCGCGTCCGGAGCCTGTGCTCCGCAACGGGAGAGGCCACAACAGTGAGAGGCCCGCGTACCACAAAAAAAAAAACAACAACAAAAAACCCAGCTTTATTGAGATATAATTCACATACCACAAAATTCATCCTTTTAATGGCTACAGTTCATTTGTTTTTAGTATATTCACAGAACTGTGCAACTATTACCACTGTCTAATTATAGAATATTTTCCTCGCTCCCTGTTCCTTCCCCTCCTCCAAGCCTTGGCAACCACTATTCTACTTTCTGTCTCTATGGATTGCCTACTGGGGACATTACATATAAATGGAATCACACGATATGTGGTCTTCTGTGACTGGCTTCTTTCACTTAGCATCCTGTTTTCAAGTTTCATCCATGTTTCAGTGTGTATCAGTAATACATGCCTTTTTTTTTTTTTTTTTGGCCACGTTGAGAGGCATGTGGGATCTTAGTTCACCAACCAGGAGTCAAACTGGTGCCCCCTGCAGTGGAAGCGCGTAGCCCTAACCACTGGACAGCCAGGGAATCCCCCCAGTTCCTGCCTTTTTTCTGACTAAATAGTTTTCCATTGTATGCAGAAGCCACATTTTGTTTACCTCTTCTTCGGTGGATGGACGTTTGGGTTGCTTTCACTTTTTGGCTATTATGAATAATGCTGCTATGAGCATTCTT